>NC_064616.1:941939018-942564018 GCF_023898315.1 Schistocerca nitens | reverse complement strand
AACGTCGACTGCAGATTTCAGATGTTGGATTACTTATCTAGCAAGTGAAGTATATAACAATTCAATGATGAAACACGCTGCACAAATAAAATAAAGCTGTATATTTTCATCTATTTTTGACGCTTATTCACAAAAGTGTAATGGCAAAAATATATTTTGACGCCAAAACCTGAGTGAGGATAAATACGGTACCTGCATAATCATACAGAGAAGGCTGGGAATTTGAGAGGACGTGACAATTATTTAAATGAAAAATTGTGCGTGGCATATTTGGCGGTGGTCCCTTTAGGGGAGTTCGGCTGCCTGGCGCAAGTCTTTTTATTTGAAACCACTTCGACGACTTGCGCGTCAATGATGATGAAATGGTGATGCCTACAGCACACATACACACACACACACACACACACACACACACACACACACACACAGTCCCGAGAGGAGAAAATCTCCGACCCAACCGGGAATCGAACAGGGGTCCCCGTGATCGAGAGTCAGCAACGCTGCTTGTGTCGTTAATTTCTATATACGAGTACATACATGAAACATAAAAGTAAATACACACATTGTGTCATGAATGCGCTGATTTGACCTGTCTTCGATTCTTTTCTGGAAGCGGGAAATCTGATACTACAAAAAATTTCAGTCGAATTTTAAAAGTAAATAATGAAGGTGCATCTGAACATTGCTCATAAACCACATCTTACACTTCAAGGACGTGTGATAGGGTTATTGTTCCGTTGAAAGGTTAAACGATTTTAAAACCTTGTCTTCAGTCTTTCCGATTTAGTGCACTTTCCCTTCCACTCACCCTAGCTACCTGTTTGTGACACAATGTTGAATCACATTCAGGGTGGTTATAATTAAACTTTCACTACTTGAGAGTTCCCCCACGAGAAACGAGTGATCGTAGGACAATGGAAGTTTGTCGAAACATCGAATAAACTATTGAAAGAAGTACAGTTTAATTTCCACATGGAAGGGCTACATTTCACAACTGCGTACCATGTTTCCGTTTCAGATTACAATCGTTGCTCAGTGTGAAGACCATCTGCGTCCACGACAGTCTGAACCGCGTTAGTGATTGCTTCTTTGCTCTACTGCCGATGGAAACAACGGTGGAGCATGGAATCTTCAGGTGTAGTGACTCAGCTCATGCACTGACTGAAGATCGCACATCTCTTCCAGCATTCTCAGCCGTGGTAACAATCTGTGTTGCAATTGGCCTTCGGCCTCTCCCAGGAGCAGTTCCCAAATCGCCACTTAATTCGAACTTCCGAATCGTATTCTTCAATCCCAATGCGTAAAGAAGACCTCTCCGTATTCGCTCAGTGCATCGCTATTGCTGTTGGTTTGATAAAACAGCTTACGAGTAAAGTCCTGCTTACTCAGTACAGATCCACGATAACTGTCTGCAACTGTAATGCACACAGCTGCTTGTGTTTCACCCTTACGTCGCCGTACTAGTTCCTGCCCCTAACGACAAGTCATGCAACCAACAAAACTAAAAACGCAAATCCTTCGCGGCAGTTTGAACATCATTTCTATAAAGTTAGGAATCCATAAAGTAAATAGTTTTTCATGTACACTGTCTCAAGTAGCGAAAGTCTAATTACTACCAACCTATACATTTATCACTGTACTCACTTGTTAAATCTGACTCAGTAAAAAAAGATAATGTATAAGTAAGAAGTCAATGAGTCAGCTTACGTTAGCATAATGAAGAATAGTTACATCAATGCCAAGACTTCAGTTACACCTCATCAGAAAAGTAGGAAATTTAAAAACGATAGATAAGTCGCGCAAGGGCATCCGTATTACCACGTATTTCCTCAGCAGACATTTTACAAGTCTCAGACCCTTAAATAAAGAATAAGAAGAAGTAATAGTCAGTAAGGGTACACACCTGAAGCATTCTTGCCACTTTAATGTTACTGAACAGTTGAACTCTAGATGAGAATAACAACGACAACGAATGAAAGAACATAGAAAAATTTGCTAGTAGGCGTGAAAATCATTTATCATAAGACGAAAATGATGTAAAATTAAGAATTTTTAACATGTTGCAGCCCTGTCAGTAACTGTGATAAATTAATATGTCAAAAATCCGCCTCAGTTGCGAAATGTTACTGGTCTTTACCCAGGTTTCAGCTAGAGTAATCTAGCCTTTTTCAGAAGCATAAAATAAACTAATACATACCAGAATATGGCACGGTCAAACATAAAGAGTTAAAGTACCGTGGTACCATGTCAAGCTATGTTACTCTGAGGAACAGCCCCGGTCCCACATCGTGGAAAGCGGTCGGTTAGCCGTGGATTTATATGGTTCGGATGGATTTCTATGAGATAGGCATGATCTGAGAACAGAGTGGAAAGTAAGAATGAGCACAAATTTTGGTGATGGAAGTGTCATGATTTTGGCAGCATTCTGCACTAAAGGTAACTCAAGCATTGCCTGGGTGAACATTAGAATGAGCTCTAATCTGTACACTGAGATGTTAGAGACAGAATGGAACAGAATATATGAAAACCAAGGGGACGAAAGTCTAATATTTTAACAAGATAATGCAGCTGTGTAGGTTTCTGCACAACAAAAACGGGGTTTGAATATAAAGATATCGATATCTTGCCCTGGACTGCATTTAGCTTGGATTTTAACCCCCGTGGAAAACCTAGCCAGGCGTGTTTATCGCAATGGAAGACAATCAGAGACACCCTGCAAGAACTACAAACCCTAAAAAATCAATGCCAAGGAGAATTTTTGAGGTAATCAGGAAGAACAAAGATTTGAGGAAGTACTATCAAAGCAATAATACAACAGGATATTGAGTGCCTTTATACTAATTTCTATCCAGGAGAAGCAAATGCCTTACTTTGATACTCGTCTTCCGAAAGAAACTATGCAGTTCCCTCCTGTTTGCGTTATGTATGTACCTACTACTTTCTTTAAAAATGTAAATGATCGTGTGGCATTGTTGACCGGGAGGCCCCGCATTGCAAGTCTTTTTTAGTTGACGCCAATTCGGCGACTTGCGGGTCAAAGATGGTGAAACTGATGATGACGCACACACTATACCCAGTCCCCTGCCGGGAATCGAACCCGGGCCTGCTGCGTGGTCGACAGAAACGCTACCGCTTCGCTACGGAGGCAGACATTACTTCCATAATAAATCCGATACACATACGCTTACCCCCCTCCGTGGCCGAGGTCACGCCGGCACGGTAGCTCAGCGAGTTCGAGCAGAGGATTAGCTGCCCTCTGTAATAATAATAATAATAATAATAATAATAATAACTGAATGAACGGATCAACGATGAACTTGAATGGATGTCATGTGATGTCCGCCCCGAAAAAATGCAACTAGCTATAACGAACAAAATGAGATTAAAAACAGGTCACTAACTCACGCTTCTGTAGTGACTCTCGACCCAGAAGTAAGCCGATTTGAAACCTGGTAGTAGAGCAAATTTTCACTGTCATTATTTGGCCGATAAGGGGAGGAGAGTTGGTGGCTTAAAGTTCCTGATTACCAGACTTCGCGCCAATGTCCTGGTTTAAATACAAAGTCTGTCAGCCGTGTCTCATGAAGAGGGGGCATGCGACATTGTTGATGTTGATCCGTCCATTGGGTAGGGACGTGAAGTTTGGCGGTCCCACTGGTGCTATTCCCGAGGTGTTAGCAATGTGCCGGTAACGGGTTTCACCTTCTTCCTTCTCTCACCATCATACAATACAAACATTACGTCACCGTCATCCTCCTCCCCCCCCCCCCCTCCACCCACACATACACAGAAATACGTACATGTAGTATTAAAAATATTGTAGTGGAGCATGTTGCACACTAATAAAAAAAAAAGAAAGACATTCACGCTTCGGACATTGTGTATTATTTTCGGAGGAACTCTGCCTGTATTCTGGTTTCCTCTACTGTAATTATCCAGAATTTACAAGACTTACACTGACGGAATAGCGCGGAGAGCTGCATCATCCAGTCTTTGGAATGAAGACAAGAACAACAACATCTGGAATCGCAGGCTAAGATCTTGTTAGCACTGATTCATCTTCTAAATTTACTTCAGAGCAGAAGCAGCTAAGTGTCCGAATACTTTTACATTCACTGTATCTTCCTAGGTAACAGACGGCCTGTTACTTTTTTTGCCAACTCTCTATTACAAACGAAGTAATCTTCCAATAAAATCGCAGTTAGTGCAGTTATTTCCACTAGTAACTGTTCCATCAATTTAGCAGTCCTATCTGTCAACCAGTAACGATATTATACCCGAAGACTTTGCAGGAAAGCATTCCATTAGTGGAAATAGTGACCACGGAATACAACCATGTAGTGACTAACTCCAGCTTCAGTTTCAAATGTGAAAATTTTGGTTTAGGCTTTACACTGTCGATTATGGATATTAATTGAAACTCACTGTTAATGTAATTAATCAAAATTTATGTTTATTTGCACTACGCGTTTCGGAGTATTACACCTTCACCAGAAGGTGGATTTGTGTTAATTAGTAAGGCATGTACGTATTGTACACACGATTTTCCAGTAGCCTGTGGCACAATCTGGTAGAGCAAGATAAAGACCGAACCACTATTTTAGTACAAGGCTCACTGTTTGGTGGAGCTCTTTGACAGGAGGAATGAACCGTGAAATAAGTAAACGTACACACTTGCACTGGTTGCGGGCTTCGTTTCTTGTCGACTTTACATCACATACAGCCTCTCATATTCTTTGTATACGCTTAAGTAAACAAAGATGGCATATTTGAAATTAATAAGTACAGTTTGTGTAAGTGTAGAGTGTGTGTGTGTGTGTGTGTGTGTGTGTGTGTAAGGAGAGGGCTGAGAGAAACAGTGTGAAAGGGAATGAGAGACAGAGACAGACAGAGAGAGAGAGAGAGAGAGAGAGAGAGAAGGAGAGGCAGAGGGACACAAAGAGAGCGAGAGAGCTTACAGTTTAGATTGTGAAAGATCGCAGGATTCCTACTTTTTTCATTAGGTTTATGGCTTATGGCACTATTTTAATGGTCTTATAAATATCTTTGTTATACAGCTGGAATTCATAAATAATGATAAGGGAATCCCCGTTGTGAGGGTGTTCATGTTTTACTGTATTAAGTGGCGCTAAAGTTAATGGCTTATATGCCAGTTAGTGTTTATATTAAAACTTACATGTTCCGCGCTATATCGGAGAAATGGTTGAAATAAGACATGCATGATACAAAATACCGTGTTAGTCAAATAAGGATTAGCATTCTACAAATCCGACCCTTAGGAAAAAAAAGAAAAAAACTAGACATCCCTGAAACATTCAAAGCAGACAGCAATACCCACGTACACAAACTACCATCCCAACCTCTCCCTCGTCACATCAACTGGGTTAATTAGTTAGGTCGTTATTTTGATGTTTACATGATAGTTTCCAAATAAACAATTGATAAACAATTGCCTGACGTGACTCACAAAACCCAGCAGATCCACCTACACACCAACGGTTTGTCCCCCTGTCAGCATTAAGAGTATATCTATGTTTTTTTTATCTACAACATCATCCGTGAGTACCTCAATCATTTCTTAGATATGTCATGTTATAGATGAAAATTTTAATACAATCACTCACTGCTGTATAAGCTACTAACTTCAACACCACTCACTTCACCCCAGCATCAGTACCCTCACATCCAAATTCCACTCATCATTCTTTATTCGTAACAAGAACAGAACAAAGCATTATATAGGGTGTTCAATAATTCCTATTACAGGCTCCTAATCGTTGTGGTGGGTATTTATTAGATGAAATTTTGATAAGGAACATATGTCGAGAAATGAATAAAATTCGTTTGAAGCTCAGATCACTTCCAAATTTCCTGCTTCACCTTACCCACACAAACTGGGAAGAGGGGAACCTTCGCCAGTCCCTATTGTAAGTAGGACATCATATAACATTTTCGTCCGACAACAATAAAAGCAGCGAGAAACTGGACATTCGCAACTAGGATGATTTTCTATGGTGTCCCAAGGACATGCCGCTCTCTCGGCTTTGAAGAGGGTGCCTTTCGTCACGTGAGAACCCGACAACGTGTACTCGAAACATTGCTTACGTCATTGACCGCTTTGGAGCACACACGATAGAGCTCATTACCATCGCTGGGTGCGTACCGTGAAGCGGGAGATTTGAAAGTGATATGATCTTCTAACTTATTTACATCCGAACGACACATTTCTGGACATGGGATCCTTATTACCTAGTCGCCTCTGCAATCCCTAGACGCCTGTAATAGAAACTGCGGAATACTATATGGTGACAAAAGCCATAAGTCTATTGCAGAAATGCTGCGCGGGGTAGCCGTGCGGTCTGAGGCGCCTTGCCACCGTTCGCGTGGCTTCTCCCGTCAGAGGTTCGAGTCCTCAGCAGTTGGGTCCCATCGTAACTTACCACAAATTTCCAAAATTTTCAATTGCAGAAATGAAATCGAAATCATGTGTCAAACAATTTCCAGCTCTGTCATAGCCTCTAAAGTCTAAACGATGTTCTCTCTCTGTGTGTGTCTCTCTCTCCCTATCACAATCACAATATCAGTGTCATACTACAACATTAATCAAAAATGTATATACATTTTCCACTATTGACAGCATTATTACCATTGTTGCTTTTGTACTCGTTGCACTTATTAGCTTTTAAAGCTCTGTTTGCTTACTTCAGTGTATGGGATGCTGTTGGTGATCTAAACACGATAGGAAAAGGGACCTGCGATCATTGAAGGTATTTACATTTGTGTTAAGGTTCATGTTTGCAATAAAATACCTCCACAAATCTTTGTGCTTTGTACTACAATAGAGTCTTCAACTACCAGACAATGCCACAGGATATCCAAACGTCATACATACAATAGAATCATGTCTTACTAATTTACGTGCACTGACCTATCATGGACGTTTAAGCCTCCAAAACAGGTAATGGAAAGAAAAATAAATTGTGAGTGGGAACGGTAACCTCTAGTTCCAGATTATGAGGTTTAGCATATACACAATGTTCGTAAATACTTTAATTAAGAACAAAAATGTAGCTGCTCTATAAGAAATCAAAACAAACTGACGTACAATACATTTATTTTGAAAAGTTAATCATCTCTCTGTTATGCAAAAGCGGTATGTGTACGTGAAGTTCAAGTTTATGGCAGCCATTGTAACAACATGTTTCCAGCTCTTCGTTCGCGGCTTATTAGTATCACTATTATTATTATTTACTTTCTTCCTCACACATAATTCAAACGATCAGCACCACTCGAAGCTGCTGCTTATCTAAATCACTTGTGGCCGATATGCAGCCACGGTTATCATACAGTTCATTAATAACCATAAGCAGTAAACAATGTTGGCTATTCGGTATTTATTAATGAAGTGCAACAGCAGTTGCGAGGAGTTGCTAATGAAGAGACGCAATAACAAGAAGTGACTAACCGGAAACTACAGCTAAAGCACGACCACGGATATCATATGACGTAAATGAATACTGGTGCTAAAATTATTAACATACTGTCCAAGAAGCTACCCTTGTATCTAATGAGAGCCTTGGACTCGCCGCAAAACAGCTGCAAGTCAAAACGGGCACGCGTCAGCCAAGTACGACTACGCATACAGTATCAATTATAGAGAAACAAATACTTACCTTAACGGCGGCACCTTTGCACTTCCCGTCTCTAAGAACTCTTTCAACTCGACGCAAGGGACTTACCTGAAACGAAATGAGAAGTATGTCAGCATTATCTCCGAGTCATAAATATCACACAAAGTTCCATTGGAACTGGAAAACCAAATATGTTATTCAGAAGATGACTAGTTACGCTTAAATGATAAAACAGTCTAGGCCATGAAATTTATATCGCACACAGAATGTTTCATCCCCGTCACTTTGGAATTACGTTGTTACTTTCGTTTACAATTAAACAAATGCTTTTTTTTTGGAATAGTTTCAGTTATTAACGGTTTAATATTTCTTATACAAGCCTCAAAAGACAAAAAGGCTTTATATTACATAACACACATGAATGTAATTAACTGCAAATCTTGCTTAAGTTATACAGTTACAATACTACTCATTTTGTACACTACGTTATAAATTTCGCAGCATGCTGTTGGCGATAACTAAGAACTAAATCACAGATAGAAAATATATACCTCATTTATGTAATTAGGTCCGTAATATCTAATAAAGGTACCTGTAAGGACTTTATAACCGTAGCTGTAAGCTGTCATCCACTTCTGAACGCTGAAGAAACGAGGATTCACAAGAACAAAATTCAAATGCAGCGCTGCCACCGAACGGCCACTGTAGCGGTGTGCAGTTGTCTGCCATCTAGCGGCGCCTCGGTGAACTGTTTGGGAGACGAGGCTTGGCGAGGTAGTTCAGAATCTTGCCACTAGATGGCACGAAGAGGCGCAAAGCGACCGTTGTCGTATACCGACTGCGGTAGATACGACGCTCTGCTTTTGCCGAAAGACTTTTGTTATGTTTGTTTCTCTATGGCACCACTTCTGTAACTGAGAAAGGTAAAGAATTGGATTTACAGCTCCGGCTCAACTGCGATCCGAGACGACTTCATCTAATTTATTATTTTTTTGCGTCACTTGCAAAAATAATAGTAATAGCAAGATATTGTTAATTTTCGTGAGCGTAAAATGTTCTTTATGGGGTCTCAACTGTGTTTTTCTTTCCTTTATGTTTGTAGTGCTGTTATTTTAAGTTACTATTCACTTGCCTGTAATTACCTGTACGTTCTCAGTTATTAGTACATTCGTAGGTAAACGATTAGATTTGACTCTGCTCGAAACATCATTTGCTGTATTCATTATTATTACTATTATTATTGTTGTTGGCTTAAGGCTTGTTCATTTTTAATATTACTAATAAACCGATAATGATTTAAACAACAAACTCCCTTTATTTTATTTTAATAAATACAGGAACCAGTCACTTTCTAATGTATTTTTATTTAAGTTAATATGCGTTTCGCGTTTTCACCCATTTTCAATGAGCATAATACATACGTATTTAAGTTTTCAGCCATTACACACTTGCAACGACAGCAAACTGGTTTCTGTATCTGCATTTCTACTCTGCTTATTGTTATTCTGATTTTCGTGTGTATGACTGTGGCACAAACACATTTTTGCTTCTGTTTTGCACAAAAATAGCCCAATATCCACCAAATTTTCACTGAATTAATTAAGTTCTTTGAGAAACGGACGAACTGTTCTGCATGTGTACTATGAAACCGCCCTTTGCAGTTGTCATCATTGCGAAAAATACAATTTTGTGACCTGTAACCACTTCACAGTCCGTTTCTGGAAAGCGTCGGCGTCCGGTATTACCACAGGGACGATGTACGACGGAGTACTGCTGTCACATAATACGCCAGACACCTGCACTTGGCCTTGCCGGAGTGGCCAAGCGGTTCTAAGCGCTACAGTCTGGAACCGCTACGGTCGCAGGTTTGAATCCTGCCTTGGGCATGAATGTGTGTGATGTCCTTAGGTTAGTTAGGTTTAAGTAGTTCTAAGTTCTAGGGGGCTGATGACCTCAGAAGTTAAGTCCCATAGTGCTCAGAGCCATTTGAACCATTTAGCCACCTGCACTTGGTCATCTCGTAATTGCAGTTGGTTCACAAATTATGAGTGATGGGTACAGCATTATCTATAAGTGAAGTGACTTGCCAGCTTTATTATTATTCTTATTATTCAGGGAAAAGTTCAGCTCAAAATCAATATGCGAACAGTAAGATGAGAATCTATAGCACAATGACATGGCCCAGCAGTAATCTACAGTTTAGAAACCTGGAGCATGACTAAATCGAGAAAAGGAAAATCTGTTTGCATTTGAAAGAAGAGTAATGAAGAAGAAATGGGAACCGAACTTGCACAAAGGAGAATGAAGAAGGAGGAAGAACGACGAATTCTACCTGTTGACGCAGCAAGCAACAATCCTACAGACGCTGAAGATCAGAAGAATCCAGTGGGCGGGCTATGTAGCCCGTATGCCAGAAGAAAGGCGCAAAAGCTACTTGAGGGGAAACCAAACACCAGACACCTTTAGACGTCCAAGGCAGCGCTGGATGGATGACCTGACGAAGGACCTGATAGCCCTGCGGATTGAAGTCACCTGGAGCAACCGAGCACAGAACGCAAAGGAATGGAGGCAGTTTGTAGTAGCAACGCGTGTTCTGCAGGGCTTGTGATCGTTCGATGTGTATGTATGTGTGTACTTATTATTATTATTATTATTGCTCTCTACATGAACGCTAGTCCCATGTAATACTTATTTCTTCGATATGGACAGCAGTAAGTTACTTTGTCACTAATTTCTCCGGCCTACACTAAACGATAAAGCCACATAACAAATAAGTGCGAGTAAAGACAGATTCATTAACCCAAAATTTCGTCCTATAAAGTCGATTTCCTATATGACACCAAGGACATCCAGGCAAATATACTGCTGGTCAATATAAATGAAACATAGAGGATAGATAGCAATTAATGAAATTTTACTTATTGTGTATATGTAGAAAGAATACATGATTGCCGGCCGCGGTGGTCTCGCGGTTCTAGGCGCGCAGTCCGGAACCGTGCGACTGCTACGGTCGCAGGTTCGAATCCTGCCTCGGGCATGGATGTGTGTGATGTCCTTAGGTTAGTTAGGTTTAAGTAGTTCTAAGTTCTAGGGGACTGATGACCACAGCAGTTGAATCCCATAGTGCTCAGAGCCATTTGAACCACTACATGATTACATTTGTGGGTCATACGGGAGTATGTTGTTGTTGTTGTTGTTGTTGTTGTGGTCTTCAGTCCTGAGACTGGTTTGAAGCAGCTTTCCACGCTACTCTATCCTGTGCAAGCTTCTTCATCTCCCAGTACCTACTGCAGCGTACATCCCTCTGAATCTGCTTAGTGTATTCATCTCTTGGTCTCCCTCTATGATTTTTACCCTCCACGCTGCCCTCCAATACTAAATTGGTGATCCCTTGATGCCTCAGAGCATGTCCTACCAACCGATCCCTTCTTCTAGTCAAGTTGTGCCACATACTCCTCTTCTCTCCAATCCTATTCAGTACCTCCTCATTAGATATGTGATCTACCCATCTCATCTTCAGCATTCTTCTGTAGCACCACATTTGGAAAGCTTCTATTCTCTTCTTGTCCAAACTAGTTATCGTCCATGTTTCACTTCCATACATGGCTACACTGCATACATATACTTTCAGAAACGACTTCCTGACACTTAAATCTATGCTCGATGTTAACAAATTTCTCTTCTTCAGAAATGCTTTCCTTGCCATTGCCAGTCTACATTTTATATCCTCTCTTCTTCGACCAGTTATTTTGCTCCCCAAATAGCAAAACTCCTTTACTACTTTAAGTGTCTCATTTCCTAATCTAATCCCCTCAGCATCACCCGACTTAATTCGACTACATTCCATTATCCTCGTTTTGCTTTTGTTGATGTTCATCTTATATCCTCCTTTCAAGACGCTGTCCATTCCGTTCAACTGCTCTTCCAAGTGCTTTGCTGTCTCTGACAGAATTACAATGTCATCGGCGAACCTTAATGTTTTTATTTCTTCTCCATGGTTTTTAATACCTAATCGAAATTTTTCCTTTGTTTCCTTTACTGCTTGCTCAATATACAGATTGAACAACATCGGGGAGAGACTACAACCCTGTCTCACTCCCTTCCCAACCACTGCTTCCCTTTCATGTCCCTCGACTCTTATAACTGCCATCTGGTTTCTGTACAAATGGTAAATAGCCTTTCACTCCCTGTATTTTACCCCTGCCACCTTCAGAATTTGAAAGAGAGTCTTCCAGTCAACATTGTCAAAAGCTTTCTCTAAGTCTACAAATGCTAGAACGTAGGTTTGCCTTTTCTTAATCTAGCCTCTAAAATAAGTCGTAGGGTCAGTATTGCCTCACGTGTTCCAATATTTCTACGGAATCCAAACTGATCTTCCCCAAGGTCGGCTTCTACCAGTTTTTCCATTCGTCTGTAAAGAATTCGCGTTAGTATTTTGCATCCGTGACCTATTAAACTGATAGTTCGGTAATTTTCACATCTGTGAACGCCTGCTTTCTTTGGGATTGGAATTATTATATTCTTCTTGAAGTCTGAGGGTGTTTCGCCTGTCTCATACATCTTGCTCACCAGATGGTAGAGTTTTGTCAGGACTGTCTCTCCCAAGGCTGTCAGTAGTTCTAATGGAATGTTGTCTTCAGCTGGGGCCTTCTTTCGACTCAGGTCTTTCAGTGCTCTATCAAACTCTTCACGCAGTATCATATCTCCCATTTCATCTTCATCTACATCCTCTTCCATTTCTATAACATTGCCCTCAAGTACATCTCCCTTGTATAGACCCTCTATATACTCCTTCCACCTTTCTGCTTTCCCTTCTTTGCTTAGAAATGGGTTTCCATCTGAGCTCTTGATATTGATACAAGTTGTTCTCTTTTCTCCAAAGGTCTCTTTAATTTTCCTGTAGGCAGTATCTATCTTACCCCTACTGAGATAAGTCTCTACATCAGTACATTTGTCCTCTAGCCATCCCTGCTTAGCCATTTTGCACTTCCTGTCGATCTCATCTTTGAGACATTTGTATTCCTTTTTGCCTGTTTCATTTACTGCATTTTTATATTTTCTCCTTTCGTCAATTAAATTCAATATTTCTTCTGTCACCCAAGGGTTTCTACTAGCCCTCGTCTTTTTACCTACTTGATCCTCTGCTACCTTCACTACTTCATCCCTCAAAGCTACCCATTCTTCTTCTACTGTATTTATTTCCCCCATTCTTGTCAATTGTTCCCTTACGCTCTCCCTGAAACTCTGTACAACCTCTGGTTTAGTCAGTTTATCCAGGTCCCATCTCCTTAAATTCCCACCTTTTTGCAGTTTCTTCAGTTTTAATCTACAGTTCATAACCAATAGATTGTGGTCAGAGTCCACATCTGCCCCCGGAAATGTCTTACAATTTAAAACCTGGTTCCTAAATCTCTGTCTTACCATTATATAATCTATCTGAAACCTGTCAGTATCTCCAGGCTTATTCCATGTATACAACCTTCATTTATGATTCTTGAACGTAGTGTTAGCTATGATTAAGTTGTACTCTGTGCAAAATTCTACCAGGCGGCTTCCTCTTTAATTTCTTACCCCCAATCTATATTCACCTACTACGTTTCCTTCTCTCCCTTTTGCTACTACCGAATTCCAGTCACGCATGACTGTTAAATTTTCGTCTCCCTTCACTACCTGAATAATTTCTTTTATTTCATCATACATTTCTTCAATTTCTTCATCTGCAGAGCTAGTTGGCATATAGACTTGTACTACTGTCGTAGGTTTGGGCTTCGTGTCTATCTTGGCCACAACAATGCGTTCGCTGTGCTATTTGTAGTAGCTTACCCGCATTCCTATTGTTTTATTCATTATTAAACCTACTCTTGCATTACCCCTATTTGATTTTGTATTTATAACCCTGTATTCACCTGACCAAAAGTCTTGTTCCTCCTGCCACCAAACTTCACTAATTCCCACTATATCCAATTTTAACCTATCCATTTCCATTTTTGAATTTTCTAACCTACCTGTCCGATTAAGGGATCTGACATTCCACGCTCCGATCCGTAGATCGCCAGTTTTCTTTCTCCTGATAATGACATCCTCTTGAGTAGTACCCGCCCGGAGATCCGAATGGGGAACTATTTTACCTCCGGAATATTTTACCCAAGAGGATGCCATCATCATTTAATCATACAGTAAAGCTGCATGCCCTCGGGAAAAATTACGGCTGTAGTTTCCCCTTGCTTTCAGCCGTTCGCAGTACCAGTACAGCAAGGCCGTTTTGGTTAGCGTTACAAGTCCAGATCAGTCAATCATCCAGACTGTTGCCCCTGCAACTACTGAAAAGGCCGCTGGCCCTCTTCAGGAATCATACGTTTGCCTGGCCTCTCACCAGATACCCTTCCGTTGTGGTTGCATCTACGGTACGGCTATCTGTATCGTTGAGGCACGGAAGCCTCCCTACCAACGGCAAGGTCTATGGTTCATGGAGGGGGGTGGGCGGGGAGTATACAAGGTGCGAAATTTAGAACACAGAGCTGCTCAAACGTAGCTGTCCACTGAGCCGAACTCCACTTGGATGAAGGCACAGGTTTGTCATTCCATGTTGCTTCAAATGTACTGGGTGCTTGTAATTTAAGTGCAGCTACTCGCAGAGGTCCAGTGTGGGCTGTAATTATCATATGGCAGCGAAACTTGGTAGACATTGTAATGCGTTAATGCGTAAGCTATTTACGCTGGAAAAAATTAGTTTCAGATTAGCCACCTGGTATAAATCTGGTGCTGTGACTGCAAGAAAGACGTGCAGAAGTGTTTCAATATGTAATGGGTCAGGAACGTGATGTGGGCAGAAAAGGAGAAACAAGCGAGAAATACCTAATGCTGATGTTATTATTAGCTGCCATTTAAACAATTTGATCAGTGTGAGCACCAGAGACGTAGACGAGATGCTGTACGGTGCCTTATTTTTGCCTGATGGCCGAAATAGGGACTAGTTTTTTTCCAACGTAAATTGGTGCCGCATTAACGCCTTATGATATCTACAAAGTTTCGCCGCCATACCATAATTGCAGCCAATACTAGACCTCTGTGAGTAGCTGCACTTTAATTTTAACCACCCGGTATGTCAAGAGTCCATTAATGGTAGTGGCTGGCGACTGGTGGCAACCTATGATCAGTTGTTTGAAATGTGTGGCAGATGAGGAGAACATGCTGGCCTGTACACCCCTCAAACATCCTCTGCCTCGAGGTGGCTCAGGACAACACAGGCAACACGTGGTCTTGCATTATCTCAGAGAAACATATCATCACGGAGACCTACACGATAGGGCTCTGCTACAGGTCTTGAAACGCAACAACTGCTCCCCAAATTACCCAATACTAGAACAAAAGGTGATCGTGCTTTTGACCCAATGATAACACATACCTTCATCTAAAGTGACGTTGTCGAATGCATTTTGACAAGATTCGTTTCGCCGGCCGGTGTGGCCGTGCGGTTAAAGGCGCTTCAGTCTGGAACCGCGTGACCGCTACGGTCGCAGGTTCGAATCCTGCCTCGGGCATGGATGTGTGTGATGTCCTTAGGTTAGTTAGGTTTAATTAGTTCTAAGTTCTAGGCGACTAATGACCTCAGAAGTTAAGTAGCATAGTGCTCAGAGCCATTTTTGAAGATTCGTTTCCCTCATTGCCTCCACAGGTAGATACGTCCATCGAGATGCTGGATCCAGATGCGAGGCTCGTCTGGCGCACGTGTGTCCAGTGCACCGCTGTCGACCCGCGTATCTTTGCTGCCCTGTCGAGGGAAGCCACATCAAACAGCTACAATCGAGCCCATTTCCTAATGCACGGTACAGTTCTGCACGGCGCAGCGAACAACGCCATCTGTCCGCTAGTGCACTCGGTGTGTGCGGCTATTGCGGCCCTGCATGACGTTGAGTATTTCACTTCTGAACCCATCGATTCCATATTCTCATGTCGTGCCGTTCCGAGTAATGCGAGCAGCAATACGGCGGAAATGTAAACCACTGTCTCGATATGCCGAGAACGGTACACTGTTCAGTTTTAACTCCTGCTATTAGTCGTTTTTTTCTTCTTGCCTTCGGAACCATGACTGTACCCAGGCGTGCACCTGTTTGTGCGAAGAAAATATACGTCCACGAATATCTTTCGCCAGGGCTCCAGGAATATGGAAATCGCGTGGGGACAGATCGGGTCTTTGTGTAGGTGTAAGGGTTTCCCAGCGAAACTTCTGCAGCGTCCCCGGAATTTGCAAGAATTGTTTTCATTGCGGAGGGAATGATAACTTCTTTCAGTTTCCAGGCATTGAGCAGAACACCAATGGTGCTCTGAAAATCGCTTTTTAGAAAACTTTGCGTTTGCTTAGCACAGCATCACAAGTAGACATAAAATCGTGTCTATTATACAAACTTACTGGAACTCTCTGACTGAAGAACCTGTTGAGATGGAGATGTGTAACAATAGCTTTAGTCCAGACAGCAGCTTCGATCACAGTGGTTCATGGAAGTGGGCTCTTAGCTTTGAGAGATAACAGAGTCATTTCCTGAGTTGTTTACGTTCCTGCTGGTATTATTTAAAGCACCACATAGACAATATTTCTGGTATCAAGATGACAGCCATTTGTCCACAGTGAACTTAATACTAATCTGCACGGACTATTCAAGTGCGTGTTTTCTAGGAAAACCATGATAGAGCCGCTATATTGGCGAGGGATATTTCATAGTTGTTACAAGTGACGGTGCTGCAGAGATTCGGGTAGTTATTTTTCCTATATTGAATGCTTCAACGGTATAGGAAGCCGAACGACAGGTGCAAAATTGGTTCAAATGGCTCTGAGCACTATGGGACTTAACATCTATGGTCATCAGTCCCCTAGAACGTAGAACTACTTAAACTTAACTATCCTAAGGACATCACACAACACCCAGTGTCGACAGGTGCAACCACATAGGAAAGGTATCTGCCGAAAGGGTAGAATATATATGGTTCCTGAAGAGAGATAGCAGCATTTCAATTAGTTGCAGGGGCAACAGTCTGGATGATTGATCTTTCCTTGTAACATTAGCCAATATGGTCGTGCTCTGTTGGTAATGCGAACGGCTAAAAGCATGGGGAAACAACCCATGTTACCTGTTTCTATTGGGTAAAATAGTCCCTCATTCGGATCTGCGGGATGGGTCGTGGCAGGAGGATGTTGTCATGAGGAACAAAAATATCTTCGGGAGTACAGGGTGGAGGGTGAAATGTTTAGTCTATATATCGGGTAAGGCATTCTATATATTGTACGTTATGTTCTCAAAATAACACATAGCTCGTAAACAGACACAATTCAACTACAACACGAATAGTAGAGGAAGCCAATGTTATCTGTAGCAGGAAAAAAACACAGTTAATATTTGTTACGGAAAAGTAGAACAACTAAGGCAGAGTACACGCAAACAGATTTAAACTGAGGAAACTGGCCGAACCGACGCACATTCCCCACCGGAGGGGTCACAGACCAGACGTGATAGTCATGACCCTCATCAAGGGCATAACAACGACACTCAACGTTGCTGTTGAAAACGATCTGCCCTCAAATCACCAACCTGTTATACTGTACATTGAAGAAACACTGCAGCACATGGAACAACGCAGGATGTTAGACTACAGGCACGCGAATTGGACATTGTTCAAGGAAACGCTTGACAGTCGCATCCCACCTACCCACGCGATTAACGAGACAGCTAAAATTGATGAGGCCGTTGAAACCCTCACTAGTGCCGTCCAAGACGCAGTAGCCGACACCATACCAACCCGCACACCACATCAACACAGTGCTGCCCTGCCCCAGGAGATCCTGGGACTTATCTCAAAGAGGAACCGCCTTAGGAGGCATTGGCAACGTACCAGGCGCCAGCACTTCAAACAGCACGTGAACATGCTCCAGGGAATAATCCGGGACAAAATCCAAACATTTAAAACACAACAGTGGAATCAGAACCTAGAAGGGCTCGACACCATGCGACCTGGCATGTGGCAGTTGGCCGGTCACTTCAACAGGGAGAAACTGTACACACCCACGCTACAAGGGCCCGACGGAGCAGCATATTCTGCTGAAGAAAAAGCAGAATTGATTGCCCTCACACTTGCAGCGTCATTCACACCGAACGTGGATCCCTCAGACCCGGAGATCACAATTGCGACCGACCAGGAGGTTACACGTATCTTGGCCCAACCATCGCGCAACGACATCCGACCGGCTAGCACAGCTGAAATCACATGGGCCTTCATGTATACCATAGCTAGGAAGGCCCTTAGTCATGATGGCATTCAAAAGCGTGTGCTCCAGGATTTCACGAATAAGGCAGTAGAATACGTCACACACATCACGAATTGCATACTTGAACACCAACACTTCCCCGCCTTTTGGAAGACGGCCAAGGTCCTGATGTTCAGGAATCCGGGGAAAGACCACTCCCTCCCACAGAATTACCGACCCATCTGTCTGCTGAGGGCGCTCAGCATGGTCGTTGAGAAGGTAATACGAAAACGACTCAGTAGGCACTGCATTGCAAACGACACTCTGAGGCCGGAGCAGTTCGGCTTCAGGAATCACCACTCGACAACACAACTCCTCCGCGTCGTTGAATACATAACACACGGATACAATACGAACAAAGCAACTGGGGCAGTGTTCCTGGGCATTGAAAAGGCCTTCGACCGTCTGTGGCACAACGGCTTCATGCGCAAACTCAGCGACGCAGGTTTCCCCGACGGGCTCGTACGTCTCATACACTCATATCTCACGGACAGGAGTTTCAACACCGACGTGCAGGGCAAGCAATCAACACGACATCGTATCCAGGCTGGAGCACCCCAAGGAAATATTCCAGGGCCCTTACTGTTTAACCTCTACATTAACGACCTCCCAGCTACACGCGGCACGATGATGGCAATCTACGCGGATGACACTGCCATCCTCGCGCAAGATTGGAAACCGTCTTACATTAACTCTCGACTACAGACTGCACTCAGAGCGGCAGAGCGTTGGTTGGTGAAATGGCGTGTTAGAGCAAACTTCGACAAGTGCGAAGCCGTTCTGTTCACTAGAAGACCGAAACTACTGGGCAAACATCAACACTGCAACCCAATAACACTACATGTGCGCCCCATACGTTTCTGTGAGGAGGTCAAATGCCTTGGTGTCTGGCTGGACCGGAAACTACTCTGGGGGTACCAAATTCAACACATGACCAGCAAAGCAAACGCGAGGCTCAAACAACTCTATCCTATGCTTAACAGGTGTAGCACACTGAATAGGAGGGTGTCCAGGTCCATGTACACCACACTTATTAGACCTCTGCTGACGTATGCTGCTCCCGTCTGGGGATACGCTGCGCCCACACGCCTGCGCCGTCTGCAGCTCATACAGAACAAAGTACTCAGAATCATAATCAATGCACTGCGTTACGCACGCATGCGGATCCTTACTGTGAAGATCGGCTTGATACCCTTTTGCAGGTATTCCAAAAACTTTCCACACGACTGTACAGAAACACTACACACTCGCGTAACCCGTTTATTCATTCTCTGGGGAACTACGACCGCAACCATAGATGGAAACATAATAGACCAAAGACACTATTAGCAAGGAACTAAACATCTATGGTACATAGCACGCTAACACAACAGTACTGGCGAGCCCCTGGAACACAGTTACAACTGGCAACCCCAGATGCTCGACCGGCCGAAAAAGAGGCAATCGCAGGGAAGCCGTACGGTACACGACACTCAGACAAGCCACACACACCCCCTACACTGTGAGCTGATCTATGCTGATCTATGGCCGATTTCCCACTAATGTATGACGACCTCGGACTGCTATAGGGACACAGCTGTTGCAGCAGGCCCTACAACGAGCACCCGCAACGAGAAAGGTAACGGTGCACGATACCTCGCACTAATATAATCTCACCTTGGATGCACTGTCGCACCTAACAAGCCGCTACTAACCTTACTACCCGTCCTACTGTCGCAGAGGGTTTTTACCCTTGGCGCATGCCTTGGCACTTTTTTTCCTCAGCCCTTGCAAACCGCTACCCTCGATCGCTTTCGTCCACTTTCTGTTTCCTGATGGACCATGTCACTGAGTAATCCTACCCAGACCCATGGACAACACCACAACCCGCATCCTTCTCTGACTCCTGATTCGAAATGTTAACATGTTATACGAGGTGACAGTAGAACTTTTGGTTTGGTCACCACGTACCACGTCGGTGGGGGCGTGGAGGGGCCCCATCCTTAGAAAAGAAAAAAAAAATCACGAAGAAAAAAATGAGGCAAATGGCAGGGGTGGCGAGCTCATAGAAACGGAAACAAAGGTAATGAAAAAGGGTGGGGTTGGGAAGTGGAGGGGCATCAAATGGCCTCACATACCGATAAACAAGGAAATGGAGGCATTTTCTTTACTGCTTCCCAGCTTCCCAGAGAGATAAGTGGCCACAGTAGCGCATTATTTACGAAAACATCATCAAGTTGACTAAAGCAAGTGTTTCAGCATAATCTTGAATGTAATATGACACAGAACCGTCGCGGAGTACAAGGTAGCTTTTTCCGTAGGCGGACAACAGCAACAGAGAAGAAGTTTACGAATGTTTGTGTCATATATGAGCAGAGAAAAGATGGTAGATAATACAGACCCTGTGTTGCGATTATGATGAGTTTACAAGTACTAGATCTGTGTGTGAGGTGTTGAGGTGTATGTACCTAATAGAGCCGATGAATTAGACACAGCGTATTACAGTTACGTAACTTTTCTGGCTGCAACCTCCCCAACTGGGCGTATGAGGCAGTGACATGGTGCATCTGCACCATCCCTCTAGGATGTTGCAGATACACCATACCTTAGCTTCTGTGGTTATTTCTTACCATCTGGAGTGTTCTCTATTCCTGCCATGTTAAGTTACATAGCAATGGTGGAGGTTCGGCAGACCAAATGGTTACACAAGTGTGCGTTTCACATTTTGTGGAACTACATTCCGAAACATCTGGATGGCGTAGAGGCAGTTGGAAGTATTCTAGCGCGTATCGACAGTATTTTCTGCCCAGTTGAGGGTTTCATCCAAAGTTACACCCGTTAACTCATACATCGCAGAGAAGGAAATGAGGCAATTTTTCGCCACATTTGAAACTAATTAGTTCTGGATAGAAAATTAAAACTGCTTGCGGCTTCTTCGCTTTTATTTTATATCCCATCTGACCACTGAAGGCATATCGATATTCGTCTGGACGATGACTGTATCGAAATCTTCAGGTCAGCCACCGAAGTAAAGTTGGAGGTCAATGTTTGAAAGAGGACGGAACCGATGAGATATCAGTGCCATCCACTTATAACAGTAGTGGGGTAAGGATTTACTCATGCCACTCCTAAGAGAAAAAGCTTACAGGACGACTTTTCACTCCCACAGCAAACAAGCGGCCGGCTATTTCTGAAAAAGCTTTTAAACCACTTAAGCGCACTATCTGAAGATTTAAGTTAGTGCGGATATTACACGCTTTTCTGAAGTCTAATAATGTCAGTATTACGGTATTATGATTGTGTATGGCATATTTCAGGTCATCAATTAATCAGTTAGGGGGTAGTAGACAAGAGATGGTTTCACAAGCTGCGACATGGTCTCGAATGGAACAGTGACCCGAAAATGTAGAATAAATTTCTTTTATTTCACGTCTATGGTCACTAACTTGTATTTCCTCAGACTACAGTTTTCGGTCGGCATCAGACTGTGAACAATATGTCACCACCATGATATAATCTAAGTACGTTTCTTAACAATAAACTTAAATCGGTTTACACGTTCGAGAATTATTTTATGGTGTGTGATTGCAAATGCAATCAAGGATACGCATATACCAAATAATGCGACATTAGCATACTTAAATGTAAATAACCTCTACAGTAATGTCCCGATAAAGGAAACTATTGAAATTATTAGACGTCATTTGCTATCCCATAACAAGATCAGTGTTGCAGAGTGTACAGAACTAACTGAATTTCTAGATTTTGTTTTGAGTTACCATTTTTTTACATTCAATAACAAAATATATTATCAAAAATATGAACTTGCAATGGGTAGTAGTCTAGCTGGTTGTTTAGTAGATAATTTTTTGGACGATTTAGAATGTAAATTTTATGTCACGTTTCCACAGCTAAGAGAAAAACCAGTTTATTATAAACGGTATGTTGAAGACATTTTTTACTGATAGAGGGCGACACCAGTGAGGTCAATGCATCAACGCATTTGACCATGCAATAGGTAGTATGTACCCAAAAATAGTTCAAAATGGTTCAAATGGCTCTGAGCACTATGGGACTTAAAATCTATGCTCATCAGTCCCCTAGAACTTAGAACTACTTAAACCTAACTAACCTAAGGACATCACACACATCCATGCCCGAGGCAGGATTCGAAACTGCGTCCGTAGCGGTCACGCGGTTCCAGACTGAAGCGCTAGAACCACACTGCCACACCGACCGGCCCAAAAATAGTTTCTACTACAGAATTTGAAAAAGAGAGCTCCATTAACTACCTTGATCTTACTACTAAGAAAGTTGACAACAAACATTAGTTATCGATTTTCAGAAAACTTACATGTATAGATAGTATCGCCAATGCCAACTCATGTCATCCTCCACGACAAAAAAAGACCTTTTTCACCTTAATGATTCACCGGATCCTTCGTCTACCTTTGGCCGAAAGCGAAATACGTAAAGAACTCGGCATTTTATAGCAAGTTGCTGTAACTAATTACTTTTCTGTAAATGATGTCACTCGCCCTTCCAGTAGACTAAATAAACGCATAATAAACGGCAGGCCGACACACACTAACATAGAAAATAGAACTAATAAAGAAAGAATGAAAACCATCCCTGTGAAATTTCACGATAACATATCCCTGCAAATAGTAAAACGTTTTAGGAAATCTGATATTAGTTGCGGCTTTCAAGTTAACAACACACTAAAACTGCGAATAAAAAATAAACTGAAAACGATGTATGACAAATCTGATTGCTCTAGATGATGATGATGATCATGTTGGTTTGTGGGGGCACAACATCGAGGTCATCAGGCCCGTACTAGTTCCCAATCTTTCCAGTTCCAGTCTCACCACTTCGCGAATGATGATGAGATGATGAGGACAACACAAACACCCAGTCCCCGATCCGACTGGGAGTCGAACCCGGAACGCCGTGAACGAGCGGTAGCAACGCTAGCCACAAGATGGCTCTGGAGTATACATGATTGAGTGCAGTAACTGTGCTAAGTATTACATCGGTCAAACTTGCCAGTCTTTTAACTTAAGGTTTAAAGAACATTCACAGCAACATAACGAAACTGCTATGAGCCAGAATTTACTAGAAACTGGTCATTCTATAGGGAGCATTGAGGACAGCATGAGTATTCTCCTCAGGGTGGAAAAAGGTCGTGCTCTTAACTTGTTAGAAGAGCTTGTAATATACAAAGAGAAAACACAGGAGCCCACAAAAGTACCCAATTGACATAGTAATTTTGTCTGCAATGCGTACTTTACTATAGTTTAACAATATTCTGTTTTAAATACTGAACGCCCCTCTTATAAATAAGTTGCTTATGGCTTCAGTGTGCTTTATATAGTTACATCGCTTTCTTATTTGGTGCGTATAACTCTAGTATTTTCTTGTCCCTTCTCTGTTTGTACAATATACTTCACTACCTAGATAATCTTGTTCATGCACTGGTACGGTGTTTTCTTTCCTTGGAACGGCGTGCCTCAGGGTACGAGGGGCCCTCTCGCGGTCAAGTTCCTCTGACCACATCTCGCCTATGCGGCGTTCTGGCGGTAGCACCGACAGAGGACGCTGGTTACTTGATGCAGTCTTTCATACATTGGGCTTCTTTAGCTATTTGTATTTTAATTTTTATATTGTTCTGTGTACGCCGAAAGCTGTTTATTATTTATGCCATAATCCAAAATATCGCCACCAGAGCTTATTATAATTACTGTCACTTAACTTTTTCCTTTTTAACAATCTAACTTTTTCCGTGTTTTAATTTATTACATTTTATTGTTGTAATGACTTTTACGCCTTATAAGCCCACTATAGACTTTACTGATTGTATCCCTCTTTTTATTTTACATCGTACAATTATCGTTGACGTATATGTGTACGGCTACATTAGCGACATCTTGCGAGCTGGCTACACAAACATTTTGTAGCTAATTTACGATAGTTTGTTTCGAACAGTAGCGCTGGTTGTATATTCTATAATTTATATATGTGTGCCGATTCTCGAGCTGATTTTGAGTTTAGCATTTGACGACGTCACTTTGGCTCAAGTATACTAGGACATGAATTTTTTAAAATACACTCCTGGAAATTGAAATAAGAACACCGTGAATTCATTGTCCCAGGAAGGAGAAACTTTATTGACACATTCCTGGGGTCAGATACATCACATGATCACACTGACAGAACCACAGGCACATAGACACAGGCAACAGAGCATGCACAATGTCGGCACTAGTACAGTGTATATCCACCTTTCGCAGCAATGCAGGCTGCTATTCTCCCATGGAGACGATCGTAGAGATGCTGGATGTAGTCCTGTGGAACGGCTTGCCATGCCATTTCCACCTGGCGCCTCAGTTGGACCAGCGTTCGTTCTGGACGTGCAGACCGCGTGAGACGACGCTTCATCCAGTCCCAAACATGCTCAATGGGGGACAGAATCGGAGATCTTGCTGGCCAGGGTAGTTGACTTACACCTTCTAGAGCACGTTGGGTGGCACGGGATACATGCGGACGTGCATTGTCCTGTTGGAACAGCAAGTTCCCTTGCCGGTCTAGGAATGGTAGAACGATGGGTTCGATGACGGTTTGGATGTACCGTGCACTATTCAGTGTCCCCTCGACGATCACCAGTGGTGTACGGCCAGTGTAGGAGATCGCTCCCCACAACATGATGCCGGGTGTTGGCCCTGTGTGCCTCGGTCGTATGCAGTCCTGATTGTGGCGCTCACCTGCACGGCGCCAAACACGCATACGACCATCATTGGCACCAAGGCAGAAGCGACTCTCATCGCTGAAGACGACACGTCTCCATTCGTCCCTCCATTCACGCCTGTCGCGACACCACTGGAGGCGGGCTGCACGATGTTGGGGCGTGAGCGGAAGACGGCCTAACGGTGTGCGGGACCGTAGCCCAGCTTCATGGAGACGGTTGCGAATGGTCCTCGCCGATACCCCAGCAGCAACAGTGTCCCTAATTTGCTGGGAAGTGGCGGTGCGGTCCCCTACGGCACTGCGTAGGATCCTACGGTCTTGGCGTGCAACCGTGCGTCGCTGCGGTCCGGTCCCAGGTCGACGGGCACGTGCACCTTCCGCCGACCACTGGCGACAACATCGATGTACTGTGGAGACCTCACGCCCCACATGTTGAGCAATTCGGCGGTACGTCCACCCGGCCTCCCGCATGCCCACTATACGCCCTCGCTCAAAGTCCGTCAACTGCACATACGGTTCACGTCCACGCTGTCGCGGCATGCTACCAGTGTTAAAGACTGCGATGGAGCTCCGTATGCCACGGCAAACTGGCTGACACTGACGGCGGCGGTGCACAAATGCTGCGCAGCTAGCGCCATTCGACGGCCAACACCGCGGTTCCTGGTGTGTCCGCTTTGCCGTGCGTGTGATCATTGCTTGTACAGCCCTCTCGCAGTGTCCGGAGCAAGTATGGTGGGTCTGACACACCGGTGTCAATGTGTTCTTTTTTCCATTTCCAGGAATGTAGGTATGCCTCGTCATATTTAAAGCGCACAATTTTCTCGTGTATGTCAGTAATACTTGTCAACATGGCCTATTTTATTGTATTAAGCTGTACATAATCCACTACTTCTATTTGTTTTTTTTTCATATTTTACTGCAGGTCTGAAGATAGTCATTGCTGACCGAAAGCGGTAATCTGAGGACCTACAAGTTTGTGACCATAGACGTAAAATAAAAGAAAGAGATGGTTCAACACTAGGCATGGGAGTGGGGAGGGTCAAGGATGGAGAGCGTTTCAGGGGGGATGTGAGGTGTAAGGGAAGTATGGGATGGGAAGTGATCAGAAGTGATTGGAGGTGGAAGGAATAGACAGAAAGTGGTATTTCGGTATGTTATATTATGTATATAAACCAAACACTGCAGTGTTACACGAATATTCATTAATGTCATGTTTGTGTGGTCCTGCAACACTGTACAGCACAATTAAAGGCTGCCTTTTTCGAAACACCCAAATTCTCTCTTATTGCAACAAAGAAGTTTGATATATGGCTCAAAGCTGCGTACAGCCTTCCTCTATAATGGGGTAAAAGCGTGTCGCCATGCTTCGTCATTACTGGGCTCGGCGATGCTTCAGACAGAAATGTGACGACACATGCGAGAAAAAGGCCAAAGCTCACAAGTTCATAAAGGTTTATGGTGCGTTAATTATGGCACATTGCCACCAAATTTCACCGCAAATATGCCCGACGCCACCGCGGACGCGTCACACGATGGGACGGTCAACAAATCCCCTCTAACATGTATTTCACTCCTTATTTTGACGTCTCTGCAACGGACGTATGAACCACGATTCCCAGCGTTGAAATCACACACTTTTCTTATGGTTGGCCGAGGAAAACATTTAAGTCACACAGCCGCAACCATTCGACGAAATCTGAATGCGATCTGAAGCAGCGAAGAGTGCTTCTGCTTTTTCAGGTCTCCTCTTCCACGCGTGATCACACAGGTCTGCGACATTGACACATGTGCGAAGAAAATGGCAAAGGGTCCCTCTAAGACTTCCCAGTTCCCCAACACTCCCGGTTCCACCTAACAGCCTTTGTTGAGCAAATCAGAAATGTACCTAAACAGAGACAACCTTCGAGGAAGTCCTAGGCGCTGGAAACAGGCAACACATGCAACATCCTCCGATTGTGGATGGCCTACTAGATGGCGCAAGAGCGGCAGCAGGCTACAGACGACTAGGACTATCGTCACGGGTTCTGCAGGTACCTTTCCAAGGTGCTCAGCAAAAGTGGGCGGGTCTAACTGAGGGTAGTGTTAGAGGGACATTTTGCTATTTTATTCACACGTGTGCCAATGTCGCACCCTTCGTGATCATATAACAGCATTAGGCGAAACAGGAGGGTTGAAAAAGCATGTTTTTAAATGGTCTATAGTGGTTACACCCTGTGCAGCAGAGCAAACATTACGGTCGCACTGCACTCCGAAGAGGTGTGATAACATTCAGTGGTGTTTCTGGCCCTCGATACCCTTAGGGTAGGGTTGAATCGTCCAGGAGTGTCAGCAGTGTCGCAGGTTGGCAAGGATTTCGTCCTGTTGCCCATCGCAGTGAGAACTGTCGTTTCCGAATGCGAATATGTGTGGGTATCAACGCCCCATGGGAAGGGGTGGTTTCGTTGGCATCATTTGTGCCACAAATTAAGTCCTTTCCGTTACGATATTGAACTTAGGTGTGTCTGCAATGTTTTCCTCTGCCACCCATAAGAAACGATTTTAACGCTGGGCGTTGCGGTTCTGACCTCCACTGCAGAGGCTCAAAAGAAGAAATGAAACCTGAGCAAGCAAGAGGGGTTTGACGATCTTTCCACTGTGTGAGGTGTACTCGGTGGCTTTGGGTATAATTGTGGTAAAATTTCGTGCCAATGTGACATTATTAACCCACTTTACACCTCACATAAACTTCTGAGCTCTATCCCTTTTTTGGCATGTGTCGCCACCCGCCGAACCCGAGGGTGACTTTACATGGCGCCTCGCTTTTACACCACCTTCGCTTAGGAAGGCTGTAGGTACTTTCGTGCCGAATTTCAAACTTCTGCGATGCAATGGGAGTCAATGATAGGGTTTCGAAACCGATCCTTTAATTGTGTTGCGAAGTGTAAATTACAGCATATATATATATATATATATATATATATATATATATATATATATATATATATAGAGAGAGAGAGAGAGAGAGAGAGAGAGAGAGAGAAAGAGAGAGAGAGAGAGGGGAGAGAGTCTTAAAGTGATATACCCATACTTATATATTCATTTTACTGCTAATGAAACAGAAGTCTAGCTATTATAAATGAAAAATTACCATAAATTGTTGGAAGATCATACTGCCATATACTTATATTAAAGAGGTAGTACACTGAGACTAACTTAACCTATGTACTTCTGTTAGAATCGACAATTTATGGAAATCTATAATTTATAATAGTTCCGAACAGTTTTTGGTAGTCCACTAGTTTCATCAGTAGTAAAATGAATTTATAGGTACGTCACTCAATAAATGTGTAAAACATTAATTATACTTCAGAGCTCAACGTGCTATAATTGGTAGGACTACATTCGTATGAAATTAATTAATATTTATGTAATACTGCGGTGTATGGTTAGGTGCATA
This sequence comes from Schistocerca nitens, assembly GCF_023898315.1. NCBI lineage: Eukaryota > Metazoa > Arthropoda > Insecta > Orthoptera > Acrididae > Schistocerca > Schistocerca nitens. Next base: position 942,535,928 of record NC_064616.1, on the reverse strand, counting down.
ATATAGCACCCCGAAGTACACTATATGATCAAAAGTACCCGGACACCTGGCTGAAAATGACTTACAAGTTTGTGGCGCCCTCCATGGGTAATGCTAGAATTGAATATGGTGTTGGTCCACCCTTAGCCTTGATGACAGCTTCCACTCTCGCAGGCATACGTTCAATCAGGCACTGGAAGGTTTCTTGGGGAATGGCCGCCCATTCTTCACGGAGTGCTGCACTGACGAGAGGTATCGATGTCGGTCGATGAGGCCTTGCACGAAATGGGCGTTCCAAGACTTCCCAAAGGATTCATGTGAGGAGTGGGCAGGCCAGTCCATTACAGGGATGTTATTGTTGTGTAACCACTACGCCACAGGCCATGCATTATGGACAGGTGATCGATCGTGTAGGAAGATGCAGTCGCCATCCTCGAATTGCTCTTCAACAGTGGGAAGCAATAAGGTGCTTAAAACATCAATGTAGGCCTGTGCTGTGATAGTGCCACGCAAAACAACAAGGGGTGCAAGCCACCTCCATGAAAAACATGACCACACTATCTACTTGCAGTGGATACTGATGCAGTTTGGAATTCCTGTGTGATGATCTGGATAGATGTCTGCCTATTACATGTTATGACCCTCTTCAACTGTCGACGGTCTCTGTCAGTCAACAGACGAGGTCGGCCTGTACGCTTTTGTGCTGTACGTGTCCCTTCACGTTTCCACTCCACTATCACATCGGAAACAGTGGACATAGGGATGTTTAGGCGTGTGGAGATCTCACGTACAGACGTATGACACAAGTGACACGCAATCACCTGACAACTTTCGAATTCCGTGAGTTCCGCGGAGCGCCCCAGTCTGCTCTCTCACGATGTCTAATGACCACTGAGGTCGCTAATATGGAGTACCTGGCAGTAGGTGGCAGCACAATGCACTTAATATGAAAAACGTATGTTTTTGGAGGTGTACGGATACTTTTGATCACATAGTGTACCATCTTCTATCTATCCCTCCACCGCCAATCACATCTTCCCACATCCTACTAACTCCTTACATCCAGTACCTGCCCTGAAATGCCTTCCATCCTCCACATTCCCCACACTCCCATAACTACCATTGAAACACCTCTTGTCTTCACCCCTTCCATTCTATTCCACACAATCCCGCCGTTTGTCACCTCCCTCCCAAATGCTAAACCTACCATGTTTCCATTTTTTGTTCCTTCCCCTGTCCCCTGGCCCGTCCCACTCAAAAACCTTCTCCGCCACCCACTCATCCTTTTCCCTCCGCCCTGTAATATACAGCAGGTTTTTGAGTAGTACATTAGAGACACTGTTGATTTTTGTAAATGTGTGACGAGTACCATTGAGCTCTGGCTCGGACTTTTGCGGGTGTAAGGTTCATGGGTTTTGTGCTGGTGCTGCATGTATGTGATTTCTTTTAACTTAGGCAACACAAATTAAGATTAAGATTTAATAATATTGCTTCTGTGGGATGAAGTCATTTTATGCTTATAAAAATGTTGTATTTACAGTTTGAGAATAGTGTATTGCATTGTATCTCTGTAGGAGGCTGTTATTAGTATGTATTGTAAGGATACGTTCGTTACATAATCAAATTAATAATTCCGTTCTTCTTTCCTGCAGTGGCTATGGAAATCCAAAGATAACGCAGCTCACACAATGATATGCCGTTTATTTGACATGTTAACGTTAGTCAATGTATGAACGTGATGAATGCAGTTTATAGCAAAGTATTTGCTGTCAAATAATCATTACAGTGCGTTACTTTTTATTAGCTATGCACAGTTTCAGCCAAGTTATGTATATTTGATACGTACTCCTATTCTTTAATACGACGACTGATTTATAGGACAAGATAAATGTTATTTCAACGACAACATGTCATGTGGGCAGGTGGGGCAGTTTTGAAATGTAAGTAATGTTCTGAAATCTATAATGACCTCTTGTTTCGCATATTATGCTCCGCATTTTATTAATTTGCAGTTACAATTGCGATTGAGAAAGTCTATAAAGCTGAAATCATGATTGTTTGTAATAAAAGTATACGAATACACAGTCAAATGGTGGAAATTTCTTTCAAAAAGCATCTAAACTTATCTTACAGATAATGGTTAACAGCTATGAATCAATATTAACAGCGAACTGCAAACTAAACACAAAGACAGAGTCGCGTAGTGTCAGTAAATCGTAATTGCCGGCCACTGTGACCGAGCGGTTCTAGGCGCTTCAGTCCGGAACCGCGCTGCTGCTACGGTCCCAGGTTCGAATCCTGCCTCGGGCATGGATGTGTGTGATCTCCTTACGTTAGTTAGGTTTAAGTAGTTCTAAGTCTAGGGGACTGATGACCTCAGATGTTAAGTCCCATAGTGCCTAGAGCCATTTGAACCATTTAAATCATAATTGCATATCTCATGCCAAACAGAAGAATTTGACAACTTGCACCAAATCGTCGAAGCGGCTGCGACATCGGTCCTCATGGTTTAGCTTTTATCCAGTTCAGAACTGAGCTCATTGGCTGTTTCTGGCAAAGCCGATAGAGGCTGTCGTAGACAGATCGAGTCTCACGTCTAAAGAATACCGAGAATATTCTGCACAACAATACCGTGGTGAGAATCTTCGATATCACTCATTTCAATGCCTTCCATTTCGGTGTTCGTCCGATGACAAAGGAGGAACCGCATTTTGATCTTTCGCAGTGAAGCTATTTCGGAAAACTGCATTCAGTGTGAAGTTTTCCTGTATGACATCCTCCTTTTCGGTGCCACTGTGCTGACTGAGCGACTAAATATATGACTTTGCCGTTTATTGACCATACGTACGTCAAATACCTTTTCTGCGTTTTCTGTCACACCGGTCAAAAAAAATTTTCTTTAAAATTTGGTGAAAGGTACTACTATTGCTCTCCTTACGATCAGTTTTACTTCGTTCGGCTATCAATTTTAAACATGGCTGTGTACCAGCAACCATACCATACTACGGTTTGTGTAATACAGTCAACCGTTTGCAACAAGACCTGCTTTCGACACCGTCTATGGGTGTCTCCATCAGAAAAAACAGAAAGTTACCTAAAAAATTTACAGTACCATTACTATAGTGTAAAAACAAAAAATAGGTTTTGAAGAGATGATCAATAGCAGCTAATGGATTACTCATATCAGTACCATTACCTAGCATTCCTGCAGATATATTCATAAATTCTTTAGAAGAAAATTTTTTTAAAAAGTTTTCAGCTGCCACTCTAGGTGTTCTTTCATACTATAGATATGCAGATGACATCTTGATCATTTACGAAGACATAATAACGGCATTGACCATATTTTCAAAATATTTAACGAACTTCACGAAAAAATTGCTTTCACATATATCCTCGAAAACGAATTCCGTCAGTTAAATTATTTCGATCTAACATTAACAGAACGTTTCTCATTGTTCCACCCATAGCGTTGTTACCACTCCTTTATCTCATGAAAATCTCGATGCTCAGATTGTTTAAGCTCCCGCAGTCAATAATGGACACGAACCAACCATAGCGAACAATATTTTCAAAAATGAAACCAAAAATAGATTATCACTCTTGGCACTTTCCTAGTAACGAACGCAAAAAAAAAAACAATTTCAGGGCTTATATCTTACAGGATTCAGCGTCTCCTCCAAAATAAGTACGACTGTAAATCAACATTTTCTACTAAGGATAATATGAAAAATAACTTCATCCAAAATTTGAAACAAGTTAATACCCTTTTTAAAACCTCAGGTGTCTATAAAATTAGCGTTGACACATGTCCAGCCTGTTACATAGGAGAGACAGTGCGAACAATTTGTATTAGATTTAAAGAACATCTCTTATGTAAAAATGCTACAAATATACATAATTCGTGCATTGCTGATCATTTGTTGATTACAGGCCATAAACCTAAAAACGTTCAACACATCAGTATTCTGCACACATAAAAAGAAGGCTTCAGACTTGATGTCTTTGAAGAACGAAAAATTTCGAACACCTTTCTCTTAAAGACTGTTTCATTATGAATCAACAGTTGCAACTACTTAATAAAAAGTTTTTAATGGAATAAATCCGTTGCTTTGAAACACCTAAAAGTGACCCCTCATTTTCCTCAGAGTACTCTAAAATATCGTTTTCTTCCCTGTTTTTCCTTTATTACATTATGATTTGTTTTCTCACAAAATGTATAGAGCTTTCGCTATTGCACTGTCCAGCATAAATTTTTATTTTGCTGTACGAACACACATATGCTATTTAAAATGTAATGCAAGTAGCTTATTTCGTTGATTGTCAGTAGATGGTGTGACTCGTTTCGTGTCCACGTTGCGGTAACTTCGGCCTGTTACCCGCTTAGTCTGATGCCACCTGCAGTGCCTGTTTCCTCGTACAGACTTTGGCGGCATACAGTGTTCTACGTCATGTAGCTATAATTTTTACTGACAGGTACCATTGTTCAAGTACCTGTAATTTTTATAGGGTTTTAAGTATGATTTTAAGAAATTATTGTATATTATGACGACAGCATTTTGCTAGTAAATCTGTTTTCAATTGTCAAATAAATTGCTCTGAGCACTATGGGAGCCGGCCGGAGTGGCCGAGCGGCTCTAGGCGCTACAGTCTGGAACCGCGCGACCTGCCTCGGGCTTGGATGTGTGTGATGTGCTTAGATTAGTTAGGTTTAAGTAGTTCTTAGTTCTAGGGGACTGACGACCTCAGATGTTTAGTCCCATAGTGCTCAGAGCCATTTAGCAGCACTATGGGACTTAACATCTGAGGTCATCAGTCCCCTAGAACTTAGGACTACTTAAAACTAACTAAGCTAAGGACATCACACACATCCATGCCCGAGGCAGGATTCGAACCTGCGACCGTAGCGGTCGCGCGGTTCCAGACTGTAGCGCCTAGAAACGCTCGGCCACACTGGCCGGCTTCAATTGTCACTATATGTGAGTGTAGTCACCTCAAAAATTTGTTGTGTGTAGTAACCATCTATTCTTGGTTTTTCCTTTATGTTGATGATTCTGTAATTTTTTGTAGGTAATTGTTTTTGGTTTTTTTCTGCGTCGAAACCAGGTCAAGTTACATCTTATTTCAAGCGGTTGGCTATGTCACACAAGTAATCGTTCAGCCATTTTGTTTGTCTACAACACATTGACTTCTCTTAAACCCATGATGAAGCTCCTTTGCTTTCGTCTCAACCTCCTATTTAACTACAGTGAGTCTCTCAGAAATCTCTCAACCTTGCTCGACACCTACACTATCTGATCAAAAGTATCCATACACCGATACGTAATGTGGAATTGACCACTAGATGTCACGAGAGGGGGGCTTGCGTGGAATAAGAGGATTGGGTTCAAATGGCTCTGAGCACTATGGGACTCAACTGCTGAGGTCATTAGTCCCCTAGAACTTAGAACTAGTTAAACCTAACTAACCTAAGGACATCACAAACATCCATGCCCGAGGCAGGATTCGAACCTGCGACCGTAGCGGTCTTGCGGTTCCAGACTGCAGCGCCTTTAACCGCACGGCCACTTCGGCCGGCGTGGAATAAGAGGAGGTGGGGAATGTGTGGTGTTGTCGGTAGAGAAGCAATAACAAAAAAATGCGTCTGTCGAGAGAGCTAATTGATTTTGAACGTGGACTAGTCTTTGGATGTCACCTGACGAACAAATCCCCGAGTGACATTTCAGCCCTTCTCAAGCTGCCCATGTTGTCTGTTGGTGATGTGACTGTGAAGTGGAAACGTGAGGTAACAACCATAGCTAAACCGAAACCATGCAGACCTCATGCACTGACGATCAACGACCGTCGGGCACTGCGTAGGCTGGCTGTAAAAAAAACTAGTGAGTTCTGAAGCACTATCAGCAGTCCAGCTAGTACAATGAGTGTGCATAAGGAGCTAAAGAGAATGGGATGCAATGATGCAGCAGCTCCTCATAAGCCACACAGTTCTGTAGTTACTCATGGGCGACGCTTGTGCTGTCGTAATTTGCGACACCGCCACATGGTGAATTACTGGAAATCAGCTATTTGGAGTAATAAATCACACTATACCCTGTTTGCACGTGCTTGTGTTTGGTGGATGTCTGAAAAACATTATCTTGCATGATGTGTAGTGAAGAGTTACTTACGGAGGAGGTGGAGTTACGGTGTAGGGGTGTTTACAGTGGTTATGGCGTGGTCTCCTTATTGCACTTAAGAAATCGCTAAATGTTGAAAGACATGAACATCTCTTATTGCATTTTGTTCTGAGAATAGCAGAGGAACAGTTTCGAGACGATGACTGAATCTGCGTGAGAGTGCACCCTGTCGTAAAGCAGGGTGGTTCGTGACAATAATATTCCTGAAATGGACTGGTCTGCTCAGAGTCCCGATCTGAACCCAAAGCTAAACCAGATCGTCGACTTCCCTCCAGACCGCAACGTCCAACATCGCTGCCGTCTCTGTTTTTGGCTCTTGAGGAAGAGTGGGCAACCATTCTTCTGCAGATATTCGTACACCTAACTGAATGTCACCCCAGCAGATGTCGAGCCGTCATAGAGGCGGATGGTGAACACATTTCATATTAATGTCTTCTGCTACGTGCCCGGATACTTTTGATCAGGAAGTGTAAATGTCTAACGCGTGTTGTACAATATTTTGCTATTTCATCCATTTTTGCTCCACTTCTCCGTCTCCAGAGAAGAAAATCTGATTTTGACTGCTCAGATAATTTGAAACCTGTTTCTGTCTCATTTGCTAGGGAAAATTATTTACCTTTCATAAAATATCTTAGGTAAAGAGGTCATTCCTGGCCGAAAGAAGTCTACTAGTATCCATAAACTGGTATTAATATGAAGAATAAGTTTCTGAGAATGCACGTTTGGAACTCAGAATTGTCTGGAAGTGAATCATACGGTGCAGTACAGTGTAGGAAAGCCAGAAAAGAACAGAATTGAAGCGTTTGTGACGTGCTGCTACGGAAGGACGTTGAAAATTAGGTGGACAGATAAGGTAAGAAATGAGGGAAGTCTCCGCAGTATCGACAAGGAGAGGAAGAAGTGGAAGACACCAAACAAAAATAGAGACAGGATGATAGGACATATGTTAAGACATCAGGGAACAGATACTGTCGTACTAAAGGGAGTTATAGACCCTAACTTTAGGGAAAGACAGAGACTGGATATAACTAAAAAATAACTGAGGACGACCGGTACAGGTAGTACTCTGAGATGAAGGAGGTGACACAGGAAGTTAGAACAGTCAAAAGACTGGTAACCCTACAAGAAAAAACGGTCTTTTTGACATTTATTTACGTACCTGTAGCCATTGGCGCTACAACATCTTATTGTGACTTATTCCCTCCATTGTCTTAGCTGATTCAAGAAGTTCGGGTGTGTTAGTTACTAGAAGATCTAAAACGTTGAACTCTGTTTTCTAATTAGCTGCTCGAAGCAATTTCAGAAAAGACCTTCATAACAAACTCGCACGAATACTTGTTTTCATCTGGTAACTCTTCCATTCCACAGCTGGCAAATATTACATTTGCATCAACACGGTATTCACCATGGATAATCTCCGTATCGTATCTGAAGCGTTATGCCACTACAGCTCTATTGGCAACTGATCTATAAAAGCATGATGATTTACTGCACCTACGTTTTTTCGTTCGGAATCTCCAATAGCCTCACAGCATGTGATCGAGTTCCTTAAGCAGCAGACACCACACCATGATTGACTCTCCTACGTATATTCTAATCTCTTTTCAAGATATCGCTCCTTTCACTTCAGATTCCAAGTAGCTTTGTGTTCCCAGTACTAAGCGAGACTTAGTTTTAAGAATTACACCCATTTCCATGCCACGGGTTGTGGATACGGTGTTACAAACAGTGGCCGGCCGGAGTGGCCGAGCGGTTCTAGGCTCTACAGTCTGGAACCGCACGACCGCTACGGTCGCAGGTTCGAATCCTGCCTCGGGCATGGATGTGTGTGATGTCCTTAGGTTAGTTAGGTTTAAGTAGTTCTTAGTTCTAGGGGACTGATGACCTCAGAAGGTAAGTCCCACAATGCTCAGAGCCATTTGAACCATTTTACAAACAGTGATCCGTGCTTCCACTCCAAGTGCAAGATTATCTGTCTACAGCGATTCAGCCAGCCAGGTAAAATAATCGAGTAGAGTAAAAGAGCGTAAGCGGAAGGAGTCATTTGTGAAAACAACAACTTTGCCGCGGGATGCAACCGGTGCCTTCTATAGACGCCGGTCATCCGACGACCGTCTAAGCTCCAAATGACCAACATATTGAGGCCCCTTGGCAGGAGGATAGTCCAGAAGCCCAACAGACGAGGCGTTTCACCCTGAATCAGACGTGCCATCAACCCTGGGATCTGCCTCATATTTGTCGCTATAAGACATAAGACGACAACCGTGCCGTTAGCACTCACACACACTTTCCGTCCAGAGATATATATACGCTCCGCTGACTGCCACACATCCCCGTGTGAGATCAAACCAGTGAGATGGTGAGCATCGCAAGGTGCATAGCCATCTGAATTTCCTTTGTATCCAGACGTCGCACCAACCCGCGGCTTCTGTTCCCGGACAGCCACTGAATCCCTCTGCGACCGTGTGCAGGTACAGTCCCTAACCATTTCATAGCATTGAAGACTGTGTAACAAAACGAAATAATTTAAGATATTAACTCGACATTGTGGTTGGATCCCACATGGTGTCAACACTGCGCTCTCTGTGCAAGTACATTGTCACTGTTATCATCGAGCGCTCACTGAACAAGCCAACAGTTTGTTTCCTACTTTGAGGTCCCGTCACGGAGTGCTAGTGCGATCTAGGCTAGATTTCTGGACTAGCTGGAATTAAGGAACTAGGGACGGGTCAAAACGAGGCCCAGGGCTCTGCTGCGACGTGACGCCCGCAGTCCGTGGAAACGGCTGGAGTAGGCTTCAGCAGCCGTACGACTAAGCAACTCTCTGCCTCATCAGCTGCGGACATGACGGGTCGACCAACAGAAGTGATGCGTACGAAAATGTCAAAAATGTAGGATGGATGCTGAGTCAACGAGAAGACGACAGAGGATAACGACACTCGAAGAAACTCGACGTATTTAACAACAATTTACGAACGAAGATGCCAGCAACGCTGTTCGTTCCACTAACGACGAAGCCAGCATATGACTACGGTCCTACGAAAGTATGGACGTAAGAGGAGAATCCATTTCCACTTCGGAAGAAGGCAAGTTTTAAACTGTGTCTCCCAGGCGGTCCGTCCGCCGCAAAACGTCACGGCGAACACAGGAACGGAAGAAAGTGAAGACAACTGTTGACACATGAAACAAATCTGCAGCCTCGTCGGAATCAACCGAAACCCCATCCGGACCGACTGCGCCACAATACGATGAACCACAGCGGCAAGAGCCTCCACGCCACGTACCCGTAGAAAAGAAGTAACGTATCCTGCCGCTAGTGTTATGCTGCAATGCCAACCACACCAAACTGACCAAAGCTATGAAGGAGGTGACGACTGGCAGTCACAAAGCAGTCTACAAAGAGAATAGCATCGCCTACCGCTACGATTCGTTCGAAGATAATCACAGGGTATTAAAATTTTGTCAAGATACTCTCATCGACAGCCGGAAAACCGGGATTTGAAAGTAGTCGTCTGGTACCAACCTCCAGGCACAGTGTAAAAAAGAGATTTTAGAGGAACTACAGGGCAGAAGATTCCACGTAAACGACCTGCACCAGGTAAACAAAAGGGACGATACCGGACATACACCAGGGATTACTACTGGCTCCCTACAGATGCATCTGTTGTGGAGGACCAACATCCTAAAACTGAGCTGGCTACATGCGTCAATTTTAATAAGAAAACCATAATGAGAACTGGAGGGGGGGGGGGTGCAAAAAGGCGCAAGACGCACTACGCTGTTATCAGTTCTGCACTAAACCGAGACCAATGTTCACCACTATACTAACACGTCCAGGACTACGCCAGTGACAGCCGCAGCCAGAAACCACCTCATTAGGATGTTTCTCCAAATAAGGACGACGACTCGGAATCCAACTCGGACTAGATAGCTGCAGGTAACAATAACTCAAGTTTAGAAATTGTAGTATTCATTTCCGAACGGCAACGTATTCCAAAAACTCATCCAGCTGGGGATAAAACTTAGAAAAGCACCAGACACTACTACCAACATCATAATCTTGATCGAGGAACTTGTCAGTATGCTCCGTTAAGAGACTATGGATCGACAGAATACCAGAGACCTTAAGTCTTGTACATGGAACGCCAACGGCATAAGGAACAAGAAAGAAGAACTACAGGCCCCCCTTACCACACACAACGTCGACGTGCTGTTGGCAACAGAAACTCATCTGCGTCCCGACGATCAGTTTCGACTACGAAATATGACCGCATACCTTATGGACAGGCCGAACAGGACAGGTGGCAGTACGGCGATATTTCTCCACCATAACATCACCCACAGAGAAGAAGGTTACTCCCACTGCATCATTTGGAAACGACAGCTGTCATTATATGCAGTTAAGTCCGACGAATAATTCTCGTCGCTGCACACCTAAGTTAGAACACTCCGCTGGATTTTGAAGATATCCACGTATCTTCACCAGATATGACAAGGCTTTTCTTGGAGGGTCAATAACGCCGAGCCGCGTTGAGGCACTCAAGACCATCAAATACGAAGGGGAAGCAGTTGCTGGACCCCAACAGTGACCTGGATCCGACGTATTATCCAGTCCCCGCGAAAATGCCACCAGAAGTGCTGGACGTCGTGATAACCAAAGGCATCGAACGAGACGCAGATATAAAGACGGAAGTCGATTTGACCTCGGACAACCATCTGGCTCTCGGGAGAATTCAGAGAGTCCTTCAGCAACACGCATTGTGGAAATGCCGGAACACCAACTGAGAGCAATTTAACCGGCATCTTAACAACAACATCCAACCCATGAGGGATGTTCGTAGCAGGTAAGGCATCGATAGAGCCGTGGAGTATCTCAAATCGCTGGTGTTGAAGGCCTCAATATTGTGATCCGCTACCGTCATGCGGAACAGGCTGCGACAGGAACCTCTTCCTTTCCAAGAGCTTAAACGCCAAAAACTAGGTTGTGGAAGCCGTGGCAAGAATTACACGACCCCTGAGACAGGAGGCGCCTCCACAGGAAGCAACGACGGTTTGCCAAGTGGTCCGAGGCGTGGGAGGATAAAATGACGGACTAGGTCCTACAGACAAGAGACGAGTGGCAGCTCGTACAGCATGTCAGTGGAACTGAAACTTCGACTATTCCATTAATGACGAGAGCTGGGATGAACAACGACCCTCCAGCCATAGCTGAAGCCTTTATAGCAGCCTTCGAGGATCAAAACATGCTCATACACAAAGACTTGAGCCGCCCTGACAGCACTGCTATTACCCACTAAATGCCTGTTCGACGTACGCGGTGGGAGGTCCGCCAGAAGCCATGGCTCACCACACGTAGCGCTGTCCATGCCACTATTTGGAAGTTACATAATAAAAAGGCATCGGGACCTGACTGCATTCCCAACGAACAGCTGAAACAAATACCTTGTAAGGTCACTGTCATGTTGACACGGATTTACAACACGTGCTTCCGACTTGGTTATTTTCCAGACAAATGTAAGAAAGTGCAAATGGTGCTCATACCCAAACCAAGAAAGGATCTGTCTCGACCGGAAAACCACCATTCTCTAAGTATTCACGGTAGCCCGGGAAAGATATTCGAAAGGATTATCAAACGTACGACGAAACCATCCGGCTGAGGAGTTCGGGTCTCAAAGTAAAGTTTCTGTAGAAATGCAGGTCCTCCGGATCACAGAGCTTGTTACCAAACATTTGAGTCCTACGACATCGACAGCCGCCTTCTTCCTCGATACTGAAACCGCCTATGACGTGGTCAGGAGGGCAATCTTCTGCGCAGAATTCTAGAAGCCACCACGATCCACGATTGCTACGCCAAGCTGATAGCGAGCTTCTTGGATAACAGACGAAAGAGGGTGAAGAAGGGTGGGATATCGTCAGGTGTGAAAACAGCCACTGCAGGAAGACCGCAGGGTTTCGTACTCTCGCCCTCGTTGTTCGCCATCTGCGTTAATGACATGCCAACTGTAGCTCACATTCACTTTGCTCAATTTGCAGAGGATTCCGCGTTCTGCACGAGCGAATGGTGCCACGTCACAAATATTCAGAGGAAGCAGGCACATCTTGATGCCATCGTATGGTGCAGGAGAAACATGGTCAAAATAAACCCAACCAACACCGAAGCCATATAAAAACTGCCGCAGTTTCGAGACTCACATCTCCGGAAAGGACATACCTTGGAACCCAGTCGTGAAGTATCTGAGCGTGACTTCCGACTCACAGTTGTTCTTCATCTACATCTACACTACTGGCCATTAAAATTGCTACATCACTAAGATGACGTGCTACAGACGCGAAATTTAGCCGACAGGAAGAAGATGCTGTGATATGCAAATGATTAGCTTTTCAGAGCATTCACACACGGTTGGCGCCGGTGGCGACGCCTACAACGTACTGACATGAGGAAAGTTTCAGACCGATTTCTCATACACAAACAGCAGTTGACCGGCGTTGCCTGGTGAAACGTTGTTGTGATGCCTCATGTAAGAAGGAGAAATGCATACCATCACGTTTCCGACTTTGATAAAGGTCGGATTGTAGCCTATCGAGATTGCCGTTTATTGTATCGCGACATTTCTGCTCGCGTTGGTCGAGATCCAATGACTGTTAGCAGAATATGGAATCGGTGGGTTCAGGAGGGTAATAGGGAACGCCGTGCTGGATCCCGACGGCCTCGTATCACTAGCAGTCGAGATTACAGGCATCTTATCCGCATGGCTGTAACGGATCGTGCAGCCACGTCTCGATCCCTGAGTCAACAGATGGGGACGTTTGCAAGACAACAACCATCTGCACGAACAGTTCGACGACGTTTGAAGCAGCATGGACTATCAGCTCGGAGACCATGGTGCGGTTACCCTCGACGCTGCATCACACATAGGAGCGCATGCGATTGTGTCTCGACGACGAACCTGGGTGCACGAATGGCAAAACGTCATTTTTTCGGATGAAACCAGTTTCTATTTACAGCATCATGATGCTCGCATCCGTGTTTGGCGACATCGCGGTGAACGCACATTGGAAGCGTGTATTCGTCATCGCCATACTGGCGTATCACCCGGCGTGATGGTATAGGGTGCCATTCGTTACATGTCTCGGTCACCTCTTGTTCACATTGACGGCACTTTGAACAGTGGACATTACATTTCAGATGTGTTACGACCCGTGGCTCTACGCTTCAGTCGATCCCTGCGAAACCCTACATTTCAGCAGGATAATGCACGACAGCATGTTGCAGGTCCTGTACGGGCCTTTCTGGATACAGAAAATGTTCGACTGCTGCCCTGGCCAGCACATTCTCCAGATCTCTCGCCAATTGAAAACGTCTGGTCAATGGTAGCCGAGCCGACCGGTGTGGCCAAACGGTTCTAGGCGCGTCAGTCTGGAACCGCGCGACCGCTACGGTCGCAGGTTCGAATCCTGCCTCGGGCATGGATGTGTGTGATGTCCTTAGGTTAGTTAGGTTTAAGTAGTTCTAAGTCCTAGGGGACTGATGACTTAAGATGTTGTCCCATAGTGCTCAGAGCCAATGGTGGACGAGCAACTGGCTCGTCACAATACGCCAGTCACTACTCTTGATAAACTGTGGTATCGTGTTGAAGCTGCATGGTCAGATGTACATGTACACGCCATCCAATCTCTGTTTGACTTAATCCCCAGGCGTATCAAGGCCGTTATTACGGCCAGAGGTGGTTGTTCTGGGTACTGATTTCTTAGGATCTATGCACTCAAATTGAGTGAAAATGTAATAACATTTCAGTTCTAGTATAATATATTTGCCCAATGAATACCCGTTTATCATCTGCATTTCTTCTTAGTGTAGCAATTTTAATGGCCAGTAGTGTTGTACATATCCATAGATACCCCACAGGCCAACGACGGTACGTGATGGAGGGTACCCTTTAGCACTACTTGTTATTTTCTTTCCTGTTCCACTCGCAAACAGAGCCAGGTAAAAACGATTGTCTGTATGCCTCTGCATGAGACCTAATTTCTCGTATCTTATCTTCGTGGTCTTTACGCCCAGTGTATGTTGGTAGCAGTAGAATCGTTCGGCAGTCAGCTTTAAATGTCGATTCTCTACATTTTCTCAACAGTGTTTCCCGAAAAGAGCGTCGCCTTCCCTGCAGGCATTCCCATTTGAGCTCCGGAAGTATCTCCGTAACACTTACATGCTGTTCGAACCTACCGGTAACAAATCTAGCAGCCCACCTCTGAACTGCTTCGATGTCTTCCTTCGATCCTACCTGTTACGGATCTCCAGAATAGGTCGCCCCAGCGTTCTGCCCGCATCTCGTGGTCGTGCGGTAGCGTTCTCGCTTCCCACGCCCGGGTTCCCGGGTTCGATTCCCGGCGGGGTCAGGGATTTTCTCTGCCTCGTGATGGCTGGGTGTTGTGTGATGTCCTTAGGTTAGTTAGGTTTAAGTAGTTCTAAGTTCTGGGGGACTGATGACCATAGCTGTTAAGTCCCATAGTGCTCAGAGCCATTTGAACCATTTTGAACCCAGCGTTCTATACGCAGTGGCCTTTACAGGTGAACCACTCTTTCCTACAGTTCTCCCAATAAACCGAAGTCGACCATTCGCCTTCTCTACCAGTTTTCACAAACTCGTTCCACCCCATATCGCCTGGCAACGTTGTGCCCAGATATTTAAACAACTTGACTGTGTCAAGTAGGACGCTAGAAATACTGTATCCGAACGTTACAGGTTTGATCTTCCTACTCATCCGCGTTAGCTTACATGTTTCCACATTTAGGGTTAGCTGCCATTCATCACACTTTTTTCTAAGTCGTCTTGTATCTTCCTACAGTCACTCAACTTCGACACTTTACCGTGCACCACGGCATCATCAACAAACAACCATAGATTGCGGCTCACACTGTCCGCCAAATTATTTATGTATTTAGAGAACAACAGCGGTCCAAACACACGTCCCTGGAGCACTCCTGACGATTCCCTTGTCTCTGATGAACACTCGCCACGGAAGACAACATACTGGGTTCTATTACCTAAGACGTCTTCGAGCCATTCACATACGTGTGAACTTATTCCATATGAGCGTACCTTTGTTAACGACCTGCAGTAGGGCACCGTGACGATTGCTTTCTAGAAATCTAGAAATATGGAATCTGCCTGTGGCCCTTTATCCATAGTTCTCAGTATATCATGTCAGAAAAGGGGAAGCCGAGTTTTCCACAAGCTATACTTTCTAAAACCATACTGATTTGTGCACATAAGCTTCTCAGTCTCAAGAAAGTTTAATTTGAACTGAGAATATGTTCAAGGTTTCTGCAGCAAACGGAAGTTAGGGATATTGGTCTGTAATTTTGCCGGTCAGGGTCCGTTCTTTTATCTTTCTTGTATACTGGCTTCACCTGCGTTTTTTTCCAGTCACATGACACTTTGCGCTCGACGAGAGATTCACGATAAATGCAAGCTAAGTAAGCCGCCAATGTCGTACAGTACTGTTTGTGAAATCGAACTGGGATTCAATCCGGACTTGGTGATACACTTGATTTCGAATCCTTCAGTTTATTCTCTACGCCCGTATGCTTATTAGTATGTCGTCCATATGGGAGTCTGTCCGATGGGCAAATGACGGTATGTTTCTTACGATTCTCCTGTATTAAGGATTTCTTGAACATGGAATTTAAAACTTCAGCTTTCGTTAAGCTGTCTTCAAATATCACATCGGACTGGTCAACAAGGGACGGAAAAAAAGCCTTAGGCCCGCTTTGCGATTTTACATACGACCAGAATTTTCTCGGGTTCTCTACCAAGTCTTTCCCTAAGGTGTGACGGTGGTAGCAGTTATATGCTTCGCGCATAGATCTTTCCACGTAGCCACGAATCTCTACTAACGTTCGCTTGCCGTAATTTATGTTTTTCTCTTTTGAACCGAGTGTGTAACAGCCGCTGCTTCCTCAGCATCCGCGGAATTTCGTTATTAAACCATGGTAGGTCTTTTCTATCTTTATCCACTTACTACGCACATAACTCTCCAGACCACGATTTACAAGCTGTTTAAGCTTTGCCCATAATTCCTTTACATCCATCTTCCTGGAACTAATCGATGTCAATTCACTGTCTAAGTGAGACGTTAATAACTGCTTATCTGCTCTGTCTAGCAGAAACACTCTCCTAGCATTCTTGACTGTTTTATTAACTTCCGTAATTATAGTTGCTATAATGACATCGTGATCGCTAATTCCCATTTCTATACTGAAATTGTCGATAAGGGGCCGGCCGTCGTGGCCGAGCGGTTCTAGGCGCTTCAGTCTGGAACCGCGCGACCGCTACGGTCGCAGGTTCGAATCCTGCCTTGGGCATGGGTGTGTGTGATGTCCTTAGGTTGGTTAGGTTTAAGTAGTTCTAAGTTCTAGGGGACTGATGACCTCAGATGTTAAGTCCCATAGTGCTCAGAGCCATTTTTTTTGTGGATAAGGTCTGGCCTGTTTGTAGCTACAAGGTCTAAGATATTTCCATTGCGTGTGGGCTGCCGAGCTAGCTGCGCAAGACAATTTTCAGAGAACGTGTCCTAAAGTATTTCGCATGACGTTTGTCTGTTCCACCCGCCCGCGCGACTGCCACGGTCGCAGGTTCGAATCCTGCCTCGGGCATGGATGTGTGTGATGTCCTTAGATTGGTTAGGTTTAAGTAGTTCTAAGTTCTATGGGACTGATGACCACAGATGTTAAGTTCCATAGTGCTCAGAGCCATTTGAATCATTTTTTATTTGTACCAGCCGCAAGGAATTCATAGGCACCGCAGTCTGTAATCGGCAGGTACTGGAACTCCGAAAAAAGACTTAGGGCATGGTGACGGAGCTGATGCCATCCTTTGTGTGCACATAAACTATCATCTCGATCAAGGTCAGGCTCTGCAAAGCTACTGTCCTCGTAAGAATCTTCTACGGCAGCGCAATCAACAAATCATCCAGAATAGAGTCTTGTGATGGACACTTCACCCATCACAATACACGCGTATTACTACATTAAGTGAAGAAGCGAATTTCCAGTCGATACCCGAACTCATAGAACGACGTTCTGAAAATTTAAACACGAAACTGGGCTAACTGCGACCTGCAGTTAGGCACATCTACGATGTAGTTATCACTGAGGTAGAATAGTGGCATCGGTTTAAGGTACCCAAGGCCCTACCGCAATACTGAAGAAATAAATCACCTCCACCCTTCCGGGGAGAGCCTTACGGGCTAGTAATCAGACCGTTGCAAGTCGTTCTCACCTGAATAACGAATGAAGTGCGACTTCGAACCATTAATAGCCACGGGGAAGCGGGGACCACGAGCAGCGATGGGGCTTCTTTTGGGAAACAAAGAGAGTCTAAATGAGATACTGCCGGTAAACAGCAACAACAAGAAATCAAACTGCATGAGTGTTGCGTTGTAGGCGGCTCAAGACAACATTACTAAAATAACTATCCACTCTGAATAAATCAAGAAAATGTTCTAGTGTCTTTTAGACAACAGTAATGGAGATACTAGTAAATACTTTAGAAAAAAAGGACAAGATGCTATAAAAATAGTGTCTCACTGAACACATTCGCACTGCACATTTGCACAGTACACAGACCTTTTTCGCCTCTTTCGTTAATCCTACTTGGTTAAGGCTCCCGAACCTACCGAATTTTCTCTAGCATTTGTCAGATGAGTGTTTTGTAGATGACGTTCTAATAGCTCTGTCTGGCATCACCATGTTCCACGGCCAGATAAACTTTAATCTATTCCGACAGATACTGTTACGTACTAGGTGGTGGTGTCTGACTCGAGTGGCTGAGAAAGGATCGTGTGTGTGATCAAAGTTTGTCTAATTACTACCATTACATTACATTCCTTTGGATTGACATCATCTACGAGTTTCACTGATTATTTTCAAGACTGTCTAACGATTTTCTAATGACGTAATCTCCCTAAATACCAATACGACCTTCACCAGCGTGCAAAGGAAATTTGTAAGCCAGGTCCTTTAAGTACATCGTGACAGCGCTGCTATCACACTACCTTACAATGCAATGAAATATTATTGCGCTTCTAGTAGTCCGTGCATTAACAATGACGTACTGGGTTCAGTTAGGTAGGATGACTTGAGATAAATCACATACCTGTTCAAAGATTCCTCAAAAATATATTTTGTTTACTTATTTTAGCACGTCTTCAGGACTCGCCACAAATGAAACTGATTTATGAGGGTGTTATAAGAAAGAAACGCCGTCGAAATTATAGATGGATATAGCATTCCAGTGTCTATTTTCTTTTCACCCCACTATCTCATTTTAAAGTATTATTGACAGAAGTTATAAAGCATTGTACAGAAGAAACAAACTACACAATTATCTAACTTGAGTTTTGTGATGAAGTGGTAGTGACTCTTTAGTACTAATGTGAAGGCAAACAGTATATGCCTGCTGCAGGGTGGACGGCTGTGTAAGTAATTAGACAGCCGGGAATGTTTGGATAATGAGTGGTAGGAGCCTTTGTTATCTTTCCTAACATGTATTACCAGGAGTCGCACTTCTCTTCACTGACGAGTTCAGCTGAAATTCCCGCACTTCTCGTGTCAGAGCTACATGCGGAAAACGTGTATAGGGGAAAGTTTAGCCATTACTATAGTTTTATTTTCATCATTTAAAGATGTGGCTAAAGAGATTCAGTCATAATCATTTACGACTTCATTGAATATTTGGCAGACGTTTCAAATGGTAACTTCACTGAGAGGTACGTTTTCCGAAAAATGTTATACGGTTTGATTTAGGGTTCAAATGGTTCAAATGGCTCTGAGCACTATGGGACTTAACAGCTGTGGTCATGAGTCCCCTAGAACTTAGAACTACTTAAACCTAACTAACCTAAGGACATCACACAAATCCATGCCCGAGGCAGGATTCGAACCTGCTACCGTAGCAGCAGCGCGGTTCCGGACTGAAGCGCCTAGAACCACTCGGCCACAGCGGCCGGCTACACGTTTCAGTCAAAAATTCTTGATACTGCGAAAGTAAAGGTCTTTATTTAGTTTAAAATTGGCGCTACATAATGTAAAAAGAGACGATTGTGACAAAATTGCTACCTTTGCACTACCAAAGTGCGCCTTGGCTCAAATGTTCAATTTGCCTCAGGCTTCCTCACTGCTTCCGAGCTCAACAGTGGCTGTCGCACGGTGCCGTTGCATCAGAATCTGTAGGAGAATAGATACAGGCGTCAACGCTTCCGTTTCCATTGTTCTCACCCTACTATCCATAATAATCCCACATCGACGCTGACAACGCCGAGGAATATTGACGGACGGCAACATTCTGTTGCATTCCAACGCCAACCCACATGCTGCCATGACTGTTTGGACTGTGCTGCAGAAGTCTCGCTGGGACGCCCTATCCATCACACTGCCCCTTTCTCTCCCCATATGATTTCTATATTTTTTGGTGCACTGAAGAAAGATATTCTTGACCATCTATTTGTTTCGGACGAAGGGGTACAAGCTAGGTTAAAATCATGGTTTCGTAGCCAACTGCAAACATTTCCCCATTAAGGCACTGATCGTCTTGTTTCACAGAGCGATAAATTTATTAAGAGTTATTATGGCTATTACTTTTGAAATGATAAACAGTTTAGTTACTTCTTTCCATCTGTCTCGTCTCCATATTCCTGGCTCTTTTACCAGGTGGTTATATGAACGTGCAGTTACTCACAGAGGTTAATGGCTCAAATGGCTCTGAGCACTATGGGACTCAACTGCTGTGGTCAGAAGTCCCCTAGAACTTAGAACTAATTAAACCTAACTAACCTAAGGACATCACACACATCCATGCCCGAGGCAGGATTCGAACCTGCGACCGTAGCAGTCGCACGATTCCGGACTGCGCGCCTAGAACCGCGAGACCACCGCGGCCGGCACAGAGGTTAGGTTGGGTTGGGTTGTTTGGGGGGGGGGGGGGGGGAGACCAAATAGCGAGGTCATCGGCCTCATCAAATTAGGGAAGGACGGAGAAGGAAGTCGGCCGTGCTCTTTCAAAGGAACCAGCCCGGCATTTGCATGGAGCGATTTAGGGAAATCACGGAAAACCGAAATCAAGATGGCCGGACGCGGGACTGAGCCGTCGTCCTTCCTAATGCGAGTCCAATGTGCTAACCACTGCGCCACCTTGCTCGGTTACTAAGCGAGGTCCAGTATAGACTGTAACTATCGTATAGCAGCGAAATGTGATAGATATGTTAATGCACTAATGCGGAACCGATTTATACTGGAAAACAATTCCAATTGTGGCCACCAGGTGATATTTGGGATTATGACATACATGCTGTCATTTGACAGGCATTAACGAGAGTGGACAGTTTGACTATCGAGTAGAGAGGCGGTGCGTTGTTAACGAAACTGTTTTATCTGAATGGCAGAAATTACAGTGCAGCATTGAGAAAGTATCGCCGACTGAAATTTGTGAGGAGAGGCCTGATCTCATTAAATGGTATGAAGAAGATGATAATGAAATTCGAAAACACGGTTGAGCTACGCGTGGCACTCAAGAGGAAGACGTCCTAACCCGGTGCTGTTGCTACATCAAACCAAGCGGCGCCTGCCCCGAGTAGCGCTAGTGCTCGTGCAGTGTCACGAGAATTGTCCATCCCACGGCCAACAACGTTCTGAATTTGTTATTCTGTTTCGGGCACGGATCGCAGTTGATGACACGTGCCTGGGAGATATTCTATGTAGTGACGAGGCATATTTTGCACTACGGGATGCAGTGAATGCACTGAACTTCGGAATTTGGGGTGTTATTAAATCGTTGCTTGCGCAAGAAGAGCCATTCTACTCGCCGTGTGTGACTGTGTTGTGTGGATTCACAAGCACCTTTACTGTAGGACTCTTCTTATTTGAAGAGAATACAGCAAGAAGTTCTGTCAGTTGTACCGTGACGTCTGCACTTTATCGAGACCTCCTTGTTCAGCATGTGATATCTGCTTTGGAAGAGCGCAGTTGCGTAGAAACCACTGTTTACATGAAAGATGGATTAACACCTCACGTCGATCGCCTAGCTGCTTGTTGCAACCTACCACGAACCTGTTATCTCCAGAGGTTCTCCAGACGCATGGCCTACAAGATCTCCTGATCTAACCCCATGTGACTTTGGCTCTGGGGATATCTAATAGAACGCGTTTACTAGGGACACGTTTCGTCTCTATCTGATCTGAAGGCAGTATACAGTAACACGTTGTTCAGATTCCACCGGAACTGCTGCGAGCAACTGTTGATCGGATGCACTATCTCGTCGATGTCTCTGATGCTCAAGTTGAACAAGTTGTGTAAGCGGTGGTTAAAAATACACACAAAATTGTGCCTTTCTCACTTGTTTTCTGCCCACATCCCGTTCCTAATCCATTATGTATCGAAATATTTCTATACGCCTCTCTTGCATTGACAGCGCCAGATCTGCACCTGGTAGTCAGGATTGGAACTACTTTTTTCCAGCGTGAATCAGTTTCACGTTAATGCCTAAGAATCTGTACCAGGTTTCACTGCCATACGATAATTACTGTTCACACTGGAGCTCTGTGACTAGCTGCAGCAGCTGCACTTTAATTATAACCACCCGGTACCTCGCAAGGCGCAAATGCTTCATGTACTTGCGTAAACTATGTTCTATCGTATTTGCATATGAAGTGAGGAAAAGCTGACAGCAAATACACCTTGCGTCCTATTATCTTTTATCTCTTCACTGGTGTCGTTTTGTGACATGTGGAGTTCAAGTAGAAGAATTGTTGAACAGTCTGTCTTGAATATAGGTTCTTTAAGTTTACCGTCCAAAATTTAGCCGAAAAGTCACTTTTCTCCGGACGATAATCATTCCCTCAGCACGCAAGTTTTTCTGTGTGTTGGCAAAAAGGACTTATTACAGTCTTGGCAGTTCTTTCTAAACATAAGTAGCTCTACAGCTGTTAGTAGTAGCCTACGAAATTTCATCCACGTATCTTCGATTTATGTAGCCAGTTCTAGCGGATTTGGATGTAGTAGTACCCTACACATTTTCGATTAGACCCGGAAATACAGCTGTCCCTGAAAACGAAGCCTGGAAGCAATTGTTGTGTACGGATGAGTGTTGTCGTGTTGAAATAGAGTAGTGGGTGGGCATTTCCATAGGGCATTAACACCGATTCCAGAAGCTCATCAACGTACAGTCTGGGCGTAAAAATTCCCGTGATAGAAACAAACAAGAATCGGGAACAGCACAAAACCTCTACGTGCAATAGCACACGTGTGACGATTGATAAACTGTTCGTTTCTGAGCTTTCAGATTTGGTCAGTACTTGGACAATTAGACTGTCGCCTTCAAAACAAAAGCGAGAATGAATTCGTCCACAGTCATCCTTCACAATACGGATTGTCTTAACAGTCAGTCTACTGTTGGCCCTGTGTCGTGCCAGCAGCCATTTCAGTCACTCGCCTATTTCTCTTAGTGGCTGCTTGCAGCACGTTGCTTGTACATGCCTTTCTCTTCCATGGCAGTGAGCGCATGAGTGTTAACACGTACGGCACAACGGAACTACCATTCGATACACCTCGAGTCCGTCTATAGGAATCCAATTGACAAGCTCATCAAACAACTACACTCCTGGAAATTGAAATAAGAACACCGTGAATTCATTGTCCCAGGAAGGGGAAACTTTATTGACACATTCCTGGGGTCAGATACATCACATGATCACACTGACAGAACCACAGGCACATAGACACAGGCAACATGTCGGCACTAGTACAGTGTATATCCACCTTTCGCAGCAATGCAGGCTGCTATTCTCCCATGGAGACGATCGTAGAGATGCTGGATGTAGTCCTGTGGAACGGCTTGCCATGCCATTTCCACCTGGCGCCTCAGTTGGACCAGCGTTCGTGCTGGACGTGCAGACCGCGTGAGACGACGCTTCATCCAGTCCCAAACATGCTCAATGGGGGACAGATCCGGAGATCTTGCTGGCCAGGGTAGTTGACTTACACCTTCTAGAGCACGTTGGGTGGCACGGGATACATGCGGACGTACATTGTCCTGTTGGAACAGCAAGTTCCCTTGCCGGTCTAGGAATGGTAGAACGATGGGTTCGATGACGGTTTGGATGTACCGTGCACTATTCAGTGTCCCCTCGACGATCACCAGTGGTGTACGGCCAGTGTAGGAGATCGCTCCCCACACCATGATGCCGGGTGTTGGCCTAGTGTGCCTCGGTCGTATGCAGTCCTGATTGTGGCGCTCACCTGCACGGCGCCAAACACGCATACGACCATCATTGGCACCAAGGCAGAAGCGACTCTCATCGCTGAAGACGACACGTCTCCATTCGTCCCTCCAAATTCAAATGGTTCAAATGGCTCTGAGCACTATGGGACTCAACTGCTGAGGTCATTAGTCCCCTAGAACTTAGAACTAGTTAAACCTAACTAACCTAAGGACATCACAAACATCCATGCCCGAGACAGGATTCGAACCTGCGACCGTAGCAGTCTTGCGGTTCCAGACTGCAGCGCCTTTAACCGCACGGCCACTTCGGCCGGCATATTCGTCCCTCCATTCATGCCTGTCGCGACACCACTGGAGGCGGGCTGCACGATGTTGGGGCGTGAGCGGAAGACGGCCTAACGGTGTGCGGGACCGTAGCCCAGCTTCATGGAGACGGTTGCGAATGGTCCTCGCCGATACCCCAGGAGCAACAGTGTCCCTAATTTGCTGGGAAGTGGCGGTGCGGTCCCCTGCGGCACTGCGTAGGATCCTACGGTCTTGGCGTGCATCCGTGCGTCGCTGCGGTCCGGTCCCAGGTCGACGGGCACGTGCACCTTCCGCCGACCACTGGCGACAACATCGATGTACTGTGGAGACCTCACGCCCCACGTGTTGAGCAATTCGGCGGTACGTCCACCCGGCCTCCCGCATGCCCACTATACGCCCTCGCTCAAAGTCCGTCAACTGCACATACGGTTCACGTCCACGCTGTCGCGGCATGCTACCAGTGTTAAAGACTGCGATGGAGCTCCGTATGCCACGGCAAACTGGCTGACACTGACGGCGGCGGTGCACAAATGCTGCGCAGCTAGCGCCATTCGACGGCCAACACCGCGGTTCCTGGGGTGTCCGCTGTGCTGTGCGTGTGATCATTGCTTGTACAGCCCTCTCGCAGTGTCCGGAGCAAGTATGGTGGGTCTGACACACCGGTGTCGATGTGTTCTTTTTTCCATTTCCAGGAGTGTCTTATCGAGAGCGCCAGTTCCACGTAGACTACATGTGCTGCCGAAAGTACATAAACACCGCGTCCCACTGTGCGCGATTGTCAACACATTCGGCCCACCCAGTAGCCAGGTACTCGCAGAAACTGTTGTTCCCATTAGTGGTGAGGTGTATTCACCACATTCACAAGTCAGAGGACTCCTTGCAACGTCTCAAGCAAGAACATACAACAGAATCTGATATAATGGTCAGTTTTGATTTGGTAACCCTGTTCACGAGGGTGGCACTGAAAAATTCATTGGAACTGATTGTAGAGACATTTAATGCTGCACTGTTGGATCTACTCAGGAAAATATAGACTGGATGGGGGCAAACATTATTAGCAGACGTAAGTTGTAGCCACGAGCAGACCTCGGTGCGGCTGATCCCGGCGGAGGTTCGAGTCCTCCCTCGGGCATGGGTGTGTGTGTTTGTCCTTAGGATAATCTAGGTTAAGTAGTGTGTAAGCTTAGGGACTGATGACCTTAGCAGTTAAGTCCCATAAGATTTCACAAACATTTGAACATTTTTTTTTGCAGACCTCGGTCTCCCGTGGCTGCCTGTATGTTCATGGAGGATTTGAACAAGAGGCATTAGAGACGGCTAGGTACAAACCCACACGCTTCTTCAGATATGTGTGTGATACTTTTGTGATCCGGCCTCAATATGTGGAGAGTTTTAGTGAGTTTCTGAAACATATTAACTCACGCCACGTAAATATTAAGTTCACCATGGAAACAGAAAAGGATGACCTGGTGTCATTTCTGGATGTACTTGTTTAAAGTAGAGCAGATGGGTCCTTTGGCCGCAGTATGTATCGCAAACCTACACACACTGATTTGTACCTGCAAGCCAGCAATTGTCTCCACCCACCACAGAAGAAAGGAGTTCTGAACACAACGGTCAGAGAACTGAGACAGTGGACATGCGATGCAAAGAACATCTGAGGCACACCATACTTAGGCAGGCAACTAAATCAGCCATTGCTGAACACTGTCTGGAACTCAACCGTTTCATGAACTGCGCTCAAACGAAAATTCTGGCAGAGACTCTCAAATACTGGGACAGCGTTATGAGCAAGTTTATGGAGGTAATGGTGACGGAAAACTTCATGAACCAGTATCACATGCCCTTCCTTATTGCGCATTTTTCTTGTGAAGGGGACATGGGATATAATAAAACGAAGAAAATAGGGGCACAATACCAAAAGGAACATACAGTGCAGTGGCAAAAGAAGTATTAGCTGGTTCGTCATTGAGGAAGACCACAAATAAATATACAATAATTTAATAATGCTACAGTGATTCACATGCGATGACATTTCCAGGGGCAGATGTGGATTCTGACCACAATCTATTGGTTATGAACTGCAGATTGAAACTGAAGAAACTGCAAAAAGGTGGGAATTTAAGGAGATGGGACCTGGATAAACTGAAAGAACCAGAGGTTGTAGAGAGTTTCAGGGAGAGCATAAGGGAACAATTGACAGGAATGGGGGAAAGAAATACAGTAGAAGAAGAATGGGTAGCTCTGAGGGATGAAGTAGTGAAGGCAGCAGAGGATCAAGTAGGTAAAAAGACGAGGGCTAATAGAAATCCTTGGGTAACAGAAGAAATATTGAATTTAATTGATGAAAGGAGAAAATATAAAAAAGCAGTAAATGAAGCAGGCAAAAGGGAATACAAACGTCTCAAAAATGAGATCGACAGAAAGTGCAAAATGGCTAAGCAGGGATGGCTAGAGGACAAATGTAAGGATGTAGAGGCTTGTCTCACTAGGGGTAAGATAGATACTGCCTACAGGAAAATTAAAGAGACCTTTGGAAAGAAGAGAACCACTTGTATGAATATCAAGAGCTCAGATGGCAACCCAGTTCTAAGCAAAGAAGGGAAGGCCGAAAGGTGGAAGGAGTATATAGAGGGTTTATACAAGGGCGATGTACTTGAGGACAATATTATGGAAATGGAAGAGGATGTAGATGAAGATGAAACGGGAGATAAGATACTGCGTGAAGAGTTTGACAGAGCACTGAAAGACCTGAGTCGAAACAAGGCCCCGGGAGTAGACAACATTCCATTAGAACTACTGATGGCCTTGGGAGAGCCAGTCATGACAAAACTCTACCATCTGGTGAGCAAGATGTATGAGACAGGCGAAATACCCACAGACTTCAAGAAGAATATAATAATTCCAATACCAAAGAAAGCTGGTGTTGACAGATGTGAAAATTACCGAACTATCAGTTTAATAAGTCACAGCTGCAAAATACTAACGCGAATTCTTTACAGACGAATGGAAAAACTGGTAGAAGCGGACCTCGGGGAAGATCAGTTTGGATTCCGTAGAAATGTTGGAACACGTGAGGCAATACTAACCTTACGACTTATCTTAGAAGAAAGATTAAGAAAAGGCAAACCTACGTTTCAAGCATTTGTAGACTTGGAGAAAGCTTTTGACAACGTTAACTGGAATACTCTCTTTCAAATTCTGAAGGTGGCAGGGGTAAAATACAGGGAGCGAAAGGCCATTTACAATTTGTACAGAAACCAGATGGCAGTTATAAGAGTCGAGGGGCATGAAAGGGAAGCAGTGGTTGGGAAAGG
Source organism: Schistocerca nitens (assembly GCF_023898315.1). Lineage (NCBI taxonomy): Eukaryota > Metazoa > Arthropoda > Insecta > Orthoptera > Acrididae > Schistocerca > Schistocerca nitens. The sequence goes on along the minus strand of NC_064616.1, from coordinate 942,508,874 downwards.
AGTGAGACAGGGTTGTAGCCTCTCCCCGATGTTATTCAATCTGTATATTGAGCAAGCAGTAAAGGAAACAAAAGAAAAATTCGGAGTAGGTATTAAAATTCATGGAGAAGAAGTAAAAACTTTGAGGTTCGCCGATGACATTGTAATTCTGTCAGAGACAGCAAAGGACTTGGAACAGCAGTTGAACGGAATGGACAGTGTCTTGAAAGGAGGATATAAGATGAACATCAACAAAAGCAAAACGAGGATAATGGAATGTAGTCAAATTAAATCGGGTGCTGCTGAGGGGATTAGATTAGGAAATGAGACACTTAAAGTAGTAAAGGAGTTTTGCTATTTAGGGAGTAAAATAACTGATGATGGTCGAAGTAGAGAGGATATAAAATGTAGACTGGCAATGGCAAGGAAAGCGTTTCTGAAGAAGAGAAATTTGTTAACATCGAGTATAGATTTAAGTGTCAGGAAGTCGTTTCTGAAAGTATTTGTATGGAGTGTAGCCATGTATGGAAGTGAAACATGGACGATAACCAGTTTGGACAAGAAGAGAATAGAAGCTTTCGAAATGTGGTGCTACAGAAGAATGCTGAAGATAAGGTGGGTAGATCACGTAACTAATGAGGAGGTATTGAATAGGATTGGGGAGAAGAGAAGTTTGTGGCACAACTTGACTAGAAGAAGGGATCGGTTGGTAGGACATGTTTTGAGGCATCAAGGGATCACAAATTTAGCATTGGAGGGCAGCGTGGAGGGTAAAAATCGTAGAGGGAGACCAAGAGATCAATACACTAAGCAGATTCAGAAGGATGTAGGTTGCAGTAGGTACTGGGGGATGAAGAAACTTGCACAGGATAGAGTAGCATGGAGAGCTGCATCAAACCAGTCTCAGGACTGAAGACCACAACAACAACAGTGATTCTGTAGAAAAATGAAAATTGATTCTGTAAGCAACCTCAATCTGATTGTGTATTACATTGGATGCAAAAAGTATCACTAGGAATCCTTGAAATATCGACGAAATGTCCACAAAAAACTATCGTTGCTGCAAAAAAGGTAAGGTGAATCTGAGTCTGTGCTGAAGAAAAAGAAGACAGACCACAGACCAAGAAGAAGACGACAAAAACGTTAAAGTCGAAGAAAACAATATACACTCCTGGAAATTGAAATAAGAACACCGTGAATTCATTGTCCCAGGAAGGGGAAACTTTATTGACACATTCCTGGGGTCAGATACATCACATGATCACACTGACAGAACCACAGGCACATAGACACAGGCAACAGAGCATGCACAATGTCGGCACTAGTACAGTGTATATCCACCTTTCGCAGCAATGCAGGCTGCTATTCTCCCATGGAGACGATCGTAGAGATGCTGGATGTAGTCCTGTGGAACGGCTTGCCATGCCATTTCCACCTGGCGCCTCAGTTGGACCAGCGTTCGTGCTGGACGTGCAGACCGCGTGAGACGACGCTTCATCCAGTCCCAAACATGCTCAATGGGGGACAGATCCGGAGATCTTGCTGGCCAGGGTAGTTGACTTACACCTTCTAGAGCACGTTGGGTGGCACGGGATACATGCGGACGTGCATTGTCCTGTTGGAACAGCAAGTTCCCTTGCCGGTCTAGGAATGGTAGAACGATGGGTTCGATGACGGTTTGGATGTACCGTGCACTATTCAGTGTCCCCTCGACGATCACCAGTGGTGTACGGCCAGTGTAGGAGATCGCTCCCCACACCATGATGCCGGGTGTTGGCCCTGTGTGCCTCGGTCGTATGCAGTCCTGATTGTGGCGCTCACCTGCACGGCGCCAAACACGCATACGACCATCATTGGCACCAAGGCAGAAGCGACTCTCATCGCTGAAGACGACACGTCTCCATTCGTCCCTCCATTCACGCCTGTCGCGACACCACTGGAGGCGGGCTGCACGATGTTGGGGCGTGAGCGGAAGACGGCCTAACGGTGTGCGGGACCGTAGCCCAGCTTCATGGAGACGGTTGCGAATGGTCCTCGCCGATACCCCAGGAGCAACAGTGTCCCTAATTTGCTGGGAAGTGGCGGTGCGGTCCCCTACGGCACTGCGTAGGATCCTACGGTCTTGGCGTGCATCCGTGCGTCGCTGCGGTCCGGTCCCAGGTCGACGGGCACGTGCACCTTCCGCCGACCACTGGCGACAACATCGATGCACTGTGGAGACCTCACGCCCCACGTGTTGAGCAATGCGGCGGTACGTCCACCCGGCCTCCCGCATGCCCACTATACGCCCTCGCTCAAAGTCCGTCAACTGCACATACGGTTCACGTCCACGCTGTCGCGGCATGCTACCAGTGTTAAAGACTGCGATGGAGCTCCGTATGCCACGGCAAACTGGCTGACACTGACGGCGGCGGTGCACAAATGCTGCGCAGCTAGCGCCATTCGACGGCCAACACCGCGGTTCCTGGTGTGTCCGCTGTGCCGTGCGTGTGATCATTGCTTGTACAGCCCTCTCGCAGTGTCCGGAGCAAGTATGGTGGGTCTGACACACCGGTGTCAATGTGTTCTTTTTTCCATTTCCAGGACTGTATTTCTGAAAGCAGAAGGCGGAAATAGTGGAGGATAACAAGAAGAAGATGATGATATGATGAGGAAGATGATGATGATTATGTCGTTGAAGCGCGCAAGGCTATCTGGGAAAAACTGCGATTGTTAGAGTTTGAGTGTTTGGAAAGAGACAAAGCTTTAAAGAAGTATTTAGATGAATACAAAAGGGGATGCTATCGGTGATTTCATTAAACATCACAGCAGTCGCTAGGTTGTTAGAATATATGGAATAAAGGTAGAAGAACATGCATGATGGGTAAGCAGTCGTCTATAAATTTAACCAGACAACTAAGGCATTAGACATCCGATGAATAGAACGTTAGAGGCACACCCGACTTAGACAGGCAACTAAATCAGCCACTGCTGAACTCAACTGAACCTGTTATTCTTAAAAACTTCAAACTTCGAGAAGTATTTACCAAAAGATACAGAAATGTATGATCAAATATTCCCTGTGACTGCTGCATCTAAGAAAGCCAATGGAGGAACAGAAAGCCAGAACAATGTGAAATTCAAGAACATAATTAAACTGATTTTAGAGGGCGCCTTGATAGTGGCATTATCAATATTCAGCACAATAAAATGAACAATCCATCTCTGCAGTATATCTATCACTACAGGCAACATGAAATAGTTGAAAGATTAAGACTGCTCACAGTGTCAGCCCCAGCTGGGAATACAGCTCATTCATATTAAATCATTTCAATATCTTCAGAGATTCTAGACAGATGTAATATGGATTAATTATGTATCACACAATCTGTGTGGTGGAAATCACTTGTGATAGAAATATACTTGCGTTTGCGTGGTTTCTGACGACCATTCAAAGCTGTCAAATCTAGTCCCGAAAACCCCACCCGAACGACTGACTAAATAAATACTGAGGTGTTTCTTAACTTCTGCACTGTTTTTTTCCAAAAATAAAAAAAGTTTCGCTGGTAAAACGACAGTACTTCACTTCTCTATTGGAAGTACATCACCGCCTACTGGTCGTTACGTTATCGTCTTCATTTTATATCAGTTGTTACATCCTAACATCTGCAGCTCACGGAACGTCAGTATCCTCACAGACCACAGCACTGGCACGGTATGCAGTGAATTCAGTCATGGCTGCTGGTTTCATGACTGAAACCACTATTATGGCTGGCTGATTTTGTTTTGATATCGCTCTGTATATACTTAGCCTATACAGAGTGTTCAGAAATTCCCTTTACAAACTTGTAGGACTTGTAGAGAGGAATGAGCACATAATATTTTGAATAGGAACCTATGTCAGGAAATGTACCGTTTCCGTTCTAAGACGGTTTCAATTCAGATGTGTAACGTGTCCAAATCAGCTGAGAGAAAGAGAAAGGTCTCAGATTTGCTTGTCCTGGTATGCAGTAGGGGAGAGAGGATGACGTGTATTATGTCAGATGGTCACCTTATGTCACTTACTGTCTGCCTTGCTGCGAGACCTATTCAATGCCTCTTCGTCTCCGATCCAGTAAACATGGTTCTGTTCACGTTCTCGGAATACACGAGTATGCTTCTTGTGTATGTCGAAGGTCGAGGTAACGGAATAGCTGCTAGTTGGTTGTATTACAAACGTTTTCCGTTACGTAGCACGCCATCGCACAAACGTTTTGTCCAAGGTATGCAGCAGCTCCGAGAAACAGGTATCTTCATCGTGAAGAGGCACCTCTGTGGAATAAACGGCAACGCCCCACGTCCAAATTTGGGAAGATGTACTGCATAGAGTTGAAGAGAACCCAGCAACGAGTACTCGAACAATTGAGCGTGCAGTAATTCTTAGTTACAGTATCGTCTGGGATGTTCTGCGTGAGCGAGAATTACATCCGTGCCACTTAAAATGGGTACACGGAATCGGTCTACCGGATTTTCCGCAACGCACTGCCTATTGCACATGGTTTGTGCACCGCTGCATCGACACACCCCGTTTCCAGGTCGAGTTTTGTTCACAGATAAATATAAGTCCACTGGGGACTGTGTTCTGAATTTTTGAAACAATTATGTCTGGGCAGACGAAAACCCTTGTGCCAAGCATGTTCAGAGACTTAAGCACCGGTTTGGTGTTAACGTGTCGGGAAATATTCTGGACGGTCATTTGATTGGGCCATATCTCCTTCCACTGAGGCTAACTGGTCCTGCATACTTGATCTTTCCACAAAATGTAAACGGCCCATTCTTGGAAGCCGTGCAACTGAATGTTCGTCAGGAGATGTTTCAGCATGGTGACGTCACTTCTCACATCCGATTCGGAGACATCTCAACAGACGATATGGTGAAAGACGGATAGGCTGAGGCACTTCAACCGTGTGGTCGTCGCGATCGCCGGATTTAACTACTAGGGACAACTTCTTGTGGGGTCGCATGCAAAGTTTAATTTACAAGACTCGTGTAGGGACAGAGGAACATCTGCTGGCACGAGTTCTGCCGACTGCACTAGAACCTGAAGAGACACCAGGTGGGGTAAAGAGTGTATACCAGAACATGCTTCGTAGGTACAATGTCTGTAGCAACGTTGGTTGTCGCCACATCCAGTTGCTGTTGTAATGTATCGTTACTGTTTTGTACGTACAGTGTGCAGGGTTGTTTTTGGTTTTGGCATAATGTAAACACGTAATGTTTAAGTGTGAATACAAACAAATGTGTTTAAGTGATAAATGGATGTTTCGTTAGGTTTCCGTTCGAACTGTTACCTAACAAATGTTCTGAGTCACTCCTAATTTTGCCGCGCGGGACAGCAGCGTGGTTTTAGGCGTCTCGCCAAGGTTCGCGCGGCTACCCCCGTCGGAGTTTCGAGTACACCTTCGGGCATGGGTATGTGTGTTGTCCTTAGCGTAAGTTGGTTTAAGTTAGATTAATTAGTGTGTGAGCCTAGGGACCGATGACCTTAGCAGTTTGTTCCCATAGGAACGTACCACAAATTTCCAAATTTTTCACTCCTAATTCAATTCCTCATACAGAAGTCGCTGAGTTACACATGTGAACTAAAACTATCGTAGAACAGAAACAATGTATTCCCGGACATGTGTTCATATTCAAAACATTATGTATTCATTCCACTTTACAGGTCCTAGAAGTTTGTAACGTGCATTTCCCAACACCCCATATGAAAAGTTTTTATTGATCTTGAAGTCAAACACACTAGATGAACGTAAGAAAAATAAGAACATAGGCAAAATAGTTAAACAATATAGATACATATGATAATAATAAAATGTATTTAACAGAATATTGTAAAGGGTATTGACGTTTCTTTTTTAAATATGAAATGTATTTGCCTTAAACAGAGTGAAATGGTATCTAAGTGATAAATACGAAGACACACGACGCAAAACGGTTGTATGTAAGAAGTTCTTTACTGTTGTTCAGTATAGTTTTCGTAAAAATACTTTCTGCACAGGGTGAGAAAATTAACTTCTCGCTAATGCAGAAATGTAGCAAATCAGTAGTTTGTAGCACTGTTCCTAACATTTTTTGTTTCGAGCCACACTTTTGTTCTGTAAAACATGGTTCATAATGTAGTTGTATCCCCATTATCCATTGACCTTGCCGTCGGTGGGGTGGCTTGCGTGACCTTTTTTTTGCTCTACCAACTTTTTTTAGGAATCGAATCCGAGACGTGCCCACAATGTCCCGCTCACCACTACTGAACCTGTGGGGCATAGGAAAGTGGGAGACATGGGAATCAACAGAAGTGAAAGCTTTGTTTTCTTTATTTATTCACTCATTTATTTTTTATTTTTCATATTATTATGAAATTATGTGGGACAGACGCTACCTTCATTTGGAAAAAAGTCAGAAAACTCGGTAAAGAAATCCATGCATTAATTTCTCGCTCTCCCATCCGCAGAGGTCTGGGGTAGAATCGACTATAGCTGGGTGGAAGTCAGGCACCGCCGGTGGGAGGGTAGGTGCCCTCAGTTCCCTGTACTCCCCAACTAGGTGGAGGTCTATCAAAGACCCCTCGAAGATAGTCGGCAAATCAAAGTCGGTAACGTGGCGTGGCTCGAGCTCCGCAAGGGCTGTTTTCAGAAAGGCCCATGAGTCGAGGCGGGAATTTGCTCCCTCACGGAATAGGTAACAGACCGCCCACCCCTTTATACTTTGCCCTGTATTTGGCGGCGGAAACATATATGCCCTCCGAGTATAGAAACACTTGCGGCTCGATCGCATCCGGTGGCACTCGTATGTATCAGGTGGTCATTTGCTGCACGACTCACTAAATGTCGTGTGAAAAGGTGCAGGTCAGACGATGGTCACTGCCGGTGAAGGAACAAAGAGGGGGATCTGACAAACTGATGTTATACAGCAGCTGTTTCATGGAAAATTTCCTGTTGACTGTGTGATACCACATTGCCCGGACATCTGTAGGGAGGAGGGGCTAATGGTTGGTACTCCACACAATGGGCCACTACATAGAGGAGTATTTAGTCTCTAGCAAGTTACGGGGAACATGGTGCAATAGCAGATTTTAAAAATCCTTGGTCCTGGGTGGCGCGTGTCCATGAGTAATCTGGTATGTGCGTAACTCTATTCGACGAACAAGGACGAAAAGCGAGGCAGGTGAGGCGCGATGTGGCCGACAGACACTGGTAGTGAGGTTGACTCGCAAGCAAGCTACGTGTCAGGCGTGTGCCCTGTCCGGTCCATTGTCTTCGTATATAATTCATACAGAGTTGGCGGAAGCTCGCATCTCACGTTGACGACTCTGAAGCCACCATCCCGTGGGGCCAGGGTAAGAGTCTCATAATTGACTTTAAACACTGAGGCAGCCGTACGATAATAGCCAAAGGCCACCTGAAGGTTGAACCCAATCCTCGTCGGCAGAGGGAACACTTGCGCGACGTGGACCAATTTTGATCCCACACAACGATGAAGGAACAAAACGTGTTTCGGTGTGTCCTAATGGCGCAGGAAATTCTGGTGGACGTCGTTGACGTGTAACAGGTGACGGAAATTCGTAGTGGCGGTGCGTGTGGCAGTGGGGGCAAAGGTAATGCCAAGGTACTGGAATATCTGCACTAGTGGCAGGGTTGCCAGTCCACCTTTCTGATCTCATCTGATGTACGTTGCACAAGATTTCGCGACGTTCATGGCACTGCCTGCGGTAGCTCGATAACGCATAATGAGTAATAGGTTTGTTCAAATATCAGAGTCAAACCGGACGAGGAGGAGAAGGTAGTTAGCATATTCCCGGCAGTGAAAGGTGTGACGGCGAAGTTTGAATACAGAGAGCTCTGTCGTCAGGCCCTATGTGGGACTCTAGGGACTCTAGGGCAACAGCATACAGTAGGGCAGAGAGGGGGCACCATTGCCAAATTGAGCGGCGGATGGGTACTAGCCCTGTCAAACGTACGTTGACTTGGACTTGTAAACTGGCACCACTGTAAAGGCGACAAAGGACGTCGATAAACGGTGGTAGGGTGCTCATTTGGGCTACCACAGAAAACAGAAAATAACGACGCACTTTATCGAATGCGCTATTGAAGTCTGTAACGACGACTGCTGCACGAAATCTGCACGTCGCCGCCACCACAGCTAAATAACAACATTCGCCTGAGCAGTTTATAGCTTAACCTGTCCCCAAGCAGTCATTTTCACTGGGGAGGGGAGGGAGGGAGTATCGTCCGGAGGCGCATATCCAGTAATGGGGAAAGATCTTGTAATCTGTATTGAGTGGGGTGAGAAGTCTATGGTTTGTGACCGTCGAACCATGGACTGGTTTGTAGTCTGGAATGATGATGCCATCAACAAAGATGTAATCAGTTTCTGGAACATAGTCGTCCACCACATTGCCATGAGCCCCAGAAGGCTCTGTAAAACTGAGTTGGTAAGTCGTCGATGCCAGGCCATCTGTTGACTGCACCCTTATCGACTGCGTCGTCGACTTCATCTACTATGACCACCACTGTTGAAGTATCCACCTCAGTGTGGTGAGAGTGCACGTGACGAAATGCAAGATGGAGTAGTCTGCACCGGTGTCGGTATCTTCTTCCCTGTAAGTACGTTCGTGGTGTTCGACGAACGCGTTGACGATGTCATTCTGCATGGTCATCTGCCGAGGCGTCACCAGAGAGTCGATGAGCTGTCACTGACGCCGTCTTTCGTCGGACACTATGTGATACACAGATGCAATTTCCAGTCCTGGCTGATCATGGAGTCGCGTCCGTATTACAACCCCTCCAATGTGCGAAGTGCTAACACAGTTATTCTCGCCTTAGTTCTCTGCCGTTCCATCTGGTTGTCTGAGGTTGGCGGCTGCGTGTCCAGATCTTAGAGAATCGCATAGTAGTAGTTGACAGTGTTGTGTTACCATTCGGCTAAATCCTTCCCGTATCTCATCAACGTCCTCCAGATCGCAGGTTTGGCGTAGTCAGTCCACCACGTCATTGTTGGAAGGCGTCGCTCCCAGTATGCCTATGTTGCAGCGATTTGCTAGCGACAAGCTCGGTCATGCAGATGAGAAACATTCAGTTTCCACTGCGCACAGCTGCGTCATACACACTGTGGCAGAAGAAGGACCATGCATATGTAAGAGCAGTTTTCGGAAAAGGCCAGTAGCCAGCGTTCGGCTTATAACACTCCTGTCTGCTACTGCTGTACCATAACCTTAATGCTGGAAGCAGGTTGTGTAATAAAACTATTTTATTAAAGCAATTATGGTGCAACGCAACAGAGCAGTGTTACCCTCTGGGAGGAATTTTGTTATGTTGACCGTGTTGTACCTAATGGAGGTGGCTTATCGGAAAATGAGTCAGAATTACGTAAATATTCGAACAGTAACAAACAATATTTTTGCCTAGCTATACTGTTTAAAGAATAAGGAAAACGGTCGCCAGCCTAATTAGGCAAGAGAAAGATTAACGTTCTCGTTTAAGCAAGTAGGTATAAGTAACTATAAACGACAAACACAACCTAGACTTGGCCACACGCGAGTGCAATGAACTCTGACACATACATATGTTTTAAGATCGAAGCTAACAACTGGAGTAGCACAAACTATTTGCAAAAATATAACAGATACCGAAACACACTATTACTTTCAGGGCTTACGCAAACTGAATGGTCTTTATAACGTTATTATTACTATTCACTGCAGAATCATTAATTGGATATACGTTAAGTCTCTCTCAGTTAAATACTTTACTATTTGAAATGAAAGTTAATTGCAATCCACTAACAGGTTGCTACTCACTATCATTTGAATAAAGAAATTATATTTTTCATAATTAATGGTCTTTCCGTTATTTGTTACCGAGCATTAACACAATAGACAAACTGTGGATCCTGTTATACTATTAATATGCACTTCTAATACACAAGAGAGACAAACACTTAGCAAACGTGAGTATATAACGTTTCACAACTGCAGTTTTCCACTTTAACTACAGTGAGACACAAAATTAACATATATGTAAGACACTGACTCACCTTCTGCGATTTACAACAGACAGTAATGTGATCATTTACTAAGCAAAACTTTATAAGCCTCAGTCTTAAGAACTTTTAATTTGAAGTTGGCAACAACACATTAATAAGCAGTTTTACTAGGAAAATTATTTTCAGCAAGCATCATTAACTTTAACTCACTCTCTTGCCACATTAACTTTAACTTTCTTTTTACTATGTTCAAGAGGCATCAATTAGCAAAACACTGGGCTTTAATGTTCTTTCAGTAAGGACACTCGGAAACCACTTTGGTTCAAACAGAGAGGAACCTGAGAGGTGTTATGATAAGGAGAAAAACCAAGGTAGGTACTTAAATTCAGTTATAAATTACCTTATATTTGAGCACATTAACACATCCATTAAGCTGATCCTTCACTGTACATTACTATAGTGCTCCATTACAGTGATTGCGCAGTGTGGTGGCGATTGCATGTTGGTATGTGGAATTGCAGGTAGAATTGTGGACTCTGTCATTTCTTGGTGGCGATGACAGATACAAATTCCAGAATAGTTGCAGATATTTATCCATCCATCCTAGGCAATGGAAAGTAGCAGAAAAAGCCTCTCTCGGGACCAGCACAATATGCAACTGTTACATGGCAGTTCACAGTTTGGTAGCTTGTCCCCGACTCGTAGCTCGTCCACGACTGACTCTTTGTTCCACCTTTTCTACCTAGGCCAACCACAATTTGCGCGCGCTACACAGTTCCTTTCCCGAGGCGAACCACAACACCTTTTAGCCGGCCGAAGTGGCCGTGCGGTTAAAGGCGCTGCAGTCTGGAACCGCAAGTCCGCTACGGTCGCAGGTTCGAATCCTGCCTCGGGCATGGATGTTTGTGATGTCCTTAGGTTAGTTAGGTTTAACTAGTTCTAAGTTCTAGGGGACTAATAACCTCAGCAGTTGAGTCCCATAGTGCTCAGAGCCATTTGAACCACAACACCTTTTACATACAAAATAACTAAGAACCCTAAGTGAGGATAAGCAGTTTACATAACAGCAACCAAATGCATTAAATAAAACAGAACATTAGCACATATTGAAATTTCTACAAAAAATTATTCACACAGAAATTACAATTATATACAGTACGTTTCGTTCCCTCCAAATGGGACAAAGAATTTAAATGACAGATATACTACACTGCATAGAGTCAAACCACGACATCAACGTTTTAACAAAGAAAGGAGTATACAATTTTGTGTTATCGATTCAATCAAACACATTTACAGAAACTCAACAATGTAATACTAAACCAAAGCAAAAGGCAAAATAAATCCGTACAGCATTACAGCCATGGTGTTACAGGCTCCTGTATCGCAGATGTAAAATCCCGACTACACGACTCGCACAATGACTGATAAGAAAGGTATGACCAGAACAGTTGCCATGTTGGACATTACAGGTGTCTTTGATGAGAAGGTCCCACACTACTATACGTATTTCCTGGCATGTAGTATAGTGGGGAACCTGATCTTTTGGGTGCAGAACACAGTTAAAAACACCTCCTAGCAGACAATGCTCGTATCATCCTAAAAACAGAGGGCTGATGTCCGCAGAATAAAACTGGCCCTATTCGTGTCGTTAGCCGGTGCTGACTGGATGCTGACATTACTGAAGTGTGACCCCACGGTAGTGAGTGCCATGCCCTGAGCTGGTGGAAGGAAGGTAACATAAGTGGCAGGAATCCCTTCGCGGTTGTAGCTGGACGTTCCACGGCCCATGGGATCAACTACGGAGGCGGAGGCGTGGATGCTATAGTCATTGATATCTGGTAGACTGGCCATGTGAAATTCCTGCAAGAGGACGAAATCGTTATCAGATGCCCAGAACATCTCCCGCATAAGGTAGATCTTCACCCGTGAACGGATGTTCTTGGTGTTGATTGTTGTATCGGAAAGGCCTGGTGGCGCACCACTGGAGGATGATCCACGATGACGTCAGCGCAAGGACGTGGGCGTCGCTGTGGAACGACATTCCGCGCGCCCGCGGAGGGTTCAGAGAAGAGTACGATCAGGTGGAGCGGCGTCGACAACGCAGGGTCCCATAACTTGTCCTCATCGCCGGCCTCCTGTTCGTGCCATGCTGTGTAGGCAGCCACTGGTGTATCGTCCATTTTGTTCAAAATGATTCAAATGGCTCTGAGCACTACGGGACTTAACATCGGAGGTCCTCAGTCCCCTAGAACTTAGAACTACTTAACCTAACTAACCTAACGACATCACACACATCGATGCCCGAGGCAGGATTCGAACCTGCGACCGTAGCAGTTGCGCGGTTCCGGACTGAAGCGCCTAGAACCGCTCGCCACCGAAGCCGGCGTCCATTTTGTCCTCCGAAGATGAAGTAATGGCCAGTGGCGTAGAATCGGCTGTTCTGATTCCAGTAAATAGTTCGGCGTCCTGACGGTGCTGCAGCGGCACGGGCGCAGGCACACCGGTAGACGCCGCCACGCTCGCGTCGTCTCCTTCGGCGGGGGCGGTTTCGTGGGCGTCGTTCGGGTCGACGGCGGCCTCGTCTTTGGCCTGCAACGTCTCATATCGCCCGGAGACGGTTCGGCGACTTCTCTTGCGACGTTACGGAGAACGTTGTTTGCTCACGCGACCTTCCGTGTCCGACCGAGTCGATCTCCGTCTTATTGTTGACGGTTACTTCAGCCGCTGGCAGCGTTGGCACCCATCCGAGGCGCCCTCCTTTGGGGTATGATCTGGCTCAGTTGTGGCCTTCGTGAATCATTGCGACGCGGTAGGAGAACGGAGAGCAGCGGCGTAGGTCACCGTTACACCATAGTTTCCGACGCGGATGGCCCGTCGGCGGCTGGAAGTTCCGTACTGCGCCTTTGTAGGTATTTGGAGCCAAGGTAGCTTTCTTTGTCGCACCTGGAACAGGTCCGGGGCTGGCCGTCGTATATAATTATTGCGCGGCATCCGACTGTCTGTAGTTAGGATGGGACGTGGCTTCGGGATTCAATGATAACCTCTCAAACTCAGTTTAGGACAGGGTTGTCCGAAAGAGAGTCCCTTTTTCCGCATATGGCCACTGAAGCAAGTCAAGCGCTGCATCGTGTGTGAGATACAGAGGCGAGCGAGTGTGCCGGGACTTACCCCAGTTCACTGCTAGTAGCGCCACGTCACCTTAAAGCGTCTGTACGTAGCGCGCAAGTATTGCACCACAATTAAGTATGAAATTAAAAATCAAGATTTACGTTTAATACTTTGTTAAAATATAGTTTAGTGTCATAATGTTGCAAATGCCAAGTCATTATGTTCTAGACTTAACAGTTTACTTAAAAATGCCGTTTTAAGAGAAAAATTAGTGGCGCTAACTAATGAAGCTAGAAAGCCAGAATTTGGTCACAGGGTGCAGTTAGAGCTCATATATAAGTGGTGCAGGTTTCCACAACCATATAACAAAAAATTGACACCGGAATCCACGTTTTTGGGAAAAATCAGAGGCGCTAAATAATGGACTTAGAAACATGAAAATTTGTTTTATGCTTCAGTTCACCCGTAAAATGATAGCTGAAAGACCACGTTCAGCTAGCTCTTATAGTTTTTGAGTAATTAATTAAAAACCAATTTTGTAACTAAAATACACCCAATTGTTGTAGATTAAGTACCTGTGATTTTAATAATAGAGAATTTTGGTTTAAGTGGATGATAAAACATACCAAGTGACAGACCTATGCCAAATTTGAGAGTTGTAGTATAATAACTGCTGACGTAAGTTCTAGTAAAGATATGCTTCAGAGGTAACGATCTACCGTTAGTTCCACTATAAAAATTATAGAAGGCAAAGTTTTAATTCTAGCAAGCTGAAACTGTTTCGGTGATTTCAAACAACTTAACTGAATACAAATAAAAATTAAGAGGTTTCTGAAGTAATTAGTAACTACATTATTAAAGTTTATGTGCCCGAGAAAGCGGTCGTTCGGAGGCTGCTGCAGTATGCAGATAGCCGTAGGCAACAGATGTTCCCTCGGCCGTCCGCTCTGGCACGTATATAAATGTAACTCGCACCCAGGCCCTCGCACATACAGAAGCTACAACAACTTCAAAACAAGATATTGCGACGCATTTACCATGTACCGAACGACTTTCCTCATCGTCTCCTACACGAAGCTGCTGAAGAACCCTAGTAAGGGAGCGATTTCAAGAAGCGGCGCGCCGGTTCTATAATACCACCCGCACTTCCGACAACCCACTCGTCCAGCAGCTAGGACGACCAAATGAAAATCAAGACCTGATTGAATAGTCAGCTCAGCATCGAAGCTTCACCACCAGCGACTCCTCTCCGAGACTTACGCTATCACACAAGATGTCCATCACCACCTTCAACCCACAGCAGTGGTAGGAAATGCCCATTGGGTAAACCCTACGTTCCAGATAGAGTGGGCAGGCCGCGGTGGCCGTGCGGTTCTAGGCGCTGCAGTCCGGAACCGCGGGACTGCTACGGTCGCAGGTTCGAATCCTGCCTCGGGCATGGATGTGTGTGAAGTCCTTAGGTTAGTTAGGTTTAAGTAGTTCTAAGTTCTAGGGGACTGATGACCTAAGATGTTAAGTCCCATATTGCTCAGAGCCATTTGAACCAGATAGAGTGGGCTCTTCCACACCCAGTCCAGCAGATATGAGGCCGCACTAAGTAAGATCCACGTCTGTCAAACGTCGGATCGCGCTCTGCCTCGGACGACGTCAGAGCCGAACTGTGACGAATCTCGTATTTTGCGATAAAAATGGATAGTGAAATCGCGAGGTCCGTACACCATCCTGGATCGCTTAGAATTCGCCGCAGTAACTGTTAATGTGCTGTCCGTGTGAATCACAATTCCGCGTAGCAAGTGGTGACTTTATTTCCACTTTTATGGCGAGCATTAATTTGGAACATTTTTTGCAAACTTTCATTGAGTAATTTTAGTCAGAGTGAAAGACAATCTGGTAGGAACGTAACGTAGAGGTCGCCTCTGGACTGCCAAATGTGCTGTTAGAATAGAAAGACTAGCTTTCAATTGCCAATACTCAATTTCTAAGTGCTGTCTGTGAGAAACTTTACGTAATATAAATTTTGACTGGAACTTTATACTTTTATCTAAAATCATAGTCCTGATTCCGCAAAGAAATAGGAGAAACTTTTCATTCAGTGAGCTGGACGAGAATGTGGCCGTGCAGACTGGAAACAAAGGCCAGTATGTTTCCCTTCGCTTTCTGGCTGACCACAAAATTAGTTGCCAGACTCGTGTGAATAAGACGGCATAATTAATAATTTTTACCCGCCGCCCCACGCCATGGACTGTGCCGTATGACCAGAGTGACCCGACGATGGCCCGACGTTGCCGCCGGCACGACAGAAGCCGGACTCGTGTTTGGCTCGTGTAGGATGCGCTCGCACGCCACGTCGTTAACGATTTTAACGTAGACCGTGCTGCTCACAATCGAAAAATGTATTCCTTTAAGGTCGTTCGCCATGTTCCTGACTTCATCACACAAAAAATCCTCCAAATTGACAGCCTTAGAAAATAAATCGGACTGTAGATTTACGGTAACGATTCCCCATGCATCGTACACGCTAAGCCGGCACATAAGCAACGAGCGTCAGAATGTAAACAAGGTGCGCTCTCTCTCCACTCACGGAAATACTACACATTTCCACATTGTTGTCCTGCCAAAGGCAGACTGTGTCTCAGCGATGCAGAAAGCGGTACCGCAGGTGCTACCACAACGGAGGGCATCTGTTGAGAGGCGAGAAAAGCTAGTGGATTCTGAGGAGGGGCACAAGCTTCTTCAGTAATTGCAGGGGTAACCGTCTGGATGAATGACTGATCTGGCTTTGTAATGTCAACAGAAACGGTAATTGTTGTATTGGTATTGCGAACTCTGAAAGCTAGAGGAAACTACAGCAAAAATTTTTCACAAGGGCATGGTTAAATGATGATGGCGCTCTCTTGGGTGAAACATTCCAGATGTAAAATAGTCCCCTATTCGGATCTCTGGGCCCGGACTACTCAGAAGGATGTCATCATCAGGAGAAACAAAAGTGGCGTTCTACGGATCGAAATGTGGAATTTTGGTTTCCTTGATCGAGCAGTTAGATTCGAAAATTTAAAAAGGGAAATGGACGGTTTGAAGTTAAATAAAATGGGATGTAGTGAAGTTCAGTTGCAGGACGAACAGGACTTCTGAACAGATGAATACAGGGCTATAAATACAAAGTCAGATATGGGTAATGCAGGAGTGGGATTAAAAATGAATAAGAAAGTAGGAATGTGGGCAGGCTACTATGTACATCATAGCGAACGCATTATCGTAGCCAAGATAGACACGAGGCCCACACCTACCACGTAATACAAGTTTATATGCCAACCAACAAAGCAGATGATAAAGAAACTGAAGAAATGTACGATGATATAAAAGAAATTATTTAGATAGTCAAGGTAGAGGTAAATTTAATGGTGATGAGGGACTAGAGTACGGCTGTAGGCAAATTAAGAAAACGAAAAATAGTAAGCGAATTTGGACTGAGGCAAAGGAATGAAAGAGGAAGCTGCGTGGTAGAATTTTGAACAGAGCATAATTTAATCGTTGCTAAATCTTGGTTTAAAAAACGTGAAAGAAGGCTGTATATGTGGAAAAGATCTGGAACCACTGGAAGGTTTGGGACTGATAATATAAAATGAGAATGATTTCGTAACCACATTTGAATTTGTAAGAAATTTTCATGGCCAGATGTGGACCCAGACCACAACTTAGTCTCTATTAACAGTAGATTAAAACTGAATAAACGGCAAAAATGTAGGGAGTTAATGAGATGGGACATGCATAAGTTGAAAGAACCAGAGGTTATTGGGGGCTCCAGAGGCAGCATTAAGCAACGGTTGACTACAGCAGTGGAAAGAAATAGAGTAGAAGAAGGATGTGTAGCTTTAAGAGATGAAATAGTGAAGGCAGCCGAGTATCAGAAAGACCTAGTAAAAATCCTTGGATAAAACCGAATATATTGAATTTAATTGACAAAAGGTGGACATATAAAAGTACAGCAAATGAAGCAAGCGAACGGGAACATAAAAGTCTAAAAAACGGGATTGATTGGAAGGGCAAAATGTCGAAGCAGAAATGGCTAGAGGACAAATGTAGTGATTTAGATATTTCACCAGGGGAAACATATCTACAACTACATCTACATAGATAATCCGCAAGCCACCGTCCGGTGCGTGGCGGAGGGTATCCTGTTTGACTACTAGTCATTTCGTTTCCTGTTCTACTCGCAAATAGAGAAAGGGAAACCGATCATCTACATGCCTCTGTGTGAGTCACAGTTTGTCATATCTTATCTTCGGGGTCCTCACGCGCAATGTAAGTTGGCGGCAGTAGAATCGTTCGGAAGTCAGCTCCAAATCCCGATTCCCAAAATTTTTTCAATAGAGTGTCTCGAAATGAACGTCACCTTCCCTCCGGGAATGCCCACTTGAGTTCCTGAAGCATCTCCGTAACACTTACCTGTTATTCGAACCTACCGGTAAAAAATGTAACAGCCCGCCTCTGAATTCCTTCGATATCTTCCATCAGCCCGACCTGATACGCATCCCAAACACGCGAGCAGCACTCAAGAATATGTCGCACTAGCGTTCTATATGCGGTCTCGTTTACAGGTGAACCACTCTTTCCTAAAATTCTCTAAATAAAGCCAAGTCGACCATTCTTCTTCCCCACCACAGTTCTCGCATGCTCATTCCATCTCATATCGCTTTGCAACGGTACGCCCAGATATTTAAACGACGTGACTGTGTCAGGCAGGACACTAGTAATACTGTATCTGAGCATTACAGACTTCATCTTATTCATCCGAATTAACTTACATTTCTCCACATTTAGGGCTATCTGCCATCCATCATACCAACTGGAAATTTTCTATAAGTCGTCTTGTATCTTCCTACAGTCATTTAACTTCGACACCTTACCGTACACCACGGCATCATCAGTAAACACCTGCGAACTGTTGCCCACTCTGTCCTCCAAGCCAACAGCGATTCTATCACACTTCCTTGGGGCACTCCTGACGCTACCCTTTTCTCTGATGAGCACTCGCCGTCGACGACAACTTACTGGGTCCTATTGTTTAAGAAGGCTTCGCGCTACTCACATATCTGTGAACGTATTCCATATGCACATCCCTTCGTTAACAGCCTGCAATGGGGCACCATGTCCAACGCTTTCCGGATATCTAGAAACATGGAATCTGCCTGTTGTCCTTCATCCATAGTTCGCAGTAAATCCTAAAGGAAAATTAAAGAGGCGTTTCGGGAAATGAGAGGCAGCTGTATCAATATCGAGAGTTCAGAATAGGGGATCTATACAAGGGAGGTGAACTTGAAGGCAATAATATAAGTGGAAGAGAACGTAGATGAAGATGAGATGGGAGGTATTATACTGCAAGAAGAACTTGACTGAGCTCTGAATGACATTAGTTGAAACAAGCCCCCCCCCCCCCCCCAAGAGTAAACGACGTTTCGTGAGAACTAATGATACCCTTGGCAGAGCCACCCACTACGTAACACTTCCATCTGGTGTGCAAGATAAATGAGACAGGCGAAATAACCTGACGCTTTAAGAAGAATGAAACAATTCTATTTCCAAAGAAAGCAGTTGTTGACAGGTGCGAAAATCATCGAACTATCAGTGTAAGAAGTTATGGTTGCAAAATACTAACACAAATTCTTTGCAGGAGAATTGAATAATTCTTAGAAGCCGACCTCTGGGGAGATAAGTCTCAGTCTGGATTCCGTGGAAATGTAGGAACACGAGAGGCAGTACTGACAGTACTACTTATTTCAGACGATAGATTAAGAAATGGCAAACCTATGTTTATAGCATTTGTAGACTTAGTGAAAGCTTTTGACGATGTTGACTAGATGAAATCCCTTTCATATTCTGATGGTAGCTGAGGTAAAATACAGGCAGCGAAAAGCTGTTTGCAACTTCTGCGGAAACCAGACGGCAGTTATGATAGTCGAGGGACATGGAACGGAATATGGTTGAGAAGGAAGTGAGAGAGAGTTGTAGTTCCCACACAGCGCAAACAGTAAAGAAATGGTTCAAATGGCTCTGAGCACTATGGGACTCAACTTCTGAGGTCATCAATCCCCTAGAACTTAGAACTACTTAAACCTAACTAACCTAAGGACATCACACACATCCATGCCCGAGGCAGGATTCGAACCTGCGACCGTAGCGGTCTCGCGGTTCCAGACTGTAGCCCCTAGAACCGCACGGCCACTCCGGCCGGAAAACGGTAAAAAAAACCAAAGAAAATTTTGACCAGGAGTTAAAGTTCAGGGATAAGAAATAAAAGCATTGAGTTTTACCGATGACACTGTATTTCTGTCAGAGATAGTCAAAGATTTGGAAAGCAGTTGACCGGAATACACAACGTCTTGAAAGAAGGATGTAAGATGAACATCAACAAAAATCAAACAGGGATAATCGAATATAGTTGAATTAAGTCAGGTGATTCTGAGGGAATTAGATTAGCAGACGAGCCACTTAAAGTAATAGAATAGTCTTGCCATTTGGCAGCAAAATAGTTGATTATGGTCGAAGAAGAGAGGATATGAAATGTAGACTAGCAGTGGGAAGAAAATCTTTTCTGTAGAAGAGAAATTTTTTAACATTGAATATATATTTAAGTGTTACGAAGTCTTTTCTGAAAGTATTTGTATGGGGCGTAGCCATGTACGGATATGAAACATGGACCGTAAACAGTTTAGACGAGAAGGGAATAGAAGTTTCTGAAATTTAGTGCTGCAGAAGAATTCTGAAGATTAGGTGGTTGGGTCATGCAAATAATGACGTTGTACTGAACAGAATTGGGGAGAAAATAAATATGAGGCACACCTTGACTAAACGAAATGATCGGTTGATAGGAAATATTCTGGGACGTCATAGATCACCATTTTAACATTAGAGGGAAGTGTGTTTGTGAAAGAGGTTCAAAATGGTTCAAATGGCTCTGAGCACTATAGTACTTAACATCTGAGGTCATCAGTCCCCTAGAAATTAAAACTACTTAAACCTAACTAACCTAAGGACATCACACCCATCCATGCCCGAGGTGGTCCCGGGGTTCCAGACTGTAGCGCCTAGAACCGCTCAGCCACCCCGGCCAGCCATGAAAGAACAGCTCTACTCTGTATTAAGTACTTCTAGCTGAGTACTCAGCATTGTTCGGGTGTGTGTTTGTTAGTCCATCTCCTCCTCACTCCCTCTAAGCCCGTCTCCTTCTACCATCTCTCCATGTCCATCACCTCCTCACCACATTTCCCCTCTCTATTTCTATCTCCTCCTTCTCCCACTCTCTGTTGACTTCCTCCACCCACTCTGTCCATCTCCTCCTGCCACTATCTCTCTGAAAATATCCTCCTCTTTCCTTTCTCTGCCAATTTCTCCATCCATCTCTCTGTGTCTGTCTCCTACTCCCCCTACCTTTTTCCATGACCTCCTCGCCCTATTTGTGTCCATCTCAGATGACTAAATATGCTAAATTTGTTGTCTGCCATAATATGTATTGAAGTGTCTTAATAGTTTATCTGTACGAATTTATGTTGTGTTTTCTGCCTAATATATTACGTTGCTACAAATGAGATGCCGACTGTCAATGAGACACACACAAAAGTGAGCATGTTGATGAGGCTGCAATAGAACTTTCTATTTTGGTCAAAGGGGCCGTTATCTCTTGTGATTTCAATGTTGATGCTACCATCCGCTAATATCTCTCACGCTGTTGATAAAGTGGTGTAGCTGAAGTTTACACACAAGAGTGTGCTAAAACTTCACAAAACTTGTGTTTTAGAAATGTGATACATCCTGCGTTAAGTCCCATATCCGATAAATAGTTATGAAATAAATATAAGTGTGTAGCTTCACAGCACTGAGAAGTATTTGTACTTCATCGTATACACTCCACTTGTTTGCGACACTTTGCCGTAATAAAGGTAAAAAAGCCATGTCCTTGCACACGACAAATTAATATGCAAGGGTCTTCACTCTATTTGAGTGAGCTGAAGCTTCCTACCTTGCTGCACACTCGACGTGTGGTGGTATGTCAACAATGAAGCGTTTCGACTCGCATGCGATCAAATAATATGTATTTGCAAACATCGACTTTGAAGAACTAACTAGAGGCAATGACGGATCTGTGTGTTTTAAGCACGTGTAAACCCCTCTCCACTTGCTGCCTGTCAGTTATGACAGCCCCATAAGTTGATGTGATAGGGTCCAATATTTTGAATTCCCTACCATATTATTGAGCGAAATAATAGTTAACACATGTGAAGCTATATAATCAGTCTTTTTCATGGAGACATGTATCTCATTTATGTAAGATGTCGGTTGTGATAAGTTACAAATAATGATTAGGACGTGTTTTCAGCTCTGTATATGGTAATAAATTATACGAGCAGATGTTTTTTGCTTTGATTTTGAGTACTCGTATTTTCAATTCCATGACGGAAGTCTGCCGGTAGTCTGTTATAAATTTTCAACACCGAATTATAAGACCTCATTCTGAACTCTATCTACACAGGTTCTATGGAAAACATAACTTTAATGTGCTCTTGCTATGAACCACATATTCCAATAGAGAATGCATGTGTATGAATTCCTATGGATATTGTTGCAAGATGGTTCTAATACATTATTCTGTTGTATAAATATTTCAGCCACGTTGTCCGCAGAGGATAGTATACTTGCACTCCTTATACTGGTCGGTGAAAAGTAGGCAAACTGTAAACGGAAGTGTATGGCTGCGGCGAGAGTTTGGCAAGAGCGCTCTCAACTGCGGCAGCCACCTTCTCAGTCCACGCGTGACTGTCCGAACCGCCGCTAGATATCGCTGTTCTAAGCTGACTACTGTATAATTTTTGTAATAAAAAAGTATCACACAACTATGTTGCAGACTATTATTTTTTACCATATCGTTCTTTTTCGTCTCATGTATTACAGCGTTTTTATGGTTTCAATTCTTCTTGTAAATTGTATAACTGTACTTCGTTTCCGACTGAATTTGCACGTAGTGTGTTCGTATAAGACATCCGTCTCTCCCATTAGTTCAAAAATCAACGCAGCCAAAACCCAGACAATAAGTATCGGCCGAACAACCCGCAGTTTTCGCCTCCTCAATTTTTACCTTACTGTGGTATCGATAGCTACGATGCCACGGCGCAGGTGCAAGTTCTTAGGTTGGCACCACGACGGACACCGACGACAGCACCCTCTAGTCGGCGCTGTAGATCTCTGCGAGAGTCGTTCGAGAGTCTCCCCGTTTGATGAAAAGCAGACGGCCGGAACACTTCGTTTCAACTTCGCTTCATATAGAGACTTTGCACTACTTACGACGGGTCTAAGACTTCGCACCTACGTGCTGATCTGTACAAAGTTATTTATGCCTGTGTATATATTCATGCACCAGTAAACCACTTTTACTTACTTTCAGTACCGACATGTTTTACCTCACCTGCTCCTCCTAGCTTCCTACATTTGGCTTGCCCTTTAGTTTTCAGGAGCAGACCCACGCGCCGCCTTCCATGCGGGATATAAAACTTACCATTTATGACTGTCGTACCCAGTTACCCAGCACACAAAAATATCTCATACTGACACCTGATCACCGACTGCCATGGAAGCCCCGTCTACTACTCATTCAACAGAAAACCCACAATAGGCTAAAACTTCTGACTAGCCAGACATGGGGATTGCACCCTTCCACAATCCTCCACGCCTAAAAAACATTGATTCAACCCATCCTCTGCTGTGCATATGTGTCATGGACTTCCACTCCTTCCTCCTTTTATCATGCCCTACGGATAGACGAACGCCATGCAATCCACCAATCTTTCATATCTGCCTACCCTCCCCCACCCGCATCTTCTACAGACGTATAAAATTCCTCTCCTTACTCTTCCATCTTACACGTCTCAAAATATCCTACACTACCTGTAAACTCGACACTGCTCATCCGTAGTTTCTCCCCTGCTCACTGATCCTGGTACTTTGCCGCACTACTACCACCACATTCCAACAACACAACGCCTCCACACCCTCTACGTCCTCTCTCAACGGAACATTAATCACCTTCTCTTACCTGACCATGAAATCTGCCCTCATATACAAGATGAACATTAGTAAAACCGACAAAGTGCAGGGACAGATTCACGACTGGAAATGGAAGAGGAAATCTCCTGTGAATATGTGTCCAGGGATGGACGGTACGTGTGCGACGAGAACCAATCGTCCTGGAACACACTACAGAGCTGCATCGCATCTACGTCACAACAGATGTTCAAAGTGGCCTCCATTGGAGTGCAGGTGATAGGGGTAGTAGCGGCTGTCATACAGCATACACAAAATTGTACTTTGGCTTAAACCATGTTGGCGTGCCAATTGCCAGGAGCTCGTACAAGGGTTCATTTCAATATCGTGTAGAAACCGGTTCTCCAAATTTAGTATACGGAGTCTGCCTGCACGTTCGTCTGTCTCAGAGGACCCATGATCACACTAACTCCCAAAAAGGGCTTGAAATGTTGTGTGACGTGGTTGGTGCCTGTGAGGGTACTTTTTTTGGTATATCTGTGTTGCCTATCGATCGTTTCCATCTGCTTGGCCGTATAGAGACACTATCTTAGCTTCCAAACATCCGACCACACAAGCACCGTTGGTCTGAGGCGCCTTGTCACGATCCGCGCGGCTCCCTCCGTCGGAGGTTCGAGTCCTCCCTCGGGCATAGGTGTGTGTGTTATCTTTGGCCTAAGTTAGTTTAAGTAGTGTGTAAGCTTAGGGACCGATGACCTCAGCAGTTTGGTCCCATAAGACCTTACCACAAATTTCCTCAGTGCTACATTCTCATGAACCCCTCTCCACAGCAGTCTACGGCCACTCACCACTTCACTCGTCTGTCTCTGTCTTAATCAGTCAACACATCGGCTTTTATCGTTTAACAAATGGCTCTGAGCACTATGGGACTTAACTGCTGAGGTCATCAGTCCCCTAGAACTTAGAACTATTTAAACCTAACTAACCTAAGGACATCACACACATCCATGCCCGAGGAAGGATTCGAACCTGCGACCGTAGCGGTCGTGCGGTTTCAGACTGTAGCGCCTAGAACCGCTCCCCCCCCCCCCCCCCGGCCGGCTATCGTTTAACATATGCAGTTGTCAGTGTATCTTCTATATTTCGTGAAACATCCATCTGCCATTTCATCTGTGTCAATATTTTAATTAATCAACAAATCGGCCTTTTATTTTTTAACTTATGCAACTTCCTGTCTTTTTATTGTATCAAACATTCATTTTGTCAACCGCCATGTCCAGTTTTACACATATTAAAAATTTTCTCTCATATGGCTGAAGAGCTGCGACTTGTATCCGTTGATTGCCCATATGGCGATGGGAATAAAATGACAACAAAGGAAAAGATACCATTAATTCGTAGAGCCAAGCGCCATCTTATAAAATCTGAATTCACTGTCGTGATCTGTCCTCCTTGCTAACCACATTAAATTTAAAAATTCCCCCTGTCCGCCTCCTACTGGTCAAGATATAATAAAATTCATGAAAATTGTTCTCCAGCACACCCATATGAACGTCACACTGTCTCCAACAAATTACTATTGCTACCAACTGCGTTTTCCATCTCAAAACCCAAGCCACTTACTCTAACAGCAGCTTCACTTCGTTTTCGCCCATCTAAACACCCTAGCCTGAACCCCCTCCAGTCCTCACCTATTCAAACCACTCCCATCTCGTTATAATGGCTCAGCTGTATTACAACATAGTAATTCACAACATCCGTTAAGTACCAATGATCAAAGCCCTGTTTATGCATACCCCGGCCCAGAACAAAATCCACTCCTTGCTTGTAAATATGACCTTCCTCCAACCGTATCACAACATCCAAATCCCTCACTACCTCCTACTTCGCACAGATAATGCCCTTCCACAGAGCAGAGGGTGAGTTGCCATTGGCCGCAAAAAGCATTTACTTTGTCTCAGTCCTTATACAATATTGCCGCAGTACACCTTACCGTTACCCTCTTCTTTAAAACCGTAAGTGATACCTGCGCCACCATCTATATCCTACCTAATCACCCCGTCGCCCATGACCTCCTTATTAACATCGACCATACATTTGGCAGCCATATTATTGACGCTGAGCTTGAAACCCACAGGACATTCCTTGCAGAAATTCAGCGGTGATGGCAGTTTACCGACTCCCTCCGAGATGACCTTGTCCGCATCCTACAACACACCAGGAGTAACACCAGTACAGATGTCGTTTTAGCTTTTCCCAACCTCCTTGGACGCCCCATTGCAACACTCCTGTATCCAGTTTGAAGTGACCTCCTACTTGTTCACCTCACCATGCCCCAGACAAAACCTCCATTCCATTCTCCTCATCCCAGGCTCCACTCAAAGGTCTACTCCCTCACCAAGTATGCCCACTCACTTTACAGCGATATGATGATATCCCTCACGCTACATCCTTCCTGTAAAAGACCTTTCCAGACACTGTGCCTGCCCGCATTTGTACCAACACCATAATCCTCATCGCTGCTTAAGCCCTCCTCCTCCTCCCAGAATCCCCTCGCTTGTACCACTGCTTCCTGCGGACTCCTGACTGGGATTTACTGACATGTCACGGTGTATGCAAAGACACATTAGAAATTTATTAATTCAGAAAAAGAAAACGCCAGAACCAGTGTCAAACATGCACCCAGCTCAATGCTACACTCTGCATTAGTTCTTTCAAGTATTGGAAAGCACTCCAATTTCTCACTACCCACTCTTCCACAACAACCATCATTTACCTGACAACCTGAGAAAAGCTGATCACTTTGCACCCTATCTCTTCAACAATTTATCCATTCCTGATGACCCTCATTTTGATTACACCCTGTTTCCTACAATCCATGAACGCACAAATATCGCTATCCCATACCTGGCTCCCAGTTTCCACTACGTGGACATCATACCAAAAACAGAATTAAATTACATCATATTGCATGCTATTAGGAAATGTGTGCTCAGCGACTGTGAAATGATTATAATCAGAAATGAACACAGCAGACAGTCGTATACGTATCTGTATTATATTGCAGATATAGCCGTACTGTAGCTAGGATCTAGCTAGATCTGCAGTAAAATACAAACTGAGATGCGGCTTTTCCAATGTTCACCTCTGATTATAATTTATTGCACAGAAAATTAAATACACAGCATACGATATGAAACAACTCCTTCAGTAGAAACGCAACACTTCCCCTAGTTATGAACCTCAAAGAATGCCCCTTCCTGACTAGTCATGCTTGCAACCCTTTTTATCACTATTCTTATCACAGGTTAGAATTCTGAATTGTGGGAAAACTCCAGAATCCTAACTTTCCCCAAGCCCCACAAACCCCATACCAATAACTACTCTTACTGCTCCATCTCCTCATCTCACTGTTTATCAAGGCCTTCCCAACACGTCCATCAACACCTGAACTAAAGTCATCTCCTTCCCGCTAACCACTGGCGCTTCCATCCCAACTTATTCTCTGACCACCAACTATTGTACGTCACTCAGATCCTATCCCACCAGCTCAACATCCGAAAATCCCCCAATTTTGTCTCCTTTGGACTGGGGAAAATTTACGACTGTTTATGGCATTCTGGTCTCCTTTTCAAACTACAGACTTTTGCACTTCCAATTAACTATGTCCATTTTATTGCACCCTTCCCACGTAAACGCTAATCATCTGTCAGTACTAACAACACTAAATGCCGTACCTTTAAACCTACTGCAAGTGTGCCTCAAGGCTCCGTCCTCTCTTCTGTATTTTACCTCACCTACATTGCTGACATACCCAAACCACCTGCGACAATCTGCCTCTTTCAATATGCTGATGATAGCGCTTTCCTCGACCTGTACCCTACGCTCCTCAACCATAATAATCCCTCCAAGTTCACCTTACTCTCTTTACTTCCTGGTGTAACTAACGGCTGCTCAAGATCACCGCGTCCAAACCCCAGGCAATAATTATGGGATGAACTGTTCACAGCTGTGCGATAATTTAGACCAAATGAATGCATTTGGCACAGAGTACAGTGGAGCACATAGTAAGTACTGTTTGTTGGTGTGTAACACACTTAAACAGTCTTTCAGAGGGTGGAACACGACATTCATTCTGTAGTTATAAATCGTAACGTCCAGCCTGGAAATACTGTGTTCTTTAGCCAAGGAAGATCCGGATGTTTCTGGTAGACCTGTCTAGGGGCGCTTGACAAGTTAATAAGGTGGTTACCGATATTTTTGTTCACTCCTGGGTTTATGTTTTGATATCTGAATTTGTTATACAGTTGTATTCTACAATTTAAACTCTTCCATGTTAAACCGTTTATTCTGGCTGTCTTATCATTGTTTACAACAACACTGTTGTTTCCCTAGTAGTCTTAGTGCAGATAAAAAATCGTGGTTTGATGTTATGTAGTCACACATATCCACCGTGTTAAAAAACTCTTGCCTTATACCCAAGCCTGTAAGGTAGTAGTCGTCTGCTTGAAGCTCTTGCAATACTGAAGGCAACTGGTGCATTAGAAAATCTATTTTAACACTGGCCGCTTCCACTTCATGTGGTATATCCACAGGATTTTTATATTTCCTGGAAATGGTTTCTAGTGTTCCGTTACCAACTTTTCCAATACTTCTTTTGCTGTCATGTAGTCGATCCCCTGTAGAAGAAATGGTAACTGTGTCTTGACACCATGTCTGACATGAGAAACGTAGAGAATGAGCCGTGGTCATGATTATTAAATTCATTGCAAACATCCCTCCTTAACATTATAGACCACCAATTAGCCAATTGTTCTTGTTTTTCCACGTGACCACATATTTTAGCTACCATAATGTTCTTACAAAACAATTCTGTAATAGCTTTCAGGACATTTTACTTCTTCTTGCTAAGGAGCGTACTAGTTTCGATGTCTTTTATGTTACTAACATCAGCGACAAGCTGTTCCAGGTTCTCCAATAATAACTGCACACCAAAACGTTAGTCTGATCTTCCTCACTAATAGCTGAGAGCGTTTTAGCCTATTGGAGCAAGATATGTAAACACTTTACACTACCACAGAGACTGAACAGTTATCAACCCACTTATATACTCTGAAGACATAAGATTTTGGCACTTTGGTCACATGATCATGTCGTCACTTCCAGTTTAGAAGGCTGTTGTGTGCTGTCGATAAGGCGAAACTTAGAGAATATTTTCCGCACATTTCCTGGTGATGTTTTAGTTAAGGTACAGACTATAACTTACCAGATGTAGACTGGGAGACTCATGTGATTAGGACGGGTAGTAGGCGCAGAGAATAATGTGAAATAGTTATCAGTGCCTTAACCAATAATTACGTTCAGAGAACTGACTCATGAAGATAACATCTTAGACCTGCTGGCGACAAACAGACCTAAACCTTTCGACTCAATCTGGATAGAACAGGGAATCAGACCACAACGCCATTACAGCATCTCTGCATACGGCGGTAAATAGAAATACAAACTGAGGCAGGGGACATTACAAAAATTTCATCTCCAGTCTGACAAGATTGGGGATCAATGGACTAAGCTCAGGAAAGAACAGACACCATACGGAATCCGCAGCTGTGATACATTATATGTAAATTGAAGGTGAAAGGGGGTGACAGGAAAGGGAAGGGGAGGTGTTAGTGATGTCAGATGCATCGGGACATTATGCGGAATTAGCGGCGACGAGTGAAAATGTGTAGCGGACTGGGATTCGAACCAGGGATCTCCCATTCTTGGTGGGAATGTGGGTCGGCTGTGAGGCGACAGTCCGCGCAGCTGCGATAACGCTGCGTCTCGGATGGCGCAGTGATTAAAGCACCTGCCTAGTAAGCGGCAGATCCCGGGTTCGGTACACATTGGCACTCGTCGCCGCTGATTCCGCGTAATGTCCCAATTCAGTTGACGTCAGTAATCCCTTCCCCTTCCTTTCCTCCCCCCCCCCTCCCACCAGCAGCTTACATGCAAAATTATGGGGAACTGAGAAAATCCACCGTGATTCGAAAACCAGCTTGGGAAGTTGCTACGAAAGCAAAGAGAGCTACTACACTTCAGATTTAAACGTAAACAAAGCCTAACAAACAGACAGAAGATAAACGAAGCCAAAATTAGCGTAAGGGGGCTATGTGTGAAGAGATCAACGAATACGCAAGTAAAGCTCTAGCTACTAAGTCGACAGCAAATCCAAAGAAGTTCTGGTATTATGTTACATCAGTAAACGGATCCAAGTCATCTGTCCAAACACTCTGTGACTGTATTGGCACTAAAACAGAGAATGACACAGCAAAGGCCGAAATGCTAAACGTCTTTTCCCAAAACTGTTTCACAGAGAAAGATCACACTAAAGTTCCTCCTTTAAATCGTCAAACGAATGACAAAATGACACCTTTCGAAATAAATGTTCTAAAGTCCATCCTCGTAGTAGATGGTTACAGGGCATGACATGAAAAATAAAACGCCGGCAGCCGTCTGTTATCCTCACGCCTCTTGATCACCGTAAATTGGGAGGAATCCAATTCCGTGTGCAGTCATAACGGGAGACAATATTAAAACTGTTGACTACAGATCTCTGGTTTACACAAAGCTATCACTTGTTTCATCAACTGACGGCTGTTGGTTATCATTATCACATAACCGAATATAAACTTGCAACATAACAATATAATAAACAAAATTAAGTGTTTCTCGAATAGTATTGCCAAAATCAAGTTATTTTCGACATTAATTTGAAACCTTTTCAGCTTTATCCAACCGGTAAATTATTTTGCAAGCAAAAAATATCTCTAACAGTATCTGTTAGGGAAATATGACAGCTTTTCATTACATTAATGCCGCCAAGGAGTATTTTATTGTTCGGACCAGGATCCTACCGCAGGTAACACGACTTGGGTCAATAATAATCTCACTACATGTATAAATTACATTTTTCCTCTACATTTATAAAAGAACACAAAATTAATACCAGAACATGCGTTTTTATAATACTAAAGAAAGCAGTACTTTATCTCGAGGTCACGCACGCAAGTACTCCGGAACATAGCCTCATCATTTATATGTCACGCGCATTGCTCTTTTTCAAAAATGGCTCTCAGCACTATGGGACTTAACATCTGAGGTCATCAGTCCCCTAGAACTTAGAACTACTTAAACCTAACTAACCTAAGGACATCACACACATCCACGCCCGAGGCAGGATTCGAACCTGCGACCGTAGCGGTCGCGCGGTTCCAGACTGAAGCACCTAGAACCGCTCGGCCACAGCGGCCGGCGCTCTTTCTCAAATTACCAACTGCCGTGGAGCAATATATTATCACAGAGGGACTTCCCTCTAGCATTTCCTATCATATCGTTACAGTTCTATCGCTCCTACACTTTGATCAGTAAACTTTACAGGGTGTTTCGACACTATTAGTTCAAATTAATGCTTGAAGTAGAGAACATCAGAACATATATATTTAGTTATGGTACATATGATCCTTGACGGTAATTTCTGATGCTAGGGTCGGTTTACGCAGAAAGTAGTTTAGCGTGATAATTACAACAGTGGCATTCACGGGAACTGCTGGAATGTGCGACCATTGGTCAGTAAGTACGCTGCACATCGTCGGATCATTGACTGTCGTATCCTTCCGAAGATTCCTGTCATGTCCGTAACGATACCAGCAGCGACGGAAAATCTACCGGCAAGTTCTTCTGTTTCCACAACACTTTCCGATGCCAGCTGTTTCATTTGACCCCAAAGAAAGAAATCCAGACCTTTAAGCTTAGGTGACCTGGGCGGTCAGGCCACAGGGCCACCTAGGTCGATCCATCGATTCCCCAAGATGGCTCTCAGATGTTTCCTTACAGTAATGCTGAAACGTAGTGGCGCCCCATCGTGCTGAAAGTACATCTCTTGTCTAAGATTCAAAGGCAGATCTTACAGCAGTTCTGGCAACACATACTCCACGAAGATGCAATATCTGTCATAAGACGTTAATGCTTGCGAAGGAATTGGTGTGTTTACAAGCAGAATTCAAAACCAACCGTACTTAAA
Organism: Schistocerca nitens; assembly: GCF_023898315.1. Taxonomy (NCBI): domain Eukaryota; kingdom Metazoa; phylum Arthropoda; class Insecta; order Orthoptera; family Acrididae; genus Schistocerca; species Schistocerca nitens. The sequence goes on along the minus strand of NC_064616.1, from coordinate 942,477,691 downwards.
CAGAGCAGTTTACAATGTCAGTAGACATTCCCAGGCAGCGACACCGACGCAACATCTTACTTCAGCACCAATAACTATTACAAGTTGCCGACCGGGGTGGCCGAGCGGTTCTAGGCGCTACAGTCTGGAGTCACGCGACCGCTACGATCGCAGGTTCGAATCCTACCTCGGTCACGGATGTGTGTGATGTCGTTAGGTTGCTTAGGTTTAAGTAGTTCTAAGTTCTAGGGGACTGATGACCTCCAGAAGTTAAGTCCCATAGTGCTCAGAGCCATTTGAATTACAAGTTGATCTCAGAGGCCATATGTTCCTTGTCGAAATGCACTTGTTTTGATGTTCTCTGCCTCCTGCATCAATTTGAACTAATAGTAGCGGAACACCCTGTATACTTTTTAATAGTATCTTATATACATACAAAATGTCCATAATCGGTAAAAAAAAATCATAACTAAACAAGAATGGTATCAAACTATACGTGGGGTGTATGTAAAACATCAATTAGCAACAACTGAAAATTGCTAATGACATGAAGCGTTGTAATTACAGCTAGAATTACTAAACCCGCAAACTATGATTCCTTTCCTGGATAGGAGTCTCACGGTTCGCTTGTCATCCACGTCTTGTAACTTCTCAACAACAGCGAATGTTCCTGTTTTGAGTGCCGCACTGACAGAATGGGGTTTTGATACAGTGCAATGCAGCAGTTTATTCGCGCAGCAATCTCCACTAATTTTTGTGCCCCGTGGAGCATACATCTTTGTGCTGCGCTACTCGCCTGGTGTAGACAGTCCTCCCAGCGACAAATTATGGAAAGCAGACCCGCAGCAAGTAGTACTGACTACCACAGACCGCTCCCTCGTTCCGCTGTTTGAAGCTCAGCTGGTGATATACTCTAACGAAGAAACTGTAGACACAAAATCTCTGCATCGAAGTCGAGATTCTTAGGAAAACAATATTCCACCTGTGTCATTACTACCAGCAGACCTTAACGTTCTGTCAAACTAACATTCCTCAGTTACTAACAGTTTCATACTAAGTGAATTGCTAGTGTAATGCTGTAATGGGTTAAGATCCCTGTAAATTTATGCAATGCGTCTAGCTAACAGTAGTCGCAAGCCAAAAAATAGATTCCGTCTTCCTAGACTTCCGAAAGATTTTCAACATTGTAATCAACTGGCCGACTGGTAACCAAGATATAGTCACACAGAGTAGCTTCATTGTTACCTGACTGGCTCGAGGAACTTTTGATTCATGGAAATCGGAACGCTATACTGAAATACCAGTTTTCAAGACAAATGGAAGTAGAGGAGACTGAGATAACGGAGGTTACTCTACCTTTTCTTATAAATAAGAAAAAGTATCTTGATAATAGCACTTCCTATCAATAGATAAATCATGAACTTGCTCAGGTGAATTTAGAAAAAAAATGTTCGCTTACTTTACCAGTATTTTTTATACAAACTCATAAATTTGACTGGCAGAACAATGATGTGGGGAAAATGGCAAACGCTAGTTGAACCCACTTAGTAATGTTAAACTTAATCACTTACGTAAATCTCTTTAAAGAAAATTACGTCAATAAATTGTATTTATTTAAAAATGGTAGGCTACGATATCGTTATCATTAAAAAGTGAAATTAGGTTATGTAGCATAAGAAAAAGTGACATAATAAAATTCAGCTTTTTAGTTTCGTATATTCTTCGTCACATTTTTAGCTACCAGGACTGCCCCATCTGCTTGGTGAGCCCATGTTTCACTAAACGTGCACCGCCACACGAGTTATCCATCTATTCCGAGCTCTTCACAATAAAGATAAACGTCTTCATTTTCTCCGAAACCGTCATTTCGGATTCATCTCTAATCTGATTGAGACTGTAGACTAGTTATGGAGATCTGGCCAGTATTTGTATAATTTACCATTGCTGCATTGTTAAATCCAGATGACGTCTTCACAGAAACTTCAGTTATAAGTAAGGGCAGTTGATGTTTCGAATGTCGTCTCCGCTTAAAATGTCCTTATCTTTTTGGACTGAGGTCTTGGATCCCAATTATTTCAAATTCCTTAGCACCATATACTTAGAAATAAATGTTCCTCTTGATTAGGCCCTGTAAAATATCTTAGCTACGTCAATGGAACTATTTTTACTACGTTTTTAGATTTTAAGCAAAGATCACATACTCTGAAATACACAGTCTTTAGTCTTTGCAATCCTTCCTCATAGAATCTTCCCGATAAACAGAATGACGGACAGCAGCAACTGTGCTGATTGCCACTTAGCTTTATCAGTTGCTCTAATACGATTTCTAAGTATCTGGAACAGAGACAGAAACGGATCTCTCAAGTTTGTCTAATGTCAGTCGGAAAAGAAACAATCTCATTACCCCAAATTAAATGACCGTTATTACCCCCACAGCTTGCAATATTTTGCAACATTTCTGCAAACTAATGAAATAACCTACATTTGAAAACAAATACAGGATGTACCAGGAGGAATGGTTAATTTTCAGAGAAATGACAGAGACCTTCATTTGATGCACAAAACCTCATATGCACATTTGCTCTATACAGAAAGATTTCCGAGATAGAACCCATGTAAGGCGAATTTGTTTCTGCCCCAGTGGCGGGCACGTACCTGTCTTACCCAACCAACCTGTCCACGTTTCATTGTGGCCCAATCTCTTTGCTCGGGATGTCCTACTGCCCTTGAATTAGCCCGTTGAACACGCAGTTGTCCATGGTGTGTAGCTAGTGAAGTAGTGCGAGGGATTGAAAGTCTATCAGAGAGAAGCATCGGCTAACTGTTTTTGTACGCTGGCTAAAATGCCACACACTACACTTACGAAGAATAAGCAGATACGGCGTTTGTTTACGGCTTCTGAGACCGTAGTGCCCTGCCGCTGTCGAAGAATACCGTCGGCGCTTTCCGACACATCGAATATCTGATAGTACAGTGTTTACCAGAGTTCTCAGCACACTGCGTGAAATAGTTACTCTTGCAGTTTCCCATTTTTCTTCTGCACTTGTAGTTCAGTAATCTGTGCAGGAACAACAACACTATGTCGAAATGGTGCAGCGCCGTCCTACAACCAGCTGTTTTAGATCAAAATGTGATTCGGAATGATCGATAATACATTGATACGGCTAGTCATTTTAGAAGAGCAATTGACACAACAGAATTACTTGCATCTTTTGGAAAATTCGTTTGTTGAACACCCTGAGGACATTCCTTTCGTCAGGCTGACTGCAAGTTACATCCAGCATGACGGAGACCCTCCACATTTTACCAGACGTGTGAGGGAACATCTTAATCGTAGTCACTGGATTGGTCGAGCCGATGTAGTTTAAAGCTCACCAAGACCTGGCAGACCTTACCCTATTAAATTTTTATCAGTGTTGCCCTGATTGACGTGCCCACATCCGTTAGGTCGTTGCAGCAGTCTTTTCGTATCTCTTGGAATCAGTAGACAACTTTCTCGTTCCTTCTACCATCCAATCGTCCGGTTACGTTCCCATTCACATTCATTTGACTCTAACTACGTCAGTTACTCTAGTTTCTTCCTGTTCCATCTATGTACTTTCCTCTCACATTTCGTTGCTAGCTGAGCAAGCGTCGTACATTAAATAGATTTTGCATTACAAGCCCATGTGTCTTCTCCCTAATCCATGTCTTACAGTACACACTGTCAATTGCAAATACTTACGAATTGGAGTTTTGAAAACTTCCCTTATTTTACTAATAGCACTCGGGTCTAGTTTTGCTCTACAATTTATTACTATGGTTGCTCACGTAGTTGTTGTCTTGGACTAAAAACTCGTAAACTGTTTGTACATGTTCACTGTTAATTAATATTGTCTTCCCCGTTCTGTATTCTTGTAGAGTATTTTAAACTCGCTTTTCAAGACTGTTTGCAACGTTGTGTTTCTCCATTCGTGGCTGAAGCTTATCTGGATTAAGTTCGTGTACGTTCCATTAATACATATCCCTATTTCGTTTTCCTTGTTAGGGATGTAAAATCTTCCTTTAGGACTGGCGAGAATAATCTAATTAAATTTAAAGCACGTGAATAGCACTGGGATGTGACTACAGCCTAATATAAGCTATGAGTCCATTTCATTAATTGAGAGCGCCTTTGGCTGCAAGCCGTAGTGTTCTGGCAGGGCGTGCGCCTTGGGGCCAGGTGGAGACGTAAGGGCTGCCCGGAGGGCAGCCTGCGGCTTCCGCAAACATCCTGCTCCCCAGGCTCGGCCAACTCCCAAACGCTAACAAGTGCCCTCGCTCCATCCTATGGGAAGACTCACACTCCAAGTCAAATGCCGAGTCTTCACTCTTATGGTTTTCCCGGTGTATGTAGAATTATCGGACAGCTCTCGGAAGTTGCATTTTCAACATGACGCAGGATGCTGTTAAATACGTTTCGTTTGGTAAAAATAACAGAGTTCTGTGAGCCAATGCAACGTCTTGCTTTACCAGATACCAAAAGTGTATGGTAATGAATTGTCTTTAAATTCAAAGTCCTCGTATAAGATTTAAATACTAATGCACAAATAAAATAGAGTTTAGGGTATAATTAGACGATGTGTTCTCTGTAGCGAACTTCCTTTTATTGCTTATATTTCCACAAATATGAACTGTTTGTAACATTGCTTAACTTATAGTAGCAACGCTTTACAATAGCACTTATTACTCTAAAGTAATTGAATAAAGAGATATACGGTGATGTAGTGTTTTGGCAGGGCGTGCGCCTTGGTGCCAGGTGGAGACGTAATCTCGGGATAACTTTCCTCATTGATGGTCAGTAACGACTTTCAGAAAAACAGACAACGGGCACATGTAATTTTTGTGGGGCTGCTTTAATCTACATCTACATCTACATGACTACTCTGCAGTTAAGAATTAAGTGCCTGGAAGAGGCTTCATGGAACCATCTTTAAGCTGTTTCTCTCCCGTTCCACTTTTGAACGAGCGTACCGGAAAAGCTAACACCTAAGTCTCACCGTCAGAGCTCTGGTTCCTTTTTTTTTATTGCAATGATAATTTATCCCTATGTATGGGGACGGTAAATGACTCAATCATCAGCAGAAAATCTGAGAGAGCTACGCACATTATCTCTTGATCGTTTATATAGATTTGGACCAGCAGAGGGCTTATAACACTTCCTTGCGTTACGCTAGATATCACTTTTCCTTTAACAGCTGACGTTCTATAGACTTCTACATACTGTGACCTTTTTGACAGGAAATCACGATTCCAGTCCTCCTCGCACAACTGAAACGATACTCCACAGGCACGCAATTTAATTACAAGTCTCTTGTGAGGAACAGTTTCAAAAGACGTCCGGAATTCTAGAAATAAGGAAGCAGTCTGAGATCACCTATTGAAAATATTGGTTACTTCGTGTGAATAAATGGCTAGATGCGAATCACAAGCATGATATTTTCGGATTCCTGAAAGTGCGAGCTTCCGTCGAGCGAGCGGTTATATGTGACTGCTGAGTATGGAGCTATTTTATCAGCGTACTCTGTAACACCATAGCTCTAATGTTGTACTGATTTATTTCGCTTTTGTTTCATTTAATGTTACATCGCTCAGCTTCTGTAAATGTGTGTGATTGAATCGATAACATAAAACTGTATATTCCTTTCTTTGTACAAACTTTGATGTCATGGTTTGGTTCTATGCAATTTAGTGTATCTGTCATTTAAATTCATTGTCCCATTTGGAGGGAACAAAACTTACTGTATATTATTGTAATTTTGTGTGAATAATTTTTTGTAGAAATGTCTATATGTGCAAATGTTCTGTTTTGTTTAAAATGATTGTTTGCTGTTATGTAAACTGCTGATCCTCACTTAGGGTTCCTAGTTTGTATGTAAAAGGTGTAGTGGTTCCCCTCGGGAACGGAACTGTGTAGCGCGCGCAAATTGTGGTTGGCCTAGGTAGAAAAGGTGGAACTGATAGTCAGTCGGGGACGAGCTACGAGTCGGGGACGAGCTACCAAACTGTGCACTGCCATGTTAATGTTGCATATTGTCCTGGTTCCGAGAGAGGCTTTTTCTGCTACTGTCCAATGCCTCAGATGGATGGATAAATAGCTGGAACGATTCTGGATTTGGTATTCATCATCGCCACCAAGAAGGGTCAGAGTCCAGCAATTCTGCCTGCGAATCCACCTACCAACATGCAGTTGCCACCACGTTGCGCAATCACTGTAACGTAATACTATAATGATGTACAGTGAAGGATCAGCTTACTGGATGTGTTAGTGTGCTCAAATATAAGGTAATTTATATCTGAATTTAAGTACCTACCTTGATTTTTTCCTCATCATAACACCTCTCAGGTTCCTCTCCGTTTGAACTAAAGTGATTACCGAGTGTCCTTACTGAAAGTACATTAAAACCCAGTTTTCTAATTAATGCCTCTTGAACGTAGTAAAGGGAAAGTTAAAGTTAATGTGGCAAGAGAGTTAGTTAAAGTTAAGGATGCTTGCTGAAAATAATTTTCCTAGTAAAACTGCTTATTAATGTGTTGTTGCCAACTTCAAATTAAAAGTTCTTAAGTCTGAGGATTATAAAGTTTTGGTTAGTAAATGATCTCATTACTGCCTGTTGTAAATCGCAGAAGGTGAGTCAGTGTCTTACATATATGTTAATTTTGTCTCTCAGTGTAGTGAAAGTGGAAAACTGCAGTGTGAAACGTTATATACTCATGTCTGCTAAGTGTTTGTCTCTCTTGTGTATTGGAAGTGCATATTAATAATATAACAGGATCCACAGTTTGTCTATTGTGTTAATGCTAGGTAACAAGTAATGGGAAGACCACTACTTATGAAAACCATAATTTCTTTATTCAAATGATAGTGAGAAGCAACCTGTTAGTGGATTCCAATTAACTTTCATTTCAAATAGTAAAGTATTTAACTGAGAGAGACTTAACTTATATCCAATTAATGATTCTGCAGTGAATAGTAATAATAACGTTATAAAGACCATTCAGTTTGTATAAGCCCTGAAAGTAATAGTGTGTTTCGGTATAATGTTATGATTTTGCAAATAGTTTGTGCTGCTCTAACTGTTAGTTTCAATCTTACCGTAAACATATGTATGTGTCAGAGTTCACTGCATTCGCGTGAGACAAAGTATAGGTTGTGTTTATCCATTAAAGTTACTAATAACTATTTTCTTGAACGAGAATGTTAATCATTCTCTTGCCTAGTTAGGCTGGCGACCGTTTTCTTTATCCATTAAACAGTGCAGATAACAAAATTTCGTTTGTTACTGATCAAATATTTACGTAATTCTGACTTTCACTTCCGATAAGCCACCTCCGTTAGGTACAGCGCGGTCAACATAACAAAATTCCTCTCAGAGGGTAACACTGCTCTGTTGCTTTATACCATTATTACTCTAACAAAATAATTCTGTTTGCAAACTGCCTCCAGTTTCGAGGTTATGGTATAGCAGTAGCAGGTAGGAGTGTTATAACTGTAAAAGGAAACCTAATTGGTATACAGTCTGGACCTATAATACTCGCTTGATGTGACACAAAGCAAAGTTACCTTCTGGAAGGATTTTTAACTTTGACCGTGCTTGTGTCTAATGGATGAAGGTATCGGACTTTACTTTTGAACATATTGTAATTTAACAGAAAACTAAACAGGCTTAAACTCTGAGGTTTCATGGAAGTAGAGAAGTACATACGAATGAAACAATAACCGGTCGCTAGCCCAATTAGGCACATTAATTTGAAATATTATGTTTTAGAAAATTGAATATTAGTTATTGAAGTGACTTCCATTGAGTTTCCCTATGAATAGCGTACTGGATACACACGAATACAGGGCAATCTAAGTTGTAGGTAGCAGTAGTAACCATTAATACACAAACCAGTAGTCATAGAAAACAAAATTATACCCAACTCATAATAATAACAGCTACAATCACGATCATTACGTGACTCAGTATTGAGATGTTACTGCAGGAAGCACCGAACTAAAGTTGGACATTCAAAGGTTTCTGACTAAACTGACATAAAATTACCACAAATAAAATTAAATAATACTACAATTACATCGTTTATACACCAATTTATAGAACTATATTAGATTTCTTTAGTAGCTATAATATTCTATGATCCTTCTAATATGAGAAAATTATGGTGCGGAGCCATAAACTGACACTGTATCACTAGTCAAACTCTATGATTATTTCAGTAATAAGATTCAGTGCAACTAATTTTAATTCTTAGCCCCACTTGGGGAATAGTTTATGTTTTCATCCTTCAAAGCAAATTACTCAACATTGAACTCGATGAACCTCAAAAAAATCATTGATGATGACAAACAAGGCTAAATTATATTTCAAATAAGTTTAAATTGTGTGTCTTTTTCATCACCTGTGGAGCAGGTATTTTAGACAGTAACATTTACACAGTCTGGCACTGAATTTTAGCACATTTAATACACAGAAAGAAATCATTAATTCGCTAGATACAGGATACTCGGTTTTAGGATGGGAACCTGCATAGGTTCACGATGAGGATAAAAGTTACGGTTCTAAATACAGGCTTATAGTACTTGGACTATTATTGAAAACACTCACACAAATTAACTGGTCCGTGCTCTAATACATATCTGTATGCGTTGAAGTTGGTCGAACAGTGGCGAAGTAGTGGTGGCAAGCGCCGTGGCGGCTAACTGTACTCACGGCTCTTGATGTTTGACTGCTCTTAACAATTTCTTCTAGGGGGCAGATTTTTTTCTACGTGTTAGAGCCATTCCTTGTTGCCAAGAGTACCATGCAACAGCAAAATCCACATCCGAGGCAAAATTCCTTGCGAAACGGATTCCAAATGCCTCCCTTGGCACCCTCGATGTGTATGTACTATGCAAGGGCTAGCCACTGACGTCGTACCGTTCTCACCAAGTAGCCGCCCAGTTCGACCGCCAAAACCACCTTTTGCATTGCGCCAAGCCACTTCTGTTGCAGAGGGACTTCCCTAAATCTTTTACATTATACAATACAAGTGTCCTAAGCAGGAACCAGCTTTCAATATACAATGTTTTGTGTATAAACATATCATAAAATTTCACTATTTTTAAACATTATTTAGTTTTTCCATACATACATTACAAACTTTAAATTTCTTGTCACAAGTCAGTGACCTTAAGTAACAACGAACAAACACTTCATAATCACAGATACATAATATAAACCTACTTATCATCGGTATAGACCGAAGCTTTGCCCTTTATTAAGTGGATTTAAGCTGCTTCACTACACCGAGGATATCTAATCCTAAGTTACTCTTTTTGGTAGCTGTTCTTGCTTCGAATTGTGGAACATTTACTTTGTCTTCTTTGGTGAAGGAATTTCGGAAAACCGTGTTTAATAATTTCACTTTAGTGGCGCTGTCACTGGGAACATCTCCCTTGCTATCGAGCAGTGAAGATACTGATCGTGTATTGCTGCTGGTGTACTTTATATATGACCAGAACCTCTTTTAATTTTCTATCAGATTTTGAGACAGAGTTTCGTTCTGGAAACTATTAAAAGCATCTCGCAGTGAATTCCGAGCTAAATTTCGAGCTTCAGGGTATCATCGCCAATTTCGAAGATTTTGCGTTCCTTTGAATTTGGCATAATTTTTTTCTTACCTCTGCAGCAGCGTACTGACATGTTTTATGTGCGATGGGGGATCAGTGTCATTCCTTAGTAATTTATTTGATATATATCTCTTAGTTGCCGTCGATAAAATCTCTTTGAATTTAAACCAGTTCAGGTCTGCAATTACATTGGAAGGAGTGGAGACTGTTAGTTACGAATGCGTCAGACCAATTTTTATCTTCCTTTGTAAACAGATATATTCTGCGTTTATTTTTGGTGAATTTGGATTTTGTGGTATTCTGTTTAGCTACAACGATCTAATCGTCAATTATCCTTGTACCCGTCATCGTGCTCCCGATTTATTCCGAATTATTTGTTCCTAAAAGGTCAAGTATGTTTTTGCAACAATTTACAATTCGAGTGGGCTGCTGAAATAACTGTTCAAAATAATTTTCTGAGAAAGTATTCAGTACGATTTCGGACGACATTTCTTGCCTCTCAACGATTTTAAACATGTATTTACGCCAACATATCGAGGATAGATATAAGATTCCACCAACCATAATTTGTGAGTATGGTACCAATGAGACTCCAAGGTTCCTTTGAACTGTTCAGCAACTGTATCATATCATTTGGGGAGTCGGTAAAAGGAACCAGCTATTAAATTATTCCGTTTCTCGAGCATACAGTCTGTCCATACTAACTCACAGGAACTATCAATTTCAATTTCGCTACAAGGTGAACTATATCTGATAGCAATAAACATTCTGTCACCAAATGTGTTAATCTATACTTTACGAAAATCGTTATGTCCTTTGTAAAACGTTTGACTGAGCTTATCTCTTTCAGTACCAATAACGATTTGAGCTTGAGTGCTTTCTATTGTGCTTAAAAGAGGACCGTACGAACTTCTCGTCATCGATTTTATTCATACTGACAGGGTGTGCAGGACACGACTAGGGCTTCAACATATGTAAACAGGAAGGCGTTACCCTCAATCCTTTTTGTGAAAAATGGTTTAAATGGCTCTGAGCACTATGGGACTTAACTTCTAAGGTCATCCGTCCCCTAGAGCTTAGAACTACTTAAACCTAACTAATCTTAGGACATCACACACATCCATGCCCGAGGCAGGATTCGAACCTGCGGCCGTAGCGGTCGTGCGGTTCCACACTGTAGCGCCTAGAACCGCTCGGCCTTTTAGTGAAAATCGAGTCTGAAAAATTTAGGCTCTCTTATATACTTCGTATGGTCGTTGGCGTTTAAGAAGTTTGCAGCCAAGCAAGTAAGCTATTAGTTTTATAAGCCGGGGGTCTGTGGATCGAATTTCACTGCCAGTACATTTGTTTCTTCATTCCCACGTAATTATAACAACAGAGATGTGTGGTACGCCGCGAAACTGTGTGACGATCGAGAAATGTTTATGAACGCAAACCATGTTTGTTTTGGAATACACACATTGAGAAGCCACGCACGTGCAAAAATTCTGCGTTCATTACAGTAATTACTGTCTTCCACGCTTCTACGATTAGTATAATCTTGGTTCGTGCTGTGCTCTATTGATTTTATTGAAAGATCTTGCATGTTCTTTTATATTTCCATTGTCCCTATGAAATTGTTTCTCCTTTTTCCGAGATAAAGGTTATGAAAACAGTAAGTGAATCCTTAAATGCTGTTAATTTACACAGCCATAATAAATCTGTTATTAGAATTAGGTGGAGATGAAAGAAAAGGAAGTACCGGCAGGAAGATCCGATACAAAGACATCGCATTTCTGAAACTGAGCGCTTAGTCACTACGGACACCTTGACAACAAGCTACCGTATGAAGTATGCAAGCACGCGTAAAATTTTCATACTCGATTAACTCGGAAATGGTCGAGAGTTGCGTCTTTGTTTTTACGTATGTTAAAATCCTAGTCGTGCCCTAAACATCTTACCAGTATGAATCAGATCGGTGGAGGTAAGTTTTTAAAATTTCCATTGTTAGAGCACGTCATTACTGGGCGACACATAACACTGAGCAGAGGGCAGAATCTGCAGTATATCGCACTAACAATGATCGCTTTTGCCGCCATCCATTGGCAGTTGGCGCGACCCCATAGCACCAGAGCTAAGTCTAATGTCAACTTTGACTTTCACGCTGGATGTATCATTACATTTAATTGGCCAGATCGTTATGTGAGCCCCACCAATAAATTCATTTCTTAGCTTCTTCCGTTGCTCTTGAACAACGCCATTTATATCCACGCTAAAGACACCCTACTGCCAAAACACTTAAATTACATATACGAGGCGAAGCACCATTTGAGATCAACTGGTCTCAACAGATTCGCATTTGTTGATGTGTTAATACAAGGTGGTGTAAATTTTATTTCCCAGTTTGCTCATCGCAATACCTTATGCTCTGATGTGCTCACAATTAATTAGGGGAAAGGTAGAGTAGAATAAATAATCGTTAAAATTGGTTAATACAACACTGACACCCAGATTGACAAGAAGCACAGAGATTGGCATTAATATGGATAACTTTTCAAGCTATGAAGAATAAATAACAACAAGGTAGCGAAAGTACTCCATTTAACAAATAACGGTTTTGTATAGTATATGGCTGTACCGTACAAAAATTTACATACTTACATGGCTTATCAAATCTGTAAATTCTGTAAATATATACAACCAGAAAGTTGGTCTTGCAGAATAGTTAGCATATTTGAAAGTAGTGAAGCGAGATACGTGAAGAGAAAGCTGTCTGTCTGAGATCTCCTACAGATGCACGCTTGTCACAAAGGCTCATCATCGGATGATGTAATGTTGGCATTCTTGTCTTTTCTGACGGAGGTCCTCGGAATTCGAGTATCTGTAGCTGTTACTGGCAGCCACTTGAAATCCTGGAGTCCAGCTGGAGAGGCAATGTTAAATGTCCGTTGCCTTGTCCCACACCTAGGCATGTGGTGATCGATACTGACAAATGGCCGTGTTTACAAGTTAAGGTTCAAAAATGGCTCTGAGCACTATGGGACTTAACATCTGTGGTCATCAGTCCCCTAGAACCTAGAACTACTTAAACCTAACTAACCTGAGGACATCACACACATCCATGCCCGAGGCAGGATTCGAACCTACAAGTTAAGGGTAGCAAAGATCTGGTATAGGCACTTGCTAGAACAACGAAGGGATAGTGCTCGGCTGTGATAGAAACTGAGATTTTACAGAGTCACCCTATCGTTCGTGTTTTATGTAATAATTCCTCAAACATCACAGGAAGGTGCGATATTACCGCCACTCACGTGGCAAACTGCAACCCCGCAGAAAGTAACGTAATTAGTGGCTATATCAGAAATCTCATAGAGGTTCACTGTGTTTCCTGTAACACTGTAAGCTAACAGTACCACTGACGACACACTTCTCCCGTCGAGTGTGTTACTTCACTCAAATCACTTATTCAACTTGAGACGACACCACTAGTTGGCCTTCGATTCAACAAATTGTTACCAGATTATCACACGAACAGGCCCTGAGATGTTCTCACAGTTTCGGTTGCTACCGATAAAGCTATTTTTCTATTTTCGTTTGGGTTGTGCTTACTTTATTATAGTGTTTAGAATGTACATACCTAAAAATTCTGGTTGTTAAGTTCCGTAAGTGTAAATGTAAACTTTATTTTTTCACACTCAATACCAATTGTTAGATTTTATCTAATTTTTTCTCAGTTAAGTGAAATAGATTTCTTCATTGAACGAACACTGAGCAACATTCGTAAAATGTAATTCCAAACAGCAAATTTTACATACAGGCGGCAGGTGAACAGCAACCTCGGAAGACTTGTTCCCACACCGTAGCTGCTAAAGTGGAACTCACTTTTCACCGTGACGTGATCATAACAATAGCCCGAACAACAGCGCTGTGGGGTAGCTGATAAATGGTGCGTGGCGCGGAAGTCCCATCTGCGGAGCTGATTAATGCGTGCGGAACGCGTATCGGAATACTCGTCACGTGACGAATGACCCGCAGCTACCACTACGATTTGTCACTGCGGTGCTTAATGCGTCACCAGGGGCGCTAAATGGTTCATTTACGATACAGTCAGTAAGGAGCTTGCAGAATCAAAAGGCGGTGGTCGGATCTTCTCCAGCTTCACTGAACCGATGGTATCTTCAGATCGTAAAAAACTGTATGCCCTCATGAACACTCCCATGCAGCACCTCTGCGACTGACCAACGGATATTCGTCGCTTAAAGTGGACTCTAAAGCAGAACTGCATAAGAAATAACGAACGTTACCATAGAGCTTCCTCATCGAAAGTAAATTGATAATGCGTACAATCGGAATGCAATGACAGATTTTGTCGATGTCATGAGACAGCTAGTGTTAGCCGCATGAGAAGCTATGTGCGCTGCTGAAATGCGCTTTAACAGGCTGGCAAATTAAATGATCACCAGAAACTGTAGGTCATTAAACGGAATAGAAAGTTGTCGGTGAAGCGCGGAATCGTTGGATTATAAATTCGAGCACTTTCAGCATAAAAAAAGGAACGTCTAAAACACTGTCACAGGCCACTGTCCAGCCATAATTTTTAATTAAATTCTGTTACACAATCTTGACACTTCGGGTTTCGTAGCAAAGCAATTGACGTTAGACTCTGGAAATTATTTTGTGGAATGTAAGTCTATAGAGACTTGACAGATTTAGGGTACATTGGGGCGATAAAAGAATTTTAAGTTACATAAAATTTTTCCGAGATATTATGAACTAAATTTTCCTTTTACGCATGTATTATATTTCTATGGGTACAACAAGCCTAAATTTGATAGGTGGTTGTACAAGATTGTGAAACATTTATGTTATACTGTCAATACCGTTACTCAATTTACCTTCTCGAGTGGGTAAAATGCATCTGAGTGGGGCTATTCGGACAGTCGTCGGGGTACACGAATGAGATTAATTGTGGACACATACACAGTTAAATTACGTGAATGTTTAGCTGAAAACAATGCTAATTTCTGTTTAATACTGATTAGGCTTAGTAATACAATAATTAATAGAAAGTAACCTTCTTGAAATCTTCCTGTTCTTGTACAGATCACCTGCAGCGTCCACATACAATTTGTGATTCTGCAGTTTCTCCCGGCGTATTTGTTGCTCGAACAGCCCACGGGTATACTGCCGATTCATAGTGTCCAACGGGCACAATATTTCGGCGATCAGACATGTCGCCATCGTCAGGTGACGAACTGAGCTCCTGAGAGCGGGCGGCCGATTTAAATCCCCTCCACCAGCGGCCCACGCGCCGGCGGTCGCGAAGACGTGAGCGTCGGAATCTGTCGTAGCGTCGATGTGCTTGCTACGTCCGCCCTGGTCGCCAGTTCGTACTTCTTGCTGAGAGTCTTCTCAATTACATTCATTGCCAGGTCCCAAGCCTTGCTGAGATCTTCCCTGGAGCGAATTTCGATAGCCTCCCTTATAACGCTGTCCCAATATTTAGAGGTCTGAGCCAGGATCTTGGTACGCTCGTAATCCATCTCGTGTTTCTCGGACAAACAGTACTCTGCTACCGCTGACTTATTTCGATATTTCAATCGAGTGTGCCTTTGATGTTCTCAACAACGATCTTCGATGGTGCGTACTGTTTGTCCGATATAAGTCTTCCCACACCCACAGGGAATTTGGTATATGCAGGCCTTCCTCCAACCGAGGTCATCTTTCACACTTCCCAGTAATTCCTGTGTTTTTTTTGGGCGGGAAAAAGACGGTTTTAACTCGGTGTTTCTTTACTATACGGCCGATTTTCCCCGATAGTGCGCCATTGTACGGAATAAAGGCAGTGGCTACCTCTTTTTCCGTGACTTCATCCGTCTCCACAGGTTGTGCTGTGGTGGTGGGACGGAGAGTGCGTCTAATCTGCCATTCCGAGTACCCGTTTTTTCGGAACACAGTTTTAAGGTGTTCCAATTCCTGGGGCAGATTCTCTGCGTCTGAGGTGCTGTGCGCCCTGTGTAATAGTGTTTTTAGTACTCCATTCCTCTGAGAAGGGTGGTAGCAGCTGTCTGCATGCAGGTACAACTCAGTGTGGGTTTTCTTCCTGTACACACCGTGGCTCAGGGTACCATCAGCTCTTTTCTTGACCATGACATCCAGAAATGGTAATCTTCCTTCTGCTTCAGTCTCCATAGCGGTGGTGGTTAGTGTTTAACGTCCCGTCGACAACGAGGTCATTAGAGCCGGAGCGCAATCTCGGGTTAGGGAAGGATTGGGAAGGAAACCGGCCGTGCCCTTTGAAAGGAACCATCCCGGCATTTGCCTGAAACGATTTAGGGAAATCACGGAAAACAGGATGACTGGAGACTGGATTGAACCGTCGTCCTCCCGAATGCGAGTCCGGTCTCCATAGTGAATTTGATGTTTGGATGTATGGAGTTTAGGTGTGTAAGGAAATCCAGGAGCTTGTCCCTCCCACGGGGCCAGATGACGAACGTGTCATCGACATAACGGAAGAAACAAGTAGGTTTCCAATTGGATGACGCCAAGGTTCAAATGGTTCAAATGGCTCTGAGCACTATGGGACTTAACTTCTGAGGTCATTAGTCCCCTGGAACTTAGAACTACTTAAACCTAACTAACCTAAGGATATCACACACATCCATGCCCGAGGCAGGATTCGAACCTGCGACCGTAGCGGTCACGCGGTTCCAAACTGAAGTGCTTAGAACCGCACGGCCACACCGGCCGGCTGACGCCAAGGCTTCCTCCTCGAAGTACTCCATATACAAATTCGCGACCACCGGCGAGAGTGGGCTGCCGATTGCGACTCCATCCGTTTGCTCATAGTATTCCCCATTAAACAGAAAATACGTTGAGGTCAAGGCATGCCTAAAGAGTTCTGTGGTCTTCTTGTCAAATTTTTGTCCAATAAGCTCGACTGACTCTTGCAGAGGCACCCTGGTGAATATTGAAACCACGTAGAAGCTCACTAGGATATTAGTGTCTTTCAGTCTGAAGTTATCGAGACATTTCACGAAATCCACGGAATTACGGATATGGTGAGGGCATTTACTTACATAGGGGCTAAGTAATTCAGCCAGATATTTTTCCAGCAAGTAAGTAGGTGTCCCAATGTTGCTGACAATCGGGCACATAGGTACCCCCTCCTTGTGGACCTTAGGGAGTCCACAAAGTCTTGGTGGTACAGGTGCTTGAGGTGACAATTTCTTGGCGTCCCCCTCTGGTAGATCCGCGTCCTTGAGTAGAGCCCTGCTCTTGTTCTTCACCTTCTTCGTGGGGTCAGCGTTGATCTTCCTATAGGAGTCGTCATCTAGCAGGCGCTGCATCTTCTCAATGTAGTCCTTACGGGAAAGAACAACAGTGGCATTGCCTTTGTCAGCAGGTAAGATAACAGTCTCAGAGCACTCTCTTAGGTCCCGAATGGCCGCCCTCTCTCTACTGGTAATGTTAGTCTTCGTAGGTTTAGTTGTGGTCAGAGCCCGGCTGGATTCCCGACGCACTTCTTCTGCTGCTTCAGGTGCACTGACGATATCCGCGACCGGCGTGAACCTAGGGGTGGGAGCAAAGGTGAGTCCCTTCTCCAGAACCCAAACCGCCTCATGAGACAGCTCCATGTCAGTGAGATGGATGATCGTCTTGCACGGTGTCTCCAGCGATGGTTTATCCGAGAATTTGTTCGCCACCTCTCACACAGACACATTATTCGTGATACGAGGTGGCACACTTTTGGCGTTGTATCCCCTCACATATTTTCATCTGCAGCACTTCACCATTTTCCCTGGCAGGATCCAATTTTCCGTCCATCGCCTCTTCTTCAGAGTCTTTTAGGGACACAAAATCATCGAAAATTCTGTCTGAATTGGTGTCTAGACCTTTTCTTTAATTTTGGTACAGTCTTCTTAAATAGATCAACATAGACTCTATCTGTGGTACCAGCACTTTTTTCTGCTACTGCTGAGTTCAGAAGCTATCGTTTTTGCTTCTTTGCTCTTGCTACAGCAATATTTTCTGGAGGTGTGTGACGAGCGTTTGGTACAGCTGTGAAAGTTTTTATTTAGCGTTGTTTCTGTGAAGAAGAAAGGATATCTCGAGTAGAGACTGCTGGGGCAGCTGTTGATGGATTACGGCTCGTTGCACCACTTTATGTGGTTGTCTACACAGTTACTCTTACGGCTTCAGAAGGAGCAAACCTTCAGTTCTCAAACGCATTTTGGTTAAACGGGTACATCCCTGTACAGGAAAAGTCACTTACAGCTAAGTGGACTGAGGCAACTGACATTCATTTTTAGCTGAAAAACCACTTGAAGCGAAAGTAGTGAACTTTGGTGTTCCGATTTCTTTCATGCCATTTTATTGTCATTTACGACGACGCCCACCGTCTTATGTGCGCCCCTCTGCAGAAGCGTGGCATCTAGAGATGAAGATGACTTTTTTCATTCTCAGTGTGTTCTTTTTTCGGACAGAACATACTACCCACAAGCCAAGATGAACGCGGTGGAACGGCTACGAGTCCAAGCAGTGCGTTACAAGTTCCGCAACGGCCCGAAGTACGAGGGCAGTTCAATAAGTAATGCAACACATTTTTTTTCTCGGCCAATTTTGGTTGAAAAAACCGGAAATTTCTTGTGGAATATTTTCAAACATTCCCGCTTCGTCTCGTATAGTTTCATTGACTTCCGACAGGTGGCAGCGCTGTACGGAGCTGTTAAAATGGCGTCTGTAACGGATGTGCGTTGCAAACAACGGGCAGTGATCGACTTTCTTTTGGCGGAAAACCAGGGCATCTCAGATATTCATAGACGCTTGCAGAATGTCTCCGGTGATCTGGCAGTGGACAAAAGCACGGTGAGTCGTTGGGCAAAGCGTGTGTCATCATCGCCGCAAGGTCAAGCAAGACTGTCTGATCTCCCGCGTGCGGGCCGGCCGTGCACAGCTGTGACTCCTGCAATGGCAGAGCGTGCGAACACACTCGTTCGAGATGATCGACGGATCACCATCAAACAACTCAGTGCTCAACTTGACATCTCTGTTGGTAGTGCTGTCACAATTGTTCACCAGTTGGGATATTCAAAGGTTTGTTCCCGCTGGGTCCCTCGTTGTCTAACCGAACACCATAAAGAGCAAAGGAGAACCATCTGTGCGGAATTACTTGCTCGTCATGTGGCTGAGGGTGACAATTTCTTGTCAAAGATTGTTACAGGCGATGAAACATGGGTTCATCACTTCGAACCTGAAACAAAACGGCAATCAATGGAGTGGCGCCACACCCACTCCCCTACCAAGAAAAAGTTTAAAGCCGTACCCTCAGCCGGTAAAGTCATGGTTACAGTCTTCTGGGACGCTCAAGGGGTTATTCTGCTCGATGTCCTTCCCCATGGTCAAACGATCAACTCTGAAGTGTATTATGCTACTCTTCAGAAGTTGAAGAAACGATTTCAGCGTGTTCGTAGGCACAAAAATCTGAACGAACTTCTCCTTCTTCATCACAACGCAAGACCTCACACAAGTCTTCGTACCCGAGAGGAGCTCACAAAACTACAGTGGACTGTTCTTCCTCATGCACCCTACAGCCCCGATCTCGCACCGTCGGATTTCCATATGTTTGGCCCAATGAAGGACGCAATCCGTGGGAGGCACTACGCGGATGATGAAGAAGTTATTGATGCAGTACGACGTTGGCTCCGACATCGACCAGTGGAATGGTACCGTGCAGGCATACAGGCCCTCATTTCAAGGTGGCGTAAGGCCGTAGCATTGAATGGAGATTACGTTGAAAAATAGTGTTGTGTAGCTAAAAGATTGGGGAATAACCTGGTGTATTTCAATGCTGAATAAAACAACCCCTGTTTCAGAAAAAATATGTGTTGCATTACTTATTGAACTGCCCTCGTATGTGCTGGACTTCTGGAACAACCTGTGTGAACGACATACGGCGATAATGTGCAACCCGAAATACCATCCATATTTTCTAATTTCCTGGGGAGTTCGTCACGAGATCCTCCGTGCAGCTGTAACGTCCCGATCTGTGAATTTCGGAACGTAGGAAACCAAGATATGGTGGAAGTAAGACTGCAGGGCAGGTAGTGACTGGTGCTTGGATAGCGCAGTTGGCACAGACCTTGCTCTCAAAATGCAAAGGTTCGAGGTTCGAGTCTTGTTGCAGCACACAGATTTAACCTGCCACGGAGTCCGAAACTGAGCACAAGTGAATGAACAAAGATTATAATTAGACGGACTGCTAAAAATTACCCTTATGTAATAATCAGATACATCTGGAAAGACAATAAATGAAATCTTGCCAGAAAATTAATGTACAAAGTAAGACAAAATAGGTCATGTAAGGAAAGCTACAAGAAATTATTTGACGTTGTTTTGAAAATTCAGACACTGGAAGAGGAAACTAGTACAGCTAACATACAGTCAGTTGCTTATCAAAATAATTTTTAACAAATTCACTATGATTAGTCAGTGGAAAATGAATGCTGTAGGAAGGGCAAAGTGTGTTTTTCGCACACATTACTTTACTCTACACCATAAAACACCCACTTAGGGAGGAAGTTTTGTAGGTTTAAGTTTTAGTATTTTCTCTCGCTACTTCAATTGAACCATATAATCCTTTTTTGCTTCTACATCTAGAAAATGATTGTTAAAATGAATCACAACTAGCAGATTATCAGCCATAACATTGTTAATTAGTTTTTTGTAGTATCTGGCACACTGACTGACTCCCCTGTCTTTCGTTTGACAATATCCCATATAGTTTTCATATTATTATCGGCATTAATAACTTTTTTCACGACAGGCATGCTACTCGATATTTTAATGAGTTGTTTAAAATATTACACTATTGCTTCAGAATGCAAGTTACGTCATGTCCTGACTACTAATCTTAATATAAATTTGCTTCGCCTTCGTGCATGAGATTTGTAATTTCCTTTCTTATCAATGGCTTACTTGCTTTCTTAAAGAACTTTTTGGATGAATTTATAGTAAAACTACTTTTAAATAATGATAAAAATTTACTATGGAATGAACTGAATTTGATATGAGCGTCTATTTTTATACATACCTGTCACCATACTATATGTTTAAACTTGTTCTTAAAACACTGTATCCCGCTCTCATTAATAAGCCTCACTGCTTTGCATGAATCTGCCTCAGTGCTGTAACGTGCTATACATGTTAATTTCCAGTAATTGTGCATATTGATCAGATAAACCAGTAAATAGTGGGCTATTCAGCAACACAAGATAGTATATTTCTTTACTTCATGATCTGGAGACCAACGTTGAAAGAGTGATGTTGGTTAGGCAATGTTATGGAATGAGTAACAGAGTGGCGCTCGCGGTTACGGCCATTGTGGGGAAGATTCCGGTTTGTTTATCCATTATTTCTGATTCGTGACCTGGTTTAGCAAGCCGCTAGCTCATTCCAGAAATACGTTTCTTCTGCGTCTTTACAGACGTGTGTTAACGAACCGGTCTTTGTATGGTTGTGGTGAGACTAGTAGGTGTTCTGAGTAAAGGCGTCTGTATTTCTGAAACACTATAATAATTATAATATTAAGGCATATATCTTACCTTTATATCAAGTTCGTATCTTTCGTAAATTTAATTAACTGAATACTATTTTTATCAGATAATAGAAGCTAGCACCTGTAAGGCGTAGCTCATTGCCTATGTCGAAACATTTAATGTAAATATTCTCATGGTTGGTCTAAATCAACTTTATTAATCAAAACCATTTCTTCTAATAGTAGATGTTCACCAAGAACCACTCTTTGGATTGGTAAATTATTTTCATACTGCCGATTGTAAGTTACCTCGAGGGCTTCGAGGCGGCAGCCAATAGACATTTCTGTACAGGGTTTACGACACCGTGATACTGCAAGGCCATTTCTACAAAGGATAACAACGTTACGATACGAAAGGAGAAATCTGGGTTTCTGTGTTGCTTTCTATGCAAACATTAAATATTTTTAGGAGTATTTGAATTGGACTCATCAATGAGAATCTTAAATAACAATCAGTATTAAAGAAATACAATTGTTAAACAAAATTTTATATTGGATCTATGAGTATGTAGAAGCATAATTGAGAGAAGTCAGACTGAAATTCATTTTTGAAGGAAGGGTAACCTTCGTGTGAGATTTAGTGACCAGAAAGTGTTGCAGTTAAGTAACATCCATTCATTATTCAGGCATCTCATATGTGTCATCTTTCCTATCAGGATTAAAAGGACAGGGGCTTTGTTTGCTAAAGATTACTTTCTTAAAGGAACAGGAATTTTGTTTTCAACAAATTACTTGATTAAAAAACAAAGGCTTTGTTTTCTCTGAGTTGCTTAGCAGATATATTTCTTTATTTAATGAAAAATATTAGCGTGCATCTTGCAGAAACTTTTGTAATGGTTTCCACTAATTAATGCAACAAGTAACCTTTTGTTTTATTATTTATTTTTTTCCTTGAATAATAAAACAGAAGGGGTTGGTTCCAGTAATTTGTGGAAATCTTTATCCATCACAGTCGCAGTGTACCACAACGATAATGGAGAAAAGTCTTGTGAAACTTTTTATATTGATCTGTTTAAAACTTCCTTGCAGGGAGAGGCAGTACGTTTTCTGTTTTCTACAGTGGTTTTTGCAGTGTTTCATTTTTGAATAATTATGTACAGTAGAAGCCCAATAAACCGCCGTCCGATTTACCGCGGATTCCAGTATAACGTGGTATACAGTGTGTGCTCCAAAGTAAAATATAATTTATGGATGATTTTTCCACTCTCAGTGGATTTTATAACGTTGAAAAAATCTTGTTACCGTCTGCATGTAGCCTTACTGCAGTGCAATTTACTGCTGTAACCTCCAAGCTCTGTACACAGTAATCAAAATAGATGTACGTAATTAAACCCAACTTTTGGCTTGTCTTAGCAGTATATCAGGATTGCTGCTGTACAGAAGCTCTGAATACGCATCTAACGCTTAACACTGTGATGCAATCAGCAAAGTTACTATGCAGCAGTTCTTGGCAGTAATGGAAATGAGCCCAACGATCTTGTGGATCATAAATTATTCATTCATTGCCAGAATTTCTGTGTGCTTGTTACGATGTCACAGAAACGGAAAGTGTATTCTATGAGTGATAAACTAAAAATTACTGACGGTGTGAACAATTGTGAAGAAGATCAAGTTTATCACGCGGGGGAAAGGGGGTGGCTGTACCTGAAGGAACAGTCAAGGGATGCGTAAAACAAAAGAATAAACTTAGAAGTTTTCTAACCACAATTGAAAGTGACGTGGGAATGGACAGAGAAAGGACTGAACTAGAAAAAGACAGCGAACACTAAGAATGCCTTGATAGGTGGATTTTAATATACACTCCTGGAAATTGAAATAAGAACACCGTGAATTCATTGTCCCAGGAAGGGGAAACTTTATTGACACATTCCTGGGGTCAGATACATCACATGATCACACTGACAGAACCACAGGCACATAGACACAGGCAACAGAGCATGCACAATGTCGGCACTAGTACAGTGTATATCCACCTTTCGCAGCAATGCAGGCTGCTATTCTCCCATGGAGACGATCGTAGAGATGCTGGATGTAGTCCTGTGGAACGGCTTGCCATGCCATTTCCACCTGGCGCCTCAGTTGGACCAGCGTTCGTGCTGGACGTGCAGACCGCGTGAGACGACGCTTCATCCAGTCCCAAACATGCTCAATGGGGGACAGATCCGGAGATCTTGCTGGCCAGGGTAGTTGACTTACACCTTCTAGAGCACGTTGGGTGGCACGGGATACATGCGGACGTGCATTGTCCTGTTGGAACAGCAAGTTCCCTTGCCGGTCTAGGAATGGTAGAACGATGGGTTCGATGACGGTTTGGATGTACCGTGCACTATTCAGTGTCCCCTCGACGATCACCAGTGGTGTACGGCCAGTGTAGGAGATCGCTCCCCACACCATGATGCCGGGTGTTGGCCCTGTGTGCCTCGGTCGTATGCAGTCCTGATTGTGGCGCTCACCTGCACGGCGCCAAACACGCATACGACCATCATTGGCACCAAGGCAGAAGCGACTCTCATCGCTGAAGACGACACGTCTCCATTCGTCCCTCCATTCACGCCTGTCGCGACACCACTGGAGGCGGGCTGCACGATGTTGGGGCGTGAGCGGAAGACGGCCTAACGGTGTGCGGGACCGTAGCCCAGCTTCATGGAGACGGTTGCGAATGGTCCTCGCCGATACCCCAGGAGCAACAGTGTCCCTAATTTGCTGGGAAGTGGCGGTGCGGTCCCCTACGGCACTGCGTAGGATCCTACGGTCTTGGCGTGCATCCGTGCGTCGCTGCGGTCCGGTCCCAGGTCGACGGGCACGTGCACCTTCCGCCGACCACTGGCGACAACATCGATGTACTGTGGAGACCTCACGCCCCACGTGTTGAGCAATTCGGCGGTACGTCCACCCGGCCTCCCGCATGCCCACTATACGCCCTCGCTCAAAGTCCGTCAACTGCACATACGGTTCACGTCCACGCTGTCGCGGCATGCTACCAGTGTTAAAGACTGCGATGGAGCTCCGTATGCCACGGCAAACTGGCTGACACTGACGGCGGCGGTGCACAAATGCTGCGCAGCTAGCGCCATTCGACGGCCAACACCGCGGTTCCTGGTGTGTCCGCTGTGCCGTGCGTGTGATCATTGCTTGTACAGCCCTCTCGCAGTGTCCGGAGCAAGTATGGTGGGTCTAACACACCGGTGTCAATGTGTTCTTTTTTCCATTTCCAGGAGTGTAGAAAGGTGAAGGTGTCTCGCTTTCTGGGCTAATTATTAAAGCTTAAGTTGAAAATTTCACTTTGATTCAAGCGGCGACAAATACTTTTATAGCTTCCGACAGATGGTTTTCAAGATGAAAATGCAGCTATGGAAATGAGCGTTTTGCGTCATTGGCCGGGAGGCCCCTTACGGGACAGGTCCGGCCCCTTGGTGTAGGTCTTATTACATTCGACGCCACATTGGGCGACCTGGGCGCCGGATGGGGATGAAATGATGATGAAGACAACACAACACCCAGTTCCTGAGCGGAGAAAATCCCCGATCCAGTCGGAAATCGAACCCGGGCCCGTAGGACGGCAATCCGTCACGCTGATCACTCAGCTATCGGGGCAGACAATGCAGCTATGGAATTCGCCATACGACCAGTGAATGAGAGGTAAGGTCTTGCGACACTGAATCTGCTTCACAGTGTCCTGAAATTCTACACAAATTAATTTTTGATGAAAATTTAAATGATCACCAAGTGTATAATTGTGATGAAACGGCGCTTTATTATCGTTTGCTTCACCAAAACTCTCGATACAAAAGGCCTCGCGGGATTAGCCGAGCGGTCTAAGGTGCTGCAGTCATTGACTGTGCGGCCGGTCCCGGCAGAGGTTCGAGTCCCCCCTCGGGCATGAGTATGTGTGTTTGTCCTTAGGATGGTTTAGGTTAAGTAGTGTATAAGCTTAGGGACTGATGACCTTTGCAATTATGTCCCATAAGATTTCACACACATCTGAACATTTTTTTGATACAAAATAGTTTGGAAAGAAGATGGGTTTGAAAATAAATAAAGACAGAATAACCATCATCTTTGCCACAAATAAACCGGGCAGACATAAACTGAAACCTCTTTGTGTAGCTAAAAGTAAAAGCCCGAGGTGTTTCAAGCATGTTAACATGTTATCATCACAGTTCACTTACAGGCGTTCAGAGAATGCTTAGATGACATGTGAAATTTTCACCACCTGGTTTCAAGGAGAGTTTGTTCCGTTAGTGATAAAGAACATATGGTCACTTAAGCTGAGAGAAGGAGCTCTGCTAATCCTCGGTCACTGTTGAGCCCATCCAGCTGCTGGTGTGTTGCAGTCGAAAGATGGAAAGATAAAATCTTTGGGCTTGCTAAAAATCACGACGGTATTAATTCAGCTGCTGGATTAGGTCATCATACGAGCACGCTTCATAGACTGCACGCTTCAACAGTAAATTCAGATGAGGAAAAGAAAATTTTCTAAAAATCTATATATCTTAAGAGTGCTGTGTATCCGGTACGCCTGGCATTGTTAAGCATCGTTCCGACTACTATTAGGAATTGCTAGAAGCCACTCCACATATGCGGAGCATGTAATATACGAAAATCACCAACACAGTAGGATAAAAACAAACATGACAGTCTTAAGCTATAACAACAAGGGAAAGGGAATGCTCACTCCACAGGGAGCATACTTCAACCATAAGTCCATAAGTAAAAATGAAAATAACCAATAGCATAACGACAATACAGTCGCAAATTCACACCTTAAAACACTGTGCCAACCACCTACGCGGCCTCCATCTCCACCCCAAAAGATCACTCTATATTCAGTCTATACAGCTCCCACAGTCCTTCAGTCAGTCCTGAAGCGCGTGAGCAAGACCATATATAGTGTGCAATAGGACAGTTTACATAAAGTGAAGTTTTTAAATGTGACATGCAATTAGAAATCTGTACTATTTGCATCTGCTATATGCAGGACACACGAATATATGAAAAGGACATAAAATGAATGTGCGGGTAAAACAACGCAACCATATATTTGTACATAGGTAAATGACTTAAATGAGCGTCCAAGATTCTCAGCAGATCTTCTAACAAAATACGAATGATTAAATAATTTTCGTAATGATATAGACCAATGATGATGCCTAGCGTGAATACTCGAAACATGCTTCCTAGACACAAATACAACATTCAGTTGCAAAGGATAAATTTTTGTTTTCTTCTCAATGTGATAATGCATAGTTATATTCTTCATTAATTTTTCTTGGTTCAATAGGATGAACTGTATAAAAGGCAGCACATGGAAGAACTCACTGCAAACACATATTACACAAAAATTCTGTTTAAAAAGGTAAAAGCGATACTCCACGCATACACGTTATGCAATGCGAAAGTCTCCAAATTACTTACAAGTAACTCCTGTACATAAAGAAGGAAATCCATCCATCAATGTAATGTTTCTCAATAGTGCTCTGAATATTAGGGATTTGTCACTCACGTTCTTTATTTCTATTTATAACGGACCGGAAACGAAACCAACCGAATAATGAATCCTCTTCCATACAAAAATTACCAAGTGTTGTTCAATTTCAAATAGATTTTTCTATCTGATGTTTACTGAGCGATCGCTACAGTTCTTTTTGACTGTTTTATTATAAGCCGAAGAATCACATACACTGTAGAACCTTAACTTATACGCACGTGAATAATTACCAGCATAAACTGCACGCGCTGCATTTCTGATGGTTCAGATCACCCTTTCTGCACAAAGAGCTTTTTATTGATTTTTGAATTAGGTTATCCCAAAGTATGATGCTACACGGCACAGTGAAGTGAAAGAAAAAAAGCGAAATACGCAATCTTTAGTGATTCGATGCCACTTACTTTGTTATACGTAATAAATGTCACTATCAGTTATGCCCCGTATCAGAAACAGTATATTTTGTGTTTCAAGGTAGTTAATCGGCAGTGTGTAAAATAAGTTTGAGGATTGTAGTCATAATGTTCCTATTTTCATGATTTATATTTCCACCCTCACCGTCAAGCCACTATCTACTGTCTCTCTCTCTCTCTCTCTCTCTCTCTCTCTTTAGCATATTTTCGTTGCAGACAACGAGTAAAAGAGCGTCAGAAGGAATGTCGAAGCCAGGAGTATATTAGCATATTGCAATAAAATTTAGTAATCGACTTGGGATTTAGCCGCTTGCAGCTCCATAGTTGGACATTTCGAGGTGGATAACCGGCTACGTTTGAAGCTAAGTACCAGCCAGGGAGTAAGAAACCCGTAGAATACAAACATGTAGTCAAGAGAAGGAATGAAAAATAACGACAGAGTCCCTCAGTTGACATATATGTAACTTCCAACAGCAGATTTCAATGAATACAACTTCTAACTCGAAGCAGGGAAGAAAAAGTAGAAGGAAACCCTTCTTCCCGCTGACCCTTAAACTTTTAATTGCCTCTTTGACTGCCACGCAGCCAAACGCAGGGCAGTGTAGTGTTGCCGTGTATCATCATAGCATTGTCTCCGGAAAGCCGCGCCGACGCCAAGCGGAGGGCAGCGTAACGACGTCCGCGCTCTGCGAGAAGCGGAAGTGGCGCACCTCGTTACTCTGACGTCGTTACCTCAACACTCGGCAAACGCTCCTAACGCATTGCGCTTAGCGTTCATCTCGACGAGCGAAGGAACCTCCAGCGCGCACTGCTGCCTGGAGCTCAAAGGCGGGAAAAGGATCACAATAAATGCACTTACTGCTCATCCTGCAGCCCGCGTTTACCACTGTGTGTCATCGAGAGGTATATTCTAAGCTACGATGAAAGGTAAATTACACACAGTGTAATGAAGTGAATTACAACTGAAGGTAACACCTATATCGTTATCGTTAGTGAAATATTTGTTTCAAGGAGCGCGAGGGAGGGTGTTTTGAGGTATTAAGCCTATTTATTACATAGGTTAGAGGGAAATGGTTAGCTATCCTTAGGGTTCTAATTACGTCTTCACCAGATGTGAAGACTGTGGCAGGAAAGTGTGGTACTGTCATCTACCACTTTTCTGTGAAGCATCTGTCTCTAGTGTCGGAGACCACATAAATGGCAGACTGTAATTCTTGGAGTCTGTATAATTTAGTCAACTTTTCTAATGCACAAATATGGCTGATCGTTGCTCTAAAAACGTAGAATGCTGTGCAAATAAAACTTTGTCAGACAACCGTAAATTAGTTTCCACGCTGTTCGTTGTATTATTTTCAATGTTCATCGGCCAGCAGTTAATGGTATGAGAAGTGTCCTCCGTCACACACTGTCAGGTGGTTTACGGAGTACTGATGTAGCTGTAGATTAGTCCATCAATAGGTCTACAATGTATTACATTAGTAACGAGACAGGGCCAGTCCTGGAACAATGAGGTCGATTATTTTATTACATAAAAATGGCCTCTAGGCCTAGCATCCTTATGTAACATACAGCTTACCTCGGCAATTAATTTCTTTATTTAGGATTTAATTATGGTCGATAACTGTCATTTTAATTACCATAAATTATAACCCAAGATGGTCACCGAGCAGTCAACTTGCACTCTTGTTCACTCAGGGGTTCGAATGCCTTTAGTGTAATCTGATAACTGGCATCTGAATTATCATAATGTATGTTTAACATTAATGACCACAATCTATGATCCAAAAGTTAGTCACAATTCCCCCGCTCAGGTGATATTTGTAATTTCGTTTTTTTCCAGATTACAAAAATGGTTCGAATGGCTCTGAGCACTATGGGACTCAACAGCTGTGGTCATCAGTCCCCTAGAACTTAGAACTACTTAAACCTAACTAACCTAAGGACATCACACACATCCATGCCCGAGGCAGGATTCGAACCTGCGACCGTAGCAGTCGCACGGCTCCGGACTGCGCGCCTAGAACCGCCAGACCACCGCGGCCGGCTTTCCAGATTACAGCAGAGTATTGTACCCAGTTACCGTTTTTGAGGAAGTTGTTACAGTTCTGTAGATTTTCTCCCCATTTTCAAGATTACACACGTAAAGCTACATTCACATCTACTTAGATATCGTGCAGTCGACCGTACAGAGCGTGGCGGATGGTACCCCGTCATTTCCTTTCTTGTTCCACTCGCAAAGAAACAAAGGTACAACAACTGCCTATATGCCTCCGTATGAGCCCTAATTTCTCGTATCTTATCTTCGTGGTCCCTAACCACAGTGTATGTTGGATGCAGTATAATCGTTCGACAGTCAGCTTCAAATGCCGGTTCTTTAACTTTTCTCAATAGTGTTTCTCGAAAACAGTGTCACTTTCCCTCCAGGGATACCCATGTGTGTTCTCGAAGCATGTCAAATTCCCGTCAAATTGGTGAGCAATAGGCTCTAGCGACTATCTTAGAGGTATCCTGGTGAATAACGACCCGAAGCGTGTCAGTAATACTTGTGTCTTGTGCGAACGTATCAGAAACGAATCTAGCAGCACACCTTTCAACTGCTTCCATGACTTCCTTTAATCCGACTGGTACGGATTCTAAACACTCGAGCAGTACTCAAGAATAGGTCGCACTACCGTCCTATTTGTAGTTCCCTTTAAGGATGAACCACTCTTTCCTAGAATTCTCACAATAAACCAAAGTCGACCATTTCCCTTGCCTGCCACAATCCTCACATGCTCGTTCTATTTCAGGATTTTAAATGTTTACTACTACTACCATAATGCATATCCTGCAACCACATCAACTTATGTAACTATTGGCAGCTTTTGGGAATTTATTACAATTTTGCACATTTTCTACCACCTGTTAGGAAGACACACGTAAATATGGGAGTCCAACAGTTGATACTTTATTTTAAAGGAACAGAAAGATAATAATACAGCGCTTCTCCACAGCTGATGGCTAGCTCGCCATTCCAGCGCATGCCTCAACCCGACGTTACGCACCACACATGGATAAGTCTCACCATGTCTTGAGCGGTCACAGAACCCTCCATCCCACCCCCGACAAACCCAAAACCCAGAGGCAGATAAGTGACATGCCACAGTCCAGTCATGCTGTCAAAGCTGTATTAGATATTTCTGTACATATCGGGATTAAATGAGTAATTATGGCTTCGAGCTCTTCATTGTGTAATTTTCATGAAAAAACTATCTTTTTCTCGACGCACCTAAAGCACAATATGTATTAAACGAAAAGAATATTACAGAGTACCTACAATATGCAGAAGTTTGGGCTGCAGGGCAATGCTATAACTTTGTTCACCGGATTTTATCTACGAGTCGACAACACGTGTTTATTTTGCTTATTATGATGTTATTGCATCCATTTATAGACACAAAACTCAAGGAAGAAAGTACATTACCAATCTGTTATTCGCTGTCACGCACTAAGTCACTAGCACTTTATTTACCTTACTACAACTTAGCACAGAATTTGATAATAACTGTCAAAGTAATTTAATTACAGTCCTTAACTGAGAAGTTGAAAGAAAATGCTAAATTACATGTTAGTTTTCTTTTTTTGGTGATTGTTAAAATTTTTCTTTCACGAGTCAACGAAAACTTGAAAAGCTTTGTCTGTATTTAGATTGATACCACATCCCCATTTCTGCTTCAGGCTGTTTGTGCAATGTCATTTATAATTTAATCATCATTAAACTGATTTCAAATACAATACAAATGTATTAGAACGTGGTTTTATTGGTCGTTCACGTGGTTTGTAGATTCATTTGTTCCTTTTAAAAATCATTTACATCGTGGCTGCAGTTCATTTCCATGTGCTTCATATCATGTTAGTTTGCCGGCGGTACATAACACGCATGAAAAGTAAATGATTTGAAATACTTTGCTTAATGTGCGGCTTTCACTGTATTATGCAGATTATATCTACAAAACAGTGCAAACGCCGACATTATGTTTTTGGTGACTTATTTGGAAACGATCAGTTTGCATTCACAAATGGTATTTGCTGTTTACAACTGTAACGTTCACTGTACTCTCCGCCCTCGAGCTTGTATTCAGTAGTACTCGCTTCTCTTTCGGGTTTTCGTAGTGCTGTACGTTAACACCAACACACATTAATATGGATAATTTTCCAGGTGCAAGTTGTGGATGGGTTCATTTATTGCAATTAAATAGTTTCACAACGAAACTAAAGCAGCCACGGCAAACACATCTCACAACTCCCCATCGCACCCCTCATATTGAGTGGTAAAAGAGCCCAGTGGGCGGCTCCTGGAAAACTGAACACAGATCAAGCATGAAAACAGGAAGAAGGGGTACTAGACTATGAAAAGAGTAAAACGGAAACAGTGAACGATCCGAGAACAAGAAGTGCAATATGGAGCAGTCGGGGAGAGAAATGGCGTCGTGGTTAAATGGCAGTCGGCCTTTCGCCTTGTTTCAGTCGCGCCTGTTGTGCTGCTTGCGAGCGAGCGCACGTTTATTTACTTCCGCGTAGTGGCTTGTCTCAGAGTCCGACTTCATCCAACATTATGGCGCTTTCTTACCGCCAAGCCGAAATTAAATTAACTTCACCGTTGGATCACGAACGATCGAAGGCGTATGAAGTTCAAAGTTGTATACGGGATGAAGTGCCTCTCCCGCCTCAAGTTGTTCTCGAATTCATTTTTCGAACCTCAGTACTACTGTGTACATAAGGCTAGCGAATGACGAGTTGTGCGCCGACGTTGTGGCACGCTAACGCTGTCAAGTTCAGATACTCTGACGGACATATAGGGACTTTCGTTGTTGATCACGCTGGTTTTGGCCTCCAAACATTTCGGATTTTCGAACTCCCGTTTGAAATACCGTCGGACGCTGTGGTGTCCGCCTTTGCCGGCCGCGGTGGTCTAGCGGTTCTGGCGCTGCAGTCCGGAACCGCGAGACTGCTACGGTCGCAGGTTCGAATCCTGCCTCGGGCATGGGTGTGTGTGATGTCCTTAGGTTAGTTAGGTTTAAGTAGTTCTAAGTTCTAGGGGACTTATGACCTAAGATGTTGAGTCCCATAGTGCTCAGAGCCATTTGAACCATTTGTCCGCCTTTAAACCTTACGGCAACGTCGACAGTCACGTGGCTAAAACATGGAAGACATGCGAAACATACCGAGTCTTCAATGGTATCCGTCAGATAAAAATTGAACTACGGGAACACGTGCCTTCCTGCTTGTTTATTGCCAGCTGCAGGACTATCCTCATGCTACGCCCCCCCCCACCCCTTCCCCCCGCCGCTCCTGAATCAGTCGGTACTGGTGTCAGCTCCTCTCGACGACGCGATGGGCGTTTAGCCTTTCTCTCCTACGGACGCAATACAAATAAACGATGACCGTCAGCAGACACCAGCTCTCTGTCTTATCCCCATGGTTGTTGATCATGGAGCTGTAATTACCTCCAACTTTCTGCATCTGGCCACATGTCGGAAGATAGCCGCCCGCCATTCGCCACGGAACAGCATGTTAGGAAGCAACGGTCGCCGAGGGAACGGAAGAGACAACGCCGTACTCCTTACGATGATTGCGCCCATCGGAAATCTGCACAGCATGACGACCCTGCTACTAATGGCGCGCTGTCCTCTGACGTCCTGACACCTGTCAACGGGACGTTCTTCCCCGCCTCCATCTCCAGTCAGCGTCCACCTCCCGACACCGACCTTTCCCTACCTGCGTCTGATGCGGTTGCCTCCCCCTCTTTGTCTGATGCTACCTGTGGGCGCACCTCTGAGAGTGTTGCACTAAACCGGCCCGGTGACACGTCTGTCTCCTGTGCGGACGACGTCGATGTTGAGGATGGACATTCTGGAGGTGTATAGAGCGATGAACCTCTTTGGTGGTGTCGGCTCCCTCCCCGCCACAGTGATGTGCCGTTTCACGGGGGCCTAATAGCGAGTTTCCTGTGCTTCCCTCGTGTTTGAATCGTCCGTCCTCCTGGCGATGGCACTTTTCCAGACAGAATAGCCACTGCCAATGCCAACTCCGTTCGCGTACGTCACAAACTGACTTCACTCCATGTCATGCTGTATGCCGCGGATGTCGCTCATGCTTCCCGTACTGGTAGTGGGGTGGCGATCCTCTTACGCGACGGTATCCTCACTTATGCAGTTACCTATGACCCTAATGTCAGCGGTATGGCTCTCACGTTTGGTGGCGTCAGGATAGTCAATGTCTATGTGCCTTCTGGTTCGGGTCTACGCCGTGAACGTTCCACCTTCTCCTCAGAGACAGTCACGCCTCTCTTCCTTGGTCGGCAAAATGTATTGATCATGGGAGGCAATTTCAACTGCACCCAGGCACCCAAAAACCTACTACCAGGTCACTCTCCGTGAGCGGCGCTAGCGAAAATTCTCCAGCACCTTAGCCTTGTGGTTTCTTGGGAGCATTTTCGTGGCGATCATTCGGGGTTTACACATTTCACTAGCCATTCTTCCAGCCGTCTCGATCGTGTTTATATCTCCCGCGATATTGTCAGTGGAGAGCAGGCTGCCGAAGTCTGGACCGTTGTGTTCTCTGATTACGAAGCATATATCGGTGCCATCAGTCTCTGCCGCCAAAGGGTGTGGCGCGGACGTGAACCATGGAAACTGAACGTGATCCACCTTACTTCAAATGACTGCCGACAGATCATAGAGAGCACGTGGGGAGCTTGTCATCGACGCTGTGATGCCCGCCAGTCTGCCTTGCCTCGGTGGGTGCTCTGTGCAAAGCCTGCCCTCCGCAGGGCCTTGTTTGGTTACGGGAGGGAGGTTGAGGAGTGGCGGCGACGGACTCAGCAATTCTATTTCACCATTCTCCGGGAATGTACTATGATGCCGTATTCGGCAGAGCGCCAGGCGATGGTGAATCGGTCACGCCTTCACAGGATTCACCTCCCAGACAAAACATTGTGTGTCGCCTGTGATGGTAAGGACACAGACGAGCACCGCCTGATGTACAGATAGGCAAGAGGTATCTGGTTCTTGGTGCGACAGATGCTATCCCTAATTACGCGTACGACTCCCCCTCGTCAAAAACCTACTCAACTGCTCCTTTTTCCGGACGCGGGATACTTCCCGGAAGCGACGACGAGCTCTGTAAAGCGGATTTGCGGTCACGCAACAAACTACTTGTTTGCTAATGGCGAGAAAAGTATCCTTGATATTTGGCAGTTCCTTAATTAACGCCATTGTGCAGTTGTGTGCATTTCAAAATACAGACAATGTTTCTCCAATTTCCTTTGCGGTATCTTCCTTAACCCACCCCAGAACTTGGGTGTTACTGTCATGAAGAGTTTATCCCCGCCTATTCCACGCTTAGAACCTACATATTGTCTGGTCATCGGAATCTTCTTCTCGGAAAAACTATTCGTTGATAGTCTCAATGAGTCTTGAGGTCTTGCTGCGCCCTCCTTCTCGCGATGCATGTTTCCTGATATTCTAGGTGGTATTAATGGTAAAAATAAATAAATAAAAATAAAAAAGAAAGGAAAGTGAAATAAATAAGTAAACGATGTTCATTGTACCTCTACTTCACGTTCCCTACTCTTTCTTTGATTCCGGCCGTGCGGTTAAAGGCGCTGCAGTGTGAAACCGCAAGACCGCTACGGTCGCAGGTTCGAATCCTGCCTCGGGCATGGATGTTTGTGATGTCCTTAGGTTAGTTAGGTTTAACTAGTTCTAAGTTCTAGGGGACTAATGACCTTAGCAGTTGAGTCCCATAGTGCTCAGAGCCATTTTTTTTTTCTTTGTTTCCTTGACAGTGGCCAGGCCTTGGGTTGCGTGTGACCTACGCATTTTGCCCCCACCCCTTCCTTTGGGGGACGGGAAGGTTCCTTTTCTTTTTCAAAAAAAAAAAAAAGAAAGAAGAGTGGTTACAGTGTTGGACTGCCAAGCGCGTGAGCTGCTATCAAACGTCCCTCGTGCCATTTTTTTTTTTTTCGTTGTCGCTTTATTCAAGTTTGTGTTTGTGTCGTGGTGTAACGTCCGTTCGCAACAGCGAGGTGTTAAGTATGGACCTATAATGACAGTTGATTCTGCGCATCTACTCTATTAGGTGCCGAAAGGAAGTGGCTTTCGAACGGGAACCGCAAACGCTTGATGACAAGGCGACAAGTCAACCGAATCCTCCACCGGAAAACACGTCTGGTGTGTCATACTAGGCATTTGTGACAGTACAGGTGTCATATGATAGGAATCTCTTGTCGTCGCACCTAATTTGTACGACTGGTAAGTAAGTGAGATATGCCTCCTTGCTCGATATAGGTGTTCGTACGAATGTGAATGTCACCACTCCCAAGTAAATGATGAAAACACGATAGTTTGTCACATAAACTGCAACAAATGAACGCAACAATTTAAAAATCACACAGTTTCCCTGTACTGTGTCAAAACATATGTTTTTAAAGGTTTTGAAGTTGCGTTCAGTTTCGGAAGACTTAACTCTTGAATTCCTTCGTTTGAACACAGTTCACAACCGTTTATTTGTTGTTTTTATTTCGATGATACATCTGTGTGTCATCTCTCCTTCTCTTACTATTAATTACATTCACTTGCTACCGTAACATATTCTTACCAAATGACTTATATTCTACAGGTTGAGTCACTAACTACTGCCACCTAGAATAACTGCGAAAGTATGATAGTATCTGAAAAGTTTGTGGGACAAATGTTGCATGGGACAACGGGGGCCTTATTATGACGTTAGTTTTTTGTTGATAGCAGGGGACGCGTCAGAGATATGGTCAACTTTGTTTTCTTAAACGGGATGCTATGGTTTGATGCTTATTTTCTGATAGCGGCTATCGAGAAGAATCCAATGATGTGTAACAGTACGGTCTCCGAAGGTAAATGAAGGTCAAAAAGGTGACATGAACATCCATTTACAAAAGGTGTTCGAAGTCATGGGCTCAAATGGCTCTGAGCACTATGGGACTTAACAGCTATGGTCATCAGTCCCCTAGAACTTAGAACTACTTAAACCTAACTAACCTAAGGACATCACACAACACCCAGTCATCACGAGGCAGAGAAAATCCCTGACCCCACCGGGAATCGAACCCGGGAACCCGGGCGCGGGAAGCGAGAACGCTACCGCACGACCACGAGCTGCGGACGTTCGAAGTGATAACCATTGGTATCAATGCAGTGCAGAAGTATTCTTAGCATGGATTGAGTGGTATTCCTTATCACTTCGGCTCTTATAGAAGCACATCCTCTCACAATTCTCTCTCGTACATCGTGCAAATAGTAAATACTCGCCGAATACATGTAAACACCATTCGACGGTTTCGCAGTACAACACTAATAGGAACGGTAAGACTAGTATCGTAGAATCAAGCGAATATGAATGATGTATTCCTTCAAAGAACAAGTCGATATGCTTCTCATTTATGAAGAATGCAAACGAAATTCAGTGAGAACTAGAGACTTATACGCTGAAAGTTATCCTCAAAGTACTCACTCTACATGTCGTAAATTTAAATATATGTGTAATATACTGAAAAAAACTGGATCTTTAACACATCGGAAACATATCCGGCAATTGAAAGATACTAACGAGAAACGGAAATTGGTACTCTTGCGACTGTGGTTTGAGATCCTTGTGTTAGTTCTCATTAAATATGGCATAAGCCAGAGTAGTGCTGCTCGTGTTCTGCATCGCCATAAATATCATCATTACCATATCAGTCTTCACCAAGAATTAACTGGTACGGATTGTATGCGTCGCATTAAATTCTGCAGATGATAATAACTTTGAGAGGTGGCATGAGCCCCCTCTCATATTTCTATCTTACGATTTTCCTCTCTAACTGCATGCGATGAAAAGTTGCTATTCCTTCACACGCAGACTTCCCACGCACCGTCTCTCGTCACCCAGGTGGTCCGGTGACAGGCGGCCTCTGCTGATCTTGAAAGGGTAAGCCGACGGGTGTGAGGGAGTCGAGTGAATGCTTTCCAGACGCCGACATTGTCAAAAGACACGCCCGCAGCGGCCTGAAGTAGCGGCTGGGCGAGAGGTTCCATTACTTCACAGAAATTGGCGCCAAGACAAATGGCTCTGAGCACTATGGGACTCAACTGCTGAGGTCATTAGTCCCCTAGAACTTAGAACTAGTTAAACCTAACTAACCTAAGGACATCACAAACATCCATGCCCGAGGCAGGATTCGAACCTGCGACCGTAGCGGTCTTGCGGTTCCAGACTGCAGCGCCTTTAACCGCACGGCCACTTCGGCCAGCTTTGGCGCCAAGAATCTCCATTGGTGGAATGGTAGTGCTCCGGCAATAGAGTGGAATTTTCCGCCGGTTTTCGAGTTGCTGATTGGAACGGTTAACCACGGCCACAGTCGTGGGGGCGGGAATGTTCTGTGTTCGGTTTGTACGGGTGCTCTTGTGGAGAGTCGGCTCTCACCTTTCGGTCGGAGTAGGTTACAAGACTGAGCTCTCGCTGCTCTGGTCAGCCTGCCTTCCATTGGCTGTCTAATATACTTTTATTTAATTGTAACTGTTTGACGAAGTTGCTGAAGTTTCGACTTCAATGTAACTTTCCGAGTACAGTTGGCAATTGAGCGTTCTGCGTACAAGAGGCCTATGTTGTCTGTCTTGAGCAGTTTTGGCTAAAGTTGACTGTATCAGAGTTACTGTGTGACTTCGCTTGTTAAAATCAATCACTGTACCGTCAGTGATTGTGTGGTGAGCCTCCTTCGTCTCCCTCAGAGGCGCATTTGTATTGCTAGGAAGTCTTTAGTCTGGAACAACCAGGCCAGGATAATTTGTTTTGGGCTGTACTCACGACATTATCATCACCACGGCGGGACGTCGAAGCAACCAGCCATCGGCTCCGGTACGCCAGATTGTGTCCGTGCAGTTAAGAAGACAGCTTGGTAATGTACATCCGCAGCACCAGCTAAGCAGACAATTTTGCTAGGTGATAATCCGAGGTCAGCAGAGCACGCCTGTTTGTCTTTTCTAACTTTGATCTGTCTTGGGTGTTCATTGTCTGAGTTCTCACTAATGTAGCAGCAATTAATGCTGGGTTGGCTGTGTGTCTCTCTTAAGACTTGAGTTGCAAGGAATTGGCTCTACATACCACTTCGTCATAAATGTCACAATCTAGTTTAGGGACAACTTCACCTTCACAGCATTTATTTGAGTATCCAACTTGAGCCAATGTGATGTATTGTAAATGTTTCATGTGTTTTTGTTTATTATTTTGAGTTATAATAAATCATATTGTTATTTTGGACAGAACTTTCATTCTGTTAATCGGTAGAGCAACCCTATCATTTCTCACTACGTTAATGAAACTTTCCTTTATTTAATTTATTTATCAAATGAAATTATTGCAGGTGCCAAACTCTTTTCTACTCCACTTGCAGGGTCGATTACAGTCAGTTCGCATTTCTTTTTAATCCATGTGCAACAGCAAAAGTCGGAGTTAGACTAGGGGGGGCTTAGAGCATCATTTACATATGTAGAGTCTAGAAGAATTTAGTACTAAATACACTGCTAGCCCCGGCACCTCGCATAAAATGGCGACCGTGCCAGGATCTTTCCTGTGAATCACTGATAAGCAAACAGTATTCTTAGTAGGAACATTCAAATTTGTTTCTCTACTTTTTTCATGATTAATACCCAACTTGTTTTTCTTGTAGTTCCATGATTAGTTTTAAGTAGCTGCCCATGATTACTGTTTTTGTTTTCAGCGAATATATTTGTTTGTTTGTTCATTGTTTTATATGTTTCTTTGATGTGGTGTCCATAGCACTTCACACTTTGTCGGGTTTGTGTGCAGTTTCTGTGCATGTAATTACAGCGTTGGAACGGCGTTGTTGAAATTTTGTGTCTATGTCGAAAAATATATGGAGTAGATTATTTTTATTGTGCATTTTAGATAAAATTGTTTTTCATGAATGATCACGAGGAGTAAGGCACGACTATTATCGAGCGAAGTTAAAACGAAATAGAATTGCATAATGGATAAGGGGCAGTTTACTGACAGGGATAGGTTCGGAGATGAGATGGGCACATTTTTAGCAGGACAGGACAACAGGGTCATTGATGAGGAAGGTGATTTGGACGCGATCATAGAGCAACGTCGCCGCCGTGATTGTGATAGTGAGGTAGAGGATGAAACAGAGACAGGCACACAGGTCGAGACGGTAGCAGAAGTTTATAATCAAACGAACGAGAGCAGACAGGGGCCAGCTCGGTCACGTCAGAGCTCTAGCGCCCAGGTGTCCAGAGTTACATCACCTATGTGTGACGAGGATCAAAATGATGACATTAACCCAGTACTGAGCT
Organism: Schistocerca nitens; assembly: GCF_023898315.1. NCBI lineage: Eukaryota > Metazoa > Arthropoda > Insecta > Orthoptera > Acrididae > Schistocerca > Schistocerca nitens. Next base: position 942,438,240 of record NC_064616.1, on the reverse strand, counting down.
TCCTACGATCAATGAAAGAAGAAGCTGACGAACAGAGTAAGAAGGAGAAGGAAGAAGATGAGAAACAACGCAAGAAGGAGAAGGAAGAAGATGAGAAACAGCGTAAGAAGGAGAAGGAAGAAGCTGACGAACAGCGTAAGGACACTCAGGCAATAATTTCGCATATAGGAGAAATTCGAGGGGAATTACTAACAATAAAGAAAGAATGTGGAGAAGTAAAACAAATGTCAATCGCTGCACAAAAAGTAGCAGGCCTGGCCAAAACGGCAGCAATAGGGGCAATGAAAGTCGCGGAAGCAACTTCTAAACTCGCAGGGCGCTTGCGACATACAACACAATCCCATTCAAAATCCCTAGCGTTCTTAAAAACTCAGGGTAATATCGCGGTTGCGAACAACACGAAACGAATGGAAGAAGTAGAGAGTCGGATAGCAAAACTAGAGCAAAACGGGCACACGAGCACTGCGCGTTCGGATACCAATGATGGATTACACAGAATTGTGTCTCCGAGGAAAAGCCTGCCGTGCTCTAGCCCAATGACCGAGTGCGGAACTAACAATGCACACGCAGAAACAGCGAGTAATAGCTCCAATAATTGTAGCCCACTTAGGAGAGTGAATTCTGAGTGCAACTTCCACTGTGTTACAGAGGTAGCACATCACAGTTAACAGCAAGATAGAACAGGACACTCAGCGGACGTGTAAGTATCGGAAACGAGTGACAACACCAGTGCGAGGATCAGACAGGATTTTGATCACAATCACTTCCTGTCGATACTAAAATTCCAGAAGTTCAAAGAAAATGGAGGGTCGATGCATCCGAAGAGCTGGGTTATGCAGTTTACAAATTCATTACCGGCATCATGGCCAACCCAGGCAAAATTAGAATTCATGTGTGGACACATCGAAGGCCAAGCCGCGGAAAAGATGCGAGGTGTGGCAGCGACGTGTCGGACTTATCAGGAATTTGTTGGTGCATTCCTGCGGACCTACTGGTCAAAGGAAGCGCAAGACAGGATTAAAGAGGAAATAATATTTTGTCCTGAACTGGAAGTGTCCGGGCATAGGAGCGCAACAAAATTTCTTGATGATTTACTCAAGAAGAATCAATTTTAAATAGTCCATATAGCAACGGAGAAATCATTAAATTTCGCTTTTCCAAATTGCCAGTTAGGTATCAACAGACACTTGTCGGGAAGTGTGGATCTGACATAGAAGCATTCAAGAGTCTATTGCGCGAACTCGAAGTTGTCTTTGATAAACAAGACGCAAAGGACAGGAAGAAGGGGCAAAGTAACAAATACCACGGGCCAGGAAGGGAAGACGACAACAGATCGCATAATGGCACTGGTCAGTTAGGAAACTAGGGTTACGGAAGCCAAGGTGACGCTATTCAAGGTTATGGAAACCAAAGACACGGAAACCAGAACGTCAGGGAGCAGGGTCAATCTAGACAAGGAATCTGGGATAGGAGGAATAACGAACGGCAAAGCGACCGTAATTGGAGAGAGCGAAACCAAGGACAGCAGTGGAGCCAGGAGATTGAAACTATACCCGCAAATCCTAATGCACGTCAGAGGAGGGGGAGCTTAACAAGGGATTGACGCCAGACTAGTGCGAACACAGGCCGCTGGAATTTCGCACGTAATCTCGGACCTGGCCAACTACGGATGGTAAATTACGAAGATTTATCAGAAATCCTGCTCGAAGAACATAAAACAACTCCTCGACAGGATCGGCAGCCTCTTATCACAGTAACAATAGCTGAAAAGAGTATGAATGCGATAATAGATAGTGGAAGCTACATAACAGCAAGATCTGAGGCAGCATACAAGAGCTGCTCTCAGGAGATGGACTGGCCTGTCCTATCGGTTAAGAAAACCAAAATAAAAGGGGCATTAGCGGGTAAATGTACGGAGGTCACCCAACAAACAAGACTGGAATTGTCCTGCCAAGGACACAAAATAGAGTCTAACTTCTGGATCGTGCCAAATCTGGCGATAGACATGATAATAGGAACGGACTTCCTAAATGAACATGAAGCGATAGTTGATCTAGGACGAGGTGAAGTGGTTTTGAGGAAAGGGAATCCCGTCCACATTAAGTTCGACGACCAGCTGATCCCAGCTCAACTACCGTCTAACTGTGTACGGATAAACTATCCGTGTCTGAAAGACAGAAAGGAAGAACAGGTTGACGTTGCGGGTAGGGGAGAGGACACGGATGAGAATGAAGTCGGAATAATGGGAGAAATAAAGGAGAAAATAGGAGAAAAAGTGGAAGCAATAAAGAATATATGGTGCGACCACCGCAAAGAACTTCATAAATTACTAGTAGAACATGCGGAGGTCTTCATTCCCAAGACAGGATCAATAAAGAACTTCCAATATTAAATCCGTGTACGTCCGCACAACCAGTTTCGTGTGCCAACCTATCCAATCACCTTGGCATATCGACAGAAAGTAGCAGCTGAAATTGCGCGAATGCTGAGTGAAGGAGTAATAGAACCTACGGCTTCAGCCTATAATAACCCGTTAAGAGTAGTCGAGAAGGCAGATGGTAGTATTCGTTTAGTCTTGGACTCGCGACAAATTAATACCATAATAGAACCCGAAACAGACAGACCGGAACGATTAGAGGAACTCTTACAAAACTTCCATGGAATATCAATCTTCTCATCAGTTGATCTAAAATCGAGTTTCTGGCACATCGAGCTCCATCCAAATTGCAGACAGTACACAGCCTTTTTAGCATTTGGAAGATGTTACCGGTTTCGTCGTCTACCATTTGGTTTGAACATTTCGTCTGCCGCATTCATTCGGGGGCTGGACGGCATACTAAGCGATAATTTGAAACGTCATGTCACCAGCTATGTGGACGATTTGCTGATCGCGGAGAAATCTTGGGGAGAGCACAATGCGGTCCTCGGTGAACTCCTTGCGACATTCAAGGAATACGGAGTGACTATCAATATCGAAAAATCGAATTTTGGGACGTCCTCTGTCAAACTCCTAGGACATATCATCACGGGTGAGGGCATTGCGCCAAATCCCGAAAAGATCGAAGCGATTGAAAAGTTTCCCATTCCTACGACAAAGAAGCAGTTAAGGGGGTTCTTGGGGATCATAAATGTTTACAACCGCTTTATACATGTCAAAACTCAGAGCAGTCCTAGGTTGCATCAACTTACAGGAAAGAAGATTCCTTGGGAATGGGATGAGGCGGCCGAATCCGAATGGAAAGCATTAAAATTCGCATTATTACAAGCACCCATCCTCTCACACCCTAATTTAGCAGAAGAGCTTTGCATAGTCACGGACAGTTCATACTCAGGTCTGGGTGTCATGGTATTCCAAGACTATGTACATGAAGAAAACAGGGTATGGAAGACAATTGCGTTTGGTAGCAGAGTACTAGCCAAGAGTGAGAGGAATTACTCAGTAACCGAGTTAGAGGCGCTGGCTATTGAATGGGCGTTTGAAAAATTCAGATACCTTCTGTTTGGTCGCAAGACGAGGGTCTACACTGACCACAATGCACTCGAGTTCCTGATGACTGCAAAGCTTAATCACAGGCGGCTCATTAGGTGGGCATCATATCTGCAGTAATACAATTTTTCGATAGAATATATCCCCGGAAGTCAGAACATTATTGCAGACGCCTTATCACGGTCACCGATCGGATTTGAGCACAACATGGAAGAAGATCTGGAGGAAAATCACTACTGCCTTTTCTATATGCTGAAAGTAGCCTTTGAAAATTTTATTACCTGTAGTATGCAGGACATCAAGAACGAGCAAGAAAAGGACCCTGCCCTAGTGTTATTGAAACAGAAATGGATAGACAGAAGACACGCCACCGTCAGGCACTTCTACCTCTTGCGGAAAGGCATAATTTTCCACCGAAATTATGCCAATGACACTGAATGGTGGGTATGTGTAACGCTGGAAATGCATATCCTCCTATTTCCATCTATTGCACTGCAAATTTTTTTCCTTATTTTGTTACCTGAAAATATAACATTTCTGTGTCTTTGAATATTGTAATTGTTTTACTGTTTGTATATATATGCATTTATGTCGATGTATAATTGGTTTGTTTTGTGAATATTATTTGTATTTATACGCTGGGTCTGGCCTAGGGAAAACTATACTATCGAACGAATACATCGATAGGTCGTGTGGAGAACGAAAGTGTTTAGGATCTTTGGTAGTGTTAACTCTGCTGCGTGGAGCGCGGGCTGAGCAGAAGGAGTCTGGCTGGAGTAATGCAGTGGAGCAGGTGTGTTGTGTGACGCTCCCGCGAGTCGCCGCGCTTTCGGGGTTTGGCAGCAAGTAATTGCGCTCGACTTGCTATGTTAGTTTCTGACACGGTGTCGCGGACGGGAAGCATTAGCTGGCGCACATCAAGAGCCCGTTTCGCCTGGTGACAGTGTCGAGAAGAAGGCGCGCCAACATCCAGCTTCTGCAACCGCGACGGCCGACAATGAGTGATAGAGTTGTGGCGATTCGTGAATGAGTCGTTCATTTTAACGACTATAAATAAAGAATCGTAAGAATCGAATCGTGATACGGACGAATCGTCGTTCAAAAGAGTCTTAAGAACGATTGCGTGTTTCCGAGTCGTGACGATTCCAAGTTACAACGATTCATCGATTCTTAGTACGCTATGCTTCGAAGGCAACTTCCGAATCATGCCGAGTCGTGCCGAATGATTACGACCGCCAGATGGCAGTCAACTGGAGGATGCGTGTGAACAAAGGAAACTCGGAACGAACAAACGAAGTTCGTGGGCCGTAATATTACTCGTGAAAACCAAGCTGTTATTTGGCGGTGGCTGACGGGAACGAGCGTAAAGGCATTTCCCATTTACTATCCGTATATAGTGCACATGCGCGGATTCATATCATCCTCCGTTTTTCTGTGCTCTTTCCAATTCCACAGCACCTTATATTCACAATAAAGCAACTGTCAGCCCTCACACACTGCAAATTTAGCTTAACTTTTGTTTCGTCGAAATACAAAGCATAGGTATTTTTCTTTTAATTTGTCTGGGAACTTGCATCTGCCACTACTATTTATGTAAGAAGACGACATACTTCTAAAGTGTAGGATACAATCGTATACGGCGACATTACTTCACTGCTACTTTGCTAATTCTGTTAGTTTCACCAGTGCCGCCACTAAATGGCTGTCGCACTAGACCAATATTACAGAGCCTATAGAGAGAGAATGTTGGCTCTCTAACCAATACCTTTCTTGGCGGATCGCCGTGTAATACCGTCTTAAAGTTCGAGTTTTCGAATGTTATCGTATTCAGATTCATATTAAATTTTAGTGAAGTAATGTCGCTGCATACGATTGAATCCTATTGTTTAGAAGTATGTCGTCTTCTCACGTAAATAGCAGTGACAGCGGCCAGTTCTCAGATAAATTAAAAGCAAAATACCTATGCTTTGTATTTAGAAGAAATGAAAGTTAAGCTAAATTTGGTGTGTGGGAGGGCTGTCAGCTGCGTTATGAATTACAAGGGTGATGTGGAGTTGGAAAGACATTTAGCACAGAAAAACTTAGGATGATATGAGGCAAACCACGTCTGCCTCACTGCTAGATTTTGTTACTATAAAACAGACGTCTGTAGTTAGATACGTTCAAGCCACACAACAAAACTGGCACACCACGTAATTTTGCACCACCTTCCGCACAAATCGACTCCTCTTTCCTGGCATACTGAAATAAAACAATAGATGCAATCAAATCAAACGTGACCTTTCAACAATTAAGGCATTACACGTATAAATCGAGAATCACACTTGTAACCTCATTTGCATGTTTACTCGTAAATAAACTATTTCTGGCATATCTTATCATGACTCAGTTCGATTCTAACCCCATTGACAATTTTAGGCATGTCCTGCCATCAGTGTGTAAGATGTAGAACTTTTTGCATTCCGTAAGAATAGTGCCATCGCAGACTAGAATGAATCGTGAAAGAATCGTGAACGAATCGTAGGAATCGATCCGCAATGTGAGATTGAATCGTAGGAATCGAATCGCGAAAAAGAATCGTGTTGCCCAACTCTAATGAGTGACTGTCGCCACCTCCTCGATCGACGACTTCAAACCTTCAATCAACCAACAAGGAAGACTAAAAGCACGTAAAGTTTCAGAACTGTATGGCAGACCTCATCTTTTAAAATTGCTGCATCACAAAATTACAGCAACTTAGCATGAACCTTTGTTGCTCATTGTCCCAATTGCATTGCCAAGCAGGGTACCTTCCTTTTCCGAAATGAACCCGAGTGTCGTTGAAATTCAAACGCCAGCATTAAAGCATTATAATTCGATTTCACTGCTTTAATTTCGAAGTTCAGTTAAGGTATTCATAGCTGACTACAATATTTAGATTACACAAGCACAAATTATGAGTGCGAGTTTTGTTAGCATATTTTAGCTTACCTGTGACTGCAGCCCAGCTTGGTACGTACTAAATTTTACTATTGTTAATTGTTCAGAATCATTTAATTCAAGTTCGAAGTTAAATCTCTTATTTCTAAATTGCGTAGATTCAAGTAGCTTTTGAAATGATTGTTGAGGTAGCCCAAGACAAACTGTATTTTACTGAATTTCGATATGCTTCAGAAACAAAGTTCACTATTAATTTCAGTCACTAAATTAACTTTCAATTTTCCGGTTTTATTAATTCTTTTGCTAAATTAAGTCAGAGTGTAGTGAAATTTATTACTTCCGACAAACTTTCAGTTTTCACACTACACGTGTCAACCTTCAGTTGCCACGCTTCTAGTGCTAATTATATGTGTAATAACCTTTCTTTTTCAGTTACTATAGTAATTGTCCTTAGGACTGGCGACCGTGATTTCCCCCAAATCTCAAATATCTAATTACCGCTAGTTAATTGTTGACGTAACGGCCGCACATTTACTTTATTTATTAACTTTACCCCTTTTCAAAATTAATTTCCACCAGTTTCATTTGCATTTTTCCTTTCATTTAGATGTAACCCTTTCCTCCCTCTTTACCGACAGATTAACTTCGGTAACGATTGATTTTCCCAAATTTCCATTAGGTACACGCGGTTTAATTTTTAACTGTCATTAAGATCGATAAGTGAGGGGGAGGTTACACGTGGCGACCTGGTGACACGACAATCTTCAGATTTGAGGTTGTTCTGGACACGAATTTTGTATGGTTCAAATGTAGTAACAAGGTATTGGTTACGAACAGATAGTTACGTCAGCGAGATTAAGTAGTGGGAGGAATCATAATTAGATTTGAGATTTGTTATTTATATTGAAAATTATTAAAATGAGTGAAGGCAGCAATTACCAAACTTTGGTAGACTTGGATACGGAACAATCGGTCGAAGAGTGGGAAACGCGCACCGCGGTACCCATTGTTCAGGGGCAGGCGGCTAGCATGAAAGACGCGACCGCCGAAACGCAACAAAGAGCAGAAATGGAATTCCAAACTTTAGAAAATGTTTCGGAATCGGAAGCGAAAATCAAATCTGAACCCCTTGATGACGAATACGGGGGGACAATTAAAGAGGAAGCCGCTACGGAAATAAAACCGGTAGTTTCCGGGAATTTAACTGCTTTATTGAATGTTTTGATTAATGAAGTCAAGAGTCAATCGGCAGAAATTGAAGCTCAGGCTGCCAAGCAATAAGCTCAGGCTGAAAAAATTGAACGGAAGCTAGACAATCAGAACAAAGCTATTAATGTTGTTAACAACAATGTCGGAATTGTTAACAAAAAAGTTGATAAAATGAAAGAAGATATTGTTGTAATTAATCCCGAGATCGGTAATCTTAAACAGGAAATGGTAAGCGTTCAGGCGGAAATTGCGAGCATAAATACTCGTTTTAACTCCGAAATTAGCAGAATCGAGAAAAGTTTAGGAGAAGCAGTTGCTCCGATCATCGAGAATAAGGTGACGGAACAAATTCAATTAGTGAAAAAAGAGGATCAAAAGAAGGTGGAAACTTTAAAGGCTTTAGTATCCGAAGTAGATACCAAAGTGAGGAAGCAGGCTAATACCTGCGAAGAGAAAAAAAGGGAAGTAGAAACGCTTGCGACAACCACTTGCCAAGTAATTACGGGAGTTTCGGAATTAGAAAATAAACTTGACGAAAAACAGAGCTATGTGCCAATCTGTGCACATAGTTCGGAATTGTTGACGAAAGAGGAGCGGTTCGACCCCTTGAAAAAAGGCGGTATACACCCGACGGATTTCATTAAAAGTTGTGAAAGAGTTTTACCCAGATCATGGACTAATGAGAGAAAAATTAATGCGGTTATTGATGTGTTGGCTGGTGATGCCAAGCGTTGGGGCTTAAACCTCAACATTACGAACCTGACTTTTGACGAGTTTAAAAATTTGTTTCTGGCTGGATACTGGTCAGAGCAAAAACAGCAAAGTGTCTGGCGCGAATTTGTCGTATCGAGGCCTTTCTATGCGAATTCGCGTGGCTTGATGAAGGAGTTTTGTGATTGCTGGATCCGCAAGTTGGGATATTTGCGTGATCACCGCACGGAATCGGAAATAGTCTGGGAACTCTACAAGAAGCTTCCAGATGATACAAAACGATACGTAGGAAGCAATTACAGGACAATCAATGATTTCCTGGAAAGAGTTGAGGACGAGGACTATTGGCGCAATAATCGCGACAGTGGTAGAGGCCGTGGTAACAACAACGGGTACCACAGCAACCACAACAACGATAACTATGGGAATAATGCATACCGCAATCTTGGCAGCAATAACAATAGTGGTTCGGGCCGTAATGAAAATCGGTACAATGCAAATAATAACAGGAATGACGGAAACCAGTATCATACTAGCGTGATACGGGCTTCGCAGAATAGTAATAACGCCAGAGGGTGTGATCGGCCGCCTCAGCAGCATCCGGGGAGCGTATCTGCTGGGACGAGACAGGGAAACCATTAGCCGCGACGGTGAGGGGCCGACCGGGCGTGGAGAAATTTTGGAGGCCCAATAACAAGAGAAAACCCAGGTGTCGTCGTTATGAAAATTCCGTATGGAATAATCAACGGCGGGATAGTGTGCCAGTGTTAAGAGAAAGGAGTGCGCCCACAAGTAGTAGATCAGCTGTATACACGGCAGTAGAAAATACATTCACTGTCAGTGAGAACAATTTAAGTAGTGTTCCGGAAATCGATTATAAAGTGGCAGCTATAATACCCACAGCGGAACTGGAGATTGAGTTTAAGAATGATTCGCAAGTGTTGAGAGAAGATCAGATGTCGGATAAAACGCCCGTCATCGAGCGAGGGGATGCAGAGAGAGATGAGGTCTGGTTAAGGCAGTTCGGTCGCTTATACGACGAACTAAGAGATTATAGAGGCCTGTATGGGAGAAGTGTTAATGGGGAGCGCGTGCAGGATTTTCCACGTCTTGTCCCGCAGGAAGATAGTGTTTGTGAAATGATAGAATGTTCTGGCCCTAACCGGCAGACTTTACCAGAAATAGTTGATGTTAATGGGGAGCACGACCAAGATTCGTCGTGTTTCGTCCCGCAGGAGTTGGATGTTGAAGTAGTAACGGAAAGTTCTGGCCCTGAGCGGCAGACTTTACCGAAAGTTATAGTTTTAGAAGTGGCCGACCCATGCGACGCAAAACTCCAGTTTAAACATTGCGAAAGTATTGAGGAGAAAGATTACGAGAATTTTAGTGATAGCCGGACACGATTGGTAGAAAAGGACGTAGATTACAGCGTGTATGAGGTTAGAGCTGAGGTTATACGGTCAGACGGTAGCAATGTGGGTTGCGCAGATCCAGAGGAAGTAATTGCAGATACTACTGGGCACATTCCTCCAGGTAGATTGGCGGATGAGATCAATCTGGCCAAAGAGGAATCAACGAAGGTGACAGTGAATTGATAGCAAAGCAACACTCAATAGTTGACGAGTTACAGGAAAAGGTTTCGGTATTGGAGGCGAAGCTACAGACTAAGCCTCAGGACAAACGTGTTGAAATTAAAACTGTATGTGAACAGAGGCTGAAAAAGCCGCCAGATAAACCGGATTTAGGATCGAAGCCGGATGGTTTATTCTGGAATGACCTGGATATAGACGAGGATTTATTGTGGGAAAATAAAGAAACAGTCGAGGACAAGTGTGGACAGATAGTAGTGTCTGTTAATATGCACGACCTACAACTTAACGTTTTGATTGACACCGGTACAGAATTGAGTGCTGTATCTGGGAAAATATTTGAGTTACTGAAAGACAGACCTGGCATCGTAGTTATGCCAGTAACAGGAGTGAAAATTATCGGTGCTACTGGGAAGGCCAGTAAACCGGTCACAAAACAGATTTTTGTCAACTTCGAGATACGTAGGGCACGATTTGAACAAGAGTTTGTCGTCGTGCCAGACTTAACTACGGAAGTAATTATCGGGTTAGATTGGCTATTAAAGTACCGTGCAGTGATTAATTGGTAAAGTAAAACTTTGACATGTACGTCACAAGATAAAACAATAGTAGTTAGTTTTGACGAGGCAGGAGACGGTATGAATAGGCAATACCAGCCTAAAAACATTGTTAACTGGCCGGATGCCATTGACGTAGGTATGAATTTGAACTACTGTAAAGTGAGGAATCTCGGCATTGACAATAGTGTAGAAAGTGAATTGGAAAGTATTGTAGACGGTGTGTCAAACGTAACACACGAACAAAGACGAGGCATGTATGAAGTGATAATGAAGAATAAGAGTGTGTTTTCAGACAAACCGGGACTAGTGGAAGAGATAATCAAATTCCCTCCACGGATTGACATTAGTATTGGTGTGAAAAATGATCGTTTGGTGGAAATAATGAAGCTAAAAGCCGATGCTCGCATAGATCGTCATGACGCTACAGCTCGTTTTGCTAAGTTTGCAACCTGTAAAAGCTCATGAGAAATCGAGCGAGATAGACAATGAAATCTCTAAATTAACGTTTGTTTATAATGGACCATATAAAGTCATTGATATACCTCAGACAAATGCTTATTGCTTAGAGTATCCAAGCTCTGGAAAACTATTAGGTATACGGAACATTGTAGACCTGAAATTGTACCAACCAAGGATTGATTAATACCACAGAATGGGTAATTTGTACAGTATGAAAATATAGAGTTTAAGATTTAAGGTTTGCTAGATTGCCATGCTTTTGCCTGACCAAGAGGACATTAAAGATTATTGTAATTAATAAGTAATTAATTTTGACTAAATGATTTAAGAGGGAGTGATTATTTATCAATTGAAAAATCCAAGCTGCTAGTTTAAGTTTTCAGCTGAGTCACAGTAGATCAAGCAATGTAAATATGATTTTGTAACTAGCTGTAAGATTTCATGAATATGTGTTTTACTTGTCATTGCCGATGTACTTAGACGGTGTTTTAAGTTTCAGGCTAGTACATGCTTGTGATGATGGACAGTGTTGAGTTATCCACTGTGATAGTGTTAATGGACTCCTTGAGATTGCTCGGGAGTGAGTTTTTCCGAAAGAATTCAGTGAAACGGACGTTCTGGAAATGCCGTTACACAGGCGAGTGAAATCAAGCGTGCCGCACAGGCGGGCGCAACAATAGTGGCGAGGCGGAGCCGCTGTCGGCTCTTGTGCCGCTGTCGGCTCTTGTGCCGCTGTCGGCGTTCTTTGTACTTCCGGGTACGAAAGGCGGAGTAGTTCTTCTTCTCGGACAGCTGATGTGAAAGAATTCTGCTGTCAATATTTATGTTTTTTTCGATATACTGAATATTATTTTCTTGTTTAGCGTTAAGTGGACTCTCATGTCGAGAATATTAATTATGAAAAGGTTACATAAAATGTGTATTCTACGTAATTAATTATTAATTTGCGTATTTTGATATAACTGTTTTTTTGACCATGTACTCTGGTTAATTTTGTAAATAGAATTCCATTTCTTGATACTGTTAGGAATTTTGACGATTTTAGAATAGCTAAACCATTTTCTTTGTTTTCTATGAATTTTAATATGTTGTCAGCCTGTTTTATTTTGTGCAAGATGACAGAGTGGAATAAGATTAGGAGTGTCTCCACTCAATTATTATGGTCTACAAATTGATTTGTGCTTACTTAGACGAATACTAAATTTTGTTGACTTTTTGAGCACATGCATTTCCGCTGTTTCTTTTTTGGGACATTTTCTGAGTCTGTTTAGACTCCTATTTCCATCTATTGCACTGCAAATTTTTTTCCTTATTTTGTTACCTGAAAATATAACATTTCTGTGTCTTTGAATATTGTAATTGTTTTACTATTTGTATATATATGCATTTATGTCGATGTATAATTGGTTTGTGTTGTGAATATTATTTGTATTTATACGCTGGGTCTGGCCAAGGGAAAACTATACTATCGAACGAATACATCGATAGGTCGTGTGGAGAACGAAAGTGTTTAGGATCTTTGGTAGTGTTAACTCTGCTGCGTGGAGCGCGGGCTGAGCAGAAGGAGTCTGGCTGGAGTAATGTAGTGGAGCAGGTGTGTTGTGTGACGCTCCCGCGAGTCGCCGCGCTTTCGGGGTTTGGCAGCAAGTAATTGCGATCGACTGGCTATGGTAGTTTCTGACACGGTGTCGCGGACGGGAAGCATTAGCTGGCGCACATCAAGAGCCCGTTTCGCCTGGTGACAGTGTCGAGAAGAAGGCGCGCCAACATCCAGCTTCTGCAACAGCGACGGCCGACAATGAGTGACTGTCGCCACCTCCTCGATCGACGACTTTAAACCTTCAATCAACCAACAAGTAAGACTAAAAGCACGTAAAGTTTCAGACCTGTATGGCAGACTTCATCTTTTAAAATTGCTGCATCACAAAATTACAGCAACTTAGCATGAACGTTTGTTGCTCATTGTCCCAATTGCATTGCCAAGCAGGGTCCCTCCCTTTTCCGAAATGAACCCGAGTGTCGTTGAAATTCAAACGCCAGCATTAAAGCAATATAATTCGATTTCACTGCTTTAATTTCAAAGTTCAGTTAAGGTATCCATAGCTGACTACGATATTTATATTACACAAGCACAAATTAAGAGTGCGAGTTTTGTTAGCATATTTTAGCTTACCTGTGACTGCAGCTCAGCTTGGTACGTACTAAATTTTACTATTGTTAATTGTTCAGAATCATTTAATTCAAGTTCGAAGTTAAATCTCTTATTTCTAAATTGCGTAGATTCAAGTAGCTTTTGAAATGATTGTTGAGGTAGCCCAAGACAAACTGTATTTTACTGAATTTCGATATGCCTCAGAAACAAAGTTCACTATTAATTTCAGTCACTAAATTAACTTTCAATTTTCCGGTTTTATTAATTCTTTTGCTAAATTAAGTCAGAGTGTAGCGAAATTTATTACTTCCGACAAACTTTCAGTTTTCACACTACACGTGTCAACCTTCAATTGCCACGCTTCTAGTGCTAATTATATGTGTAATAACCTTTCTTTTTCAGTTACTATAGTAATTGTCCTTAGGACTGGCGACTGTGATTTTCCCCAAATCTCAAATATCTAATTATCGCTAGTTAATTGTTGACGTAACGGCCGCACATTTACTATATTTATTAACTTTACCCCTTTTCGAAATTAATTTCCACCAGTTCCATTTGCATTTTTCCTTTCATTTAGATGTAACCCTTTCCTCCCTCTTTACCGACAGATTAACTTCGGTGACGATTGATTTTCCCAAATTTCCATTAGGGACACGTGGTTTAATTTTTCACTGTCATTAAGGTCGATAAGTGAGGGGGAGGTTACATCTAAATGGCATAAATGGCATCTATATGGCATACTCACCTCAGCTATGGATACTTCGGGACACGCAAGTGCAATCTCAAGCTGAGGACCATGTGTTACTTTCGAAACATGGAGCGTCGAATTCGGAGGGTACTGTCGGTGTGTAAAGACTGCCAAAAGGCTAAGCACACCACTGTGAGCATGCAGGCACCATTATACCCAATCGTACCGACCAAATTAAGACAATTAGCAGCAACAGATTTGATGGGACCTTTGCCAAGAACAAGAAGAGGATATACTTACGTATTAGTGTTTGTTGAACTAACGTCCAAATACGTTACCTATACGGCACTGAAGAGGGCGACAGGACGAACTGTATCACGAGCCCTAATCCGGGATTTCCTACCACAGGTTGGTCATGTGAGTAGAACTATTTCTGATAACGGGCCACAGTTTAAGTCAAAAACATGGAAGGAGACGTTGCGTCGATGTAAAATTGATCCCATTTTTATATCTTCACACCATCCGAGCTCGAAAGCTGCAGAACGGGTTATTAAGGAACTCGGAAACTTGTGCCGGCTGTACTGTAACAAACAGCACACGACATGGGACGTGTTCCTTAAAGACTTTCAGGAGGTGATCAATGAGGCACCCCATGGGATAACAAAATTGGCACCCATTACAGTACTTAAAAACCGGATTCCTAAGGACTTGATAACCGAAGTCGTAAACTTCCCACCAAGGGCGCGAACGCAGCACCGAGCCATAGCGGATTTGGCTCTCAAGAGGATACGGGCTGCAGCAGAGGTCAGGAAGAGACGTGCCGACAGGGGAGCTCGTCTACGACACTTCCAAATTGGACAAAGGGTGCTCGTGAAGTCTTTCCGACTCTCTATCAAACAAAAAATGAAATGCCAAAAATTCTATTCTGTTTACAACGGCCCGTACCGTATAAGGAGAGCAGCTCACCACAATGCTTATGAATTGGAGACGCTGAAAGGAAAGAAGTTCATAGGACTCCACCGCATCTCTCACATAAAGAAGTTCGTGGAATAGTAGTAGTGTAAGTGGTGTACATAGTAGAATGGGCAAATACATGAACCTTGCTATAGTAGTAGTGTAAGTGGTGTGCATAGTAGAATAGGCAAATATATGAACCTTTCTTCGGGGAACAATAATCGTTGCATTAATAGATTAAGATTGCTAAAGTATTAACACGCTGCGTTGTCTCGCATAAGAATTTACTGCTGCTATCCTTTTTTTGTTTATGTTCGCGACTTCCAATGTCGATGGAGTAGGAGACACTACCTTTTCATGAGCAATGTTTTTGTCCTTTCCTGTCTGGTGTCCATGTTGTGGGATAATGATGAGTGAGGAGATGTCGCACAAACTGGCGCATACAAGAACGTGCTTTTAGAAGCGTTCTGAGAAGTCGTGATACTCTCTATAGCGGCCACAACCAGTTCGTGAGACGTTCATACCAATGCTTGCTGGCACGCAACAGTGCACTGCAAGATTGTGGTATATTGCGTGATTTCGAGGATGAATATGGGCAGTATAGTTTTTACAGTGATGCGCCAGCATCGTTGTCTTGCAAGTCGGGGTGAACCTGTGAGCGTTTGACTCCAATGGGGCCCTAGACGGTAGAAATGCGGGCATAAAGCCTACCATGCCAATGTGCTGGTTGGGGATTTAGCATGCCGCTTGCGACTGTCACAGACGAATAACCAGGGACTTATACTTGGATATTCGTGACATACTGTGTAGCTGGCGTGTGGTGGGCGACTGAATCCTCAACAGGAACCAGTCTTGGCTTGGTCATATTACATTGCCTCTGGAAAGGTGCGCTTTCGTTGCTAAAATTGCATCACATACAAAATTAAGTTCAACTATAAATTTATTGTTTTGTATAGCCATGGCTAACCCAGTCTCCGGAGTTTCAGTGAGGCGTAATAAAAACTCGGAGGGCATGTCGTACGGCGCGCACATCACTGTCGTCAATAGCGGCGAGCAGCGAGACATCTCAACGTAACAGGAATTATGTTAGAGTATTGTATAAGGTAAACAAAAAATAAATAAATAAATAAAAATAGAAAAAAGGAGAGTACTTTATACTAGGATAAGTTAAACTTTAGGATTTAACAATAGCTAGATCCTTAATATTGTGGGGTTTTCTACCATAAGTGTTTGGCGCGCGCCTGTTGGGATGCTATTTTTCAGGTCACCAAACCACAGACCGCAAGTGGAGGGACGACGGGCGAGCGAATGTAGAATAGTGGCATGTTCTTTATAACTCAGTAAAACTTCCACCTGCATAATCACATAATTTATTCAAAAGACATAGAATGTAGATCGTTGGCAGTTGGTAGTTAACTCTTGAGCATGTCTACTGTCGCTCTATATAAGTAATAGTAATATTAATGTAGGCCCGCACATTTAGTTGTTCATCCAGTATAGCGTCACACACCATGTACATTAGTGAGATCGGTCTCTACACAAATATCAAGATAGATTATTTCCATGTCTAGATTAGATACACCAAGATTTTGTTATAGTGATAGCCGTAGATTGATAACTATAAAATTAAAATAAGAGTGTCTGAAATGACAGACCATCAATGTATCGTTATGTAAATTTGTTATAACATAGAAGGTCATGGGAAAAAGTTAGGCATAAGATTTTGTCAGAACTGTGCAGATGACGGGAATCGTGGCAATGCAGAGGACAGGCGGAGCAAAAACAAGAGGTCATCGGCTATAGTCTGTCTGTAAACTCGAGAGCGAGCAGCGCTTTTGGTGGGGGAAGTGGCCTTTCCCGGAAGAACCCTGCCACTGGCCTACACGGCAACCCAAAATCAGTTGCCCGTTACCTGTCCAGTGGTGTAGTTCGGCGTGCAGTGATACACGTCGTTCCTGTTCGTGGGATCTTAGTTCCCAATCTCAGTCAGTTAACTTTGTGTACTCACTGATATACTTCAGTATCCGGAAGTGATGGATAATCGCCCTGAATTGCAAGAAAATGTGCAGAATACGAAGAAGAGGAGATATTTGCGGAGAACGAGCGTTCGATCGTCTCTAACGTTATTTTACAGCGTGTGTTAGGGAGGCTACACAAAAAGAACTGTTGGCTAATATTACCAGTCCCAGTCGTTTATGCAAACATCAGCCTCGCCACAATAGGACGCATAAGGAAGGAATGCGAAAACAAGGCTCATTGTTTACTGGAATCGTCGCGAAGGAAAACTAATAATTTAGGGAGGAAACCCATTGTTATAGACAGTTTCACAAAATCGGTGATTCGACAGACGATGGAGGACTTTTACATAAACCAAAAAATTGTGCACACATTGCGGAAATTACTTACTGGCGTGAAACAAAAAATTCATTTTCCTTGCAGAAAGATGTTTTACACAAGACATTGCGTGAAATGGGATTTACCTGGAAATACTTTTCAGACATGGTTACGAAGACAGTGACAAAAAAGCAGTGCTAATCGAACTAACACAACACACGAAATTATAAATTTCTGGTAACTTTTTAAACACTCTTCGTGTTGCAAGAATGGTTAAGTTTTAATGCAGCCCTTCAAAGAAAACTTCTACCTTTTAGTAGAAACACAAAGTAAGAACAAACCTTAAATTCTACAGCCGGATTGCACTATATCTGGTTCGTCTTACGAATAGAGGAACATACATTCATATGAATAGGCATTTGGTTCTATATTTGTAGTAGAATCCTGACTTCCGTTCTTATGTTAATATTATTTACTCTAAAAAGTTTTGTTTCGAAGAAGCTATCGTCTTTTGTATTCCTTATACTCTTAACGCATTTGTCTAGAAATAAACGCAGCCGGGACGTTTCTGTACACGGCGTCGCCACAGATTTAAAGCGCGCGCCGCGGCAGGGCCGGCGCTACGTTGTGAAACAGCCTGTAGAAGTGCCCTGTGACGTAGTAGGGTAGGCAGAGTGGGGACTCGCGCGCTCGCTCTTCAGTTTACTGACACACTATACCTGCAAGAAGGGGAGCGTCAGCGCGCCACCTGAGGAGAAGGGCGGGGGAGCGTCCGGTCCTACAAGCTGTCAGTCACTGTTCCGTATACCTGAGGGATTAGGCGACAGACAGCCCTCGCCGGGCCACAAGCGAAAGTATGGCTGGCCGTTGACACTGACACGCGACCAGCACGCAACAGCCAGCTAGCTCTCCGGACGCGGCAGCCGTTTGGAGGGATTCCCTGCGGCAGACCACGTTGTCGTGAGTACACGAAGATCAAATAAGGTGTCAGAACCTGCGCCTCATGTGCCTCAGGACAGAAAGGGAAGCTATATAATCACCTATTTGAGTGTTTACAACTCACTAGCATTGGCCGATCTGCACACACAAATCAGTATCGTGCCACAAACTCTAACAAATGAATTGTCTCATTTTTAACTTCTCCTCTCACTTAGAGAGTAGTTGTAGCAATCGTCGCTCCTTGTTCGATCCTGTCTGGATCACCTTACACACTTGTGGAGTCACTCCACGTGCCATCATCACTCGTCGAACTGCAATATTGGGAAACTTAAAGTACTGTCCAGGGAGAGAAGAGACCGGGACTAGTGATGCATCCCAACTAGTAGTCCTCAGAGACATTTAATCGACATGAGGAGAGCCTATGTCTTCCTACCGTACTGCCGTGATCATATGCGTGGGTCTTGCTGCAATCTCAACAGCGTACTGCAGATGCTCCAGCACGCCCTATTGCTGTTGCAACAACGTAGCAACAACACCCGATGTTTAGCCCTATGTGATGTCAGTACTGTGGCCCCATCCCAAAAGCCCCCCTCCGATGCTCAAGACATGGAAACATGTGCATCAATGCATATGACTCAACATACCAACCCCCTAAGAGAAACTAACGAATTTATGAAATGCTTCGAATATTTCCAGCAATGTGATTTAGTGCCTCATTCTCAGCACAGTCGTGAAAATTGTGCAATGTGCAAGCACAACTTGACACCCCATGAACCTTTTTTTTTCTTAAATTTCTTTCTCTAGTGTTGTTCTTGTAATGTATGTTATACCTTGTATGTGTTTGTGTTTTACACTGTAATGTAAGTGATAGAGTAGGGCGCACAAATTACAAATTACTGTATTGTTCTCCACACCATGTTTTTTGTTCGTATTTTGTATTTATTGTTGTGTGTATGCAAACAGTGTGCCTCAAGTCCCCATAAACTGAAGCAGATACCACCACTGTCATTGTGAATGGACCACCAGTTCAGGGAACATTTTGTAAAGGTTATTCTTGCTGCAGGGAGACTGAATGAATCAGAGGATGTAATTAGATTCTGAAAGCTCACAAAGAGATTGTTAACTTAAATAGTATCATGTGTGAGTGAGTTCAGGTTAGTTTAATGATTCAAATTATTGTAACATCTTGGGCATTTAATTGCGGAGCACTCCAACTCTGATTGTAAAGAATAAATTGATCCATATTTGGCTCACATGCCCGGGTCATATTTAGAGAGTGAATGTCTGTGTGAATCGGTGTTTGGAAGGGGCTCCCTGGGTATGGATGTGTGATGTGAGTGTTAGAGTTCCATATTAAGGAGGTGAAGTTGGCTACATCATAAATAATCCTCACTCTATGAGCTGCATTTTTCAGTTGCAGTGATTTTTTTTTATAGAGTGCGGCATGTGGAGTCAGATTGTTCTTGGGCGACTGACTCACTACCTTGCTCCTAAGTGAGCCAACCGCTCACCAATTACAATCTAAAATGGCGTAGGGGCTATGAGAGGTGGCATGAGCCCCCTCTCATATTTCTATCTTACGATTTTCCTCTCTAATTGCTCGCGGTGAAAAGTTGCTATTCCTTCACACGCGGACTTCCCACGCAGCGTCTCTCGTCACCCAGGTGGTCCAGTGACAGGCGGGCTATGCTGATCTTGAAAGGGTAAGCCGACGGTTGTGAGGGAGTCGAGTGAATGCTTTCCAGACGCTGACATTGTCAAAAGACACGCCCGCAGGGGCCTGAAGTAGCGGCTGGGCTAGAGGTTCCGTTACATCGCAGAAACCTAGCGAAAACACTTTCTGGCGGGCTACCAGAGAGGCGTGGGAATGACTTGTGTACCCAGGCAGTTTTGGCGGGAAAATTCCCGCGCTTTCTGCAAAATCGTAACTGTGATTGGCTTGCTCAGGGCATAGCTCCGTGACGTAGCAAAATCGGCGCAGAAATTGGCGCCAAGAATCTCCATTGTGGGAATGGTAGTGCTCCAGCAATAGAGTGGAATTTTCCGCCGGTTTTCGAGTTGCTGATTGGAACGGTTAACCACGGCCACAGACGTGGGGGCGGGAATGTTCTGTGTTCGGTTTGTACAGGTGCTCTTGTGGGGAGTCGGCTCTCGCCTTTCGGTCGGAGTAGGTTACAAGACTGAGCTCTCGCTGCTCTGGTCAGCCTGCCTTCCGTTGGCTGTCTAATATACTTTTATTTAATTGTATCTGTTTGACGAAGTTTCGACTTCAACGTAACTTTCCGAGTACAGTTGGCAATTGAGCGTTCTGCGTACAAGAGGCCTATGTTGTCTGTCTTGAGCAGTTTTGGCTAAAGTTGACTGTATTGGAGTTACTGTGTGACTTCGCTTGTTAAAATCAATCACTGTACCGTCAGTGATTGTGTGGCGAGCCTTCTTCGTCTCCCTCAGAGGCGCATTTGTATTGCTAGGAAGTCTTTAGTCTGGAACAACCAGGCCAGGATAATTTGTTTCGGGCTACACTCGCGACATTATCATCACCACGACGGGACGTCGAAGCAACCAGCCGTCGGCTCCGGTACACCAGATCGTGTCCGTGCAGTTAAGAAGACAGCTTGGTAATGTACATCCGCAGCACCAGCTAAGCAGACAATTTTGCTAGGTGATAATCCGAGGTCAGCAGAGCACACCTGTTTGTCTTTTCTAACTTTGATCTGTCTTGGGTGTTCATTGCTGAGTTCTCACTAATGTAGCAGCAATTAATGCTGGGTTGGCTGTGTGTCTCTCTTAAGACTTGAGTTGCAAGGAATTGGCTCTACATACCACTTCGTCATAAATGTCACAATCTAGTTTAGGGACAACTTCACCTTCACAGCATTTATTTGAGTATCCAACTTGAGCCAATGTGATGTATTGTAAATGTTTCATGTGTTTTTGTTTATTATTTTGAGTTATAATAAATCATATTGTTATTTTGGACAGAACTTTCATTCTGTTAATCGGTAGAGCAACCCTATCATTTCTCACTACGTTAATGAAACTTTCCTTTATTTAATTTATTTATCAAATGAAATTATTGCAGGTGCCAAACTCTTTTCTACTCCACTTGCAGGGTCGATTACAGTCAGTTCGCATTTCTTTTTAATCCATGTGCAACAGCAAAAGTCGGAGTTAGACTAGGGGGGGCTTAGAGCATCATTTACATATGTAGAGTCTAGAAGAATTTAGTACTAAATACACTGCTAGCCCCGGCACCTCGCAACTTCATATTCCGAGGGATGACACATTTATTAATTGAATTTATTTGCTGCGAGGCTACATTAACGAACCATGGAAATGTTAATTTGCATAACATGCTTTATTGTACAGCTGAAAATCCATGTTACCTGCGGCAAGTTGCACACCAAAAACCGTGGCCGGTGAATGTATGGTGTGGGATTCTGGAGGTCAGAATTATAGGCCCCTATTTCATCGATGGAAATCTTAACGGTATGAAGTACACCATATTCCTGCAAGAAACGTTAGGTCTGTTATAGGAAGAAATACCTTTAGGAACAAGGAACAGATTGTATCTCAAATGGCTCTGAGCACTATGGGACTTAACATCTGTGGTCATCAGTCCCAAGAGAATGTGGTTTCAACACGATGGAGTCCTGATGATGGCTAGAAATGAGTTGCAGAGACTATTTCCAAATAGTTTAATTGGACACGGAAGAGTTGTGTCGTAGTCGGTCGTTCGCCAGACTTGACGCCTCTGGATTTTTCGTTGTGGCGACTCGTAAAAGATGTTGTTTATAAAGATGTTCCAACTACATCTGAAGATATGCGAGCGAGAATTGTCAGAGCATGTTCTTCGATAAGTGCTGATGTGATAAGGAATACCACTCAATCCATGATAAGAAGATTGCAGCACTGCGTTGATACCAATGGTCATCACTTCGAGCACTTTCTGTAAATGGACCCTGAGGCCACCTTTGTGACCTTCGTTGATCTTCGAAGACCTTACGGTTACACATCATTGGATTCGTCTGGATAGCCGGTATCAGAAAATAAGTATCAAACTATAGCATCCCGTTAAAAAAAAAAGAAAGTTTGACCTTCATGTCTCTGAAGCGACCCCACCTACCAACAAAAAACCAACGTGATATTATGGCCCCCGTTGTCCCATGCAACTTTTGTCCCACAAACTTTTCAGCTCCTATCATACTTTTGGAGTTATTCTTAGTGGCAGTAGTTAGTGACTCACCCTGTATAACCAATGTATAGTGTGACAACGGCCAAGACTACTGAAAGAGAACACAAACATTTCCATGACCGGACGGTCAGTGCATGATGTTCTGAAAATAAACAAGTAAATGGAAGGAGGGAGTTATGAACACCGCTCGCCCACCTGTCAGTCCAACACCATTACCACTTACCCACCGTTCATTATTGCACATCTTTCTTGTTCTTGGACCTTTCACTGTTTCTATTTTTCTTTTTTCACATTTCAGTGCATCTTCTTCCCGTTTTCAGATTTGATCTGTGTTCGGTTTTTGACGGGCTATCCACTGTAATGTAGTGTATCCACAAAGTCTGAGAGGGGTGCGATTGTCAGTACTTTTGCATGTGCACTTAGGTACATATAAGAAACCAGATCCTCCCTTGTCGGAATCGAAAGAATTTCCATGTGAGGTACGCCACAAGATAAAACATGGAACAGAATTGACTATGCGCTTCTAGTGAAAATCGTACCACCAGCAGTTGGCGAGCTGTATGAGATCTGAACACAAGCCAAGCAGTTATTTGCAGAAACTCGCACGAGCACATTTGCACCCGTATCAAATAACAGACGGAGTATTCATTGCTGGAAGCGGACTTCCCATGTTAAATAGAGTTTTCAAATTGGTTCCTACAGCAATATGCAGAATATTAAAATTCTTCTCCTTTCGCGTTATTTGCAGATGATGCCATGTTTATGAGATATGATGTCTTCAACAGAAGAATAAGACATCTATGGGATGGCAAAACTGATACACACCCCATCAATACAATTTCTTTGGGAATATATGGGGCGGTATTATCAACGATTCTGTGATTTACACTTTCGTACTTCATGATAAATATGACGCAGTCATGTACAAAACGTTCCTTCAACACGTCCTGTCCGACATCCGAGAACATGAGCTGTTGAGATGATGTGCAACCCCTAAGGTGCGATTACATCATACACCCCGATTCTGAAATACAACCAGCACTTCTCTTTACGTAATTCCTACATTATCATAATCCAGCAATAGCAACGGTGTACTAATCTATCGTTATTTTTCTAATAGCAGTTGACTCATTTCTCAGCTACGAAATTCACTGTGCCTATGCTTCTGCATTAGAACAAATTACTGGTATGTATTAAAAAACCTCGTTATCACTCGACGGTGACTCCCAACGTCATGCCCCTCCGACAGCAGATTTAGGATAGGGCAGCGCACATTTTCTCCCACATAGAAAGTGCAAATGCGCGTAGGGGTAATTAGTTTAGAAAGAAAACCCTTCTTTCCAAAGATGGAAGTGACTTGCGATTGAAGACCTCTAAGTGGCATGTGGATGTGATCTATCTGGTTTACACAGACGTCGACACAGGGAGTCTGTTGACATTGTCAACCCAGAGGAAAGCGATCTGTTGTAGATTATTTTATTGCTGTTAGGGATTAGAAATCCATGGAGTTAAGATCACAAATGACATTTTCTTTGAACAACACACGTACACTGAGAGCTGTGTGACATGTTGTGCTGTCCTACCAACAGATGTCATCGTACTGAGGACAAACAAACTATATGTAGGGGTAGATGTGGTCCCAAAGATAGACGCACACTTGTGTTGGTCTATTTTGCCTTTCAGAATGACGAAATCATCCAAGGAACGTCACAAACACCTTCCCCAGACCATAACGCTCCCTCCTCCGGCATGGAGCCTTCCGAAGATTGTTGCAGGGTGTTTTCTTTCGGACGTTTCACTCCTGATGGAGCATACAACGTGATTCATCTTAAAATACCACCTTTCACCACTCAATGCACACCCAACTGAGGTACCAGCGTGCAGATTCCATCCCTAGTCGCCAGCGAACAGGAGTCAGCAGGGGTGCAAGAACTACGCACCTGCTGCGGAGACCCATACGCAGCAGAGTTTGCTGAATCGTTGTTGAGGTGGCGCTGTCGACAGCCCCTTGGTTCATATAGCGGTCAGCAGCTCAGCAGGTGTACATGCTTACGTCCACGAATCAGCGTGCTCTTAGATAGCATGGCTCGTGCGAATATCGGTTCGCCCTTTTCTCACACGATATGATGCAAACTATGGGTGAACGGCAACAGGCAGATTCCGTATTTTTGGATTTCCGGAAAGCATTTGACACGGTGCTCCCTGCAGACTGTTAACGGTGGTTCTAGCATATGGAACAGGTTCACAGACATGTGAGTGGCTCGAAGACTTCTTAAGTAACAGACCCCAGTATGTTATCCTCGACGGCGAGTGTTCATCAGAGGCGGGGGTATCGTTGGGAGCGCCCCAGGGAAGCCTGATGCGGCTGCTGTTGTTCTCTATGTTCTTAAATGATTTGGCGGACTTGCGGTTGTTTGCTGATGATGCTGTGGTGTTCGGTAAAATGTCCAAGTTGAGTGACTGTAGGAGGATACAAGGTGACTTGCACAAAATTTCTAGTTTGTGTGATGAACCACAGCTAGATCTAAATGTGGGAAAATGTAAGTTAATGTGGATGAGTAGGAAAACAAAACCTGTAATGTTCGGATACTGCAATAGTAGTGTACTGCTTGGCAAAGTCACGTCGTTTAAATACCTGGGTTTAACGATACAGAGCGACATGCAATGGAACGCGCATGCGAGGACTGTGGTAGGAAAGGCGAATGGTCGACTTAGGTTTACTGGGAGAATTATAAGAAAATGTGGTTCATTTGTGATGGAGACCAGCCGGCCGGGGTGGCCGAGCGGTTCTAGGCGCTACAGTCTGGAACCGCGTGACCGCTACTGTCGCAGGTTCGAATCCTGCCTCGGGCATGGATGTGTGTGATGTCCTTAGGTTAGTTAGGTTTAAGTAGTTCTAAGTTCTAGTGGACTGATGACCTCAGCAGTTAAGTCCCATAGTGCTCAGAGCCATTTTGTGATGGAGACCGCTTATAGGAAGCTGGTGCGACCTATTCTTTAATACTGCCCCAGTGTTTCGCATCCATACTCGGTCAGGATGAAGGAGAACATCGAAGCAGTTCAGAGGCGGGCTGCTAGATATGTTTCTTTCTTTCCGAAGACCACTGTTGAGAAAGTCTAGAGAACCGGCATCTGAAGCTGACTGCCGAATGATTCTACTGCCGACAACAAACACTGAGCGTAAGAAACACGAAGATAAGATTTGAGAAATTAGGGCACATATGGACGCATATAGGCAATCTTTTTTCCCGCTCTTTTTGGGAGTGGAAAAGGAAAGGAAATGACTAATAGTGGTACAGGTTACTTGCGGAGTATCTCTGTAGAAGTAGATGTAGATGTAGATCTCTTCGCCCTGCACATCTCAGCAGTGGGTCACCATTGTCACCTATGACTCGTGATGTACCATGGTTCCTCGGCACCGGTTTTGCACAACGCCGTTTTGCCGTGCACGGTACACCATAACCACGGAGGCAAGCGAACAGATTACAAGTTACCTGTATCGGAAAAGCTTCCACCCTTGTCTCGAAAGCTTCAGAACACGCCCTTTTGGACGTCAGGTAAGTCGCTTCCATACTACGACAGTGACCGCACTCTTTTCCTAGTTGCCCTATGCGCTAGATATACCCTCCATTGCTAGTGCTGGCACCAATCATCTGTGAGTGTTTATTGCACGTCCACGTCGAACATACGAGGTGGCCACAGTAATGTGACTGGACCGTGTAAGTTGGCAGAAAAGACAGCGTATTTCCTGTGAAACAATACTGCGTAAATTTAAAGAAACTGGAATCAACTAAGACTCATTTCGGGAATTCCATATGTAGACATTTGCCCTAGGTGCACACCAGATAAATCTAATCCACATGCCATCTAGAGGTTCTAAACCAGACTTCACTATTGTCTTTGAACAGATGTGTTTTGTCTCTAAAATAGCTACTGAAATGAAATGAGCGTATGGCATCGTTGGCCAGGATGCCGCTATTCCGGGAAGTGTAAGCCGTGTTTCATTTGACGCCACATGGGCGACTTGCGCGACGGTGATGAGAATGAAATGATGAGGAGGTCAACGCAACAACCAGTCCCCGAGCGGAGAAAATCTTCAACGCCGCCGGGAATCGAACCTGGGCCCGCTTGCATGGGAGACTAGCACGTTACCACCCAGCTAAGCAGTCGCACAAAGTAACTACTGGTAGGCTTATATGCATTGCCTATGTGAGAGAAGATATACACCGTCCTACCCTAAATGTGCTATCGGAGTTTCCTGACTTTCGGACCTACCATCGAGTGCAGGTGAACTTTTATAATGTACAGCAGTTCTTTGTTCTCGTGTAGAATAATAGTAACAGTCAGTCTCGAAGATGAGAAATGAGTCGACAGCTATTGGAATCATAGCGGTAAACTAGTACGACGTTGAAGATTGCCGGATTACGATGATGTAGGAATTATGTACTGAGAAGTGCTGGTGCCGATATCATGTTGCACTTGAAAATCATGATGAATATAGTAATGGCACAGTAGTGGCACATCTCCTCAGTGTCAGATCTTCTAGGACCTGTAGGAGGAGGGGACTAATGACCACAGCAGTTGAGTCCCATAGTGCTCAGAGCCAACCAACCTGTAGGAGGACATGTAGAAAGATCATTGTGTACATGACTATGGTCAGTTATTCGGGAAGTACGACAGTTTACACCACAGAACCGTTGATATTAATACCCCATACATATTCACAACGAAATTGTACTCATACTGATTTGGTTTTCGTTATCACATAGATAGCAATTTCTTCTGTTGAACATTCCCTGTCTAACAAACATGGCCTCAGCAGCAAACAAAATGAACCCAGAGAGAATGTGACATTTTTCATACTGCTGTAGGAACCAATTTTACAGCACCACTTAAAATGGAAAGTCCACGGATTACAATGAGTGAACCTTCTGCTGTTTGATCTGGGTGCAAATACTGCTCCTGTGAAATTCTGCAAACTATTGTTTGGCTTCTGTTCAGACCTTGTGCAACTTCCCAGCTACTGGTGTTAAATGAGAATATGCTACAGAGCACCAAAAATATGCAAATTGATCTGCAGTGCAATGCTATAGTTTTGTCCACCGTAGTCTTTCTACGAGTCACAACACATATTCAGTCTACTTATTAAGATGTTATTATATCTATTTATACACACAAAACTAATGGAAGAAAGAAAATTATCTGTCTTTCTGTGTCCCGCACGAAGTTTCTAGCACTTCATTTATTTTACAGCAACAAGCAGAGGATATGATATTTTTCAAGCGAATGTAACTGTCTTGTTTGAAAACAAACATTTTGCATTCACTCTCGGTACTTGCTGTTTACAACAATAACGTCTGTTTTACTCTTGCCCGCTGCTCGTGGTCGTGTGGCAGCGTTCTCGCTTCCCGCGCCCGGGTTCCCGGGTTCGATTCCCGGCGGGGTCAGGGATTTTCTCTGCCTCGTGATGGCTGGGTGTTGTGTGATGTCCTTAGGTTAGTTAGGTTTAA
The DNA here is from genome assembly GCF_023898315.1 of Schistocerca nitens. Classification (NCBI taxonomy): domain Eukaryota; kingdom Metazoa; phylum Arthropoda; class Insecta; order Orthoptera; family Acrididae; genus Schistocerca; species Schistocerca nitens. The sequence goes on along the minus strand of NC_064616.1, from coordinate 942,410,534 downwards.
GTAGTTCTACGTTCTAGGGGACTGATGACCATAGATGTTAAGTCCCATAGTGCTCAGAGCCATTTGAACCATTTTTTGTTTTACTCTTCCCACTGAAGCTTCCCTTCAGTAGTGCTCCGTTCCGTCTTCGGTAGAGCTGTAGAACAACTGCAGGCTGTGGTAAACTGTCATAAGTAACTAGCCCACTGCGGTAGTTTTCCTATAGCGGCCGTCACACAAGTACCTCAAGGTCATCTCACGACCCTTAAGTATTGCTAGTTACAGATAATTACAAATATTAGTAAAAGTTCAGAAGAATATTAAAAATCTCTATTTTTAGACCAGAATACGGTACTTTCCGAAAGAAAATTCTTGCTAGTTGCTACGAAAAATAAAAAATAAAAATTAACGTTACAGGAAATTCTGAAGAACAATGTTTCTTTTTTCAACGGTCTGTGGTGGAAACAGAACCACTGACGCATTTGGGCTGAAAGTAATATATGAACATTCTCAACGTTTATAGATGAATGTGATACACATTTTATTGTGAAAAAATGAAACTATTCCGAGATAAAAAATAATACACTGTAAGAGGTGTGAAACTTTTCCGCCCACATAAAAAAAATGTCGTCCCAAATGAATTTATGTGTTCTGGTGCACCTTGTAGAAACTTTCAGGCTGAAATTTGTTAAAAAAGCTATGAAATCAATTTTGGCAACATCTGAATACTTCGTCTGTGAGGGACGGCATTATGAGGAATGCGACTGTTGATAAATACAGTTTCTGCACCATTCACTTGTTTATTTTGCCACTGCGTGTTTGGATGGTTCTCACAAACGTGTTAAGGTGGAGAATTGCTTATTTACATAGTTGGTGTTGGCGCAGAGTACAGACATCGTTTTACAGTAGCAGACCAAAGGTACTTTTGAGGTTCCGATACACACAACACAGAAATCTGCAATAGCCTCCCATATAAAAGATATACGAAGGCCATTTGACAACGTAGAAATCATCATCAGAATTCTACAGTGACTGAACAAAGGTCGCAGAAAGTATCTACATGAAGAATTAGAAATCTGTATACACAGAGTGAAACTTGAGGAACATCTACTCAACAAAAATAGTGAAAGAAGCTCAACCAGTTTTTTCAAAAGCTTCTTGAAAGTATTTAAAGCTTGTCATAATTTACAGATTCAATACGCAGAACTTATTGTAAATACTCCCACGCATCCCTCAATAAGTTGCACCTACAGTACGTATACATGATCTGTTGTAATCTTTTAATGTATAAGAAATTAATATATTAAGTGAAGTGTGATCATATCTATAATAAGGTGTAGCCCATTCACATATTTTAAAACAAAAGGAAAACATATTTATGTTCATAATCAGTTAGACATTATTTTTGTATCCAATGCTGCAGTGCATCAAAAAACATATATATATATATATATATATATATATATATATATATATATATATATACTACATAATACAGTAACGGAATTGCGCACATGTCAATATTCTGGTGCAACCCATTCACATTTTTTAAAAAGAAAGAACATTTTTATTTTAAAACCGTTTAATCTTTTAACTTTGTATCCAATGTAAACATTCACACGTGTAAGAATATTTACAACATCCTTAAAGTGAAACTGTAAACGCAACGTTCAGTGAAGAAGACATACATCAGGCAGGAATATACAGATATTTTACAGCTCAACCGTCCCTGAAAGAACAATTTCCTCTCAGAAATTCATGTCTTTTTTAATCTCAAAAGTTCCTTTCCTAAATAAACAATTTTTACTGTTGGAAAAAGATCCAAAATAGCCCACACTGCGCTTTCTCTGCTACTGTAAAAAGACATCTAAACTCATCCCCGACAACAGCTATGTAAATAAACAGTTCTTCACCTTAAGACGATGGTGTTAACCATTGAGACGCATGTGTGAAAGTAAACAAGTGACTGACGCGGGAACTGTTTTATTAGCAAAATCTGAGACGTCATTACTGTCTCGCGTTATGTATTTACGGAATTACGGTAGATAACACACGGATACTTGTATGCCATTACAGGGTTTTAATTCCAACTGTTCGCCTTAATACGACACGGAGTTTTCCCTATCTCCATAATTTTTTTGTTTGTAGTTCTTACTGACCCTTCGTCACTGCACCTCTTACCCAAACTGCCGACATACACTATACAAAAGTAACTGTATGTAGTTTGCGGCCAGCCGGCCGAAGTGGCCGTGCGGTTAAAGGCGCTGCAGTCTGGAACTGCAAGACCGCTACGGTCGCAGGTTCGAATCCTGCCTCGGGCATGGATGTTTGTGATGTCCTTAGTTTAGTTAGGTTTAGCTAGTTCTAAGTTCTAGAGGACTAATGACCTCAGCAGTTGAGTCCCATAGTGCTCAGAGCCATTTGAACCAAGCCAGTTTCCGGCCAATATTTCTGTTTTGCGTTTGGGTTTGCGAAACCGAAGTTTTATCAAAGTATACTACAAGACTATTGTTCTCAGCATGCAGTAAGAGCATTTAACTCAAAACTTTGCTCTTGCTGGTGCTATGTCTCTATATTCCATTAAAAATTTTTGTCCACCGTTGAACTATCTGAATCAAAAACCAAGTGAGTACTGAAAACGAAGGACGGAGGTGTCTGAGCCAGAATAATTAATTTTGCACGGCGATCGCTCTTTATTTTTCTATCCGTCAGATACTCTCCTCTGTCGTACAGTTCTACACAATAAGGTTTTAAGCCGGCCGCGGTGGTCTAGGAAACGCGCGACTGCTACCGTCGCAGGTTCGAATCCTGCCTCGGGCATGGATGTGTGTGATGTCCTTAGGTTAGTTAGGTTTAAGTAGTTCTAAGTTCTAGGGGACTTATGACCACAGATGTTGAGTCCCATAGTGCTCAGAGCCATTTTGAATAAGGTTTTATCAAAGTCTTCAGAGCCCGTAATTTCCGTTTTCATTTATATCCGTTTCTTGAAGAATCAAAACATGTGCTCACATATAGGTATCCTGCTGATGTTACTGCACTGTCAATACACTCGATTCTGAAACACCAAAAGGTTTCGTTGTCGTTTTATAAACATCCGCAAAATTTATGTTATTCCTGGTTCGTTCACTGTTGACCAGACCTGTAAAAAAAAATCTTCAGTACGTTCCATACGACAGTCTTACTTGTTCCCGAAAGTCTTGTCACTCTTTATACACTCCGACCGCTGTAGGCCTTGCTTATGCATTACGCTCACTAGCAAACACACGTCAGTGCACCGTTCCTTGGAAGATTGATACCATACGAGAACACGCGATATTGCACAGAAACACAGAAAATTCAGATGGCGCTGATCCACTGCATGTCAGTGTAAGGTATGAGGCCGGCGAATAACGGCGCTTAGCGCAGGTGGGCTGCAGGCAATGGGTGTGACCTTAATTTCGTCGGAGTGGCCGAGCGGTTAAAGGCGCTACAGTCTGGAACCGCACGACCGCTACGGTCGCAGGTTCGAATCCTGCCTCGGGCATGGATGTGTGTGATGTCCTTAGGTTAGTTAGGTTTAAGTAGTTCTAAGTTCTAGGGGACTTATGACCTCAGATGTTAAGTCCCATAGTGCTCAGAGCCATTTGAACCTTAATTTCGTGACGGCCACTCTAGTAGCTTTCGTCAGTTAAGGTCAGACCCACATTACCTATATGTTAATTATGCTTCAAACCTATCAGGCGTTACCTTATAACGACCATTTTCTTTACGTATGCGATCAGTATAGTACTAGATTCCCTTAAAAACCAGAAGCGGTGAACTGTCTATAAACTGAGTGAAAATGTATAAAGGGCACGGTAAACCACGGAATATTTTTGTCATACACAGTTACCATCCTGTCAATTACTTAAAAATAAACAGCATTTTCAGAAAAACTGAAATTTTCCATGTTTAATTCAGGTTTAATTCGAAAACTGTTCACTTGTAATGTGAAACAGAGGGATGTTGTTGAAAAATAAAGAAAACAAGACAGATTCATCGAGTAACGTTAGAAACCGGAATTTTCTCGACAAAAGGTAAAATTTAAAAAAAAATCTGCTAACCAAAATATTTCAAACGTCACTTCAACACCTCATCGAACTTATATAAAACGACTTTCGCATTTGTCTATAATGACAGGAAACTCATGCCTTTGATCATGATGAAAAACGTTCTGTTCAGTACAAAATAACAAAGCGTATATTTTTGTATATGTGCATGTAAACTGTACTTGCATCAAACGTAATTTCTTTGGTTACATAAAAGCGCAGAAGTTACTCGATTAAATAACTTTTATTACTTTTAAAATGCAATTTATATTCTGTAAGGATATAAAATCCACACTGGACCAACACTGTATGACGTACAGTTCTTATTAATTAGCCGCGCGGGGTAGCTGTGCGGTCTAGCCTTCTTGTCACGGTTCGCGCGGCTCCCCCATCGGAGGTTCGAGTCCTCCCTCGGCCATGGGTGTGTGTGTGTTGTCCTTAGTGTAAGTTAGTTTAAGTTAGATTAAGTAGTGTGTAAGCCTAGGGACCGATGACCGCAGCAGTTTGGTCCCATAGTCCTTACCACAAATTTCCAATTTCTTATTAATTGCAAAACAAACACCCAAACAAACAAAAAAATCAAAGCGAAGTCATCGGCTCCGAGTTCCTCCCTTACACATTCAAGCACCTTTCTTTCCCTACCAGCGCTACGAATGGGAATCCTACCTTGACTACAGCATTTATATAGCATACTAAAACTGCCGAACCGTACTTTTGGTAGAGTGCAGCTCTGGTCTCTGATTCTTTGTTCGCCAGTGCTGTACATTAACAGTGTTCTATAGCAGTATAGGTAATTTTCTTGATGCGGGTTGTGTATGGGTGCAGTCAAATAGCAGCACAGCGAAGTGATACTGAGCGGTTCCAGGAGTGACAGCAACCACATCACATTATTTTTGCACTGTATATCAGAAGCTATATCCTTCCTTGTCAGAATGGAAAATATTACCCACGCAAGATATACCAAAACACCAGACATGGAAGAGAACTAAGGGTGTTACAGGGTAGTTGCGCTGTGAAATAATAGTTAATAAAAAATTCGATACGTTGCACCGTTTTCGAGTTAATTAGCATTGAAGTTAGAGTATCAGGCCACTGCGCGCATGTTCAAGCGGCCCGTCAGAGCCGGAGGGGAATGTTCTGTCGACGATACTGACCACGAATGGGGAAATAAATTGACATAAGCAGCTATGACAAAGGGCGAAACTGGATGGCTGGTCGCGTGCTGGTGTCGTGAGTATCCATGGGAAGTGCCTGTTGCACATGGAAACCACGACAAGAGTACAAGGTGTCAGCTGTCCACGCTTCTTCAGAGAATGGGGGAGGCGAAGGTTTGCCCTCTCTGTATAGCAGTTTATGCGGTGATATGTCGCGTTTCAGAAGACCGACATTGCTGGTAGAGACACAAGTGTTTCCGGACACACCAGTCAACGAATATTGTTGGGTTCGTAGCAGAGGACACCTATTAGCTTCCATGCTTGCCCAATGACATCCTCAGTTACTATTGTAGTGGGAACAGGATCATCAAGATTATAGCGTCGAACAATGGACACGTGTCATCTTCTCAGTTGCATCCTGTTTCTATTTGCACCATGTAAATGCTCGTGTTCGGATATGAGTTCATCCAGGCGAAAGATCGTTCGAAACACGTACCGCACCACCGACAAGTGCTGGAGGGGACACTATAGTGCTATGAGGCGACATTCACCTGGTTTTCCATGAGACATGTGGCAGTAATCGAAGGCATAAGGACAGCTGCGGACTACGTGACCGCTGCTGCGGACCATCTTCTGTTCATGCTTGATGTCTTCGGCTATGACATCTTCAAGCAGACTAAATGCCCGTGTTACAAGACCAGAACTAAGTACAGTGGTTTGAAAAACGTGATAAATAACTAACGTTGATATCATGGCTGCCAAATTCCACTGGTCTGAAAACGATGGGACACACCTGGGAGTCCATCGTAGCCATAAAAAACATGCTCTTAGTTTACCGGTGCGCAGACATCTGGTGCCAGGATCCAACCAATGACCTTCCCTACTGTGTTGCATTTCAGAGATGGAGGAGCTGGTTATAATGTTTCGGCTCATAACTGTAGCTTGTATGTAAATACTAATTCTAGTCCATTATTCACATCTTACCGTAAGGATGAAGAACAGAGACTCAAGTTCGAGCAAGTAGTTCCACCAAGTAGGATACGAAGAGGTCCCACTGCTATGATTACCGATCAAAGCTGGTTAAAAAGTGTCTGTTGCGCAACAGACTTGATTCAGTGAATTATAAAGAAATGTAAGGATTTGGTAAAGAAGGGGTAACACACGTAAGTACAACTATAACAGCTCTATAATTTCTTACCACATTTCCACTTTATTTTTCTGGATAACCTTACACGAAAACTCGGAAGTGTACAATAATCCATATATATTTATGTATGTATGCTCCACATCTCTTTCTAAAGCACTGGATCGACTCAACCAAACGTGGTACTTACTGTCGCTGCTGGGGTAATACCCCCCTACCTATCAAAGGGCTGGGGGTGAAAAAGAAGTGTAGCCCATGACAAGCGAATACCCAGATTTCATTCATCCAGTATTGGAGAATGAAAGTATTTACTGACCCGCGACAAAGCTTACGATTAATTTCAAACCCATTTATCACTGACAACCACCAAAAAACGATGAAAGGAAAAGAAGTTTATCGCTTATTACATTTTCGCTGTTCTTGCAGTAAAACTAACTCAACACACAACATTTAATTTATAACGTATTTACTACCAACTGCACTCGTGACACATTTTGCAGGCAGTATTCACATGCACCACACAATGTATCTACAAAATTATATCACGGTACGCCACATAGTTCAGAAGATATGACATCATAAACATTGAGCTGCGTAAAAACGAAACTACATGGCGAAATGCGCTAGAGATGTAGGTGAACTATGTGTACAAATACGAGTGAAATACGTTAAATGTATGCGAAATGTATGTGACGTGTGTGTAGGCTGGCAAGACCAAGGGTAAAAAGATCCTCCTAAACCCATGCATCAATGTCAATCCAACTTCGTACACATACTTCAGAACTAACAACCTCCTATTGGGACAGAGATTATAACTTTGTGAGAGAAGGGGGTAGACAGAGATGAGGAATGAGGAGGAGGAAACGGACAGAGAGTTGGGGATGGGGAGATGGCCAGAAAGGCGGGAGAGGGAAGAGGAGGAGATGCACAGAGAAAGGAAAGAGGAGGAGTAGGACGTAGAGAGAGGGGCCTCAGTTTGGAACCGCGTGACCGCTACGGTAGCAGGTTCGAATCCAGCCTCGGGCATGGATGTGTATGATGTCCTTAGGTCAGTTAGGTTTAAATAGTTCTAAGTTCTAGGGGACTGATGACCTCAGATGTTAAGTCTCATAGTGCTCAGAGCCACTTGAACCACTTGAACCACTAGCGCGTCCGGCGTGGCGCAGAAGTGCGGGGAGGTTGGTTATTGTCAGTGCCGGAAACTCACTCTCGCTAAACTCGTGCGTTGTGAGCTCAGTGCGCCGTACCGGTCAGCCAGATCTCGTTTAGAGCTATGATTTGCGATCGGTAATAGTTGGTTCAAATGGCTCTGAGCACTATGGGACTCGACATCTTAGGTCATAAGTCCCCTAGAACTTAGAACTACTTAAACCTAACTAACCTAAGGACATCACACACACCCATGCCCGAGGCAGGATTCGAACCTGCGACCGTAGCAGTCCCGCGGTTCCGGACTGCAGCGCCAGAACCGCACGGCTACCGCGGCCGGCAGGTAATAGTTGGTAAGCGTCGTAGGCACCGACTATGTTTCCGTGGCTGCAATGGATTACAGTTAATAATATAGGTAGACAATAAAACGAAGTACACAATTCTATTTTAACAATTTATTTTATAACCTTTTCCGGACTTTAGTTTTTGCAAAATCATCAATAAATGCTGTTAAATCTAGACTTGAAACGGCCTTGTTGTCAATTGCTTTGAGTGCCAAATGTCGGAGGCGAGCTTGACCCACACTACTCCTTAATTAAGTTCTGATTATTTTTAATTTGCTGAATGATCTTTCTGCTGTTTCAGAAGTGCCAGGTATTGCGTAAAATAATAAAATGGCGGTAAACACCTCGTAATGTCGCATTCTAGCATTCATATTTAATTATATTTTCCTTAGATAATTTGTGAACAGTCCATGTCGGAGTCAATTTAGGCAGAACAAGGTGCTAAGTATTAATAAACTGATGTGAAAAATTAGGACATGTTATATCAAAATATTTACTTTGGAATTGATCAAATTTATGTAATGTGAGCAAATATAATGGTGTTAGGAAACTGAATATTTGACAGACTGCACTCATGCCAGTAAATCGTGCGTTTCATTCACCTGTTAATGCCTCTAGTACATTTCTGAAAATAGTAACTTTAAATATTTATTCCTTGTTTCGAGATCGGTAGTTAGAAGCTAGTTCATCAAAATGTTTTTTAACTTTCTTTTGCCGATTGCCGTGAAAATTGTGATACATGTCTCTCTTTTTGCAGTTTCATTGGCATTGCACTTGAATGATTCGAAACCATTTCTATAAAATATTAATTTTGGTTCAACATCGCTAAAGCTCTACCTGTCTCATCCAAACCGATAAAGCGTTTTTGTAAAATTTTTGATTCGTAATATTTGGTGCATAAATTCACAGCGGAATACTAACACGAAATTTATAATTTTGGTTTTATTCTTTCTGCTTTGCTACGCTCATCTTTACTGGGACTCTTCAGCACTATATCTGATACTGACTTGATAATAAATAAAAAAAGATGAAGTCTGATATGCAGATATCGTATTAACTGCAACATATCATCTAGTGCAAATGGTTCAAATGGCTCTGAGCACTATGGGACTCAACTGCTGAGGTCATTAGTCCCCTAGAACTTAGAACTAGTTAAACCTAACTAACCTAAGGACATCACAAATATCCATGCCCGAGGCAGGATTCGAACCTGCGACCGTAGCGGTCTTGCGGTTCCAGACTGCAGCGCCTTTAACCGCACGGCCACTTCGGCCGGCTATCATCTAGTCGGATTTAAATTTTTTTTTTTTTTTTTTTTTTAGTGTGGTTCCTGATTCGCTAGTGAAATTCGACAAAAGATCTCAACACTTAATTCTGTTTTCGAGAAAATCATGTAAGTCTTGCATTATTGCGAAAAAAACTCTAGTTTCACACAACGGCTAACTGCATGATTTATCAAGAGATTGAAATTATTACTGACGCAATGTACATACTCCGCATTTGGCTGAATATTCTTAATGTCGTTTGGTACACCACTCACATTGGCCCCGCCATAACCTTGACCACACACTTTTTTAAATGAGTACTTTTGTCAATAAAAAATAATTTAGTCCCATGCTTGACTAAACCTGCTCCGTCTTGTTTGATTACTGTATAAAAGGCTAGAAATAATTGTTTTACTGCTGTATCTACTGGTTGTCCATTTTTCGACCAGAACAATGCTCAGATGATCTATCTTTGATGTACTCTGTGTAGTGCCAATTATGGTGGCGAATAGTGGTGATGTTCTAATTTGTTCTAGCAGTTTAGTTTCAAGTGTATTTCCTAAACACTCAGTCATTTCAGTTTTGAATTGTTGGACTCAGATACCTTGCAAATCCTAACAACAAAAAGGTGTGATTTTAAATTTTTTTTCCAATTTAAGCAATTGAAAAATAAACAAGAAATAAAATGCTAAGAATTTTCTTAGAAGTGAAAATGATTACCTTTGAGCATATCAAAAACTTGCAGCAAAATATGATCATACCGGGCGACAAGCTCTACAACGGACAGAAATTGTCGTGGTATCCTTCCTTCTGACTTAAGTTCTCTCGATATCCTCTGAGAGCCAATGAGCCTTTTGTTACAGTTAGTATGATACCGAATAACAACCTATCTGTTGGGAAATCCTGGAAAGTCACATACACAATACGATCCGGCGGAAAACCCGAGAAGTGTATTTCCATCGAATAACCTTGTAAGAACCATTTTCCAAAATGACGCTTCTTTACGAATTTTATTTTCAACTTCCTTGTCGATAGCATCATTCTTTATCCAAAGTTATTACACAGGACACGCTTCCGTGTGGCCATTCGAGAAACTGTTCTTTAAATCTTTCTGATAAGTGCTTCCAGCTGTACAATATACATTTTTACTTTCGGAATCTAACGACCAGGAAGGTTGAGAATAACCACCATTTAGAATTTTGAAATAACACAGGCAGAAACGATAAACTCTTCCATACTTAGACACTGAAACATAGTGTGATGCTGAAAAACACCTGTTGTTCTGGTGGAGGTCTTTATGAAATGGTCCTGAATTCTGTAACGGTCCTTATTAAGAATTTGACTTATTTCTTTTGTCACTCAATGTCTTGTTTTTGAAGTTTCCCAATTTATAGAAAGCTTTATTTACCTTTTCGACTACGTAGGTTGACGGTACTTTCTCAGTTTCGTATGCCATGCAGAAGTCGTCGACATGGTCGGTAGCGTCGTAGTGGCGGCTGTGTTTTTAACTGCAATTATTGTCAGATCGTCTTCAATAGCTTCTCAACAGATACCAAATTATCTGAGTCACAAGTTTTGGCCGGAAGTGCTTGTAGAGGGCTGAGTAAAAATTTGACAACTTTGGTCAGTTTTTGTTTACTCTCTTGGTTTTCCTGCCTTCGTTTTCGCTTAAACGCACCACTGTGTTTCTTTTTTATCCGTGATTTTAGTTCATTTCAATAAAAGCCTTGCAAACTAAACAAATCCTCTTAAAACTTGGTTACCATTATGAGCTCGAGTGCAATACTGACTGCACTGCACTGACTCTACACGATGTTAAGAATAAACCTGATGCAAACATTGCGCTATGTATACTTCTGCGTTCGCTGTTAATTCATTGGCCTGTCGTTTACGTGAAGCTTAAAGCACGTCCTCTCGAGTATACCCAAGTAAGATGACAATAAGGCAAGTTGTCGCCGATAAGACTGAAAAATTCTCACAACCGCAAAAATATTGCCGGCACATTTGCCCTGACTGGCCAGCCGTGCCAGTTTACTCATAGCGACAAAATAAAATAAATCATAAAGGTGGCTGTTGGTGTTTTTATTTTTAATCACGATAGTAAACGGCCGTCGTCCCAGAGACGCCCCGCTAAAAGGATGGACATACAAAATACTCATTGTTATGTGAACACCTGCAGATTATTTGTAGAGACGACGACGGATTGAGAAACATCAAAACAGCAAATGCTAATTACTTTTAAGATAGTGAGTTAAAGTATGGTAAAACGTCGGTTCAGATGGTTCAAATGGCTCTGAGCGCTATGAGACTTAACTGCTGAGGTCATCAGTCCCCTAGAACTTAGAACTACTTAAACCTAACTAACCTGAGGACGTCACACACACCCATACCCGAGGCAGGATTCGAACCTGCGACCGTAGCGGTCTCGCAGCTCCAGACTGAAGCGCCTAGAACCGCTCGGCCACACCGGCCGGCTAAAACTTGGGAAATATGCACTTTAACAGCCAGGTGGAAAGCTTTAACTCCTTCGATATCTGAGTCCGATGGATACAGCGCTAAGGTCGCCACTAAGCTGTTCTTTGCCACACTGGTGACGAGCCAGTCACTAACACATTCGACAAAACAATTGAAGACCAAGATCCACCTTTTCTCTTCTTCTTTTATTAAATTCAGAGTGCATTTGGTAATAGCACTTTATCGGGATCTATGATTAAGGATCATTCGCTGAAGGCAGTTCCCTACACAGAGAGTTGAGTTATCATACTTAATGTCGTATTAAGGCTTGTCCGCTACGTGCCCCCTTCGTTAACGCGGAGAGATCTGTGATCGTGCGCAATAAGATCTTGGCACACAAGGGGAATAAAGCACGGTGCTTTGCAGGGCCAGTTATTTCGAGCGCAATACTTATCGTTTTCGACGTTAGCAATGACGCGAGGCAGCAACAATGTTCCGTAATAATATAATGGAGAGACTTCACATTCAAATGCTGTCACACACTGTACTGTCAAACACACTGCTGGTAATTCAGCGCCACTCACTGTCAGTTCGCGCCGCGCGGGATTAGCCGAGCGGTCTCAGGCGCTGCAGTTATGAACTGTGCGACTGGACCCGCTGGAGGTTCGAGTCTTCCCTCGGGCATGGGTGTGTGTGTGTGTGTTTGTCCTTAGGGTAAGTTAGGTTAAGTAGTGTGTAAGCGCAGGGACTGATGACCTTAGCAGTTAAGTCCCACAGGATTTCACACACATTTGAACATTTTTTGTTAGTTCGCAAATATTGACAGCCATGGCAACTCCGATGCAAAAGACAACAACCTTGTCTTAGCCGAAAAGCAATACACTCTGTTATGTCTGTGTTCTGGAAGCGGTAGAAATTTTTGTGATTTCAGTTCGTGCCGTTCGAGGTTTCTTGGTCAGGGTGAAAAAAGTTAAAAGTGGAAAATTCTTGATCCATCTAAAATATTATATAGCATTTTCGAACGTCCTTCACGGAGGCCGATGGGCTGCTTGAGAAACTGATGGCCCCAGGGCACTGTCTCACTTAGCCCTATGGTAGCTACGCCACTAGGGGTAGAGGAGATATACTAAGAGAAGATTGGAATAAATGCATACTCAGACAACGATGGGTACTGAGGTAATAATATCATACTTTTTTTCTGAACTCGACATCTCACTGGTAATACCGAGAGGCAGTCTTAGTGTTACAGGCGAATAAATGGTAAGTATCGGTACACAGTATGCAAAACAAACATCATCGTCGTTGTACTGATGTCAGCTGATAGGATATGCAGTCAGTGATGAAGAAAAATGAATGAATAGCGTAGCACTATCTTTTTACGTTAAGAAATAACTTCTGTGCAACACTGTATAAACAATACACTCGTGTATACTGGTGAAAGAAAGAACCAGGCTGGTCTGTTGTTAACAGACCGGTCTTGTTTACCGGAGGATAAGGGGTCTAGCCACATCAGGTCACCCAGTTTATTATCATAAATGGACAATGTTCCAGAGACATGCAAGTAATTGTCGGTATGGTGCTGGGAAGTTCATATTATACAGGGTGGACCATTGATAGTGACCAGGCCAAATATCTCATGAAATAAGCATCAAACGAAAGAACTACAAAGAACGAAACTCGTCTAGCTTGAAGGGGGAAACCAGATGGCGCTATGGTTGGCCCGCTAGATGGCGCTGCCGTAGATCAAACGGATACCAACAGCGTTTTTTTAAAAAGGAACCCCCATTTTTTATTACATATACGTGCAGTATGTAAGGAAATATGAATCTTTTAGTTGGACCACTTTTTTCGCTTTGTGGTAGATGGCGCTGTAATAGTCACAAACGTATAAGTACGTGGTATCACGTAACATTCCGCCAGTGCGGACGGTATTTGCTTCGTGATACATACCCGTGTTGAAACGGACCGTTTACCTATTGCGGAAAAGGTCGATATCGTGTTGATATATGGCTATTTTGATCAAAATGCCTAACGGGAGTGTCAATGTATGCTGCTCGGTATCCTGGACGACATCATCCAAGTGTGCTGATCGTTCGCCGGATAGTTACGTTATTTAAGGAAACAGGAAGTGTTCAGCCACATGTGAAACGTCAACCACGACCTGCAACATATGATGATGCCAAAGTAGGTGTTTTAGCTGCTGTCGCGGCTAATCCGCACATCAGTAGCAGAGAAATTGCGCGAGAATCGGGAATCTCAAAAACGTCGGTTTTGAGAATGCTACATCAACATCGATTGCACCCGTACCACATTTCTATGCACCAGGAATTGCATGGCGACGACTTTGAACGTCGTGTACAGTTCTGCCACTGGGCACAAGAGAAATTACGGGACGATGACAGATTTTTTGCACGCGTTCTATTTAGCGACGAAGCGTCATTCACCAACAGCGATGACGTAAACCGGCGTAATATGCACTACTGGGCAACGGAAAATCCACGATGGCTGCGACAAGTGGAACATCAGCGACGTTGGTGGGTTAATGTATGGCGCGGCATTATGGGAGGAAGGATAATTGGCCCCCATTTTATCGATGGCAGTATAAATGATGCAGTGTATGCTGATTTCCTACGTAATGTTCTACTGATGTTACTACAAGATGTTTCACTGCATGACAGAATGGCGATGTACTTCCAACATGATGGATGTCCAGCAGATAGCTCGCGTGCGGTTGAAGCGGTATTGAATAGCATATTTCACGACAGGTGGATTGGTCGTCGAAGCACCATAACATGGCCCGCACGTTCACTGGATCTCATGTCCCCGGATTTCTTTCTGTGGGGAAAGTTGAAGGATATTTGCTATCGTGATCCACCGACAATGCCTGACAACATGCGTCACCGCATTGTCAATGCACATGCGAACATTACGGAAGGCGGACTACTGGCTGTTGAGAGGAATGTCGTTACACGTATTTCCAAATCCATTGAGGTTGACGGGACATCAGTTTGAGCATTTATTGCATTAATGTGGTATTTGCAGGTAATCACGCTGTAACAGCATGCGTTCTCAGAAATGATAAGTTCACAAAGGTACATGTATCACATTGGAACAACCGAAATAAAATGTTGAAACGTACCTACGTTTTGTATTTTATTTTAAAAAACCTCTGTGTTACCGACTGTTCGTCTAAAATTGTGAGCCATATGTTTGTGACTATTACAGCGCCATCTATCACAAAGCGAAAAAAGTGGTCCTACTAAAACATTAATATTACTTTACGTACTACACGAATATGTAATGAAAATGGGGGTTCCTTTTAAAAAAACTCAGTTGACATCCGTTTGACCTACGGCAGCGCCATCTAACGGGCCAACAATAGCGCCATCTGGTTTCCCCCTTCAAGCTAGACAAGTTTCGCTTTTTGTAGGTTTTTCGTTTGCCGCATATGGCGTGAGATATTTGGCCCGGTCACGATCAATGGACCACCCTGCATATACGTAAGTGCCTTAGAGAATAGTGTTTGTTGTAAACTAGGATTTCCCGCAGATGTCTGTGAGAAACAGTTAGCTGATAAAAGCTGTAATAATTTCTATCCATATCGCGACAAATGTTGACTACTAGATTTTCGTGCAGTCATTGAAATGTGCGCATCTTACGACACGTATAACCGTTGTAGTCATTGTCTACCCAATTACTGACACAGTGATATCATAAATTAAGTATGCGTGTTGGTATGAAATGGAACGACGAAACAGGCTCAGTAGTAGATAAAGTAAACGACTGAATTCCATTTACTGGTAGGCTGCGGAGAAGCTGCAGTTTATCTACGAAAGCTTTCGGCTACGGAACGCTTGTAAGACATGTACTGGAATACTGGGAAGCATTCTGGCAGTGAAGCTGACTGTAGTGCCTATGTATCCATACGAATGGAATTTCTTTGCTAAGGACATTTAATAATGTAAATTGAAGTACATCTTTGACAGCTGTGTAAATGAGGACAATTTCCTATAAATGTAGGAGGATATGGAAAGTGTAGATATTGAAAAGTTTTACCCAGCTCGTACACACTACTTCCTGCTATTCTTTACAGGAATGTTCATACACGTTTCTGGTGAGATTCTGTTGCTCACTGTTGAAGAAGAGTGGTTCTGGAGAGACATAAAAATTCAAATGAAAATGCATGTCCGACGGAAAAGAGAAAAAAGTAATTTACACGACGGTAGCTGGCTAATTTTCCGCTGTCGATTTAGAGGGTTCGCGCACACAGGAAATATTTGGGGAACACATTGCGAACAGGCGCCGGTTGTGTAACGAATAAGTGTGTGCGGTGTCGGCGCTCGATAGCAGGCGCCGTGAATGAACTCATTTATCATGGAGATGCACTGCCCCGGGCAGCGAGCGCGCCAATTTCTCCCGGCAGCCTTCTCCCGCGACAATGCACCGAATTAACTGAATGGCGCGCCGTGCCTCTAAGCCAGTTAACGGCCGGATTTAACAGCTCGGCCTGTGGTAACTGTATCCCGTGTTCCGATTTGTAGCTCCTCAGCTGGTTTACTCTCACTGCCCTCTCTGCTGTTGGTTCTTTGAGAGACTGACGAGTGCTTTCCGCACCTTCCTCGTTGTACTTCATCTCAAAGCCCTCTTCCGTTTGTCTCGGAGATTGCTTTTCTCGTTCCTTTGGTTGTCATATACGTGTAGCTATCTTCAACTCTTTTGTGAAAGTGTCACTAAAATCCTTACATTTACGTTATCCAGGAGATTTAAGCTAATCCCATCATTAATCTGTTTATATGACCAAAAGTGAATTCCGATAACCTGGTTAACGTTATTTGATGTACTAGAGGGCAAATGTAATTTGCTTTTTATGTAACTGTTCACCGATATTTGTGCGAGTTTTGGGTATGGTTCCTATGTTTCATGATGTGTCGGCAGCGGGGCCAACACCTTGTAGATCGAAGTGGCTGAAAGTGCACGCTAAACTAACGCAGACGGGCGTGAAGTACTGGAACATGAGACTTATTAATGAATAAGAAGAAAAGTACGTAGCTGGAATAATATACTTAACTTTATTCTCTTGTTGGAATACATCTCTTGAATAGTAGTAAGCTATAAGCACTGATACAAATGGCGCCTTGCTAGGTAGTAGCTATGGAATAAGCTGAAGGCTATTCTATCAGTCTCTCGGCAAATGAGAGGAAGACTTGGTAGGTCTGGTCGCAAGCTATGTCGTCCGTACAACTGGGGCGAGGTCATGTCCGTGTCTTGTGACCTGCCATGTGGTGGCGCTAGGATTGCGATTACACAGTGGCGACACGCGGGTCCGACATGTACTACAGGACCGCGGCCGATTTAAGTTACCACCTAGCAAGTGTGGTGTCTAGCGGTGACACCACATTTCATCATGAAAGAAAATGAGAAAAATGATTATACAATGCGGAGAGAAAGATCGTATACATATGTTGACGTATACTATACGACGTTTTATTAATGGCTCTGAGCACTCTGGGATTTAACTTCTTTGGACATCAGTCCCCTAGAACTAAGAACTACTTAAACCTAACTAACCTAAGGACATCACACACATCCATGCCCGAGGCAGGATTCGAATCTGCGACCGTAGCGGTCGCGCGATTCCAGACTGTAGCGTCTAGAACCGCTCGGCCACTACGGCCGGCTTTTATTAATGTTTGCGGCAGTGTGCGCAATGGAGCGCTGAGGAAATCAATGGAGTCGTAGCAAAGAAATTCCAAGAAAGAAAAAGAAAGGATCTTTCTAGAAAGTTCTTACAGTTCACCTACACCTCATTAACGAAAGCTGCTAATGTGTGTGAGGAATAAATTCTTCTTGGACAACTGAACAACGACTTTAGCGTTATAACTAGCCATTACGGACTTTACAGTTTTATCATGCTGTAAAACACTGAAGTGGCAAAAGTCGTGGGATACTTCCTAATATCGTGTCGGACCTCTTTATACCCGGCGTACTGCAGGAACTCGACGTAGACTCAAGAAGCCGTCCAAAGATTCCCCCTGAAGAAATATTGAGCCATGCTGCCTCTGAAGCGGTCCACAATACTGGAAGTATTGCCGGTGCAGAATTTTGTGCACCAACTGTTCTCTCAATTATGTAAATGTTCGAAAGGCTGTCGGGCCATCTCGGTAGCCAAATCTTTCTCTAGAATATTCTTTAAACCACTCGCGAACAATTGTGACCTGCTGACACGACGCGTTGTCATCCATAAGAATCCCATCTTTGTTTGGGAACATGAATTTCAGGAACAGATTCAAACGGTCTCCAAGTAACCGAGAATAACTATTTTCAGTCAAAAATCGGTTCAGTTGGACCAGAGGACCCAGTTCAGTACCTTAAATAAATCCCACACCATTATGGAGCGCCGGCCGATGTGGCCGAGTAGTTCTAGGCGCTACAGTCTGGAACCGCGCGACCACTACGGTCGCAGGTTCGAATCCTGCCTCGGGCATGGATGTGTGTGATGTCCTTAGGTTAGTTAGGTTTAAGTAGTTCAAAATTCTAGGGGACTGATGACCTCCGAAGTTAAGTTCCCTAGTGCTCAGAGCCATTTGAACCATTATGGAGCCACCACGAGCTCACAGTGTCTTGTAGACGGCTTGGGTCCATGACCCTGTGGGGTCTGCGCTTAACTCGAATCCTACCATCAGTTGTTACGAACTGAAATCTGGACTCAGTTGATCAAGCTACCGTTTTCAAATCGTCTTGGGTGCAACCGATGTTAACAAAGGAACTCGCCTCAGTCGTTGCTGCGATACCACATTACCACCAGATTTCTCCGCCCTGTCCTAACGGATACGTTCTTCGTACGTTTCAAATTGTTTCTGCGGTTATTTCACGTAGTGTTGCTTGTCTGTTAGAACTGACAAATTCTACTCAACGACCGCTGCTCTCGGTCGTTAAGTGAAGACCTTTGGGGTAGTGCGTTGTCCGTTGGGATATAATGCCAGAAATTTGGTATTCTTGGCACGCTCTTTACACTGTGAATCTCTTAATATTGAACTCTCTAACGACTTCTGAAATGGAATGTCCTAGGCGTTAAGTTCCAGTTACCATTCCACGTTCAAAGTCTGTTGATTCCCGTCGTTCGCCCATAATCACTTCGGAAACGTTTGGCTTCAATTAGCTGAGTGCAAATGACAGCTACACAAATGCGCTTGTGTACGCGATACTACCGGAATCTGTATATGTCCATACCGCTATCCCATCTGTCACCTCAGATTGCATTCCAAGAAAATGAAGAAACAAGTCTTTCGCCTGTTTGCCAAATAACTTGCGACCCGAAACAACGCAGATGACGTGTGAAGCGTAGCACTGTACCATACACCACTGGTAGCACTTGGCGCCGCTCACGTGCGCATTATCCTCACCTCACACCTCCCTAATTGCCAGTCGGTAGAATTCGGACCTATAAGATTTATTCGGCGACATTTCCAACCACTAAATTTTAAGTACGCTGTACTAAAGAAAATCAGATATATAGGGTAATTCAAAAGTCATGTTTCAAAGAACGAATCCTACACCGGTGTTTCAATAGTCTTGTCCCATGGGACGAAAATGTACATTCAGGGATACAACAAGAACGATCATTCGAAGCAAAACAGTCTAGCCAACATGGGCTCTGAATTGCATCCCTTAAGAGATATAAGCACTTGTTCTTCATCTTCGCTACTGCGAAATATATCTCTTCTACTGAACAAGAGTTCATGGCTCACAAGATACGCATTTTAGAACCCACGTTTACTAGACTTTTTCCCTTCTAATGATCATTTGTGTCATATCTCAGCTACCGAATTTGTTCTGTGGACCCAGACTTTTAAACAAGCAATGAAGATTTTATCTTACGGGACATGACCTTAAAATCACATTGTGTACTTGGTAGCAATGTATTCCATTATTAAACATACTGTACAGTGACTTCAGTTTCCAATGTATAAAATATCTAAGAGTTCGTTATCTCCTGTGTGCGACTTTTACCTTCGTATTTTCTTGATACACAGCAAGAGTGGGATTTATTTTGTGGCTGCACCGCATGGGGGTGGTTGAGCTTGGTCCCTGTGCACTGATTGTCTATGTGTGAGGCAAATCTTTGTTTTGTCGTCCTCCAGCCCTGCCTGAAATGGGCCAAGTGCAAGTCGGTGCATTGCATTAAGAGGGTGCAGTGCATGGACTATTCTACATGCAAGTAGTAGAGAGAAAGACATAGCTCAACCGCATAACGATGTGGTACGGAATTGGTTGTTGTTTTTGTGGTGTCACCGCCAGACACCACACTTGCTAGGTGGTAGCTTTAAATCGGCCGCGGTCCATTAGTACATGTCGGACCCGCGTGTCGCCACTGTCAGGATCGCAGACCGAGCGCCACCACAAGGCAGGTCTAGTGAGACGTACGAGCACTCGCCCCAGTTGTACGACGACTTTGCTAGCGACTACACTGACGAAGCCTTTCTCTCATTTGCCGAGAGACAGAATAGCCTTCAGCTAAGTCCATGGCTACGACCTAGCAAGGCGCCATTAGTTACTTCATGAATCTAAAGAGTCTCACTTGTATCATCAAGAACGCTGTATACCAAAGGACGATATAAAAGTTAAGTGTTCTAGTAGCTACGTTCTTTTCTTTATCACATTCATCACGTATCCTGTTCTAGACTTCGCGCCAGTCGGCGTGTGTGTACGTGTGCCCTTTCGGCTACCCGTCTCTGTGGACTGGATGCCTTGTCAGTCCACTACAGTTTTATTACATGAATCATCCGGGCATCTGCAGTAACCGATTTCAGGAAATAACAGAAACCTGAATAGGCTTTCAGAATGCGAAATCAGTGTACTGAACTTCGCTAACAGACGTATACTTGTGTGCCTTGTGGCTGTTTCAACTATCACGTACTGTTCCAGAATACGTATGGGTGCCTCATTCCGGTTGAGCAATGGGGCTCCTGATGTTAGACGATGCAAATGAGACGAACTGCGTGTCGTCTCCCCTTCTGTCGCTATTTCATGGAACCATTTGGAATACCTGTCAAGTCGTCTTTTCTTCAACACGTTCCTAGTGGTTCATTGCACAAAGCCCACACGGAAACATTTTATACTTATAATATCACGTATTTCTCATATAGGGGCAGGAACCCTTCATCTTAGTAGTTTGGCAGGTACACCCTGACTGGATACGAATGACAGATGATCACAAAAATGGTTCAAATGGCTCTGAGCACTATGGGACTCAACTGCTGAGGTCATTAGTCCCCTAGAACTTAGAACTAGTTAAACCTAACTAACCTAAGGACATCACACACATCCATGCCCGAGGCAGGATTCGAACCTGCGACCGTAGCGGTCTCGCGGTTCCAGACTGCAGCGCCAGAACCGCGCGGCCACTTCGGCCGGCCAGATGATCACATAGCTACAGTGTCTTTATACATGATTGTTCCAGTGACTGTTTCAGATGATGGTGTTTACAATTCTGCGGCAGTGCTATCTTTCTTGCCAAATATATCACGGAACCCACGCCAAACTTTCAGAGCTCTGCTGTTATTACCAAGTCTCTTCTGTTTCTTCCTTAAAGTTTTAATTGCCCCTTGGCCTCTCCTTTTTCTCCCGTGCTTGGAGTTAGACGTAGTATTTACTGAAATTTGCAATTGGAAGCTAGTTATATGAAACACCTAAATGGAGCCATTCCTTGACCTGACTTTATTAGGAAGCATAGCTGCAAACTTTGGAGCAGATTTGCTTCCCTATGGAAATTGAATTTATTATTGAATTTCTAAGAGCTGTACAGGTAAGTAGCTATATTTCAGACTGCCTTAAATGCCGCCATTTCTGGTACATTTTTTTGCACCCCGGCCATGAGAACAACCGCCGTACAAATTGTCCCTACTCTGGGATTACCCTGGAACGGTCTAACGGCCTCCTTGATCCGCCGACTTCCACCCGGCCAAGCAAGTAAATTCACTTCTCCTGAGTATAACGCGTAGATGGCCGAAAAACTCACCTAAATGTGTGTAACGTTACACAGTCTCGATGATTGACTGATATCGTCTTGTAACATTAGCCAACATGGCCTGGCATACCAGTACTGCGAACGGCTGAAAGCAAGAGGAATGTGCAGCTATTACTGTCATCGAGGGCATGCAACTCTAGTGTATAATTAAAAGATGGAGTTCCGTTGGGTAAAATATTCGGGAGGTAAAGCAGCTACCAACTGGATGTCCGTTCAGGGGTCACTCTGGAGTAAGTCCTCATCAGGAAAAACGAAACTGGCAATCTCCGAATCGGAGGTTAGATAAGATAAAAAGGCATAGGTTAAAGTTACATATAGTGAAGTTCAGTGGCAGGATGAACAGGAATTCTGGCAAGGTGAATACATTGTTATAAGTACAAAATCAAATAGTGGTAATCCAGCAGTAGGTCTAATAATGAATCAGAAACAGAAATGCGTGTAAACTGCTATGAACAGCATAGGTAACGTATTATCTTAATCAAGAAAGAAACAAAGCCACCAACTTAACAAGAACAAGTTGGTATGCCAACTAGCTCCGCAGATGATAAACAGTTCGGAAGAATGTATGGTGAGATAAAAGAATTTATTCAGACGCTTAAGCTAGAGGAAAATTTAACTGTGGTGAGATACTGGAATTCGATAGTAGGAAGCGAAAGAGAAGGAAAAAACGTAGGAGAATATGGAGTCTGGGAAAGAAATAAGACAGGAAGCCGTCTGGTATAATTTTACACAGAGCATAATTTGGTCATGGCTTACGCTTGGTTTAAGAATCATGAGAGAGATAAAGAGTCACTTGAAGGTTTCATATTGATTATATAACGGTGAGACAGAGATTTCAGAACCAGATCTTAATCTTTAAGACATTTCCCGGGGTAGATATGGACTCTAAAACTTTTTAATGGTTAGGAACTTAGATTAAAACTAAAAAAATTAGAAATAGGTAGGAAATTAAAAAGATGGATCGTGGATAAGTAGAAAGAACCAGAAGTTGTTGGGACTTTAAAGGGAACATTACACAACAATTCTCTGAAACGAACTAGAGCAGAAAACGAATGAGTTCAATAGAACGAAAAACCAGTCCAATTTGCAAATATATTTTTCATTCGATAGCTAGTCTGGGGCCGATACCCATTTTCAAATCAGTATAACAAAGTCGAAAATGGCATTTCCGAAGATATCAACAAAATGTGTAATGTACGTTCACAATGCATACAGATATTGAGTTATCTGTCTGCACTGTGAATCCATATTACACATTTTGTTAACACCTTCGAAAATGCTATTTTCGATATTGTTATGTTGATTTGAAAATGGGTCTCGGCCTGAAACCAGTTATCGAATGAAAAATAAAATATTTGCAACTTGGACTGGTTTTTCATTCTGTTGATTAACTTAAGTTGTTGAGCGAAGTTACTCCAGCATGAAGTTCGTAAACAAATGAGTTGCTTTGAGAGATGAAATAGTAATGTCAGCAGAGGATCCAAGAGGTGAAAAGACAAGGCCTAATACAAATTCCTGGATATCGTAGGAGACATTGGACTTCACTAATGAAGGAGAAAACATAAAAATGTAGCAGATGAAGCCGGCAAAAAGAATACAGATGTCAAGAGATGAGACTGACAGGAAGTGCAAAGTGGCTGAGCAGGAATGGGTAGAGGAAAAATGTAAGGCTATAGAAGCATATATAATTATGGAAAAGATAATACTGGTCCACAGGAAAATTTAGAGAGACCTTTGGAGAAAAGGTATAAATATCAAGATGTCACATGGAGAAAATGAAAACAGTGTTGTAGAAATCGAAGAGGAAGCAGATAAAGATAAGATGGGTGATACTTTCACGTAGAAGAAGGTGTAATTAGATGAATGACGAACACTAAATTCGCTTAATGAAGGTTTATTCAGCAGTTGTACATACGAGAGCGCGTAGGGCATACGGTATATATACAGTTACAGAACATTCCAGTACAATGATTCTTGACTTTGTGGTTACTTCTGGAATGTACTCGAACCGAATATAGAAAATAAAATTTTACAGTTGAGGTGAATTTCGAACTCACGACCCTCCATGCATCAGTCTAGTATCATTAGCACTCCAAGACGGTGACTGTGCTGCTCAGATTCTTCTTCCACATTGTTCCCTCCTTAAGAGAACAGCGTCTCGATGTTACGTCCTAATCCGGGAACGAGTCATCAGTCCTGCATACTCAGATTCCCAGTGACTGATGTTCGCCCTGGCGGTGATCTTAGAATTTCCTTTGCCGCTACGATCTTCGTAACCTTTCCGCTTGTTGCCTGTTGCTGGAGCTTCGAATTTACCATGGGTTGCAGAATCCTTATAGGGCTTCATTCGAAGGACGTGGACCGTATCTCTGATCTTTCGTCGTCTTGTGTCGGCGTCGAAATGTTCAACTTCATAAGTAACATCAGATAACTGTCTTACAACCTTATAAGGTCCAAAGTTCCAAAGGAGCTTCTCAGAGAGACCAACCTTCCGAACAGGAGGGAAGATCCAGACGAGGTCACCCGGCTGGTAGACAACAGGGCGGTGGCTCGCGTCATACCTTCGGCAATCGTTTTCTTGAGCCTGCAGCGTGCAGAGTCGAGCTAACTCAGCTCTGGTTAACACCTGGCCGATGTAGTCGTCGTCCACGTCATCAGGATGTAACGGAAACAACGTCCATCGTCCTAGTCGCCTCACGCCCATGCACCAGGAAAAATGGTTTAAATCCTGTGGTGTCTTGTTTGGAGGTGTTGTAGGCAAACGTCACGAAAGGTAGCACCTCATCCCAGCTGCTCTGCTCAACATTGACGAACATTGATAGCATGTCGGCCAAGGTCTTATTAAGGCGTTCAGTAAGCCCGTTAGTTTGTGGATGGTAGGCAGTCGTCATGAGATGAGTAATGTTGCACCGACGGTTTATCTGTGTCACAAGATTCGACTGACAAACTTTCCCTCGATCCGTAATTAACGACCCTGGGGCACCGTGTTTTAATACGTTTTCCACGATGCCAATAGCAGACGTTGGAAATCGTCCGAGGAGGTCAATCCCAACACGATGGAAAGGCGTTTCGGCTGGTGAAATTGGTATGAGTCGACCAGACGGTTTCTGAGGAACTGCCTTTCTCCTCAAGCATTCTCGATAGTGCGACACAAAGTGATGGACACTTCTAAGTAAACCTGGCCAGAAAAATCTCTTGCGAATCCTATCGTACGTCTTAATAAATCCTAAATGTCCGGCCTCAGGTGCGTCATGGAATTTTTCTAGAACATCTAAGCGCATATGTTTAGGAGTCACTAGTACACACCTCTTTCCAAACGGATCAAAGATTTTCTTGCAAAGTAATCCATTAACTACCTTAAATTGTCCTTTCACATCCTCTGACGAATTTCAGGCAAGCATAATTTGAGATATCTCTGCTTATCAGAGAGATTCTGGAGTGCAACGAGACAGTCACAATCTTCATCAAAGTCTTGATGGTCTTGCACAGGGTTTCTTGAGAGACAGTCGGCATCTTGGTGTTTTCTCCCACTTTTGTACACTATGGTAATGTCATACTCTTGAAGACGTAGTGCCCACCTGGCGAGTCGTGCTGTTGGATCCTTAAGAAATGTCAACCAACAAAGTGAGTGATTGTCTGTAACAACTGTGAATGACCTTCCATAGAGATACTGTCGAAATTTGCACATGGACCAGATCACAGCAAGACATTCTCTTTATGTAGCTGAGTAGTTTCCATCCGAAATTTGCACCATAACAACACCGATCCCATACCCACTGGCATCTATGTGTAGTTCTGGAGGTGCTCTCTCATCATACAGACCAAGTGCAGAGTCAGTCGTCAGAGATTTTCGCAGCACATCAAAAGAATCTTGTTGAGTACCACCCCAGATAAATTTAGCATCCACTTTTAACAAGTCTTGGAGTGGCATGTCTTTGATACAAAAGTCTTTGATAAAACGACGGTAATAAGAACATAATCCGAGGAAGCTTCTCACATCTCTAATGCTTTTAGGAATCGGAAATTCCATTATAGATCTTACCTTTTCTGGGTCTGGCCGCACACCTTCGTTTGACACAAGGTGTCCAAGTATTTTGATTTCTTTTGCTCCAAAGAGAAACTTTCTTCGGTTAAGTTTCAGTCCGCCTTGTTGGAGACTCTTTAGGAACAGCCCTCAGTCTTTTTATGTGTTCACCAAATGTCATCTAAATAACAAAGACATATCGTCTACTTCAGGTGACTTAGAAGATGATCCATCATCCGTTCAAAAGTTGGTGGTGCATTACACGAACCAAATGGCATTACCTTAAACTCATAGAGGCCCTTAGGGGTGATGCATCATGTTTTCTCACGATCAGCCTCATCTACTTCGTTTTGCCAGTATCCCGAGTACATGTCCATGGTTGAGAAAAACTTAGCCCCCTTCAGGCAATCTAGTGTATCGTCAGTTCGTGGAAGAGGGTGAACGTCCTTTTTAGTTATCTTATTAAACTTCCTGTAATCAACACAAAAGCGCCCACTGCCATCCTTCAGGAATGAGAACCACTGGTGACGACCATGGGCTCTGCGAAGGCTGAATGTTGTCATTCTTCACAATTTTCTCTACCTCGTCGCGAATTATTCGACGTTCCGTTGCTGACACACGGTATGCTCTCAGGCTTATTGGTTGATGGTCTCCAGTGCTAATCCGGTGCTTCACCGTCGATTTGTCTAATTTGCTCTTTAGCTGTGGATTGAAGCATTCAGAGAACTCTTGAAGAATGGCAAGTAGCTTCTTCTGTTGTTCCTTAGTAAGATCTGGTCATAGTCGAGATAGAAGATCTAGTATCGTGGTGGTAGCGCTAATTTCGCTCACAAACTCAGCATGGGAGGTTTCTACGAAGCTCAGCTGTTCCGCAGTTAACTGCTTAGCGTTTGCAACGCACATGCGCCTTGGAAGGATCTGAGGTTCCTGGAGACAGTTAACTATCCACAATTCACCGAATCCGTTCTTAAACGAGACGACAGAGGCTGGGAGCACCAAGTTATACTTCAGTGGTAAGCTTCTCTTACATTCCACTACAAGATCCATGGGTTGATGCATGGCATGCCACATGACAGTTACCTTCCTAGCGCTGATTGCAGGAATGATCACTTCATCCAGCACACATAGTCTCCACACACTCGGAAGCGCATCTTCCAGTCCACAGTGTCTCATCTCGTCTAGCATGATCTTCTAGCAACCACAATCTATAATTGCCTGAGAACCGTTCAAAAAGTCCAATTCGAGAATGACGTCATGACTACACTCTTGTAAGACGATGAATTCTAAGGGCTGTGTATGGGCACTTATACTCACACGAATGACAAATCTTCCTATATGTTTTACATACTTCCCATTAGCCAGCTTCAGCAGAGATGTTTTGCTGTCGACGAATACGGTTTTCAGCAAGTGGCTACGTTACCCTCCGAGATGACTGAATATGATGTTCCAGAGTTCGCAAGAGCTTGGGCTGGTCGGCCACCCATGAGGATATCGAAGGATATCGACGTAGTTTCCTATCATTTTTGTAGTGATCGATGGCGGAGGATTTTTCTCTTCGGCGGCCTCACCTCCAAGGGAGGTCGCACTCTTTAGTATTCCAGGTCGCGGCGGATAGGTGATCGGCTGGAGCTTCTAAACGGCGATGGAGACCTTGATCGGCGTGTTGGGGAGCGTCCTCTCCAGCGGCTAGCTTGCGGCGATGGTGACCTATGTCGTCCTGAGCCCACATCTTCTTGTTCATCTTCGTCGTCCCGGAGTTGGCGTCGGCTAAGATCGGTCTGCTGCCTTCTGGTGCGGGCGTCATCAAATAACCGCCGCCTTTCTCGATTATAGCGCACCACATGTACCGGTCGCCCGCAGTGAAAACATAGTGGTTGTTTATCCTGGGTCCTCCAGACGTCAGTCTTCCTTGGTGCCCAAACAGGTTCCTCATGCAGCCGGGGTCTCGACAGTTTCGCTGATTTAAAGAGAAATTAAGGACGAGAGATTGGGTTCAATGTCGGTTGAACTTCTCCCATATGACCTCTTGAAGCGTCTCGGTTTTTTGCTCGCCTTGCAATCCAAGTGCCTTCCTAACTTCCTCTCTTACTGTCTGACGAAGAACACTTGTTAAATCTGTTTCTTCCTCCATCACTGACATCGATACGACGTTGGGAAGCCGTTCAAACTTCTTGCGTGTAATTCTTTTTTGATGCATTGTCTCGATATACTGGCACCACTTTATGAAGTCGTCTGCTGTCGAAACCTACTTCAGGAGTAGGGCCTGATACATGTCCTCAGCAACACCCTTCATGAGATGTGCAACCTTATCTTCCTCCTTCATTCTAAGATCCACTATTTTACACAGCTCCAAGACGTCTTGGATGTAGGATGCTGTAGTTTCTCCTAGACGCTGTGCCCTGCACTTTAATTTATCTTCAGCCTTGCACTTCTGTCGTTGTGTGTCGCCGAAATACTTGCGCAGTTCCGCCTGGAATGCTTCCCAGCTTGTGAACGTCTCCTCGTTGTTGTCATATCATTGCTTGGCAGTGCCCTCGAAGTAGAAAAATACGTTAGCCAGACACACGGTGTCATCCGATTTGTTAAATTTGGCTATATGCTCATACACCTTCAGCCACTTGTTTGGATCTTGGCCATCGTCACCAGAGAACCCGGAGGGATGTCTCATGTTCAAATGTTCAAATGTGTGTGAAATCTTATGGGACTTAGCTGCTAAGGTCATCAGTCCCTAAGCTTACAAACTACTTAACCTAAATTATTCTAAGGACAAACACACACACCCATGTCCGAAGGAGGACTCGAACCTCCGCCGGGACCGACCGCATAGTCCTTGACTGCAGCGCCTAAGACCGCTTGGCTAATCCCACGCGGCGAATGTCTCATGTGGTGGCACACAGTTGCTATCATGCTAATGTCCTCTTATTCTTCTGTCTACGATAGATTGCGATCTGCTGAATATGTGTCGAACTTGGGTTTGTCGCCACGTAAACGGCGGCTCTGTCGTGGCCTGATGGGAGCCACTGTGTCGTCGATAATGTGCACTATCACAAGTTTCAATACCCAGCGTCTCCACCAGAATAATCTCACGTAGAAGAAGGTGTAATTAGATGAATGACGAACTCTAAGTTAACTTAACGAAGGTTTATTCAGCACTTGCACATACAAGAGATCGGAGCGAACTGCCTCCGGCCAGAACACATACGGTATGTATACACTTACAGAATATTCCAGTACAACGATTCTTGAAATTTGTGATTAGTTCTAGAATGTACACGAACCGAATATAGAAAATAAAATGTTACAGTTTACGTGAACTTCGAACTCACGATCCTCCAAGCAAGAGTATAGCTCGTAACCACTACAGCACGGTGACTGCGCTCCGTAGTCTCTTCAGCGACGATGTGACACTCGAGGAAAAATTCGACAGAAAACTGATAGACCATAGCAAGGATCCTGGGTTATCGATATTCTCTAATAACTGCTGATATCCTTGGGAGAGCAAGCCACGACAAAACTATTCCCCCTGGTGGGCAAGATATGTGACACAGAAGATATACCCTGAATTAAAAGCAGAATGTAACAATTCAAATTTTAATGAAAGCAGGTGTTGACAGGTACGAATTTTACAGAACTATCAGTGTAGTACGTCATGGTTGCAAAGTAATAACAAGAATTATTTGCAAAAGAATGAGAAAACTGGTAGAAGGCGACCTCGGGGAAGAACATTTCGGATTCTGGAGAAATGTTGGGATACGCGAAGCAATACGGGCTCTACGACTTCTCTTAGAAGGCAGGTTAAGGAAAGGCAAAACTACATTAAAACTTTTCTCATACTTAGTGAAAGATTTCGACCTCGTTGAATGGAATACACCCTTTGAAATTCTTAAGGTAGTATACAACTTTTACAGAAACCAGATGGCCGTTATGGGAGTCGAAGGCCATTAAGGGAAGCTGGGAGTGAGACAGTTTTGTAGCCTATCCACGATGCCATTGAGTCTTTACACTGAGGAAGCAGAGAAGGAAAGCAAGGAGAAATTTGAAGTAGGAATTAAAATTAAGGGTGAAGAAATAAAAAAAATGAGATTTGCAGGTGACACTATAAGTCTGTCAGAGACGGCAAAGGGCTTTGAAGATCGCTTGAGAGGATTGGCAAGTATACTGAAATCAGGATATATGATAAACATCAACAAAAGGTAAACAAGGGTAATGGAATGTAATCGAATTAATTCATGCGACACCGATTGTGACAGAATTAGACGAAGAGATGACAGGTTAAAAGAAGTAGATGGTTTTTGCTACTTGGGCAGTAAAACAACTGATGATGACCGAATTAGAGAGGATATACAATGAAGATTGGCACTTGCAAAAAATGCGTTTCTGAAGAAGATAAATTTGCCTACAACGTTATCTTGTAGGGAAGCGAGATGTGGACAATAAGCAGCTCAGAAATAGAGTATAGGAGCTTTAAATATAAACCGTCTTCGACTTCATCTAGCTGACTGTTAGAGCAACCGTATAAAAACCATTTTAATAAAACAGTCTTGGTTGAGAAATATCGTGATCGAGAATGCCGAAGTGACACAAAGTATCTAATGAACAATGACGAAATGTTGAAACCTGTATAGTTGTCGCAAAATAAAAGTGTGGTCAAGACATGAGAAAAGTTATTAACAATGCATCCAAAATGGTCGCGTCGTCTCACAGCATTTTCATACAAATTGGAGCTTTAATGACGCGTTTCGCCTTTCGCCTTTGTAGGCCATCGTCAGAGTATCTAAAAGGAGAATAAATGGAAAAAAAATACTTAAGGTATGGTCCTATCCTACACTACTGTTATAAAGAATCTTAGGAAATTCTTACGAACAATGGATGGGGAGACAGCTGCAGAACGATTATGCTGTGAACTAGGCAAACGTCAAGACTGAACTAACTTGGGCATGTGCCTAGACAGTGGACACGAACTGACAAGCAAACCTTGAAAACAAAAATATAAATGGAGTTGTGTCAAGTCAAATAAAGTGCTACAATACGAGACAGTACCTACGATACAGTCATGACGGCAAGTGTAGTGGTCTAGCGTTAGGACCAAACGTATACACATCTTAATTCACTAAACATAGTTCAATCAATGCCGCCTGTCACAGTAGAAGACGTCGAGCATCCAGCTGAGCATTAGAGTGAGCACCGCATACAGTTAAATAGCGGAAACACATGAAGATTGTACTCATAAACAATTTTCACAACATAACTGACGTTTATAACAAATATTGCAGTATGTTAAGCTGCAGAAGCGCTATGACTAAAGAACAACAATGAAATAATGTGTGCGACGGAATACAAACTAAAAATTAAAAAGATGTAAAAGAAACATTTGTACAATGCACTCATAGCCGCTAGCATAGCACCACGCGATAGCAAACGATACGGGCCACAAAAAGGAGCAAGTGGAGTAAAGCAGGAGAGTATCACAGCATAAACATTAATTACAACGATGTTAACACAGTCTGACATTTAAAATATAAAAACTAAAAGCGTAACAAATTTTAGAAATTTAAAAAATGACGTAAGTACAACATACGATAAAAGTATCCATAAACAACAGATGTATGCGCGAACCATACAGTCAAATCAGGGGGTTTGAAAGAGGGCGCGTTATTGGCATGAGAGAATGTAAAGCATCCATCTGGGAAATTGCTGCTTTTGTGAGACGAAATGTTTCGGCAGTGCAACGCGTGTGAGTAGAATGGTTCACGGAAGGCCTTAGAATACGACGAGATGGATCAGGTCGCACCACACACAAAACTACCCTAGAAGATCGACACCTCATCCGAGTGCCACTGCAGGAGAGATCTGCATCCTCCTGGGCTCTGGTGCAAAAATGGAACAGTGTAACACATCGCACACCATCAGGGGTGACAACCTGTTGCCGTTTATTTTGGCATGAATTACGTGCAAGTCGTCCACTTGGTCGTCTACCTTTGACAAATGTGCAGAGACATGCTAGACGGCAATGGTGTATGGAAAGACGTCACTGGGGACAGGGATGGCGTCAGATGGTGTTTTCGGACGAATACAGGTTATGTTTGTTTGAAAATGATGGCTGCATTTCGGTTCGCCACAGTCAGGGCGAGTGGCATCATAATGACTGCATTCGCACAAGACATCCAACTCAAAATGAAAACATTTTATAACATAAATTTTTGAAGATATAAAGATGATGCGAAATCTGTCGAAACTAGTTCTTTGTAAATAAAGAAATATTTATTCGATATTGGCCTTAGGAAGAGTGGTCTGTCTGCCGTCCACACCAGGGCTTGCAAGCCACCACATAAGAGCATTCAGGGACAGTGTGTTGTCAGGGAGTAAATGTCAGTGTGTTAGCCTCTCGCAATGTATTTATTTCTGACAGTAGCTGCAATCCTGAGCGATAGCTTGGATTTACTATATTTGGAAGAGGGCTACTCTGTTCTCACTAGATTCAAACTGTATGAAACAGAAGTTTCGCGTGTGCATTACACAATTATTAGTCTCATCTGTTCCAGTGTAGCGATTCTTTGTGTGCGTCCGTATTCAGTATCGCTGTTGTGATCTGCTCGTTAAGCTTTCCATGTTTAGGCGATTTAAACTACCTTGGATTTGTCCGGCTGATGTCTGACAGTGGCGGAATTTGTAGCCTCGTAAATAGGAGCTGAGCAAAGGGAACAATTTGCTGAAATATCAGTATTTTGTGCTTATGAATAAGGGAGATTTGGTTGTGTTGGTTCACTCTTGAAGCCTTGGATAAATGATTTCAGTAGTTACCACCCCACGATCCCACAATATCGAAGTATCAGCAGCTATCTCACAAGGGGATCACACAGCGATCGGACTTTTACAATTGATTATGTTTATGGTACGTGAAGAGCAGAACTGAAATCCACTTCCGCCGAAGCAGTTCGATGTAAGTATAAAAAATTGTAGAGAAAACACACTTTGTAGTTTTCCAGCGTCATTTGGTATGCTAAGCTAAGCAATGTGGCTCTGTGGTACAGTGGGCGCTCTCTGCATGGGGTGCCTGGGTTCGAATCATTTGGAAATCAAATTTTTAAACAAAGGCGTATGTTCTGTGAGCATTTACGTGAAGCGTAAAATGCAAAGAAAAGCAGAAAGAATTTAATTTCAGTTTTTTTAATGATACAGGCTCGATTAACATTTTTTTTCAGAATTAGTAATCAAGAATTTTTGTACGTAAAGCAAACTGGATTTTTGTGTGCAATACATGATTAAAAAGAAGACGACGTGTATTTGTCATAAAAATGACTGTCAGGAGTGTTAATTGCTATATATTTGATGAATTTTATATTTACATCATCTAGCGATTCGAACTGAATGGAAAAAAAAATCGGAGAAAATACTGACGAAACGAGACTGGATGTAGCTATTGCCGGCCTCGTACGCTTTATGCATTCTACACTTCACGGAAAGTTTCGTAGAACAAGTAGTTTGGTGCAGAAATGTGATGCCACCAGGAACTGGACCCGCGTCTGCCACGCAGCGAACGAGCTGTCACAGGGCCAACCTCCTTACCCAAAAATATGAACCGTATTTCAACGTATTGAACGAGGTCGGAAAATTCAAAGTCGTTTTCCTCGGGATTTTTTTACAGTTGCATGGAACAGCTTTGGGAGGGATATATTCGAGTGCTGAACTTAACGTACCATGGATACAAAAAATTTCGAAATTCCGTTTCTCGTGTGGTCCTCTTGTTAGCAGTTCACAGGCACCTGTTGCGTGTGCGGGTAATACACTCTAGAACAATATCAGAGCAGAATCGGAAACATACGGAAGTCGAACAACACGCTCCACCACAGTGTCCTGGCGTAACGCTGCTTCAGTGTGCTATTTGCATTTGTCCGTAGTAGAAGCATGTTGTACGAACACGAAGACAACATCGAGTGTTGTGGTTATATTTTGGGGTTCAGTACCAGGCCGTCTCTTTGTACAATCTTATGTTACCCGGTAGTCTAAACTCATGTTTGTGTTCTAGCAGCTTTCCTCGTAAGAACCAAGCTGTGTTAGCGTGAAAAGTCATTTCTCGGAAATCGATTGTTCTGTTGTGTCTCAAAAAATCACTTGTTCATACTTTATTTTTCGACGTCGATTAGGCATTTTCGCAATTTTTTTACGTTTCAAATTAATTTAATAGTCAATCATTGCCTGAACATTTCATGCCGCTAAAGTTTCCAGGTAGTTCGGTCTGGGCTATGACTTCTCAATTCTCTTACTTATTGATGTGACACTCTTCAATCAATCCTCTAAGTTTCTTTGTTACATTTATTTCTGGGTGTTTCCTTTTCCTCGAAAACTAGTTCTGATCACTTTTTTAAATCTTTGAGTCAATAAGTAATATTTATCAACGAATAGAAAATAATCCGAGATCGATTCTACCGAGATAAAGCCAGTCCTTTTTTACAGCAACTCGAACGCTTTATATTTATTTCACAGTAATATAATTTCTAATTTTGAATGATTTTCCCGAGTTTAACATCAATCGCAGCCGCCAGCTCAGTGAATCAGTTAAGATTCTTGTCTTCTCATGCAAGCCACCGCAAAAAATGTTCATCATCTGTCTATCTATCCTTAAAATCTTCAAGATTATGTACGAATAGGATATAACAGTAACACATATCAGTTTTCGGCTGATTATGGTGGCCTAATTACTTATACGAATAGTGGTTGCACTTAAAAATGGCTTGGCAAATGTAATTTTTTCGGACCATAATGCTAAACTCAGAGAATATGTACAATACACTGAAAGATCAGTTGATGTTGATAGTGACAAGACTTCGTGATGTATGAGGGGACTCAAGATCGCTAAACAATTTAATTTCATAAATCAGCAACAGAAGTTCTCAACGAACAATTCGATGTGTTAGACGAAGTATCCGAGCTGATTAATCACTTGTAAAGACACAGTTGCAGAACGGTACAGGTGATAGCCCCCAAGTGTGAGGCTAGACTTGGTTGTATTAAATACTAGTGTGTGCTAGAAAGATAGTGGTTTTTTACGATTGAGTTTCGTAAACAGTAACTGCAATCAGTGAGGCCAAGATCTAAATCATATATATTTTGTTTGAAAAAAACAATGATCGTAATGCATGATACTTAGTTTAATGCAGCTGCCAGACTAATCCTTTCATTTCTTATTAACCTGAAATGCTGCACTCAAGAGGGAAACTGTAATAATTAGTAATAATTGTAAACGTGTGGAACTAAAAAAAAACCATTATATGCAAAACAGCTCCCGAGTTTCGGTTTAAAAAATCGATGATCTCTTGATAAACGGTGCCCAACGTAGGGCTAGTACAAAACTATACGCTACACCTTTCAATACACGAAATAATACCACCTTTGGCTGATTATGAAAAGCAATGTGCTGAGTACAGGAGAAGTAATCATGGCAATTAAGCGACCCTAGTGGTAGCAACAGAATTTATTAGACATATAAACTTACTGGATAGTTGCACATTATACGAATAAATGCAGACAATCTGTAAATCATCTGTATTATATTTACAAATGGTGTTCCTAAAAAAGGAATCTATACTACTATATCAAGACAAGTCGTTGCTTAACATTGTTACCAAAAATCAAGAATAGTACTTGACGATTTATTTAAATTTTTTCACAATAATCTAATAAATATTCCACACTGTGAGAAACAAAATAGTGTGCTGTGCTCTATGTGAATACGTGCGGTTTTATTTTCATTCTCGCAATCAGGTTCAGCTGCGTCAGCAAGCATTTAAACTACATACATAAAAAAAAGTTTTGCGTCACTTGGGTTCCGAGAGTTCCAGAACCTGTACAGAAAATTGGAATAGAGATCAACATAAACACCATTTCCGCCCTTTTTATTGCTCATGACAACCACCAAAAAAAAATGGTTCAAATGGTTCTAAGCACTATGGGACTTAACATGTGGGGTCATCAGTCCCCTAGACTTAGAACTACTTCAACCTAACTAACCTAAGAACATCACACACATCCATGCCAGAGGCAGGATTCGAGACTGCGACCGTAGCAGCAGCGCGGTTTCGGACTGAAGCGCCTAGAACTGCTCGGCCACGGCGGCCGGCATGAAAACCACACATTACCTGTTGTACCACACCACAGTGAGACCTTCAGAGCTGGTGGTACAGATTGCTGTACACACCGCTACCTCTAATACCCAGTAGCACGTCCTCCCGCATTGATGCATGCCTGTGTTCGTTGTTGCATACTATGTACAAGTTCATCAAGGAACAATTGGTACAGATTGTCACACTCATAAACGGCGATACGGCGTATATATCTCAGAATGGTTAGTTGGCCACGTCGTCCATAAACAGCCCTTTTAAATCTATCCCAGGGATGTTAGGTAGGGTTCATGCCATCAAAAAAAGTATTGCATCACCTCGGTTCCGAGAGTTCCGGGACCTGTAAACAAAAGTGGAATTGAGATCAACATAAACATCATTTCTGCCCTTTTTATTGCTCATGAAAACGACACATTGCATGTTGTACCACCATACAGAGAGGCCTTTAGAGGTTGTGGCCCAGATTGCTGTACACACCGGTACCTCTAATACCCAGTGCATTGATGTATGAATGTATTCGTCGTGGCATATTATCCGCAAGTTCAGCAAGGCACTGTTCGTCCAGATTGTCCCACTCCTCAACGGCGTTTCGTCGTAGATCCCTCAGTGCGGTTGGAATTTCACCACGTCCATAAACGGCCCTTTTCAATCTATCCCAGGCATGTTCGATAGGGTTCATGCCTGGATAACATGCTGGCCACTCTAGTCGAGCGATGTCGTTATCCCGAAGGAAGTCATCCACAGGATGTGCATGATGGGGGCGCGAATTGTCGTCCATGGAGACGAATGCCTCGCCAATATGCTGCCGATATGGTTGCACCATTGCTCGGAGGATGGCATTCACATATCGTACAGCCGTTATGGCGCCTTCCATGACCACCAGCGGCGTACGTCAGCCACTCATAATGCCACCTCAAAACAGCAGGGAACTTTCACATTGCTGCACTCTCTGGACTGTGTGTATAAGGCGTTTAGCCTCACCGGCTTGCCTCCAAATACGTCTCCGGCGGTTGTCTGGTTGAAGGCATATGCGACACTCATCGGTGAAGAGAACGTGATGCCAATTCTGAGCGGTTCATTCGGCATGTTGTTGGGCCCATCTATACCGCGCTGCATGGTGTCGTGGTTGCAAAGATGGACCTCGCTATGGACGTCGGGAGTGAGGTTGCGCATCATACAGCCTATTGCGCACATTTTGAGTCGTAACATGACGTCCTGTGGCTGCACGAAAGGCGTATTCAACATGGTGGCGTTGCTGTCAGGTTTCCTCCGAGCCACAATAAGTAGGTAGTGGTCATCGATTGCCTTAGTAACCATTAGGCGTTCTGAGCGACGAATGTCATCGACAGTTGATGTCTCTTTGTATCTCCTCCATGTCCGAACAACATCGCTTTCGTTCACTCGGAGACGCCTGGACACTTCCCTTGTTGAGAGCCCTTGCTGGCACAAAGGAACATTGCTGACGCGATCGAACCATGGTATTGACCGTCTAGGCATGGCCGAACTACAGACACCACTAACAATGTACCCCCTTCCTGGTGGAATAACTGGGACAGATAGGCTGTCCGAGGTAATCCGTCTAATACACGCTGCACATGCTTGGTTGTTTACATCTTTGGGCGAGTTTATTCACATCCCCGAACAGTGAAGGTGACTGTGTCTGTCATACAATATCAACGTCAATCTTGAGGAGTTCTGGGAATCGGGGTGATGCAAAACTTTTTTTGAGTGTGTATTATTAACGTAAATGTAACTGTGTCTGTTGGGTTTGTTTATAAATAAATCTGCTACCAGCCACGAGTTTTCTTTATTTACTTTTCGCATGACGCATTTCGGGAAATGATTCCCATTTTCAAGTGCGTTTTTTGTGTGTATTAAACCATTTCTATTGAAATTGTCAATTTGTGAGAGCCTGCTTTATTTCGTTGACTTTTAAGTTTTCTAGTGTTCCGTTTGTGCAGAGTCTCACACACACTAAAGACAACTTGCTGTACACTTTAAACATCGAAAATATCTTATACAAACAGAACAGTTACAAAGATCTTCTTACAAGTAGTCCACAGAGATAACATTATAGGTCTTCCACAGGTTATGATATGCTTTTGTACCGAGGTTATTTATCTCAACAATTTGGCTCATAAATAACTTATATCGATTTAATAATTGTGCTTATTTCTACGTTTTACTATTTTTATTTGAGTAGACTATCTAAACATCTGAAGAAATTCACTGATTCACTTTCACTTTCACTTGTTTAATATTTTATCTTCATATTTTCTGTAATCTGAATATATCTCCAGTTCTTCTAGCAAATTCATTTTATGTCCTTCATTTGGTCCGTGTAGTACTTCGACATTTTGCTCTATTTTTCCAAATGGATGTCCTGTATTATGTATCTTTGTTGCTATTGCAGACGCAATGTGTTTATTGTGTGTGTCGGTTTTAATGTGCTCTGTGTACCTGTTGTTGAAATTTCGTCCTGTTTGTCCTACGTAGAACATGGAGCACTCCTGGCATGTTACCCTGCATATTCCATAGTCTGAATATGGATCATCATTACACTTTATATTATGCATTAGTTTTTGTTATAGTTTATTAGATGTAGAAAATGCAATTTTTAACTTGTGGTTTTTGAAAATATTCTGCGATACATTGCCTGTGTATAGGATACTAGATATACATTTGTTAGCCGTCCGCGGTGGCCGAGCGGCTCTAGGCGCTTCAGTCCGGAACCGCGTGACTGCTACGGTCGCGAGATCGAATCCTGCCTCGGGCATCGATGTGTGTGATGTCCTTAGGTTTAAATAGTTCTAAGTATTTCGGACTGATGACCACAAATGTTAAGTTCCATAGCGCTCAGAGCCATATGAACCATTTTTTATACATTTGTTTTTCTCTTTTTCTTCTGTGCTGCAGTTTGCATCTAGGTCTTTCTTCACTTTGTCTAAGATTGTGTAAACCACGGAAACATTGTAACCATTGGCAACTGCAATCTTTTTTTCTGTGTTTATTTCTTGTTGTATGTTTTCTTGGTTCAATGGTATTTTTGTTGCTCTATGTGGCAATTACCTGTATGCTGCCTGTTTATGTATATTTGGGTGACATGAGGTTTCAGGGTTTGCGGTGTCAGTCGTTGTGTTTTCCTATAAGTTATTAATGTGCATATTTTGCTGTGTCTTGTAATGTTTGGTTCAGAGACTCTGTACAAATGGACCATTAGTAAACTTAAAAGTCAACGAAATGGAGGAGACTCTCACGCATTAACAACATCAGTGGAAATGGCTTCATACACCCAAAAAACGCAACTTGAAAATGAGAATCATTTCCCGAGTCGCGTAGTGCGAAAAGCAAATAAAGAAAAATCGTGCCTGGTAGCAGAATATTTATTTATAAACAAACCTATTGTTTTCACAGTCTCAGGATCAAATCAGATTATTAGTACCAAGACAGGCAATGAAAACTATATATAAATACAAAAACCTAAAAATTAAAGTACTAAAAACAGTTGCACACATAACATTTAACAAACACTGTAAACAAGTAGGTATTATTCCGAATTATATAAAAGTGAAAATATGTTCTAGCAGCAGCATAGAAAATTTTATGAAGCACAAAGCAGAAAAACTCTGGCTGAAAACTGAAATAAGGCAGA
This sequence comes from Schistocerca nitens, assembly GCF_023898315.1. Classification (NCBI taxonomy): domain Eukaryota; kingdom Metazoa; phylum Arthropoda; class Insecta; order Orthoptera; family Acrididae; genus Schistocerca; species Schistocerca nitens. Next base: position 942,371,157 of record NC_064616.1, on the reverse strand, counting down.
CGCAAGAAGAAGGGCTTACTAAACAGAAAGTTACTCAACATGTAGATAGAAACAACAAACAACATGGAACCCTCAGTTTATGACAGCATATGCAAGCACCTCCAAGACATAGTCGACAAGGAGTACTTTAACATTGGCAACACACAGAACGAGAAACTGCAGACCTTGAAATCCAAGCAAAATAAGAGATCCAACCGTGAGATAACTGACAAAAGCACACACACATTTTACAGTAGAGTGGTGAACAACACAAACATAAAATTCAACCAAAGAGAAAATGATCTACTCCAAAAAGGACTAAAATTCAATATAAAACCTAACCTCAACAACTATACACTGAAACAGGTTACAGCTGCTACTAAAAATGCAGCAGATGGGGCAAAATTAAATTCAAATACAAAGGAGCGGTAGGTCACAAAGCAAGCAAGCTCCTTGAAAAAGAAAAGAATAAAGATAAGTTAAGAACTAAATATACAATAAATGATGCAAAAACTCTAAAATCTATAAATAATTTACTGAGGAACAACCAATCCATAATTGTAAAGACAGACAAAAGAAATAAATTAGATGTGAAGAACTAAAAGAAAACATAGAGAGAACAAATGAATGTTTTGGTGCTAATAATATTCAGCACATTGAAAAAGACACAACCAAAAAATTTCAAAGTAAAATTAAGGAACAATTAAAGAACACACATTTCCTATTGACAGAAACTGAAAAGAAATACATTACATTCGTGAATCCAAAAGCACCCCCCACCCCATCCCCTAAGAGCACATCCAAAAATACACAAAGAAGGAAATCCGATACGTCCCGGGGTCAACTCTATAAATATTCCAGCATACAAAATATCTCAGAAACAGAATAATATACTGATGAAAAACTATACATATGAACACCATATTCCAAAAGAAACAGCATGATACTAGCTAAAGAACTAAGTACTAGAAAGCTCCCCCAAGATGCGCAGTTTATATCAATTGACGTCATCAACCTTTACTCAAACATGCCCATATAAGAAGCTCTAAGAGTGGTATAAAAGAAACTATGCAACACAAGAAACTTTCACAAAGAGAGATTGTGGAATTTATGGAACTCCTTCAGCTAAACCTAAGTTACAACTACATTACTTTAAATGGCAACATTTATAAACAACCAGATGGCATAGAAATAGGATCATGTATATCTGACACCATAGCTGACATATACATAAGACATTTAGAACAAAAATTATTTAACGGCCAACAACCTTGCCTAAAGAAAATAGAATTTTGTAGGAGATATGTAGATGACACACTATTGTTACTGAAAGGGGATGCCAAAGACATCACAGACGTTCTAAATTATTTGAGTAATCTAAATGAGGAAATCAAATTCACAGTCGAACATGAGCAAAATAGAAGCATCAACTTTCTGGACCTAAATATTACAAGACACAACAATATATGCACGTTCTTAATTTATAGGAAGACACAACGACTGACACCAAAATCCCTGAAACCTCATGTCACCCAAATACACAAAAACAGGAAGCATACAGGTCAATTCTACATACGGCAACAAAAATACTCATTGAACTAAGAAAACATGCAACAAGAAATAAACAGAGTGAAAAAGATGGCAGTTGCCAATGGTTACAATGTTTCAGTGGCTGACACAGTCCTAGACAAAGTTAAGAAAGACCCAGGTGCAAACTGCACCACATAAGAAAAGGGGAAAAACAAATCTATATCTAGTATCCCATACATAGGCAATGTATCACAGAGGTTTGCAAATATTTTCAAAAATCACAAAGTAAAAATTGCGTTTTCTACATCTAATAAACTACAACAAAATTAATGCATAATATAAAGTGTAATGATGATCCATATTCAGACTCTGGAATATGCAAGGTAACATGCCAGGAATGCTCCATGTTTTACGTAGGACAAATCAGCCGAAATTTCAACACCAGGTACACAGAGCGCATTAAAGCCTATACACACAACAAACACATTGCGTCAGCAATAGCAACACAGATACATAATACAGGACATCTATTTGGAAAAATAGAGCAGAATGTCGAAGTATTCCACCGACTAAATGAAGGACATACAATGTATTTGCTAGAAGAACTGGAGATATATTCAGATTACAGAAAATGTGAAGATAAAATATTAAACAAAAAACTAGAATGTGAATCAGTGAATTTCTTCAGATGTTTCGATAGTCTACTTAAATAAAAACATAGAAATAAGCACAATTGTAAACTCGATATAAGTAATTTATGAGCCAAATTGTTGAGATAAATAACCTCGGTACAAAAGCATATCATAACCTGTGGAAGACCTATAATGTTATCTCTGTGGACTACTTGTAAGAAGATCTTTGTAACTGTTCTGTTTATATGAGACATTTTCGATGTTTAAAGTGTACAACAATTTGTGTATGATGTTTAGTGTGTGTGAGACTCTGCACAAATGGACCATTAGGAAACTTAAAACTCAACGAAATGAAGCAGTCTCCCACAAATTGACAACATCAATAGAAATGGCTTAATACACACACAAAAACGCACTTGAAAATGGGAACCATTTCCCGAAACGCGTCGTGCATAAAGTAAATAATGAAAACTCGTGGCTGGTGGTAAAATATTTATTTATAAACAAACCTATTGTTTTCATAGTCGCAAACTTTCAAAAGCCATTTATAATGGTTCAAATCACATTGTGTCTGTTAGTTTTTACGACTCTACTGCTGAACCGATTCCTATGTTGTTATGGAGATAGCTTGATCCCTGAGTATGACCGCAGGCTACTTTACGATGTTTTATCTTTTTGAGTGTTAATAATATTTTTAAATATGGTATATGTGAGAGACATGCAGATGACACTGGTGAGATGATTGCGACTCTTAGTGTCTATAGTTTATTCTGTGGCAGTAGAAATCCAGTTTTACTGTCCGCGTGGTATGTGATATTTTGTTCCTACACCACCTGACATATATGAATAGTTTTGGTGGATGTACGACAGTAAAACCGGATGATAAGCCCGAATACCGTATTTAAAACTATCACTGTAAGCTTTGAAGACGTGGGAGTCCAAACTATGGAAGTTACTCGAATACAACAAGCATCAGAGCAATCTCATACCCGACGGAATTTGGATGCAGCACGTCAGGCTGCTTTAAGAGCTACAGAGACAATAGAACATTCACAAATCTGTCGTATTTTACACGATGGACGTCACACGTCTTTTACAGCTTCCAAGCCGCTTCAAGACGCACAAAGACGTCGTCATTAAGGGTTGTATGGAAAAGGAGAGTCGTATATTTACATGTGAAGCATGGGAGTCTGTTGGTGATGAGTCATTTGATTATGGACTATTAACCGGCTATGTTAATCATTAGTTAGTCATCATAGGGGGATGGATCAAAAATGTAGGCATAACAGTGCATGAAAATGGAAGGGAGAAACCGTTGGTACTCGTTGCTCTGGGGACAAAATCTCACATCCACCACTAGGTGAGACAGAGAAATCCAAAAATCTCTACTTTTGTACGATTATAATTAATCGAGGCATTTTTAAATCTATGAGATACGTTTATAGGAGAGCAGTTATCTGTAAGAACATGCAAGCATATGAGCAGTAGATTGTATTACAAGAAAGTTCTTGCTCTGAAATGTATTACTTACCCACACCCTGCAAAACTCTTTTCATAATGTGATGATTAATAAATTCTTACTTAACACATTTAATTATAACTGAAACTAATAGGTTAATATTCGACTATTGGATGAAACATTAAAATTATACGAGGTTGCTGAGTTTGAAAATCTAGATATTGGACTGCCGAGAAATTTTTTATGTGTTACTGATATTTAAGTAGGGGCCTGTTCGGTAGCAAATCACAAGTGATCATACATGTAAGGCGTAGCACACAGAAAAAGTGCAAGAACAAGCAACGCAGAGTGGTGAGCTTGCCGTAGTCTCATAATGTTTTCAGGTGGGGGCGGGCGCGTATATTATGCAAGTCGCTCACGAAGTTGTCCGGCGCTCGTGTGCCCACGCCATAGCGCTCCACCGATGCCCTCGCTTACCCTACTTGCCACTCGTTTTGACCCCAGACTTCATTAAAATACGTGCGAAGAAGTTACTCTCGGTCGAAATCACTGCTACCATCGCTGTACTGACGTCAGAAACTTGGTGGCAGTGGAAGGGGATGAAAAGCAGCAAGCTGTCAGCGTATCATACAACTTGAAATGGTGTCATCATATATGGTTTCTAATGTCATTTCTCTAACGGATATATCTCCGTTCCGTCGTGTCCAATGCACGTGAAATGTTAAAAGGTTGTGAAGAAGATTAGGGTTTAATGTCCCGGCGAGACCGAGGTAATAAGAGACGGAGGTAAAGCTCGGAATTTTTCAATGACGGGAAAGGGAATCGGCCGCGTCCATTCAAATTAATCATCCCGACATTTCCATAACGTATTTCGGGAAAGCACAGATAACCTATATGTGGGTGCTCAGATGCGGATTTGAACCGTAGTTCTGAAACCGAGACTAGTGTGCTATTCATGCCCCACCTTGCTCACTGTGTAAGTGTTGTTCCATTAAACCACTGTTGGCGATCAAATAATGGGAACAGCAACAATCGTAAGACAACTGAGAGCATGAGCCCGGAGTGACATAAATTTGAATTGTCTCATAAAACAACCACAGCAAAAATACGAAATGTAATTCACCAACGAAAGAGGGAGCTTAGTAAATCTCACGAGACAAACGATAGGGAAAGTAGCAAGGGAAGAATACTAAAGAAATTAAATTCACCCACAAAAGAGAGAACTTAGCAAAACTTCGTTCGACTAGCTCTCGAATCAGTGTGTGATCTAACCACGCCGGCCGAAGTGGCCGTGCGGTTAAAGGCGCTGCAGTCTGGAACCGCAAGACCGCTACGGTCGCAGGTTCGAATCCTGCCTCGGGCATGGATGTTTGTGATGTCCTTAGGTTAGTTAGGTTTAACTAGTTCTAAGTTCTAGGGGACTAATGACCTCAGCAGTTGAGTCCCATAGTGCTCAGAGCCATTTGAACCATTTTTTTTTATCTAACCACGTGGGATTAACGCAGGCGATAGAGAAGATCCACAGAGGAGTGGCATATTTCGTTATGGGTCCGTTCCCTAAGACGGAGGGCTCACCAAACTCCACTGGCAGACGATACAAGAGATGCATTATCCATCACGGACAAATTTACGATTGTAAAAACTTTTGCCATTACAGAACTTAAAATAATTTCAGTCAGACAGAATTTATTCACACATGGTTCAGAACTTATACGATGTTTGTAAGGCCCCGAATTGTTACTCCTTTATACTGGGTGTTCTGCTACAGTGTTAAAAGCTTGTAAGGGTGTCTCCAGGTACATCGCGCTGTGAAATAATTATTGAGAAAAATACTCGATACGTTAAGTCGTTTTCGAGCTAATTAGCATTTACGTTAGCCAGTTAGACTGTTGTTCGCGCAAATTCAATCGGCCCGCCAGAGAGGTTGTAGCCAAACGTGAACCGTGACGAAATTTCACGATTGGTTCTCTGCGTTTCCTCCTTGTCTGTAGCGAGTTTCTTTTGAAATTCCCGCTTCGCGCTCTGTTGTTTTCTTGCCCTAGCCGGAGCGGGCTGTGGCGTTGCTGCGGCCGGCTGCCTGCCGTGTTTGCGGGAGAGCGTCGGTCGGGAGGAGGAACTCTGATTGCGGACTGCTGGGAGCGCCCAGGAGGCTACGCCGTTTGGTGATGGTTTGGCGTGACCCGTCAGCTGTGATGCATCGTTAGAGCCGTGATAGCACCCAATGTCGCAGGTGGATCCAAGGGGATGAGGCCTGGTTGTCCATTGAGACTCCTATCCTACGCATGTCATCGGACAAAGTAAGACGTTTTCACCATTATTTTCGTCATTTGCAAGCAACTGGGGTTTCCGGCGTCTGTAGTAATTCGGCGAAGATTGTTTCATCGGTGTTTAAATCACTGAACAAGGAGCAATTTATTTAATTTCTTAAAAGACGTCATCGTCGCCGTTGACTGTATATTTCATATCGTCAACAGCGACGATGATGTCTTTTAAGAAATATTATATGACTGTGGATCCCAATCTAGTTATTTAATGTTCACCTTATGCTCGTGTTCTGCGTATGCGGCTTCAGAGTGTAAACTTGATCATCACCTTCGTCTGTTGATTTTGTGCGCATCGTAGAATACTGAATCCAAGTTGTTGTTGTTGTTGTTGTGGTCTTCAGTCCAGACACTGGTTTGATGCAGCTATCCATGCTACTCTTTCCTGTGCAAGCTTCTTCATCTCCCAGTACCTACTGCAACCTACATCCTTCTGAATCTTTTTAGTGTAATCATCCCTTGGATTCCCTCTACGAGTTTCACCCTCCACGCTGCCCTCCAATACTAAATTGGTGATTCCTTGATGCCTCAGAATATGCCCTACCAACCGATCCCTTCTTCTAGTCAAGTTGTGCCACAAATTTCTCTTCTCTCCATTTCTATTCAATACCTCCGCATTAGTTATGTGATCTACCCATCTAAATCTTCAGCATTCTTCTGTAGGACCAGATTTCGAAAGCTTCTATTCTCTTCTTGTCTCAATTATTTATCGTCACTTCCATACATGGCTACACTCCATACAAATACTTTCAGAAACGACTTCCTGACATTTAAATTTAAACTCGATGTTAACAAACTTCTCTTCTTCAGAAACGCTTTCCTTGCCATTGCCAGTCTACATTTTATATCCTCTCTACTTCGACCACCATCAGTTATTTTGCTCCCCAAATAGTAAAACTCCTTTACTACTTTAAGTGTCTCATTTCCTAATCTAATTCCCTCAGCATCACCCGATTTAATTCGACTACATCCCATTATCCTCGCTTTGCTTTTTTTGATGTTCATCTTATATCCTCCTTTCAAGACATTGTCCATTCCGTTCAACTGCTCTTCCAGGTCCTTTGCTGTCTCTGACAGAATTACAATGTCATCGGTGAAGCTCAAAGTTTTTATTAGTTCTCCATGGATTTTAATACCTACTCCGTATTTTTCTTTTGTTTCCTTTACGCTTGCTCAATATACAGTTTGAATAACGTCGGAGATAGGCTACAATCCTGTCTCACTCCCTTCCCAACCACTGCTTCCCTTTAATGCCCCTCGGCTCCTATAACTGCCATCTGGTTTCTGTACAAATTGTAAATAGCCTTTCGCTCCCTGTATTTTACCTCTGCCACCTTCATAATTTCAAAGAGAGTATTCCACTCAACATTGTCAAAAGCTTTCTCTAAATCTACAAATGCTAGAAAGGTAGGTTTGCCTTTCCAAAATCTATTTTCTAAGATAAGTCGTAGGGTCAGTATTGCCTCACGTGTTAAAAAATTTCTGCGGAATTCAAACTGATCTTCCCCGAGGTCGGCTTCTACCAGTTTTTCCATTCGCCTGTAAAGAATTCGTGTTAGTATTTTTCAGCCGTGGCTTATTAAACTGATAATTCGGTAATTTTCACATCTGTCAACACCTGCTATCTTTGTGATTGGAATTATTATATTCTTATTGAAGTATGAGGGTATTTCGCCTGTCTCCTACATCTTGCTCACTAAAGGGTAGAGTTTTGTGAGGACTGGCTCTCCCAAGGCTGTCATTAGTTCTAATGGAATGTTGTCTACTCCCGGGGCCTTGTTTCGACTCAGATCTTTCAGTGCTGTGTCAAACTCTTCACGCAGTATCATATCTCCCATTTCATCTTCATCTACATCCTCTTCCATTTCTATAATATTGTCCTAAAGAACATCCTACTTGTATAGACCCTGTATATACTCCTTCCACGTTAATGCTTTCCCTTCTTTGCTTAGAACTGGGTTTCCATCTGTGCTCTTGATATTCATGCAAGTCGTCCTCTTTTCTCCAAAGGTCTCTTTAATTTTCCTGTAGGCTGTATCAATCTTACCCTTGGTGATATGTGCCTCTACATCCTTACATTTGTCGTCTAGCCATCCCTGCTTAGCCATTTTGCACTTCCTGTAGATCTCATTATTGAGACGTTTGTTTTCCTTTTTGCCTGCTTCATTTACTGCATTTTTGTATTTTCTCCTTTCATCAGTTAAATTCAGTATCTCTTCTGTTACACAAGGATTTCAATTAACCCTCGTCTTTTTACCTGTTTGATCCTCTGCTACCTCCACTATTTCATCCAAGTAGTGACTTTCAATTAATTAGCTGGATTCTTTCTTTCCTGGTGACAACGCGTGTTAAATGGCAAAGTGCAATTGGGGACCTTAACTTGCTACCTCATTTGAGGGGCATTAGTAACAGAGCCTAACCTTTTAACTGATTAAGACTTGTGGTAAACAAAGGTATTTAAGTACCCAGAATATTTTCACTCTGCCCCGGAGTGTGCGCGGACATGAAACTTCCCGGCAGATTAAAACTGTGTGCCGGACCGAGACTCGAACTCGGGACCTTTGCCTTTCGCGGGCAAGTGCTCTACCAACTAAGCTACCTAAGCACGACTCACACCCCGTCCCGAGTTCGAGTCTCGGTCCGGCACACACTTTTAATCTGCCAGGAAGTTTCGTATTTAAGTATGTTTTCAAATATTATCTGAAATGTGTCAATGATTGCTAGTTGATTCTGGGATATGAACGGAAGTGTTGACACGTCTGTTGTATAAGGAATTCTGCTAGTTTTCGTTGGTTTGGAAACTTTAGTTGAGCAACTAGTGTGCTCTAGTCCTGCCTTGGGTAAGGCTGTGTTCGGGCACTGGCATTTGTACTGCAAGCTGCAATCTCATCCTGTTGTTTCATGGTTGTTTTGTTCTCAAACTAGGTGTTTGCGCTAAACATACTTTGGGCTGGGCTTTTCACCCTTCAGCATTATACTTGGGTTTCAGCTCAGTGTTCAGTCTATTCACTGTCCATCGTATGCCACCTCGGTAATGGTCAACCTGTCATTAGTTGATTTCATTGCTGTAGTTAGTTGTAAATTAGTACTGGTTCCATTACCTTCTGACCAGGTTTCTTACTCGACGCTTGTTTAAATACGCCGCTAACCTGTATAGCTTTGACGTGAATGAAATTAACTACAGTTCTGTAGCTATCATTGCCGAAAAAATAGAATACTCAGTCTGAGTAATGCTATATTATTAAAAGAGAATGTGAAATTTGATAATCTAGTTGAATATTAGGTAGCAATAGTGATTGTTTTCGTGATTCAGGATCGTGTATGCAATGCAGAAGTGTGCTCAAAAGAAGGATGCAAGGACATAAACCTGGAAATGAAGTTAAAGCTGTAGGAAGAATATCATGCCTTAACATACGATGAGCAGTCCATATACTTAATACAATCCATGGAAATTGGCGTGCCAGCCAGGCGCAAGAGAGGTAAGACAGTCGATACTGCACGGAAACAAGCTACTTTCAAATACAAAGTTTACTCAAAAGAAGTGCATCAAAAAACATTGCTTGACATATTCTCCATCACCCAGCGACGAATGCAGACTCTGCAACGTAAAGTAAATGGTGGAATAACCACTCCTAAAGACGGTAGAGGAAAACATTGCAATAGGCCACATGCCATATCAAATGACGACAGGGCTCTTATTCGGCAACACATATCGAGTTTCCCAAAGCAGATGAGCCGTTACAGCAGGAATAAATCCTCAAAAGAATGTCTGCACCCCGATCTCAACCTCTGTAGAATGTATCAGTTGTTTACCGAAAAGTTTCCTGATAAGTCAATAAGCAGGTCATACTATCAAAGTGTGTTTCAAACAGATTTTAATCTGCATTTCGGAACACCTAGATCAAATACTTGCAGACTGTCCGATTTGTTGTTTAACAAAATGATTGCAGCTTCAGATGATATAGATCTGCACAAGATCGAAATTGAGAGTCAGTTGCATCATTCAAGGGCAGACCAAGCATACAAAGCCCTAAAAAACGATACGGAAATGGCTAAGAGGAATAACAATATACATGTTGTATGTGTTGACCTACAACAGGTTTTACTTTGTCCTACATTGACTCATTCCACGGTATTCTACCAGAGACAGCTGTCGTCGTATAATTTCACGCTTCATGACGTTGGTACCGGGAACATCACCGTAAATTTTTGGGACGAATCCACCGCAAGGAGAGGTTCAGCCGAAATAGCTTCCTGTCTGCTTAAGTTTGTGACGCACAATTATGATACGCTTGAAGAAGGTATGGAACGAAAACTGATTGTTTGGTCCGACCGCTGTGTCGGGCAGAACAACAACTGGAGAGTTTTAGCGCTTTATTTCTATCTGATCAGCTGCAAGTACTTTACAGAAATACATCAGAATTTTTTATGTTCGGGTCACAGTTTCCTACCTTGTTACATGGATTTTGCAGTCATCGAGAAAAGAAAGAAAGTGTCAAAAGTTATGGTTCCTTCAGAATGGAAGCACGTCATTGCTGAGGCCTTTGTCGATCCCTCAAAACTGACCATTCACGAGATGATGAGGGAAGACATCAAGGACATAGGATCCATCGAGTTGCTTTTGAAGAAGCCACCTGCTTTGAAAATTACCGATTTACTTTGGTTGGAGCTGTGTAGTGACGATCCTCGAGGTTTAAGCGTGCGCCGTACCCACAATGTGCTTCGCCTATGGGAAAGACACTGTATTGTAAAGCATGGTTGTGAACATCAAGTAAGAAATTGTCTATTGCCTTCTGAATTCCGAGTGCTCTATAACGGGACACTGAAAGTTCATAAGGTGGAGAAAAGGGATCTATTGGACTTGACGAAATATATGGAACCAAAATACAGGCAGTTTCATGAAAACCTGCAGTGTGACAACTGACTATAATGTACTAGATTTCAGCCTAAACTTGATAAACTAATGTTGTATTTTTTTTAAGATCTAGTAATTTAGTTTACAATAATATTATTTAGTATCTTGTTTTAAATCTCTTACTTACTATTTTTGGATTCTAGACACCTTATAATTACAGCAGAGCACTGGCTCATCTGGAATAACGCTGTATATCCATTGCCATACAGCGTTATTCCATTTTAAAACTTACTTATTTTCGAAAAATCTGTGCTTAGCGCAATTTTAAAAACCAGAAATTAGTATTTTCCACAGTCTGTATGCACAAACAATACATATCTGCTATTACATTATTATATCGTATTAATTCTCTGGAACTAACAGTTTTTGTCAATTTCCCAACAACTGCAAAATGTACCATACAGCAGTATTCGTGCACATACTTCAATTATCTTTTGGATTTACGTTTAAGAGACAGGCTTTGTGCTCATCATGATATTGTGAAAAGAACGTCAGTTACACCAGACAGGTTTGTAGTAATGTTCACAAGGCTTGCACTCAGATACAAATGGAAGTCAGCAGTATATAAATAGTAGTTATATGAAAGTATTGATGAAGAAACGTCATTGATCGATACCAAATTAACAAGTGCACCAAGGACCGATCCTTGGAGGGCAGTTGAGTTCACAAGTTCCTGCAAAACCTTGTCAGAACATCAGACGACTCCTTGATATGTCTTTTAGGTAGTGGTGAAATATTATTGCACAGCTTGACAAATTTCATAAGTAATATATTGAAATCAACAATATCAAACCTCGCTGAAATCAGGCAGTGTTAAAATGGTCGCTTCACACTTGTCTATAGCATGTTTGACGTCGTCAGTCACTTTATTCAGTCTAGTAGCTCTGATACGTTTCCAGAAGCCTGATTGATGTTTGCGATGGATGTTATCATTTTTTTTAGTTCATCATTTTATGAACATTATACTCCCGTAATCAAGAAATGAAGCGTTATATGTCGATCGGACATTAGTCGCTTGGTGGTTTTGAAGGTACTTAGTTAATGTCTGATGCTTCTCTTGCAAGGCAAAAACAGGTCAAAGAAAAAAGTTACTAGTGTAGGACATCCACAATACAATGATTTTCATTTATAACTGAGACAAACATTTAATCTATACTTGGAACATTCAAAAATAGCAGCAGATTTTTCCGTTCCTATCCCGAAGGGGTGCAGGATTTAACTCGCTGTACCCAACAGAACGTACATACCTGATTTTGGGGTTTCGTACTATAAGCCACCGTATGATGCGTAGTGGAGGGTACCCTGTACCACTGATAGTCATTTCTTTTCCTATTCCACTCGCAGACAGACAGAGAGAAAGACTGTATGCCTCAGTACTAGACCTGATCTCTCTGATCTTATCTTCATAACTTTTGTTCGAAATGTACTTTGGCGGCAGTAGAATCGTTCTGTAGTCAGCCTCAAATGCCGGTTATCTAAATTTTCTTAATAGTGTTACTCGAAAGCAACTTCGTATTCCCTCCACTGATACCCATTTCAGTTCCCGAAGCATCTACGTAGTACCAGGTGACAATTGTTCGACTATGCGAAATAAAATGGTGATAATTTCTGAACGATTTGCGTTAGGACGTTCAAACTGCACGAGCGGTATCGTTTTTACATTTGGATTGGTTCGTCAATAAGCAAAAACGGCGCATGTGGGGGACTGAGAATCCGCATTTCGCGATCCGGAAGTCTCTTCACTATCAATGGGTGACTGTGTGGTGTGCAATATATAGTCTTAGAATAATCGGTGCGATATTCTTTGATGGCACAGTGACTACCAAACGGTACTTGAAGGTTTTGGAAGATGCTTTCATCTCCTTTATCCAAAGTGATCCTGATTTCGACAAGATATTGTTCATGCAAGGCGGCTCTCGACCTCATCGAAGCAAGAAAAAAAATGGTTCAAATGGCTCTGAGCACTATGGGACTTAACTGCTGAGGTCATCAGTCCCCTAGAACTTAGAACTACTTAAACCTAACTAACCTAAGGACATCACACACATCCATGCCCAAGGCAGGATTCGAACCTGCGACCGTAGCGGTAGCACGGTTCCAGACAGTAGCGCCTAGAACCGCTCGGCCACTCCGGCCGGCATCGAAGCAAGAGAGTGATGTCCTGGAGGAGCACTTTGGGTAACGCATTTTCTGACTCTGCGGTACCTGGAGGCTACTGGCATGGGCCCCGATTGGCCCCCATAATCTCCGGATCCGAACACTTGAGACTCCTTTTTGTGGGGCTATATTAAATAATTGTTGTACAGCAAGAATCCCAAAACCATTGAAGAGCTGAAAACAGCCATTGAGGTGGTCATCGACAGCATCCGACAATTCAACAGGTCGTGCAGAATTTCGCTATTCGTCTACGCCCCATCAGCGCCAATGACGACAGGCATATCGAACATGTCATAACCTAAATCTGAATGTCTATAGTGACGTTTACGTGTCCAGTAAAGTGTGTGTACGCCGTAGTCTGTAACTAATTTACATTATTTTTTCATATGGTTTAATAATTGTCACGCTGTACTTACATGTTGTTGGAAAGTGCCAGTAAAATATCGAGCCGCCCGCCTCTGAATTATTTAAATACTTTCCTTTACTTCGACCTGGTGTGGATCCAAAACACGCGAGAGGTTTTCAACAATGGGTCGCACTGATGCCCTATATTCGGTCTCCTTCACAGACGAACCACACGTTCGTAAAATTCTCGCAATAAAGAGAACTCGACCATTCCCTGTCCCTACAACAATCTTTACATCTCCATTCCATTTAATGTTGCTTTGCAACGTCACACCCGATATTTAATTGACGTGACTGTTTCAATCAGCACACAACTAATGCTGTACTCGAACACTATGTGTCGTTTTTCCTACTCATCTGCATTACTTTACATTTTTATACATTTACAGCTAGATGCCATTCGTCACACTAACCAGAAATTTTGTCTAAGTCACCTTCTATCCTGTAACAGTCACTGAACGACGACAACTTCCCATACACCACAGCATCACCGGCAAAGAGCCGGAGACTGCTGCTTACCATGTCCGCCAGATCATTTGTGTATATCGAAAATAACTGTGCTCTCACTTCATTCTGTTTCGCTGTTTCCCATATACTTCCCAAATTTCAGCTGTTTATTACTGGGGAATCTTGTTATGTGCCGAATCTCATTTATTTCGAACGCTCTTTACATTGAAGTTGAGGCCTTTTTGTCATGAAGTACAATGTGACTGTGGCTTAATTCCTCAGGCTTTCGCTCTAGTCTCGGCTCTTTGACCATACCCTGTTACGAGGTATCTAAATATTGTTGTTGAAGGGTATCGTGGCTACTGTCCTATTATCATGAAAGGTGTGATAATTTAGCGATTACAGACGATTTTTAGTGATATGCATTAAGGGTTGTCACATGTACGCACATGGTATATTTGAAGCCCACAACTTTTCAAACAGAGAAATGAGAGGAATTGCTATGATTTGTTGACGTTAGTATGGATCTTATCTTTACTTCGTTGGCTACACTGAAACTTTTTGTCTTTCATCCATAAAAACGATTCTATAACCAAGGATCTAGTGTATATAGGAGTAGTAGGTAAGTAGAAGAAAATTAGTTCTCTGCACCGATGAGAAGATTAACGCATTAAGGTGCTGATAATATTTCCTTTGCTAATATTTTGAATGATCAGTCCATTTCAAACAAATATTCAACACTCAAGACGAACAATTCTATATTCATGAAGCAGTCTATGAAATAATGGTCTGCACTCAAGATGACAGCATTGTTTTCTCCAAGCTGATACTGTTGGCTTCCTAAGTATTCTGTGTTAGTTTATTGCACATTTACGGATTGCAAATCTTAATCGACACTGAAGTAATCTCTCGCCATCAAGCAGTAATGTTTTTAGATGTATTATTCATCCCATGGCTTTATTCGTAATCCCTGAGAATTCTACGAAATAGATCTGATGCTGTGAGAAACAAACCTAATACATTATTTAATAATACACTCCTGGAAATTGAAATAAGAACACCGTGAATTCATTGTCCCAGGAAGGGGAAACTTTATTGACACATTCCTGGGGTCAGATACATCACATGATCACACTGACAGAACCACAGGCACATAGACACAGGCAACAGAGCATGCACAATGTCGGCACTAGTACAGTGTATATCCACCTTTCGCAGCAATGCAGGCTGCTATTCTCCCATGGAGACGATCGTAGAGATGCTGGATGTAGTCCTGTGGAACGGCTTGCCATGCCATTTCCACCTGGCGCCTCAGTTGGACCAGCGTTCGTGCTGGACGTGCAGACCGCGTGAGACGACGCTTCATCCAGTCCCAAACATGCTCAATGGGGGACAGATCCGGAGATCTTGCTGGCCAGGGTAGTTGACTTACACCTTCTAGAGCACGTTGGGTGGCACGGGATACATGCGGACGTGCATTGTCCTGTTGGAACAGCAAGTTCCCTTGCCCGTCTAGGAATGGTAGAACGATGGTTCGATGACGGTTTGGATGTACCGTGCACTATTCAGTGTCCCCTCGACGATCACCAGTGGTGTACGGCCAGTGTAGGAGATCGCTCCCCACACCATGATGCCGGGTGTTGGCCCTGTGTGCCTCGGTCGTATGCAGTCCTGATTGTGGCGCTCACCTGCACGGCGCCAAACACGCATACGACCATCATTGGCACCAAGGCAGAAGCGACTCTCATCGCTGAAGACGACACGTCTCCATTCTTCCCTCCATTCACGCCTGTCGCGACACCACTGGAGGCGGGCTGCACGATGTTGGGGCGTGAGCGGAAGACGGCCTAACGGTGTGCGGGACCGCAGCCCAGCTTCATGGAGACGGTTGCGAATGGTCCTCGCCGATACCCCAGGAGCAACAGTGTCCCTAATTTGCTGGGAAGTGGCGGTGCGGTCCCCTACGGCACTGCGTAGGATCCTACGGTCTTGGCGTGCATCCGTGCGTCGCTGCGGTCCGGTCCCAGGTCGACGGGCACGTGCACCTTCCGCCGACCACTGGCGACAACATCGATGTACTGTGGAGACCTCACGCCCCACGTGTTGAGCAATTCGGCGGTACGTCCACCCGGCCTCCCGCATGCCCCCTATACGCCCTAGCTCAAAGTCCGTCAACTGCACATACGGTTCACGTCCACGCTGTCGCGGCATGCTACCAGTGTTAAAGACTGCGATGGAGCTCCGTATGCCACGGCAAACTGGCTGACAATGACGGCGGCGGTGCACAAATGCTGCGCAGCTAGCGCCATTCGACGGCCAACACCGCGGTTCCTGGTGTGTCCGCTGTGCCGTGCGTGTGATCATTGCTTGTACAGCCCTCTCGCAGTGTCCGGAGCAAGTATGGTGGGTCTGACACACCGGTGTCAATGTGTTCTTTTTTCCATTTCCAGGAGTGTATCTTCATCGGTAATGGAATATGCATTTTGCTTCGGGTCGAACCATGTTTCGAGAGGATCGTGGCCACTGTATGCATAATCCGGATAATTCCGGACCGAATGCTTTCCTGAGAGTGAATAAAAGTAGAGAGGTGTCGGCTATCTGCGCCATTCTTCCCATGTGTGTCTTCTGTTACTTTCATAAGGATAACATTTATAACAGACTGAACTGTCTGGCTGGCTGTGTGTTGAAGTTGAAGGACTTTTGACTAGAACACAGTTAACGTGCTCCCTGCGAGAATTTTGGTTTGACACCGTGGCCACCCAGGACGCCTGTGTGGGCACGACTTAAAACAACGTGCCTTCATATGCCTGCACCACTGCTAGGTTTCGTCAAGGAGTCTGATCCCATTTAACTGTCTCACTTCACTGAGATATGCACTTATTGCACTTCACCATGCACTCTTCTACTGTCTTTCTAAACATTTACAGCTGTCAGAATATTACAGTTTGCTGATGCACGCAGTTCGGAGATCCGACCTAATCAGATCAGTGTCTTCAATATAAATCTCGTCATTATTTGTTTTTGTTTGAAAGTTTTTCTTCTGAGAACTTAGTGTTATAGAAAACAGATGGCAAGTGCATGTCTGGCAGGGTTTTTGTCTACAAGTTGGAGCTCATTACACCACTCTAGAACAATGAAACACCATTTCTGGGTATAACTCATCTGTTTCGTTTGGAATTTTTTGAAACAAACTGCAATTGCACTAGCATTATCATTAGTGTTTCTAAATCACATTGCGTTATCAGGGAATCAAGCATGAAAACTGGCTCAAAATTAGGGTAGTATATGTTTCAAAATATTTTATTCAACGTTTCCGACCTTTTTCAAAAAGATTGTAGGCTTTCAAAGTTTAAGATGGCAGGAAGGTGTCATTTGTTAAGGACTGTCTCTCTCTGAGCTCCACATTCGAGTTTCCCAGCTACGAGTGCGTGTTGAAAAGTAATGCATCCGAATTTCTTACGTGAAAACTCTTAAGAGTGGCCAAGAGTTTCTAGGCGCTACAGTCTGGAACCGCGCGACCTCTACGGTCGCAGGTTCGTATCCTGCCTCGGGAATGGATGTGTGTGATGTCCTTAGGTTAGTTAGGTGTAAGTACTTTTAAGTTCTAGCGGACTGATGACCTCAGAAGTTAAGTTCCTTAGTGCTCAGAGCCATTTGAAAACTCTTCAAGCTTTTTAAGTACACCAAACATCAACAACATTTTGCATCTTTATTGTTCGTGTCTACATATTTATTTCTCAACATACTCGTAGTTATCTTGGTGACGAAACGATTTCTTCCAACAAGAGACCAATTTGCTGATACTGTCACTGTAAAATGTTTGACTTCGTTGATGGTGCCACAAACTCACGTTTGCTTGCACCGCTTCATCACCATCAAAATGAACTCCTCGAAGATATTCTTTAAATTGTAGAAACAGGTGGAAACCGGATGGGGCCAAGACGGGACTATATGAAGAATGATTGTTGCAGATGTCGCAGCGCTCGTGCGTGGTCTGGCACTGTCATGATGAAGGAGAGGGTGTTCCATGTGTGGAAGAACTCTTCGAATCACGGAACTCGATTGCAGCACGCAGTTACTCGCGCACCGACGTAGTTACGTTACACGCGGGTAAGTTACACGCTATAGTTCGGAGCCCTCTAGCAGCAGAAGGCTGCTATTACTTAGACCAGGAAAATTAAGATGTTGAATGATAATAACGTTTGTTTGATTAAAAAAAAAACTTATGGAGTTTCCACATACAAAAATCGGAGGTATTGCTTTTCACCAGACACTCGTATCACATATTTACGATTTTCTGATAGCATTTCTGAGAATCCAGCAGTACCTACTGTTAACGTGCCTACATATGGCGCGAGCGATGAGTGCCTTCTTCGTATACTTAATACAAATGAGTGCTTAGCAGCTGCTTGCTTAGAGAAAACTTAATATGCAGTATTACTGCAGTGGATGGGGAGGAATCAGTCAGAGGCCTGGTGACTGGTGAAAATGTTCAAATGTAATTAATTCACCCACAACTAATATGATTAAATAATTTATCCCTCGCACAGGCAATGGGGATTTCTTTTCCTACTTGAAGGATAGGTTCGATCCCTGTAATTTTACTATAAGTGGCCGTATATTGCAAGGAATAAGGCAGCTCACCGCTATCCCCGCTGCAGAATACAATGATAAGGTAGATTTGTCACTGACAAATAAGTATCGGACATTTATTACGGAGTTAGGCAAAGAGCGCATTGTTGAGCTACCAGAGCTATGTTCAATTTTTTTTGCGTTAACACCCAGCCGTGGGGAAGGCGTGCCGTGAAACGGAATGAAACAGTGCAAAGGAGCACGCGCACGCGCATTGTAGAGGATACCTACTTATCCCACATTTCTCCATTGCAGCTACAGGGTGTTTCAAAAATGACCGGTATATTTGAAACGGCAATAAAAACTAAACGAGCAGCGATAGAAATACACCGTTTGTTGCAATATGCTTGGGACAACAGTACATTTTCAGACAGACAAACTTTCGAAATTACAGTAGTTACAATTTTCAACAACAGATGGCGCTGCGGTCTGGGAAACTCTATAGTACGATATTTTCCACATATCCACCATGCGTAGCAATAATATGGCGTAGTCTCTGAATGAAATTACCCGAAACCTTTGACAACGTGTCTGGCGGAATGGCTTCACATGCAGATGAGATGTACTGCTTCAGCTGTTCAATTGTTTCTGGATTCTGGCGGTACACCTGGTCTTTCAAGTGTCCCCACAGAAAGAAGTCACAGGGGTTCATGTCTGGCGAATAGGGAGGCCAATCCACGCCGCCTCCTGTATGTTTCGGATAGCCCAAAGCAATCACACGATCATCGCAATATTCATTCAGGAAATTAAAGTCGTCGGCCGTGCGATGTGGCCGGGCACCATCTTGCATAAACCACGAGGTGTTCGCAGTGTCGTCTAAGGCAGTTTGTACCACCACAAATTCACGAAGAATGTCCAGATAGCGTGATGCAGTAATCGTTTCGGATCTGAAAAATGGGCCAATGATTCCTTTGGAAGACATGGCGGCCCAGACCAGTACTTTTTGAGGATGCAGGGACGATGGGACTGCAACATGGGGCTTTTCGGTTCCCCATATGCGCCAGTTCTGTTTATTGACGAAGCCGTCCAGGTAAAAATAAGCTTCGTCAGTAAACCAAATGCTGCCCACATGCATATCGCCGTCATCAATCCTGTGCACTATATCGTTAGCGAATGTCTCTCGTGCAGCAATGGTAGCGGCGCTGAGGGGTTGCCGCGGTTGAATTTTGTATGGATAGAGGTGTAAACTCTGGCGCATGAGACGATACGTGGACGTTGGCGTCATTTGGACCGCAGCTGCAACACGGCGAACGGAAACCCGAGGCCGCTGTTGGATCACCTGCTGCACTAGCTGCGCGTTGCCCTCTGTGGTTGCCGTACGCGGTCGCCCTACCTTTCCAGCAAGTTGATCCGTCACGTTCCCAGTCCGTTGAAATTTTTCAAACATATCCTTTATTGTATCGCTTTTCGGTCCTTTGGTTACATTAAACCTCCGTTGAAAACTTCGTCTTGTTGCAACAACACTGTGTTCTAGGCGGTGGAATTCCAACACCAGAAAAATCCTCTGTTCTAAGGAATAAACCATGTTGTCTACAGCACACTTGCACGTTGTGAACAGCACACGCTTACAGCAGAAAGACGACGTACAGAATGGCGCACCCACAGACTGCGTTGTCTTCTATATCTTTCACATCACTTGCAGCGCCATCTGTTGTTGAAAATTGTAACTACTGTAATTTCGACAGTTTGTCCGCCTGAAAATGTACTGTTGTCCCAAGCATATTGCAACCAACGGTGTATTTCTATCGCTGCTCGTTTAGTTTTTATTGCCGTTTCAAATATACCGGTCATTTTTGAAACACCCTGCAGCTAGCCATTTCAAGAAAGACCTAAGTCGAGGGGAAATGATGTAGTATGTCAGTAAGTCGCTAAGAAGGTTAATGACGAAACACCTCACTTCATGGAAATTGTTCACATATCGACTCGCTGGTGGCTGGAGAGACGGACTGCCACATAACTTCACGAAGTCGAAAAACTGAGCAAACATGAGGGAGAACAACAGGATGCTGGTGTTTTATATATACTCCTTTCGAAATTTACCGTTGACAATGATGCCCACCATCTGGCTCCATTGCAAACATACGCGGTGGTCACGTGAAAGAACTGAGCTCGACGTCTACAAGGTCTAAGCCAATGGCAAGCATCCCATGCGGTAGTCAGAACGTGGTAAAGTACTGCCGAAGGCAGCGGAGCAGTATTGTTTTCTGGGCTCCTGGCGTCAGGTTGCCGGGACTGCAGAGTAACCCTCCACCTCACGGCGGCCTTTTAACCAGCCCGATGCTTTCGAGGCAGCTTTTCTTCCTTTATTCATAATAATTTATAATTAATACCATTAATTTACCATTAGTTTTGGTATCTAAGTAATAGCTTTTCAAGGAGATCGGCAGCTGCTCTTTCACACCCGTTTTAGTAGTGAAGTGCTACAAATTTGGTGTGAGTCTCAGTTGAAATTAGGTAAATTAGCTACCGTTTATGTACGTGGTAAGTATTCGAGCTGTTACTGAAATCAGTTTCCGGATTACTAGTTTATTCCACTGATATTCCACTCATAGCTGATATGATGGAAACAATTACTGTCAGGATCTGATAACTCAGGCCTTAACTTCATAGTACAGAAAATTTTTCCCTTAACATCCTTTTCATTTAATGCCGTATGTCATCCTATTACGTAGTCCGCAAACAAAAAGCGAACTGACGTACGGAAAGTAAAATGGCGCGTTTGAAAGGTATAATACTGTTTTATGTGTAAGGGTGTAACACAGTTCTATACGCAGATGTACAGATATATACACACACCAAAAAACGTTTTGTATCACCCCGGTTCCTAGAACTCCTAAAGATAGACGTTGACTGTGGATATTGAATCACAGATATAGTCCCTCTGACTGTTCATATATGTCAATAAACCCGCCCAAACATGTAAACAACTCTGCATAAACAGCGCCTATTAGACGAAGGGATCCGACAGCCGATCAGTTCGTCATTCCACCAGGAAGGAGGTACACGGCTCGTGTTGTCTGTAGTTCAACCATGCCTAGACGGTGAATACCGCGGTTCGATCGCGTCCGCATTGTTACTTGGGCCAGGAAGGGCTCTCAACAAGAGAAGGCTCAGGGCGTCTTGGAGTTGGCCAAAGCTATGTCGTTTGCACATGGAGGAGATACAGATGCAGGAACTGCCGATGGCATGCCTCGCTCTGGTCGCCCAAGGGCTACTACTGCAGTGGATGACCGCTCCGTACGAATTGGCTCGGAGGAACTCTAACAGCAACGCCACCATGTTGAATAATGCTCTTCGTGCAGCCATAGGACGTCGTGTTACGACTCAAACTGTGTGCAATGGACTGCATGATGCGCACCTTCACTTCCGACGTCCATGGCGAGGTTCATCTCTGCAGCCACGACACCACGCAGCGTGGTACAGATGGGCCCAACAACATGCCGAATGGATCGTTCAGGAATTGCATCACGTTCTCTTCGCCGATGAGTCTGGCATATGCCTTCAACCAGACAATCGTCGGGGACGTGTTTGGAGGCAACTCGGTCAGGCTAAACGCCTTAGACACACAGTCCAGCGAGTGCAGCAAGGTGGAGGTTCTCTGCTGCTTTCGGGTGGCATTATGTGGGCCGACGTACTCCGCTGGTTGTAATGGAAGGCACCGTAATGGCCGTACGATACGTGAATGCGATCCTCCGGCCGACAGTCCAACCATATCGGCAGCATATTGGCGAGGCATTCGTCTTCGTGCCCCTATTGTGCACATCTAGTGAATGACTTCCTTCAGGATAACATCGCTCGACTAGTGTGAGCATGTTCTCCAGACATGTACCCTATCGAACATGCCTGGGATATATTGAAAAAGGCTGTTTATAGTCGACGCGACCCACCAACCGCTCTGAGGGATCTACGACGAAACGCCGTTGAGGAGTGGGACAATCTGGACCAACAATGTCTTGCAAACTTGCGGATAGTATGCCACGACGAATACAGGCATGCACAATTGCAAGAGGACGTGCTACTGGGTATTACAGGTACCGGTGTGTACAGCAATCTGAAGGCCTCGCTGTATGGTGGTACAACGTGCAATGTATGGTTTTCATGAGCAATAAAAAGGGCTGAAATGTTTATGTCGATCTCAGTTCCAATTTTCTGTACAGGTTCTGGAACTCTCGGAACCGAGGTGATGCAAAACTTTTTTGATGTGTGTAAAAATAATATCCTTAAACAAGTAAAACAACTTAAACTGGAAAGAGACGTTAGTAAACTGTGAATGTAACTGGTAACAGTTGCATTACAACAATAAATTAATTTATTTATGGCATCTGGAATGCACCAAAAAGAGGTTTTTCATGAACTGTGCTTAGTATTACAATATTGCATTTTTTAAATAAAGGTGTTTTGCAGAAGATTAAAATTCATTGTAAGCCTTGAAGTAGAATAAGGAAAATAAAAGAAAAGCTTACACAACCTTGCTTGTAAGAAACGCCTCAGCTAGACACATATTACGGTTCGAACTTTAACGGTGGTGACACTGCCGTAGAGATGCAACGTAACAGAATAAAATAATGGCGTTTATGCCACACATTAGTTACAGACAGCTAACTTACCGCAGAACAGAAGGAATCTTTCTTTCCACCAACGCACGTAACCGCAGTTATGAAAAGAACAGAGCCTTATATAACGGACAGTGTGACTAAGTGCTGTCGCAATGTTTTCGAATCATGCACAACGGAGTTGGATAAAAGTTGAATGTGCAAGGTGACGTACAGCACGGGAATGTCATCAAAACCTACAAGAGTCTTGCTAATGATCTGCGTTGCCTTGTACAACAGTGGCAAGGTGGGACAACAAGTTGTGGCAGACACATGTCGGCCACGTCGTCCTCGTGTTATTAAAGATGTATTCGCTCTTACCACGTTACTGGTGAGCGACTGACAAGAGACGATTCGTGACCAGACCCGAGAGGCAAGAACAGTGCATACGACTGTGCTTCAGGTTCTCAAGAGACGCCTTTTCATGAGAAAAACTGCATAAAAATGAGTTCCGTATTCCTTTATGAAAATACAGAAATGCTTACGATGCGCCGCCTCTTGTACCCACTTTTATCTCTATGAATGCGAATGAATGGATTTCTTACGCCATAGTGTTACTTTGGACGACACAAGGGAGAAATCGTACGAACCACGCATCTCACACGAATGACGTCATTACGAGTCACAATGACGATCGGAAGGTTGCCAGAACCTCAGCAGTGCGAAAATTATGGCGATTCTGGTGTACGACTACGACAGTGCTATCCTAAAGCATGCATTACCCAATGGATGACTTCATTGTGCAGTATTACTATTAATTTTAAAGCACAACATTCGATCAGTTTTGAGCATAAGTACCAACATTTTCTGCAGAACCCACCCGTCATTTTGGAGGAAGATTCTTTAGAGCAAACAGCACAAACTGTGACTAATTTGTTCCATCAGTAGGACCAGGAAGTGCTATACCACTCACCATACTTGCTGGTCTTAAGCTCTTGCAATTGCGATATGATGCCTGAGATGAAGGAAGGATTTGAAACAAGTACCTATTTAGTATTCTTTGTAAATAAATGGTTGGCACTAACAAAGTTCTATCTTCGTATTTTCAATCTCTATCAGTTTTGCAAAATATATAGAAATAATCCTAAACAAAACTTGACAACTGGGGTTCCAAGCTATGAGCAAGAATGAGGCCGAGGAGCAATAGTATGAGTGTTCACCTTGCTGGGAGATAGAGCCCTGTGAGGTTAGCAAAGTACTTGTCGGTAGTGAAAGCGAACACAATGGATCTCGGTATGGCAGAATTAGGGAAAATGGCATCCTGTTCAGCAGAATCCAACGTGGCGTTTGTTGACCAGAGGTTCGAGCAGAATTTAAATTCTGTATCCAACCTCTCTATACCTACGTCCTGAGTTTTTTACAGTTTCAGGCCCACAATTTCAAGTACATTTATCAAGCGCTTTAGTTACCGCAAAGTTACAACAAGAGCAATAAAATTCATTGCCATCAGTGGCGGAACTTGGAGAGACTACATCCAAGTCACAGAAAACCTAAGTATCCTTAACAATAAAGCAAGGAAATTAAAATGTTCTTGGGTACAATCAACACTGATTTATTTTTAAAGCCAGGAAAATTCTACGAATTCAGAAAAGTATTTGAGGACAAAAAATTAAAAACTTAAATTTACAAGAAATAAGATTGCCAGATGAGAGTACCATAGATTTTTGAAATTTATGAGTGCTCAATTTAAAACAGAAAACAGAATTGTTAAAAGCACACCATCTGCATGCTGAAATTGCTGTTTTGTTGGACATTCTTGGTCCCATAATGAAGGAAAAGCCTTTGAACCATATATTTATGTCAGTTGCCTTGAAATGTACAAATAAAATTTACACATTAACTTTCACCGATAGACCAATCAACAAACAGAATTAAAGAAATACAGAAGAAAGTAAATACGACACGGGAATTGCTAGGAAATATGATCTCCAAAATTCTTCGCAAACACGTGGAGATTCAGTCTGTAACTTTAATGTACAGCTACAAAAGATAACTAATGGGAAACGATCAGTGAATTCCCTGCGCACAGATAGTCTACAAAAATCTAAAGAAACTTGTAAAACTGTGCAGATATTACAATCGCCACGAAGGCCACCTGTCCACTGCTAGAGCCAGTGTAAAAATTGGAGTTTTTACCTGTTGATCGTAACGGAGTGTTATAGTAATCATGGCTGTCGTCACGTCGGTGGCGACTGAGATTAAAAGAAAGTACGATGTTCTGTATCAATTTGATTTCAATTTCTTTAGTTTTTTCAGGTACTGGAAAGGGTTACGTATTGTGAATGTCTACGAAAATCTATGGGTTACGAGTGGGATGTCGCTCTGCAATCAGCTACAGAGGTCCGTGGCCTTGCGCAGGTTCAAGTCTGTCCATCTGATGGTGGCCTTACAGTCTTTCGGATGGCGACGGCAAAATGTCAACGTACATTTACAGAGAGCACAAGACGATAGTGGCAACACCTAATGAACTCCACCAACCGTCCGACTGAAACAACCCACTTGCGGGACGCCTCTATGAAGATTTCGTAGAGCGGTTTGAGGTGCCCTGTCAATGAAGAATGGGAGCCTTCTGACCTAAAAGAAGACTTTACGTAGGCGATGGAGGAGCACTTCGCTCAAATCAAAACACTTCCCGACGAGGCACAAGTCTCTATCACTACCGAGTGCTTGCTGAGAAGAGCAGTTAGGACTTTTGTCACATCAAGTATAAAGGCTGTGTGTGGGAGCTGCTTTCACCGTTGACTGCAGCACGCGACACAGGTCGCGATAAACTCCATTACATTATGTTGCGGCACCTCACTGGGACTGTTAAGGAAATCTTGCTCGAAGATTTTTACTTAATATGGGAAACTGAACAACTTCCTGACAGCCGGCCGAAGTGGCCGTGCGGTTAAAGGCGCTGCAGTCTGGAACCGCAAGACCGCTACGGTCGCAGGTTCGAATCCTGCCTCAGGCATGGATGTTTGTGATGTCCTTAGGTTAGTTAGGTTTAACTAGTTCTAAGCTCTAGGGGACTAATGACCTCAGCAGTTGAGTACCATAGTGCTCAGAGCCATTTGAACTTCCTGACACACAGAAGGAAGTTATTTTAATTCAGTTTCTTCAACCATCGGAGGACTGGAATTCCCTAGTAGTTACGTACTGTTTCCCTCGTCAACTGTTTGAGGAGACCTTGTAGTGGACGATCAATCACCGCTTGATGCTCCGTAGGGGCTTTGAGTGTGGGTTCACTCCACCATTGATAACCTGCCTCTGCTGGAGATGGCTATACAGTAGGCTTTCCTATACAACCAACATTTAACTGGTATTATCTTAGACCTTGAAAATACCTAACGTATGAATTGGTGACATAGGGACAGGAAAATAAATGACTAGTATTGGTAAACAGTACACTCCACCACTTTCCATATAGTGGCGTGCGGAGCATGTATTTAGATGTAGATACCTTCGGACTGCTATATGCATGTGGCTTCCGGGGACGTCTTCCTGCTTTTAGACAGTCCTTCGCCTTCACATGTCATATTAGATATCGAGTCAGTGATTTTTTATCAGATCATTTCATACAAGAAAACAGCGTCCCTCAAGGTAGTGTTTTAAATGTGACCTGGTTTTTAATAGCGAAGGATAACATTACCTCCATAGTGAGTAAAGTGTTCTTTGCTTGTGGAGTACTTTTCATCTTTTTGCTCATCTTCCAGGATTGTGGAAAGTGCACGCAAGCCATAGATGACGATCCAGGGACCGGAGGAACGGACACTAAAGACAGGTTTCAGGTTTTCATCAGAAAAATTTGTGTGTTATTTTTAACCGTTCTAGTCGAGGTTGTAAGATTCCAGAACTTAAACTGAGAGGCAGTGTCCCAAATTGTAAAGACTCGGTTACGTATAGGCGCTTCTTTTACGGTCAGAAACTTACTGGACTGCCACACCAGATGGACTAGAAAATTAGGTACCTCAGATGCCTGAACATTTTAAAATGTGTAGTACACCAGATACGGAGAACAGACGAAGCAATTTTACACAGCTTTTGTTCGTTCCCGGACTGATTGTAGATGTACGGTTAATGCTCTGCTGGACCATCGTATCTTAAGGCATTGGATTCAGTCCACGAGTTGGGCATTAGGTTGATGACAGGCGCTTTTAGATCGAACCCCATTCCCAGTCACTGCGCCGAAGTAGGTGAGCCACAGCTTCACATCACGCAGCAATTATATGTGTGAGACAAGCATGGAAAACGTATTTCGTGCTCAGGCGCCTTCATACCATACTGTTGATCGCCCACCCAACAGTAGCCGTCTTGGCGCAACGATGCCGTTAGGAACCCGAGCATAGGTACCTTTTAGAAATGGTGTGACGATTATTATTGTTTCATTCCAAGAATGGTGTAAATCGCCACGTTGAATTCATCAGAGGCCCAGAGTCGTTTTAAATTTGACTAATTTCAAAAAAGAGTGCACTTCAAAGGTGGTTCTTAAATATGTTAACAACATTTTAGATGAGCACCATAATTTAAAGAATTTATTTGCAGATCAGTCAAAACAGGGATAATCCGTTAGATGCTCAATAGTTTTCGCTTGTCATGGATTCAGACCCGGCCAACCAGATATAATAAATATATTTACACTATATCCTGCTTGGGTGTACTGGAGCAGATTTGACTAGGCCAACAGATCACGTTTCTCACCTTCTCAGCTTCTCTTACCGCTTTACAGTCTGTTCAACAGAAGTACGCTGCAGAAAAAGTTTTGTCGAGTATACAGGATACTTTTCTTTTGCGGTATCCACAAGATCTCCGTCGACCGCACCCGGCACCCCCCGCTACGTGAGAAGCGGCATTTTTGAACCTTCCGCCTCCCGCCGCCAGGCGAGATCGCTTTCCGCTGCTCGCCGTTCTCCGAGCGGTGGCGCCACGTATACACTCCCCCCAAGGCTCCACAGTCCGGTAAGTGGAGTGTGACGAACAACGGACAAATTGAATAGTGGCCGTCGTGGTGGTAAACTTAGGCGTGAAATCTCCTCTTGCTTGCACTTCAGTCTCTTTGAAGTTCTGAATGGCGTTCAGCCGAAGGTTCAAAATGTCTTGCGTCTGCAGCGCCCCGGGTAGTCTAATTATTTTTACAAGGTCGTTGGCGAAACCAGACGACGTGGGATCCATACGACCTCATTCTTCGAGACTCTGACTCTGCGGCGTGTGTCACGGCACGTGACACGAGCGGTCTTACGAATACCAGCGGCCGTCTCCGGCGGGAACGAATTACTATTTCAGACGAGTTTAATAATTCTTAACTGCGCTTTATATACATGCAAGCTCTCTACAACACACGACAAAGTTAAGACATTTAGTGGGTACCTTGCCATTGACATAGTGATTTACTGTGAGCATTGTACAGAAGCGACCGTTCGCGATGTGTGGAGGACAAGGCGACTAGTCTGACGTCACAAGTTCGTTGCGTGTCCCGTACTTCTCTTGGACCTGGTATGCCTGCGCACTCTTTTAGGCGATCTCGGCCTCCAGATCAAGTCCACCTATGGACTTAGGACCATCAGCGCGGAAGACTGCAGAGAGAAACATTACATCGAAATAGCACAACGCTACTGAGCATTACTAATATTCAGTGTCTTATATAAGAGTGTCAGCATTCAAGATTGTTCATACAATCCAGCACATTAGTATCATTTGTATGTAACACAGCACTACGGAAGAACCTACAGCATTCAAAGCTATGTATAACTCAATTATTAAATGTACGTAGCGTAAATAAACTTATTAACAAAAAAATGGTTCAAATGGCTCTGAGCACTATGCGACTTGACTTTTGAGGTCATCAGACGCCTAGAACTTAATTAAACCTAACTAACCTAAGGACATCACACACATCCATGCCCGAGGCAGGATTCGAACCTGCGACTGTAGCAGTCGCTCGGCTCCAGACTGTAGCGCTTAGAACCGCACGGCCACTCCGGCCGGCAAAACTTATTAACACAACACCGATGAAAAGTGTTATTTTTCTGGGCACCTGGGCACAAGGGAATCAAGGGAAGCGAACAAGGTTACGCAGTTTCAAGGATGCATGTACGGCTCAATGAAAAATGCACTACTCCCTTACCAGCTGTGGACTCGTTGTTTGTCCAGAAGATCATACAGCAATGGAAGGAAGAGCGGCTGGACGTGAGGCACAAAAAGCTGCGTGCTGTGAAACCCACTGTAAGTTCAAATGGTTCAAATGGCTCTGAGCACTATGGGACTCAACTTCTGAGGTCATTAGTCCCCTAGAACTTAGAACTAGTTAAACCTAACTAACCTAAGGACATCACAAACATCCATGCCCGAGGCAGGATTCGAACCTGCGACCGTAGCGGTCTTGCGGTTCCAGACTGCAGCGCCTTTAACCGCACGGCCACTTCGGCCGGCCCACTGTAAGTCCGTGGCGATCCTTCTTCCGGTCACACAGGCGGGATAAACTCCTATTCACTCGTCTCCGCAGAGTACATAGCCACCAAATACATGGCTTTTCCATCTGGCGCGTGAGGACCCGCCCGTTTGTGACTCCTGTAGCCCACACATTCCGGTACGTTATATTTTAATGGAGTGCGCTTTATATCCCGACGAGAAAGCAGCAGAAAATTACGCATCTCCTCTCCGTTACAGCGGATGATGGGTCGAGTGTGGTAAACATTTGGAAATCTTTTGAATTGTTGAGAATCCATCCTAAACTACACTACTGGCCATTAAAATTGCTACACCAAGAATAAATGCAGACGATAAACGGGTATTCAATGGACAAATATACCACAGTTCATCAAGAGTAGTGACTGGCGTATTGTGACGAGCCAGTTGCTCGGCCACCATGGACCAGACGTTTTCAATTGGTGAGAGATCTGGAGAATGTGCTGGCCAGGGCAGCAGTCGAACATTTTCTGTATCCAAAAAGGCCTATACAGGACCTGCAACATGCGGTCGTGCATTATCCTGCGGAAATGTAGGGTTTCGCAGGGATCGAATGAAGGCTCTACGCCACGTGTCGTAATACATCTGAAATGTAACGTCCACTGTTCAAAGTGCCGGCAATGCGAACAAGAGGTGACCGAGACGTGTAACCAATGGCACCTCATACCATCACGCCGGGTGATACGTCAGTATGGCGATGACGAATACACGCTTCCAATGTGCGTTCACCGCGATGTCGCCAAACACGGATGCCACAATCATGATGCTGTAAACAGAACCTGGATTCATCCGAAAAAATGAGGTTTTGCCATTCGTCCACCCAGGTTCGTCGTTGAGTACACCATCACAGGCGCTCCTATCTGTGATGCAGCGTCAAGGGTAACCGCAGCCATGGTCTTCGAGCTGATAGTCCATGCTGCTGCAAACGTCGTCGAACTGTTCGTGCAGATAGTTGTTGTCTTGCAAACGTCCCTATCTTGTGACTCAGGGATCGAGACGTGGCTGCACGATCCGTTAGAGCCATGCGGATAAGATGCCTGTCATCTCGACTGCTAGTGATACGAGGCCGTTGGGATCCAGCACGGCGTTCCGTAGTACCCTCCTGAAACCACCGAATCCATATTCTGCTAACAGTCATTGGATCTCGACCTACACGAGCAGCAATGTCGCGATACGATAAACCGCAATCGCTATAGGCTACAATCCGACCTCTATCAAAGTAGGAAACGTGATGGTACGCATTTCTCCTCCATACACGAGGCATCACAACAACGTTTCACCAGGCAACGCCGGTCAGCTGCTGTTTGTGTATGAGAAATCGGTTTGAAACTTTCCTCATGCCAGCACGTATTAGGTGTTGCCACCTGCGCCAACCTTGTGTGAATGCTCTGAGAAGCTAATCATTTGCATATCACAGCATCTTCTTCCTGTCGGTTAAATTTCGCGTCTGTAGCACGTCATCTTCGTGGTGTAGCAATTTTAATGGCCAGTAGTGTATTTGATAGTAGGTCTGTTTCAGAATGGCTGGCTCATCTTTTATTAGTCAATTGATCAGCCACCAACATTTCTAGTGTACTATTTGAGATATTTCACTGTGTGTTTTCTCTTTTAATCACTTTTTAACGCTGACATTTTTTTTAGAGAAAAAGGAAGAAAGAGAGACTGTGGTCTTGATATTCAAGGAACTATTATGTGGATTATATGCATGTCCAAAAGAACAGACACCCATGTAATACACATCCGCCAGACGGCGTTATCATATTTCAGTACGAATGCACAACAGTTAGGTTGCGAGCATTTGGATTAATTGATAGGGGGAGCTGTTGTGTTATGTGCGCCATATGGAGACTTAGGTGGGACGGGGAAAGTGCTGGGAGAGCCAAACTGATTAAGGTGACCGCTCGCAAACAGCGGGATATCTGCGTTCGACACCCGGTCCGGCACATACTTTAATCCGTCACCGTTTGGTTCGCTCAGTGCCCCGCTGCAGCTAAAATGTATATTTATTTCGTCGTATTGAACTACATTGGTCTTATTGTTGTCCAAAGTTCTACGGCTTTTTTTTCCACGTCTGTCTCAGGTATCTTAGCAAGGGCACTAAGACTAAATTGTCGTACGCATAACAACACCTAACGTAACCATCATCATCATCGCCATCAGAAACTGGGCAAAGATACGCCCTCCTTCACCAGGTGACATAATCCCGTCGTCTGAAGAGAGAGACATAGCTGCAGACCAGTGACAACAAACCAGTGTCTTATTCAGTCTACATGCTTAAAACATACGAGGCCGCTACCCTCTTGTTGACGGCCTACGCTGAGCTTGGATTATTTCTGGTGTTAAACACTGGTTGGATATCTCGTAGCCGTACGGCACACTTGGGTTTTATTCACGGACTTGATCACAGTATCCACAGCATGCGTAACCGCAACGAGCCTGAAGTTCGTGTTTATCTGGGAGTAATCTGAGATTACTATTAATGTTGTCTCCAAGGCCGTTACTTCTATGTGTGCCGGCGACTCACCATCCAAGATCTCATGTTGTGCCATTTGTACCACGAAATCTTCAATACATTCACAAATTTCATTTGATACAAGGTGTGTCGACTATTTCAAAACTTGTTAAATCGATTTTTTCAATACTAACTTTTTTATATGTCGGAAGAATGCACCTGGAGTTCCACAGTTTAGAACATAATGCAAGTTTCAGTAGCTAAATTAATCTCGAAGTTTGTCTGAAATTCCAGACTCCGTTATATCCATCACGGCCACAGTTCCAGTAGACATTAAATCCTGACAACACTACAGAACCTAAACCATTGTAACCACTGCATTTTTAATGGTCTGAAAAACATTCACTTCCAGATTCCGTTTTTTAATTACACTTGTCAAATCATATTTAGGATAGATTTTAAATATTACACAAATTTATTTTGAGTTAACTGCGACTTTATTTTGTTTAGCTTTCTGTATTCCATATTTTTCACATTGGGACACCTGTTAAGTTGGCTTTTGGTGGAAAACAGACTTTATTGAACAATATATGATAGTTTATTTGAGCTTTACTTATTATATCCTTAACTTTAAAGCAGTAAGCTATATAAAATGATAGCTATTGAAGGTGCAGGAATATCGAACAGTATTATTACATTAGCTCCTGTATGGAAATAGCGGAAAAAGCGAAAAGCGGTAGACGAAGGAAAATTGCGCAGAAAATGTTGAAAAGAAAACTATACACGCTACAGATTATTTTCGTTTCGAATATTTTCCTTCTAACTTTCATTCAGATATGTTTCTTATAGTCAAGGAAATGTGTACGGCATCTACTGTTAATTTCATTTACCTTTCTACGTATTCCAGCAAGGTATTTCCAACGATGCAGTCATACAAGTATAAGGGAGGACCATATGACTCTCCATGCGGTAGACCCACAGTGTCTTCGTTCCTAAGAACACAACAGTGTAGACAGGAATGCGGAGGAGATCATGGGAAGGAATAAAGAGTAGGCAGATTACTAATAGATACTTCATTCCAAAGCTAAATAACGGGCGACCTGAGAGACCCTGGATCTTTAAAAAAGCATTCCTTGAAACCCCTGTGGTAAGGTGAGATCGTGTTCAGGATCTGTGTGAGCAGTTCCTGGAGACTGGCCCAGTCCCCTGGAACAAGGAAGGTGACAAAGATCACGTCACTCTTGTGTTGACAGAAGAAGGAAAGTGAAAGATTTTATTTATTTAGAGCTCCTAACACCAACTGAAAAACACTACTGCCTGGAGAAAGAGATTTACAGGCAGTACTTCCGCAGTGACCTTTCAGTTTTCAATCTACAAAAAATGCACAACGAAAATCCGACAAAAATGTGCACGTGAACTATGAATACCTTCGACATGTATTCGAAAATAAATGCAGCATCTGATTTGGATCTCCTGCCACAGGTATTTGCA
The DNA here is from genome assembly GCF_023898315.1 of Schistocerca nitens. NCBI lineage: Eukaryota > Metazoa > Arthropoda > Insecta > Orthoptera > Acrididae > Schistocerca > Schistocerca nitens. The sequence continues at coordinate 942,337,698 of NC_064616.1, read as the reverse complement.
CTTTTTGCTTTGTGTCCGGAGAGGAAATAAAACAGACTTCTGACTTAAAAAAAGGGTGAGTTGAAAGTCTAGCTTACTATACATAAATTGAAAGTAGACGCATTTTACAAACAACTTCGCAGTGAAGCACAAAGAGAGAAAATAGTAAGCTTTGATTACCAAAAGAATGTGATTCTCCCTAAGCCTTCTGATCAGGCTTCATATTATTTTTAAGACAACTTTATTTTTACAATTTCACTGTTTGTGAGGAACCTTCTCACGGTTCCCCGAATCAGTAATTTGTGTTTCGCTATGTACTATTAGAAAATGAATTCTCCAAAGGATCATGTCAAATTGGATCATATATTTTTGATGGGCTATTCAATACAAGTATCCATGTACTGAAGTTATAGACGACCTTTGTGGAAAATAAAATAAAATTAAAGTTATGATTGTCATGTTTTGTACTTGGTTTGCTCAAAATCGTCCATAAAACGTGAAACATGTCAACCTTCTTTTTTCAGTTGTTGACCATCCATATATTTCTCCCAATCGCATATTTTGTCGGATTGAAAAGGAAGTACGTTCAAAAAGCGCTATCTTGAATCCTAGTGATTATTATGGCATTATGGAGAACTTGGGACTACCTGTGAACTTCGATCAGATTTACCTGTTGCTGGCTGGAAGACATACATTAAAGATTACACAAAACATCCCTCCGCATGGCATTTTCGGTTTAAGCCCACAAAAAGAATATTAACTGAAAAGAAAGGTCAGAGCATTATTATTACTGAAGGGGAACAAAGCTATAATACTGATATACGCTGTGGTAAAAGTGTCTGCAAGAAGGGCAAATCCTGGATGGGAGTAAACCCAGCAGATGCAGCTAAAGCTGTTATGGTAAAACCAGAAAAAAGTTTAGTGTAGCAGTCCTTTTATAGATCCAATATGGACCAGGTTGGATGAATGTTAATGATCTTTTATTTTACAGGAATGTCTTCAAACAGCAATCTTGACCTGAAATGGATGAAGAATCTGATGTCGGGGAGCTACCTGATGAGGTTGAGGAACAGGTCAGTACTTGAAGTAAGGAAGTAGTGATCTCCTAATAATGTGCTACTTTAATATAAATTTGATCTTAATTTTTCAATATAGGTACATAAGATGTTATTCTGTATAGTGATCATTAATAATTTTGTAACGGGAATAAACATTATGAAATGTCTATCTCATTTTCCGTTTTAATTCATGATTTTAAAACCAAAGCATTTCCACAAACCGTTATGTCCAGATTAGTTCCAAAAGTCGTTACGTTCAAAGTAAAATATTAGCTTTATATAAAAATATTGTGGTGTGATTCATGGGAAGTATAAATATAAGAAATATAAAGAAACAGTATAATGAGTAAAGAATAATAATAAAATCCAATTAACAACTGAGTGACAGTTTTTCCTTGTTTCTGAAAATTTTTGTTACCTGGAGTCAACGGACTTGGGAAACGGTCGACTCACATACTCGTATTATCATGCTTTTGTTAAGTTATTAGTGTGATACTGAGTCAAACAGTTTTCGGGTGTCAAGACATACTGCCTCTGTCTTCCTGCCATGAAGCATGGCATTCGAAGACGTCAAGTGAGAACGTTAATTAGGGTTACACAAGCTGGTTGACATGGGAGAGGTCAATCTGCTCGAGAAACCTCACTGCGTTTGCGCTCCGCAACAGATGGCTGTCAAAAATACACTGCTCAAAAGAATTACTGGAACGTGACTTTGGACGTCTGCCATACTCCACTGAGCAATAATTGAGGACTGGTTATGTCACCCAATTTTTCCTTTATCTTTCACAAATCAGGTACACTACGAAACCTTATCACATCCTCGATCATTTGCATAAAAACAACTGAAATGCCCGACAGGTGTCGAAAACGAAGTGGAAACAATTATCCATCCTGTCATCCATTCGTGCTTTACACTGTACTTTGAGAACTTCAGTAACGTGTATGGACCTAGCGGGCATTTATCACTGCCTGGCATGCTTCGTATATGTCTACTGAGATCAATCTGTGGTTTCCATTCTCAATTTTCAATGAGAGACCATGAGAATTTTAGGAGAATTTGTGGTGGAACAGGACAGCCACGAACTCGACTGTCAAGCATGTTCGACATATGCACGATGGGGTTTCGGTCGGGATTCGCCACTGTCCTTTCCATTACTTTAATATGAAGGCTTTGCATGACATCGCTGCTGACTCCCGCCACATAGGCCCTGGCATTAGAAGGAATTCAGGGCCACCACTGTATACAGCAACCTCCACATTGACCAACAGATCTGTTCTACGTACTGCCTGGCGGTAAAACGAACATGGACAACGACAACATTCGTATGGCTGCCAACACGAAACCTCCCCACAGTATAACAGAACCTTGGAAATCTGTCGATTTTGTGGACAGCATTTCGCTGGTACCACTCACCACAGTTTTGCGCAGACGAACACAGCCATCCACTTGCGCCGGATGATATCTCGGCTCCACCGTGAATAACAAGGTTTGCCAGTGACGAAGCAGCCAGTTGACATTGGAAAGTCAGAAATGAAGTAAACTGCAAGATGTCCTCGTGTAAAGCTAGGTACTCGAACTGGACGTCTAGGTAGTAACTTCTTTTCTCGTAACCTGTTCATTGCAGTCTGTTCGGACACAGTGGCTCCACTTGCCCTTCTGAGTTCTCTGGCGCTATCCGTACGACTCCGCAACACAGAGATGGTCGGATATCGGTCTAGACGTGAGGTTGTGATGCGTCGGCGATCTTGTCTAACTCGCCTTTTGTACTAGCCTGTCTCCCTGTAGCGTGTCCACAACGTATGGATGACACATGGAGAGGTATGGACTTTTTCAGCAACACGACCGAAAGCCGATCTCTTTGTATCAAACAGACAGCCCTTGCAAGTTCCACTGCGTTAAGACCCCACACTGCGTGTGCTTGATTGAACGCAACGTCCACAAATGACAACTGCCATCTGTTTACCTCAATTGAAAACACTGGGATACTGGTACTCACTTTCTTCACCTGACACTGTAAAGAATTACACAGCGAAGTGATTGTGAATGGTATTAATTGTTGCCTGCACTGAAAATGAAGATCTCAAGCCATGACGTGAGACCGCAGGTACAGCCTGCATCAAAACTGGGATTCAGATACCCTACGTTGATACACGTGTTTCCCTAATTCTTTTGAACGATGTGTTAGACTGTAGTTTTGTGATTCATTTCTGCTACCCTTTCTGTATCCGAGAGTTATGTGATTTCTTTCAGCTGCTGTGCACAGTTTTTGTTCGAGAAAGCTACGCTAAAAAGGTTAAAAGAGGTGCTCTGTCAGACGCAAATTCTGTGACGTGTGACAGGTATTCCAACACAGCTTTATTCAGTTTTAGAGATTTCAGCCGTTTCACATCGCCACTGACATTAATATCTACGTCACTCTCCATCGAAGGGTGCATGAACTAAACAAGGACAATATTCCTGGGTTTTCTTTTGTAAAACCATATTTGAAAATTGTGTTCAGCATTCCTGCTCTTGCCTTATTACCATAACTGCAGTTCCTGTGTGCTCCATGAGTGTCTGCTCAAAGCCTTTACATATCACCAGAATTTATTTGGGTGCCGTGGGAGGTTTTGCGACAAGATCCCGTTCCGGTAGTCATTGAAGGCTTCCCGCATTATCTTTCTGAGAGCCAAACTCATTTCGCTTAGTATTTCCACCTGTAGCTCTACGCTATGGTTTACACCTATTCTGAAGTTGTCCTGTGTCTATAAATCAGAAGTTTCTTTGCAGAAACTACATATCATGAAGGTTCCTTCTCATCATGAACTATCGTACTAGGTACATATGTATCTAGTGTTTGACCAACTATTCCTCTAAACCTTAGCCGCAGATTCTATGCTTATTGCTGACAAGAGCTGAGTGTTTCAGGTCTATCTCTGTGACATGAGCTTACTGCCTCGTTATTTAGTGATGAACGTTTAAATCTTTCAAGACACTTCAGTTGCTCTGTGTTCTTTGATAATCATTGTTGACACGAAACCTCATTGTCACTTATAGCAGTTTCAACGTCGATATCCTCAGTGGTCATGCCTATTTGTTATCATCAAGTCTAATATAATTCCATCATATGTGGGCTTCCGAACTGTCTGTTCCAGATAGTTTTCAGAGAAGGCATTTAAGACTGTTAAGCAGTGTGTTTGCCACGGCCACTACTTAGAAAACTGTAACCATCCCAGTATATTATGGAATGATTTAAGCCTCCACCAATGATGATAGTATGAATGAATAACGTACGTCCGAGTGAGCTGAGGTTTTCGTTAAAGTTTTCTTTCACATGTGCATTTGAGTTTAGTGATCCATGAGACGCCACAATAGGTTGATATTGATATTCACCACAATGTAATATGAGGGAAACCAAATTCAAAGACACAAAAATTTTGCAGTAAGATGTCAAATATATCTTAATTTGACAATAGTAAAATTCAGCTGTCACTATTAACTGCTCTACTCGACAATATGCAAGAACAGCATTGAAAACAACACAAATACGTGTTTGTTAGAACTGCCTAAAACTACGAATCAGAAAGCATCCTTGGTGCAATGCATATTGTAACAGATCGTAAAATCCGGAGACAAGGTATTCAAATCGTGGAACAGTAGCAAAACAGAAAATGCACGTGAATAATTTCTAGAAACTGTAAAATAAGCATCAAAATTACCTAAAGAGAGAAAGAGATGGTATGAGAATATTCAGCCAATTGAAAGTGAAGGAGACTTAAGAAAATAAAACAGGTATTTTCCTAACACATTTAGAATGAAAGTAAATGGACAGCGTTATCAAAATTTTCTCTTCAAGAAGGGAAATTGACAACTGATTCTTAACAACCATGGAAATTGCAGAGCAGTTCCTACATATTTCAAAAAAACTTCTACATTTTTCTGAGCTCCCCAGAAAGAACTCTAGTTTCACAACAACCAAGAAGGGAATTGATGAACATTTCTAATAAAGGGAACGGACATGTTTAGAGATATTTTCCATTTTTCTCTCTCCATATATTTCTTATGTGGTTTCATAATGTGACTAAGGTTTTTATGTTTTTTCTTCAATTAGTTTTTCAATCTGTATTTCACTGTAGTAATTTTTTTGCTAGTAGCGCAGTTTTCTTCCAAGAATTTCTGTCTGACACGTATACATGTAACAATTGTTAACGTGAGACATGGTTTCTCTTCTCTGGCATTACAATGTTCTATTCTTATCAGTCTTTGTATTAGCTCACAGTGGATTGCTTCCTATATGTTTCCATTTTCTTTGTTTAGATCTGATGAGGGATGTGGCTGTAACACGTCTTATGAGTAATAAACACATTGCGATCTGAACAAATTGTGTGCGTATTTGCTAAAACGATCACCGATCTCTATAAGGAACTTCTCTCTTACGCAGTGACAATTGTCTTAGTTAAGAGGAAAACTAGGGAGGTACTCCATAGCTGGGGGATAAATTCACGTTCCTCTGTTGCTCATCAACGCGGCACGTAATATGCGTAACAATGGATTGCTCAGGAGGTGTTAGCACAAAACACAACAAGCCGTTAAAATAGAACTGCGCTTTTTCTATCAGGATATTACCTCACCCATTCCACTCCTCCCGCTATCGATAATATTTTCGGAGCGCTCCGTAGCGGAATGTTGACCTCGGTTAATGTTTGAAGCGCGGACAAGGCGTTACCTCGCTCATAACGTTTGTGGTACTGCGTCTTTCTGAAGGGAGCTGTGCTAAATATTACAAGTTCCCTAGGGCACTCCGGAGTGGATGAGTGTGGGAGAATGAGGGCGGCAGGAGGGAAAAAAAGGGGAAAAATACGGGCGAGGGCTGCTGCCTGGACACGCACCCCACCGCACGCACGCACGCGCCGCATAAAGGGCGGAGGGAGAGCGAAAGCGCCGCCGCCCCCGCCACAGGCGCCGCTTAATAACGCCGCCAGACGTGGCCGCAGCAGCCGCGCCTATCCGCTCTCCATTCTGCCAAGAATAACAACCAATTTAAATGAAACTCTTCAATATGAAGCATAACAAGGAATGGGCGGTTTACTCAAGTATTTTGAATTGAATTACGATTAAACTCGCTCGCTTACACAGCAGCGCTCCCTGTCGAATGAAAGACGAACTGTACAGTTGTAGCTCAGATAGGGAGAGAATATACTTATAATGCACTCCTGGAAATCTGATTGACATATTCCATTGAGGACTGCATCCCTTTTCTCAGCAGAGAGAGTGTAAAATGTTTCTAACAAGTTTATGACGTAATTCAACTCTTCTCAGGAGTACAAATTAAAATCCTTCTGGGTGTGTGGCAGTTGTCTTATAAAATAAATAAATGAAGTACTTTATAAATAAAATACTAAGTCCTTGCCTCAAGGAACGCCGCTGCAAGTAGGTGATACGTCGCTGTATTTTATTACTTCAGTATTTTAATTATTTTATAAGATGACGTGACAGTACAAACAGAATGCGTTTAATGACAGCCATATCAGCCGTGGAATCCTACGCAGTTCCATAAAAGTACGCAGTTCGTCAGAAACCATTCGCTTACTTGCCTATATTAAAATACTACCTTATTAATAATTTTTGAGACCATTTCTCTTGGAGAACAGCGGTTGTTTTATTACTTTAAAATGAAGATAAACAGTATCGACCGCAAGAAACTTTATTTCCCGGTTACCAGTTTCGGTCTGTTTCAGTTCGTGGAGACGTAAAGCGTGGTCCGTCCACCGCCACCGCCTACCATCACCGTATGTCTGAGGATGGTCTAAAACAGACCTAAACCGGTAACATAAAAAAGTGCATTGAGGTCGAGTCTGTTTATGTTTATTTTAAACCTTACTAATAAATTACGTTTTGTAACTTTATATGGCATTCAAGGAATTCCATACTTAGTTTTTTATGCACTCCGTCTTTAGGCCAGGAGTGGCCTACCAGGACCATCCGAGCGCCGTGTCATCCTCAGCTGAGGATGCGGATATGAGGGGCGTGGGGTCAGCACACCGCTCTCCCGGTCGTTATGACGGTATTCTTGACCGAAGCTGCTACTATTCGGTCGAGTAGCTCCTCAATTGTCATCACGAGGCTGAGTGCTCCCCGAAAAATGGCGGCTGGATGGTCACCCATCCAAGTGCCGGCCACGCCCAACAGTGGAACCGATGTATCCACTGCGGCAAGGCCGTTGCCCAGTTTTTTATGTAGCTGCATAATATACATCAACTTACGTTTTGTACTGGAGGTCTTCTTCTGCTGGTACATAATTTTAATCTTTTCCGAAGGCTGATCAGGATGTAGCCGTCGATTAAGAATTTTCTTGTACAAGTCTTTCTGCCCTCTTCAGGTAGCTGCCACCAAGAAGAATTTAAATCACTGTTAAACTGAATTAAACTGAATACAACTCTTTGTTTACTAAGGTTTGAAGCTCCTCTTTATGTTCTTCCGTATTTGCGATTTAAAAACTGGGTTGTTTTGAAAATCGGCCTTAGGCAAACACATTTAGTTTGTTTCTGTATTTACCCAGACATGTTTCGACACCTATGTGTAATCTTCTGTGGATACAATTTTTATTTCTGTAAAGTACAATATAATATTTATAATAATTTAACTGCTGTAGGCCTAAGAATTTCAACATGTGCAATTTGCTTTGTTTTCTGTACACATTCGCCCAAAAATTACATTGGTAACTGAACTGTATTATTGTACACCGGTTTTAATGATAGTTTTCGTCGTTTTTTTTGACAGCATGCCATCTGCAAACTATGTCTACAGCCCAAAATACTGTCGTGCAGCACTACTAGGCACTGCCAGTTCGTCATTGCGAACTGGTGACTCCGTCTTAACGATTAACTTTGTTCGGAGACACCATAGTGCTTACATCTCGGCAACTGCTTATTCACTTTATTAAAATTAGCACAATTGGCCAGCATCAACCTCACAGGGCATTTTCAAATGCAGTAGATCCCAACATGTTATAATATTAGCCGATTATTAAACAGCGGACATAAATGTTCCGAAATTCAGCATATAACATGCAAGTGTCAAAATTAAGAACAGTGTTTAGTGAGTACCGCAATAGTGATCCTCGAAACTAATGCCACTTGTCATTATATGTGGTCGCTTTCTTTGCGGAACACCAACTGTCGCTGCTGCCACGCGTGGAAGAAACGTCAAGTAAAAGGATACGGGACATTGCTTCAGCGTCTACTGATACTTGTGTGTTCTCTGATCGACGAATGCTGCTGGGAGACGAAAGCTGCTTACCACATTCCTCATTGCTTTCGCGTTCCATTTCACGTGCGATCGGGTAGCGACACTAATTCTGTTAAGGTACTGAGAAGAGTTACAGAGTTCTCTACACTAAGTATTAAGCTGGATCTGGCCCCACTCTGTAATAAAAACAGAATGAAATTTTCAACGATAGAATTTGACAGTTATCTTATGATATCCGATCATAACTACAAACGTAAAGTGACGAAGACGCAGTTAGACAGAAAGAAGAAAAATGTTGAACAACGTGCCTAGAAATCTAAAGGTCGTGTGATCTAATCCCGCGGGTATCACGGAATATTTGAGTCTGCTGTTTAACTTCTCATTGGTATGAGTAATCGCCAGACTCCACGGATTCCACTTAGAACAATAGGACCAGTTCTCTCACGCAAGTCGCCGAAGTGGTGTCCACTAGGAAGAACTGCACGATACTGTTGAGCCGAATGGATTTATTGCTAAGTATCATATTAGATGTTCTCGTTCGGTGAGAAAGCATAATTAGAGAAAGCAGTATTTGCAGCAGTATAGTGTGATGAAATGAATCTACTATTACCATATGCATCCCAACAGAAGTATAAGGAGAATTTCCGCCTGCACAGTCTGTTTGGGCTGCTCGCCACAAGGCTTGAACACTACAGCACGCTGGGGTACTGAGGATCTGCATTAATGAACCACAACATCACGTCCACTGCCTACCGCGAAACTGGATGTTTCGGGCACGTGAGTCGGTGAGGAAAGTGGAGCAGAGATGAATGGGGAATCATTGTAGACTGTTATGGGCCTGCACCTGGGAACGAGCATCTGAGAAAATGGCGGATATGATCGACTATTCGTGTGCTGCTGTCATTAGTTCTGCGGAAAGTTGTTGAAGAATGGCGAAACGACAGGAAGCGACAAGATGTTGGATGCCCACGGCTCATCACAGATCGTGGGGATCCGAGTCTTGCCTGCTACCTGTAGCAGATCTGATGACACAGTACAATGCTAGTGTAGGCACAAGTGTTCCGTAGCACACAGTTGAGCTCACATTGTTGAAAATGGGGCATCGTAGCTAAGCATTCCTAAGTTTTCCGTGTTGGCGCAATGACATCGTTAATTACAACTGCAGAGGGCGCTGGTTCGGCGACTTTGGATGAATCACATACCTCCGGAATCCTACTAAGGAATTCCGAAACTTTGGCGCGCTGAATCGCTGCTGCACTGTGTTATATAGGAAAACTCGCTTTTAAGCAGGTGGTCGTAATGCGTAGCAGCGGTCAAGTTTCCAAATGCGGCAGCTGCTCTGACGGGTCTAGGGCCGGAACTTGACAAGCTGATCAGCGGGCAGGCAGCCAGCACATCTAGAGTGTTAGTCACTCCTTCTATTAAGTAAAAGAAATTGCCATTGCCTACGTTTCAAGACGCAGACAGTATGGCGGCTTGACTGAATACCTCAGCCTCTAGTCTCGATTATATGTATACTTCTTGCTACGCTTCTGACATTGTCTTACTGTGATAGGGAGGGGAAGGAGGGAGGGCGGAGGAGTGGGTTTGTTCCACATTAACCGTCCAGTCAGGTTTTCCTGTCTCGCTTCCGGGCTTCGCACCCAGCACAGTTAGCTAGGCGCTGTCGTATTTGCAGCTTGCGAATTTTCGAATTGCAAGATGTTACTTCACTCATGCTTACACTTTGTTGCGGCGTTAGCTGTTCTGTGCGTTTCGCCAGTGGATGACGTCGCGAACCCGTCCGTCCGCAGTGTTTGACGTAACGTCAGCAGTACTGGTCAGTGGCCTGCTCGATTAGCACATCGGACATAGTTGGGCTCTACTGCCTGGTAGTGGCAGGAATACAACTGGAAAAAAAATTGCAAATCGCCTGCCAAACGTTTTTCGGTTGCAGTAAATTTTTTCGCTTGTAAGTGTATATTGCTACATGAGTATACTACATGAGCTCAAACCTGAATAAGATTGTTTTAAACGCTGATCAACCCACTAATAGCTATATCGCATCGCCAAGCTGGTTTATTTCTAAGAATTGATCTGACCATTTCACAGATTTGGTAAGCAAAGATATAACCACAGATCAAAAACTGTAACTATTTATTCGGTGCCAGAATAAAATTATGACTATATGGCTCACATGGCTCTGAGCACTATGGAACCTAACATCTGAGGTCATCAGTCCCCCTAGACCTAGAACTACTTAAACCTAACCAACCTAAGGACATCACACACATCCATGCCGGAGGCAGGATTCGAACCTGCGACCGTATTAGTCGTGCGGTTCCGGACTGAAGCGCCTAGAACCGCTCGGCTACAACGGCCGGCTATGACTATATGTTCACAATTGTTACGTCCGTACATATTATTTTATTTTTAAATCCTGTTATGTTAGAAAAGACTTTAAAAGTGCTAAAAATCTGTTAGATTCCAAAATCAGTTTCCTGGACCCAAATAAAAACCAACATATTTAATTTACCCTTTGTATACATCAGTGACCGCGGTGACAGTGGGACACGAGCCAATCTTCAGATGACCTTTGGTGTCATTTTACAGCTGACGAAATAATCAGGGTCACTGGCAGCATGCGTCAAGGTCCGTCTGACGTCCCCCTCCTTCATTCAAGGTCTTCACGCACAGGGTGACCAATTGAAATCAACCTATCCTACCCCCGTTTTGCCCTCGTTCAGTATGGACCATTCGAGACCTGTCCCCTTTACTGAGAAGATCACAACGCCCAAAAAGCAGGAAAATAAGTATTTGTATTAATGAATAATAAGAGGGAATCCCCCTGATACTATGCAGATTTCTCAGAACGACATCAAATAAGTATAAAAAAAAAGTGTCGTTATTACAGTGAGGCCCCATCAATGTGAAAGTATCGGAATTGCGTAAAAATGATACTATTAACATATATTCATGTTTTATTTTCGCAGCAGAACTGTAGATGTATCGTACTACTCTGTATCACAGCACAGTGATGCCCAAGTACATCCCAGACGTTTTGTTCCCGCTATCGTCACTCATCAGACCGCTATCACGGAATATCTCACCTGTTAACATGATGTTATTCTGTAAAGTAGTAAACGTTTGCTTGTGGGTTTATAGCCAATGAAGTGGTGACGGTTGAAGATATAACGCTTTCATGCAAAAAAAGCGTCTATTATGTGAGAATGTGTCAAATTTATGTGTAATGTTAATCAACTCCTTTGCTACCACAGTGTATATGTTAACGACTACCCGAAAACCGTTAAGACATATAGCAACTGGAACAGTGAGGAGAGCACTCACATTTAGAGACATAATGTGTGCTAACCCAGCCATGCAGAGAACTGCGAGTACGTGCATGCACTCATCAGAAAACCTATGAATGTGTCCAATCTGCTGTGTATTGTTGTGGAAAAAAATTAAAAAAAATTTGACCTGAAGTATTGAATGAGGTAAAAACACGCATCGACATTATAATGTGTGTGTAATGTAATACCATATTCACAACATCGCAGCTTCAACGTGTCCAGAAGATGTGTAAAGCACTGATAGAAATACAAATGTATGCCTACCTGTAGTTTAGATAGGAAAGTAATTTTGAGCCCTCGAAGACAATGAGTTACAGTGCCTGTCAGTAAGCATTCTTCCATCTTTAATAAGTGTTGTATTGTGTATGTTATCGTAACGAGGGCCTTGTCATCATCACAGCGTTAGCTGGACACGATGGTATAACGCACACCAGTGTCAACATACAGCAGCAGCAGTGAGTCTCAAGTCCATATTCACAGCCTTCCACATCAAGACGTGGGGTTTACTTGTGCTCCCAAATAATCAAGAGGAATGTCATTCTACAGATTGGCTTCCACCCTCAAATATACAACTAACTGTTCTGAGTACTAGAAGACAAGTACACACACATTGAAATCAATTTGGGACATGGATTCGAACTTCACTTTGCACACAGAAAAATTATACTAGCGTACATTAATTAAAAAACGTAGTCTTCTTCTGCACAGACCCCCCCCCCCTCCTCCCTCCTCATCGATTCAACGTATCTCTTAACATTGCATCCAGCGTCGAGAAAGAAGTTATTTTTTGATGAAATGCAGTAGCTACATTTAATATAGTGTAACGTTAACTTCGTCCAAGCAAATTTCAATATTTAAAACTACTGCTACGAATAACAGCCGTTTCAACATCATGCACCACGGAACATACCTGCTTTACTAAATGGGGGAAATACGGTCAGCGTATTTACTCTTTGCTACTCAAGCTTGATACACAGCAGTATGGATATAATTTCAAAAACATCTTGTGCAGCTGCTCCCACATCACAATGCTTTCACAGCAACACGATAACGCCTATGAGAAAGCATTTCGTCTCGTATCAAACAGAAGCTATAGGAAGTGGACTTGCCATGTTAAGTGGAGTTTCCAGATTTATTCCTACGGCAATAAGCAGAATGCCGCAATTCATCTTCTTTCACGCTGCTTACAACGTAGGGTGCGTTCAACAAAACCATCTATGAAAGAACGAAAACTCTATTAGTTTATTTCTCATGAACTATATAAGATCCAGACATTGATATGAGATCGGCCAACAGAAAACTATGCTTGGAAATTTGATAGAGCGCACTACGTTGAATCTAATGCACAGATAACAAAATCCTACGTGCGCTCTCTTGATTTTTTATAATACTCTCAGCAACGAGATGTTATTTTTTACGACATAGGTGAAGCCGCGCAGAGTGGCCCTCCTGATGGATGCGCCTTGTCACGAACCGCGCGGCTCCTCCTGCTGGAGGTTCGTGTCCTCTCTGGGGCATGGGGAGTGTGCTCTACTTAGCGTAAGACTAGGGACAGATGACCGCAGCAGTTTGGTCCCTTACCAATTCACACACATTTTGACATTTGACATAGGTGTAACATAATCACCTAAAATAACGAAATTCATTCGCATTCGATAGGATATTTCCTACTTTAAATTCTATAACGCGAATACTATCATAGCGATCAGAGATTTATAGGCACACTAACATATTAAGCCAACCAGCCTATATATGTGTTTTGGTGTTCTATAGAAGAAAGTGAAAGTAACGTTCTCAATAATTCTAACCTCAAAATCCCATACCTCGAACAAAACCTAGCCTGCTGCACACATAAAACACAATATGCTACACCCACTAAGGTCTATAGCGCTTACTACACAATATTACCACAACCAACCTTTGTAAGAAAGTTCTGCACCCAAACAAGTACCTCACAAACTTCTGTACGGTGGATGGGAGAGGATACATCATACCACCTTCTTACAGACTGAGGACTTATGAACCCAATGACGAGGGTTGATACGGTGCACATACGTGAGTAGAGGATCACTTTCATACATGTTCACGGTAATAATGTGGAGTTACGAGTTATATCACAGTATTAATGTTTACATTCAGTTCCACATACAAAATAGCCATTTCTCATGAAGAACGATCCTAGGTTTGTTTTACGTATTAAATTATATTTTAGGTAGGTGTTGGGAGATCATTGGTAATCAACAGCAGCTGGAGGGGGGATGGTGAGAGAGAGTCTACAAGCATACATATAATCCCACCTGATGACCTAGTCATTAGTGCAATGCTGATGTAAGTTCTGTTTAACTGACTGCAGTTCATAATGTGTCAATGTCGGCATTTCACGTGACCGAGATGAGGTGGTAGTTGAAATAGAGGGTCCGCAGTTCGTGGTCGTGGGGTAGCGTTCTCGCTTCCCGCGCCCGGGTTCCCGGGTTCGATTCCCGGCGGGGTCAGGGATTTTCCTTGTCTCATGATGACTGGGTGTTGTGTGATGTCCTTAGATTAGTTAGGTTTAAGTAGTTCTAAGTTCTAGGGGACTGATGACAATAGATGTTAAGTCCCATAGTGCTCAGAGCCATTTTTTTTTAAAAATAGAGGATGTGATGTGTCGTAGGATGTTCAGCTCTCACAAATACAGTGGTATTGCTTGAGAGACAAACTGTTACCTCGAAGAGAACGGTTTATTGACACACAGTCAACACGGATTTAGAAAACATCGTTCTTGTGAAACGCAACTAGCTCCTGTTTCACGCAAAGTGCTGAGTGCTGCTGACACGGAATTTGAAATTGATTCCGTATTTCTGGATTTCGGAAACGTTCTGATACTCTACCACACAAGTGACTTCTAGTGAAATTGCGTGCTTATGGAATATCGTCTCTTTTATGTGGCTGGTTTCGTAGTTTCCGGTCGGAGAGGTCACAGCTTGCAATAACTGACGGAAAGTCAGTAAAAGTGATGTCTGGCATTCCCCAAGGTACTATTATAGTTAGTCTGCTTTCCTTATTTATATAATCTATTTATGAGACAATCTGAGCAGCCTTCTTAGGTTGTCTGCTAATGATGTTGTCGTATGTCCTCTAGTAAAGTCATCAGAAGATCAAAGCAAATTGCAAAACAGTTTAAAAAAGATATGTGTATGGTGCGAAAATTGGCAGTTGACCCTAAATAATGAAAAGTGTTTGGTCATCCACATGAGTGTTAAAAGGAATCCATTAAACTTCGGTTCCACGATAAATCATTAAAATCTAAAGGCCGTAAATTCAATTAAATATATAGGAATTACAATACGAACAACTTAAATTCGAACGAGCACTTAGAAAATGTTGTGAGGAAGGAAAACTAAAGACTGCGTTTTATTGGAAGAACATTTAGAAATGTAACAGATCTACTAAAGAGACTGCCTACACTACGCTTGTCCGTACTCTTTTGTACTACTGCTACGTGTTCTGGGATGCTTACCAGATAGAATTAACGGAGTACATCGAGAAACTTCGAAGAAGAGCAACACGGTTTGTATTATCGAGAAATAGGGGAGAGAGTGTCACTGACATGATAAAGGATTTGCGATGGACACCCTTAGAACGAAGGGGTTTTTCGTTTCGGCGGAACCTTCTCACGAAATTTCAATCACCAACTTTCTCCTCCAAATGGGAAAATATTTTTTTGGTGGTTCAACGAACCCTCTGCCAGGCACTTACGTGTGATTTGTAAAGTATCCACGTGGATGGAGATATTGACGCATTGTACATTGAGACCCAATTAACCAGCCAGTTCAGATAGATATATACAACTTCGTTTTTGCAATATGTAGTTGGAGTCAGCTCAAACGAATACTGCTCAGAATATCTTTCATGCGACGCGTAGTGCCGATGGTTTTTAAAGTGGAATTTTATGTGCCCATTCGATAGAGCGGCACCAAATTAATCTAGAGCAATATTCGTTTTAGCGGCGTTTACTAACAGGGACGACAATACACGACGAATGAGTAATCGAGCAGTAACTGCGCCGCTGAGTTCCATGCTATAGCACTGACTGCTACCGCCATGCAGAAGAGCGCTGCTCAGTTGCTGCTGGAGTTAATACACAGCGATACAATGAATTTCGTACGAGACTAATCTCAGAGCGCTCTGTCGAATGGACACATAAAATTCTGATTTAAAAATAATTTTATTAGTAATGGGAATGATACTGACTCTCTGCCCCGACGCTGGGCATCGCATGAGAGACGTGATAAGCAGGATATATTTTAACGGACAGCAGCTACATGTTGGAATAACGAAATTGCGATTATCACAGAGACACCAGAGAAATTGCGGATCCATAGAAGAGAGACCCTGTATTTACAGTGCATCAAGATATCAACAGTAACATAATGGTTTTCCTCTCTTTGCACTGGAACACAGTACTGCAGCTGCCGGAAGTTCTATGCCGACAGTCATGGATCTGCATGCATCGAACATCATAGGTGCGCGTCACACGTGTATGGTATCCTGCGTAGGCTGTTGTGCGACCCCATCTATCAGGCCGGCCGCGGTGGCCGAGCGGTTCTAGGCGCTTCAGTTCGGAACCGCGTGACTGCTACGGTCGCAGGTTCGAATCCTGCCTCGGGCATGGATGTGTTTGATGCCCTTAGGTTAGTTAGGTTTAAGTAGTTCTAAGTTCTAGGGGACTGATAACCTCAGATGTTAAGTCCCATAGTGTTCAGACCCATTTGAACCATCTCTCAGAGACAGGCGAGCTGATTGGTGATATTCAAATGCCTACTCTGAAAAAACTCACAACACCAACATTACTTTCAGTTACGCTATTCCATGTGTCTACTTCGAAGTGAGTGCACCCGCATCATATCCGGAATAGTGTTCAGAGGTTGATTCGGTCACATTTGGTTCGGAAGCGATTCTGCTAGCGCGATATACACGTGTGCCACGGCCACTATGATATTCATTCCATCATTATGCTTCTCTGGGAATAACTATGATTGAATAAAACTTAATTATATACTGTATAGTCAGGAAGGTACGTGATAGTGTGTGTTTTTCCCACTGGTGTCATATGTTTCTGTTCCGCTGCTATAGAACAATAGAGTTACAGCTGTAGCACTACATATTTGTTTTGCGTACTCAAAATCTTCAGTAGGGAGTGGTTTATGCCTGTTCTGCACACTGCTTGCTTAATCACACACAGGTAATTTTCGTATCCATAAGTCGATAGTCATCTACATGAAAAGTTTGCCAATTCTGCATTACATTTCCGCCGCCTCATATCAATTTCTCCTTATATATCGCAGTATTGCTCCGCTTTGTCACAAGTCTCCTAGCAACTGCAGTCACCGGATCTGAATATTACTGATCCTTTGTGGTCTGCTTTGTAGAGGAGGGAGTGTAGTTGGAATTCACCGACGTCATCGTTTCCTGAAGGAACAATGGTATAAGAGTCGCTTATGAACCTTGTATGACCTCTGTTTATTGACTTTTTGAATGCCAACAGGTTTCCTACACTGTATTAGGCTTGGGCGTTGGTCGTTTATAATATTTTCATGTGCACAACATGCACAGACATCGCTAAGTGAGATTGTTGGTAGAATTAGAGACAGATTCGAGGCTTTCCAACAGTCGTTCCTCTTATGAAGAATTTGCAGCAGGAACAGTAAGACAGGGTAAGTGACAAAGGTATAGGAAGTACAGTCTGCCCTCTTAACATAAAGGTATGAAAAACGCAAACTGAAACAGAAGAATGTTTCTTTTATGTCAATAGCGACGTTAAGAACATAGAAAAGTTATGATGTTCATAACGGTACATCTGAGAATAATAAACACTTAGTGGGAGTATTCAGCATATAGACGGATGTCTGCAAGATACGTGTTGTAAGTTGATCATTAACTTGAAATTCCCTGAATGGATGCCAACCTGGGCTTGACGTCGTTTGTATACTCTCCCTGTTGAACTGCAGAGTGAAAAACGACATATATTACACTTCTCGCTCACTGAGAATAACTTGCGGTGGATTAGCAAGGTCACCACCGGATTATTTCAACCATATGGGGAATTAAGGGGCTTCGACCGTTTAATCGCAGCAGGAAGGTCAATCACAATCGTCTAGGGTGACTCTACAAGAGAGGTATTAGCCTCTGGAGGGGGTTTGTCCTAGTCTGTTTTGTTCTGTTCGTTCTGGTGTTAGTTGGAATAAGGTACGCAAGCTATTGTGAATATTGTACGAAGTACTCTTCGTTCCACATTCATCACGCGAAATACCTGTACTGAGGACTTTAAGTTCCTGCAGAGGGGTATTGGCGACTGTTCTTTCCTCATGAACAAAGAGCGACACTCACACACATGCCAAGGGCCGTAAGTATAATACCCAGGAGAGTAGCTATGTTGGGAGATGATAATCTGTTGCTTACGACACTACACATAACTCTGACTTGAGATAAATCATCAGAGTATTGTTAAAAGTGCAGAATCTAGTGACATTATACAGAACACCTATCCATGACTGCAAAATTTCATAGACCACACACAACGATTGGAGAACGAATTGCGAAGTTAATGGTAAGAATACTGCGCAATACAATTGGGTTACATCTACAAATAAAAAGTGACATCATGATCATGTGGCTGGACGTGTCAAAGTCTTGGACCTTCAGAGTACATAGATACGTAGTGGATGTATGAATGTGTATCTGACTTCTGCAGAATGAAAATACGTCCACATTTATCTCCTGAATCAGCCATTGAGTAGTTCAATATGTTATGTGCATTCCGCCTCCTTAGCTGGATGATAATGTGATTGCCTCCAAAGCAGTGGGTCAGGGATCGATTTCCGGCGGGCTTGGAGACTGGGTGTTATGTCGTCCTCATCATCATTTCACCCTCATCACCGTCGCACAAGTCGCCCAACGTGGCGTCGACTCAACTAAGACTTGCACTCGGCGGTCGAACTTCCCCGTACGGGAGCTCCCGCCCAACAATGCCATACGCTCATTTCATTTTTGTGCATGGCATTCAATTAACTCTCCATAAATATACAACATATTATGAGGTTGGTATCCTTTGATCGTTGACCGTTAGCTGTTAACCAACGTCATGACAAGCTAAGTGTGACTGGTTTCTTTTATACCAGTGATGGAGATCAAACTGTGTGCATCCGTTGTGGAGGGGGGTAGAGATGCTGGGAAAAAATGTACAACCCATGGGTTGAACATCGGACATACTGTATGGTTTTCCAAGTATTTGTTCATAATTCTTGCAAAGGGTAAAGATTTTGTGGATAATATTTGTCAGAACAGAGATGGGAAAGTTACTTCAAAGGCTCCACCTAATATTGATCATGCACCGAATCTTCCGAAAGCAGTATCAGAACACCATGTGACTCTGGCAGCTCCTCACAATGTTCACCTGTATAAAATCTGCTTCTAGGATGACGTGGGAGTGATATTCTTTTCATGCAGACGTATCATTCCATGTGTTAAACATGGACCTATACTTTAACATGTGCTGTGTGCCAGAGACTTTTTTCGGCTACAGTAAGAGCATTTTTGTAGAAATTTTCATTTTATTACACATATTATGGAAAAAATACATCTATTCCCAGTGAAATTTAATAATATGTATAATGGAGTTACAAGTACTGATTTATTGCAGCTTCATCTCGTATACACATACACAAAGCTCTTGCCAGCATTACATTTAGACTACTCTTCACAAAGTTAAAAGCAGACAAGCCGTTCCACAGTTACAAATCACTGCTTGTAGACCATACTCTTCTTCAGAAAAGGCAATTGGACCTGTAAAGTAACTTTAAAAAAAAATAATTTATAGAATTTTTCATGGCAGCAGACATTCTTATTATTCCAAGGTCAAACCCACCTGTCATAGCGTAATATTAAGCAAATGCTAGCTTTTTATACACATTCAGTTCAGCATGTGTTTAATACTACTGTTATATCGCCCAGTTCTGAAGCAGCACATTGGCGATGTTGTACAATACCTTGCAACATGCCACTGAACACTTTCTTCGCATTGTCACTTAAGGAATGTGTCTGGTAAGAAGTTAAATGTATAGGCTCACACAACAACTGGATGTTTACATGGTTGTTTTAATATTACACTACATGTCATCAGACAATTCAATAATTATGTTCTGTGCTGTTATAAACATTTACTATCAAGGTACTAAGACACTCAATGTTACCGTTGCAGCTGGAGAAAGCAATCACATTGATAACGTCTGGTATGAAATGGACGTACAGATTTTTGTCGCACAATGATACCATTGTATTTGCATCAGCTAAACCTTCCTCCATTTCAGCTACCACCTCAATGTCAGATAAAATGCAAACATTGACACACTGCAAATCCATTTGCATAAATAAACATTCTCGTGATCAGCAGATTGCAATAGTGACTAGGTGAGCTGGTAGGTTTATATGTATTCACACATTCCTTGCCTCCCTATCTCCACTCTGTTGTCTACCCACAGCTACCTAAAGAATACTTTAACACATAAAAGGAAGCCTAGGATTGATCTCTATGAGCAATGATTTTTTTTGTGTGTAGAACCAAATACGAACCTTAATACTGTGACAACAGTCGTAGTTCCACTTTATTACAGTGTCTGTGCATGGAAGTGGTAATCAGCCAATGTGTGTGTACTGCATCTATGCTCGACATTCTGTTCATAGATTCTCTGTTGTATATAAAAAGGTGGTATGATGTGCCCTCCATCATTCACTGTACAGCAGCTTGTGATGTAACTTATTCCACAGTATGGTTGTCAAAATACAGTTCGTTAAGCGCTATAGACCTTATTGGTGTAGTATATTGCACACTAGGTGTGCAGCTATAGCACCTGTAGCATTTGTTGTCTGATTCAAGAGAATATGTTTTCGCATAGGCATCTATATGTCAGTGTGAAAGTACTGTTATGTTATTGTTGTCGTAGGAGCAGATACACAACTTGCATTGGGAAATACATGCATACTGCTGTGTATTATGCTGGAGGTACAAAGAGTAAATATGCCGAATGCATTTCCCCATTCAGTAATTCAGTTATGCTCTGTGGTGCATGATGTTTGAATGACAGTATTTCCTTAGCAATTGTTTTAAATTGTGAAGTGTGCTTTGACTAAGTTAATGCTACAATACACGATATGTAGCTACTAGATTTATTCATAAAGTAACTTATTTCTCGACGCTGGAGGTAATATCGAGAGATATGTTTAAGCTCTGGGGAGGGGGATCCTGTGTAGAAGCTGATTACGTTTTTTAATTAATGTCCACTACGTGAATTTTTCTCTGTGTACAGGGAGAAGTAGAATGCAACGTGTGTGGTGGCCTTACTTCTCCAGCACACAGACTGGGTATCACACCGCACTACCTAGTGCTGAGCATTGTTTGTTTGACAAAAAAAATGGCTCTGAGCACTATGGGACTTAACATCTTAGGTCATCAGTCCTCTAGAACTTAGAACTACTTAAACCTAACTAACCTAAGGACATGACACACATCCATGCCCGAGGCAGGATTCGAACCTGCGACCGCAGCAGTCCCGCGGTTCCGGACTGCAGCGCCTAGACCGCACGACCACCGCGGCCGGCGTTTGTTTGACAGATACACACACATCGTGTAGCGCATACGTAAATATGATGAAGGCCAATTACGACGATGTGTATTAACAACTATAATGTCGACGGTAGCCCACCACAGTGCATTATTTAAACAAATAATTCAGGTACTTTGGCAGTTTATGTTGAATGATTCTTCCTTCTCACTGATTCCTTGCATTTCCACCTCTAAAAGAGAGACAGTTGCTCTGCTGCATATATTGAATATATCTCAGGTGCTGGTACACATATATCATCAAAGGACACTGGGTCTGCGAGTGCAGTGCATCTCTCATAGGTTCTCTGGTGGGCAAGATGAATACTCACAGCAGGACATTACAGCAAGTCTGCAGACAGATTGCAGCAGTGTTGACACAAGATTGCAGCAATATTGCGACGGTTCTACTGCGGTTGTACATTACCTCTTTTTCTTTTAGTAAGGTCTAACACTTAGTATCACTCCATCGCATCATCATAACTTCGTACCCAGTCGTAAATAGGTTGCACTGAGTGAGTGCTTGTCTTCCAGCATTCAAATCTATTAGTAACTTGTATGAGGCTGAACACATCCAGTATTTACATTACACAACTATAAAAATACTCCACTGTGTCACTACCATAAGCTGTCAATTAGAAGGATCTGAGGCTGTTCAGTCTCTCTAGATTTTTTTTCCTAGTTCACCTGGCCATTACTGCTGCATTCACAGGTTCTCACTAAAAGCTACGGCATATATAGGCACTTGTGTATCTTGTTTGTTTGATTCCTATCTTCATCGAGTGAAGCTGCTGGAATTAGATTAGGAAATGAGACACTTAAAGTAGTCAATGAGATTTGCTATTTGGGGAGAAAAATAACTGATGATGGTCGAGGTAGAGAGGATACAAAATGTGGACTGGCAATGGCAAGGATAGCGTTTCTGAAGAAGAGAAATTTGTTAACATCGAATATAGATTTAAGTGTCAGGAAGTCATTTCTGTAAGTATTTGTATGGAGTGTAGCCATGTATGGAATTGAAACGTCGACGATAAATAATTTAGACAAGAAGAGAATAGATGCTTTCGAAATGTGGTGCTACGGAAGGATGCTGAAGATTAGATGAGTAGATCACACAACTAATGAGGAGGCACTGAATAGAATTGGGGTAAAGAGAAATTTGTGACACAACTAGACTATAAGAAAGGATATGTTGGTAGGACATGTACTGAGGCATCAAGGGATCACCAATTTAGTACTGGAGGACAGCGTGGAGGGTAAAAATCATAGAGGGAGACCAAGAGATGAATACACTAAGCAGATTCAGAAGGATGTAGGTTGCAGTAGGTACTGGAAGACGAAGAAGCTTCCACAGGATACAGTAACATGGAGAGCTGCATCAAACGAGGCTCTGGACTGAAGACCACAGAAACAACATCTTAATATCATGAAGAAACGCAGGTCGATGCCAACAACAATGAAGTGGCGATTTTCTGTCCATTTAACTTAAAGGGTTATTATTATTGGTGAATACTGTTTTATCACAGATTCAGTTTGGTGGATGTCTGACATAAATTGATTGTGCTGCATGTGTACTTGTCTCGTAGCATTCATAACTATTACTCATATGTATTAGGATGGAAACCATTCTATTGAACGATATTCTTCTTCATTGCTTGGAATTCCTTTTAAAGTCTCATGTCTTGATGCAGCGGTCGGAATATGTACTTACGGACTATCGCTGCTGATGTGATGTGTACATCACTGTGTCCTGCCAGCACTGCAGTAATAACAAACCCCTAAGTAAATCGATGTACACAAATCATAATAATTAGAAATGGACAGATACTTACTGCCAGGTATTTCTACTCACTGTCTTAGAGGGCTCAAAATTAATTCGTTATCTTAACAACAGGCAGGCACACACTTGCATTTCAATCTGTGTTTTTATACAATGTCCAGGCATGTTGGAGCTTGCAGTGTCATGAATATCCTATGACGTCAGATCCATACTATAATGTCTGTGTGTTTTGTTTTACCTCATACTTCAGGTGCCCATCTTTTCTTACAATATAATACACAACAGAATGGTGACATTCATTTTTTTTAGATAATTTCAACTAGGATTGTAGAGTATACAGATGTGTACATGATTTCCCATCTACGTCAGGTAGTGACGATGTACTATATATAGGTGCGACATTCATAAAATTTTTTTGCAAGAACGTCGTCAACGATTTCTTGTTGAGAGTATACACGTACTCACATCACTCTGAATGGCTAAGCTAAAACACGTTAGGTCTCTGTATGTGAGAGCACTCCTAAGTATACCAGTTGCTGCATGTCATAACGGTTTTCAGGTAGACGGCAACACATACAGTGTGGTGGCACAGGACGTAACACCGCACATACATCTGAGAAATTGTCACATAATAGATTCCATTCATTGACAGAAACATTGCCACAACCAAACGTTTACTATCCCACGCATGTGGTACAGAATAAGATCGTGTTAATGGATGAGGTACGTCCTGGTAGCGGTTTGACGAGCGTTGATAGTAGGATCATAATATCTGGGATGTATATCTCTGCAATGTGACACGAAATAGTCCAATAATCCCACAGTTCAGACGAAAAAATAATAATAGCTATTTCAGTTAGTAACATAATCTTTTTTATGAAATTTCCTTTTGACATAGATGGGGCTACACTGTAACAGTAAAGCACTTTTTGACAAATAATTCATTTCGTTCAGAGCAAATTGCCTCATAACAAGAAGGTCCCCTCCCATTATTAACTAATACCAATACTTACTTTTTTGGCTTTTGGAGGCTGTGGTCATGGCACTGAAAGGCACAGATCTCGAATGGTCTCTAATTGGAGAGACCAAAATGGGAGGCAGAGGAGATTTATTCTGAATGGTCAGCCGCTGTATACTGTCCTCGAATAATCCATATTGGACGAGAGCAAACTGTTGAAGCGGCTGGGGGGGGGGGGGGGGGAGGGAGGTGTTCGCGGGGTGCGGGGAATGGGGAAAGGCAGGACCTTGACAATATCTGCCAGACCTGGAATATGACATTCACAATTGCGTCAGCTATAATATGACACCAAAGGTCATTAGAAGGTGGTCTCATATGCCCACTGACACACAACTTTCGTAATTTGTTTTGTGTACAAAGGACTGCATGAGCATCGAGCGTACTTATAATTAGTTCGCAGCACAAAGCTCTAATACAACATCAAGGAATATTCATTCATGGTTTTCTGATAAGTTTCTCAAGTTTGGTAATTTTAGTTTTCTTTCAATTACTTTTCCCAATTTTCGATTTTGCAGTATTTGGCGCATAACGTACTTTTAACAGTAACGCTGTCTTCTGCAACTCCATCTCGGTTAAGAGTAAGTGACACTGTATACTCCTTATGACTGATTCTTAGGGAACACAATGTAACACAAAAAGCATAGAAGTTTGTTCCGTAAAGCGTTGACGATTACTGATCTCATGAGAATAGTTATGCCTCTGTCATGCCGTTAATAATAAATCACGTGCAAAGTTAGCTGTGCAGTCGCTCGCATTTCGATAATCATCCAATCACTGAAAAATGTTCCTTGTATGGCTTCTGAGGAAATTTAGGAACAAGCGAGGCAATACCGACCCTACGAATTATCTTAGAAGATAGGTTAACGAAAGGAAAACCTATATTTTTAGCATTTGTAGCCACGGAGAAAGCTTTTGACAGTGTTGACCGGAATACACTCTTTGAAATTCTGAAGGTATCAGGGGTACAATACTGGGAGCGAAAGGCTATTTACAACTTGTACAGAAACCAGACGGCAGTCGAAGGGCATGAAATGCAAGCAGTGGTTGTGAAGGGAGTGAGACAAGGTCTTAGCCTACTGCCAATGTTATTCAATCAGTGCAATGAACAAGCAGTAAAGGTAACCAAAGGAAAATGTGGAGTAGGAAGGGCGAATAACTGGAAGCTTTGAGGTTTCTCGATGACACTGTAATTCTGTTAGAGACAGCAAAGGACTTGAGAGAGCAGTTGATCGGAATGAACAGTGTCTTCAAATGAGGATACAAGATGAGCACAAAAGAAAGCGAAACAAGGATAATGGAATGTCGTCGAATTTATTTCTGTGTGTTACTACCTTTCAGTAAAAATACCATTGTAAATGAGATGTAAACAAATCCGTATTGTTAAGATAAGTATCTTTTGTACAAAATCATATTTGTGGCGGACCTGTAACATTTTCTTTGTCAACTACAGCTAAAAACATCTTTGTGACTATTTGTTTATGTAAATTATTCTCGAGGTGCACTGTGCACTGAAAGTTGTAAGTGATGAGACTCTGCACAATTGGATCATAAGAAATCCGTAAGTACAATTTCTGCCAAATTTCGTCACTAAATACATATAAAAATCGATAACTAACTAAAAATTACGCCTTTTTTATTTATTGCAGTAAAGTGAACAATAAAAAGTAGAACTCCACACATCTAAAACATTACGAAAAAGTGGCATAGTAGAAAGAAATACGTACTTGAAAGTGTGAGTGTAAAAATCGTAGAGCGAAACCAAGAGATGAATAAAGTTAACAGACTCAGAAGACTCGCACAGAAGCTTGTAGAGTCACATCAAACCAGTTTTCGGACTAAGACCACAACAACAACATGGCTTCCGTTTTGGAACGTGGATGGACGCTTGATCTACAACTTTTAACATTTGTGTATACTCTGATGGCTCATCATGGCAGGGTAGAGTCAAATACCTGGTCGAGCTTCGCAGTTTAGAGTTGCATCATTCGGAACCCACCCATATAGGTACTCTTACAGGACTTACGCCAAACAATACGAAAATTCAGAGTTCGAATGTGTTATTAAATGACGACGAAATTGAAGAAAAAGATATTTCCTTTTAATGGAACACGAATACAAATATTAATGAAAAGCTCTCGGATGCTTTAGCCGGGTGTGGAAAATCGTCATGTTTCATCGAATGCCATACTCATCAAATTCTACCACCGGAAGATCTACATTCATGATTTCCAACAATGACTGATGCTTCAGTTGTCTTATCATTAACAGTGTACAATTTCTGCACGCCCTGTGTCAACCGTTCACACTGAGTTGAACTGACTGTATAGTGTAAGAAATATGAACTATATGCTGTAGTATACTTGGGTAAGTCAAAAACTAAGACGCAAAAGCCCGCATACGGTATATCATTTTAAATTTCGCGTGTGTACGTATCTAGAAGGTCGCAGCACATGTTGCGTGTAAGGTAACCGATACACAGTTCTCAGCAGTTAATGATTAATGATCTGCAGTCAGACAAAGATAACCAGTGTGCTACGAGTGTGTACCTGATTAGAACCAAGCAGTTTTTGGAAGTCGAGGGAATATTCGCAGAGCACACCTATAACGAAATTCGTCCCGTATATGGTTAGAAATTTACTACCTGAAAAGTTCTGTTCAATTGAAACAGGAATTTAGTAAAGGACAAAAAGGAAGGTTATAAACAAAGAGCGGCCTTGCAGCCCTGGTTATCAAGTAATAACACATGTTTCTCCGTGTAGCGATATTACGCTACCCCGAGGACACATCGGTCTTACGGGTTGCAGCAATTTAAGAAACACAATCAACTTTTTATACATGTTGTTTTGTAGGGCGGGCAACCACAGCCAAACTTCGACACTTTTCCAAAGAAAATTCAGCTCTGGCTGTATCAATGATATTTACTAAATCTGCGACCGGTTTCGCACCACCTATCGGTGCATCCTCAGCCAATCTGTACAAAAAATAGTATAATAAAAGCTCGTATAAACTATTCGATCCCCCAATTCTGAGGTACAAACTGAACTTTTAAACAATGAATTTTTTGAATGAGACAAGGAAGTACTCACATACGCTATTTATAACATGGTAACGTTGAACATTGCCCTGTAGCCACTCCCCACCGTTCACGTCCAATATACCGTCATCTGGTGAAAGCGGTTGTTAAAATTAGAGTGCATAGATCCTGAGAAATCAGTACCCAGAACAACTACCTGTGGCCGTTATAAAGGCCTTGATACACCTGGGCATTGAGTCAAACAGAGCTTGGATGGCGTGTACAGGTACAATTGCCCATGCAGCTTCAACACGATACCACAGTTCGTCAAGAGTAGTGACTGGCGTATTGTGACCAGCCAGTTGCTCAGTCACCATTGACCAGATGTTTTCAATTGGTGAGAGATCTGGAGAATGTGCTGGCCAGGGCAGCAGTCGAACATTTTCTGTATCCAGAAAGGCCCATACAGGACCTGCAACATGCGGTCGTGCATTATCCCGCTGAAATGTAGGGTTTCGCAGGGATCGAATGAAGGGTAGAGCCACGGGTCATAACACATCTGAAATGTACCGGCCACTGTTCAAAGTGCCGGCAATGCGAACAAGAGGTGACCGAGATGTGTAACCAATGGCGTATAGTGGGCATGCGGGAGGCCGGGTGGACGTACCGCCGAATTGCTCAACACGTGGGGCGTGAGGTCTCCACAGTACATCGATGTTGTCGCCAGTGGTCGGTGGAAGGTGCACGTGCCCGTCGACCTGGGACCGGACCGCAGCGACGCACGGATGCACGCCAAGACCGTAGGATCCTACGCAGTGCCGTAGGGGACCGCACCGCCACTTCCCAGCAAATTAGGGACACTGTTGCTCCTGGGGTATCGGCGAGGACCATTCGCAACCGTCTCCATGAAGCTGGGCTACGGTCCCGCACACCGTTAGGCCGTCTTCCGCTCACGCCCCAACATCGTGCAGCCCGCCTCCAGTGGTGTCGCGACAGGCGTGAATGGAGGGACGAATGGAGACGTGTCGTCTTCAGCGATGAGAGTCGCTTCTGCCTTGGTGCCAATGATGGTCGTATGCGTGTTTGGCGCCGTGCAGGTGAGCGCCACAATCAGGACTGCATACGACCGAGGCACACAGGGCCAACACCCGGCATCATGGTGTGGGGAGCGATCTCCTACACTGGCCGTACACCACTGGTGATCGTCGAGGGGACACTGAATAGTGCACGGTACATCCAAACCGTCATCGAACCCATCGTTCTACCATTCCTAGACCGGCAAGGGAAACTGCTGTTCCAACAGGACAATGCACGTCCGCATGTATCCCGTGCCACCCAACGTGCTCTAGAAGGTGTAAGTCAACTACCCTGGCCAGCAAGATCTCCGGATCTGTCCCCCATTGAGCATGTTTGGGACTGGATGAAGCGTCGTCTCACACGGTCTGCACGTCCAGCACGAACGCTGGTCCAACTGAGGCGCCAGGTGGAAATGGCATGGCAAGCCGTTCCACAGGACTACATCCAGCATCTCTACGATCGTCTCCATGGGAGAATAGCAGCCTGCATTGCTGCGAAAGGTGGATATACACTGTACTAGTGCCGACATTGTGCATGCTCTGTTGCCTGTGTCTATGTGCCTGTGGTTCTGTCAGTGTGATCATGTGATGTATCTGACCCCAGGAATGCGTCAATAAAGTTTCCCCTTCCTGGGACAATGAATTCACGGTGTTCTTATTTCAATTTCCAGGAGTGTATATGAGAAATTAGAACTTATCAGAGGCATACAGACAGTCGTTTTCCCCTTGCTCTGTTTGTGAGTGGAACAGGAATGGAAATGACAAGTAGTGGTACAGGGTACTCTCCGCACGGTTGCTTGCGGAGTATCTATATAGAAGTAGATGTAGATTTACAAATAGGAAAAATGCAAGAGTTTCATCATATCATAGTGTCTCTAATAAACTTGAGAAGCACACTCAAAATAATTTTTCCCACACAATGGAAGACTACAGTGACAAAGTAACTTACCTTAGATCTGATGGTGTGAGCTTGTAGCCCAAAATTACGATGAAATGGTTGGATTTGTGTACCTAAGAGCAACACAAACAGAATAGGTCTCTTGGAGACTGAAGGAGACCGTCATTTAAATTTCTTTACTTTTCTGAAATAGAGTCCGGCTTATGCAAAAATCAGTTACGTTTAATCTTCAGCTAAACATTTTTGGCCAGTACTATGGCATTACAAGAATGTTTTTACTATGGAATTAATATTTCTGTTTGTACAGGTATTACATTCTCTGTGCTTTAAAGTTACAGATTTTTCTTCTCATTCATACATGTTATACCATTGTAGAAGTGAAAAAGATGATACATATTTAGAATTCACATTTGTTGGGACGGCAAGAGCGCTTGTTTTTATAAGTATTGATGTTCGTTGAATTTATAGTGGCTCTGAGAACTATGGGACTCAACATCTTAGGTCATAAGTCCCCTAGAACTTAGAACTACTTAAACCTAACTAACCTAAGGACACCACAGACACCCATGCCCGAGGCAGGATTCGAACCTGCGACCGCAGCAGTCCCGCGGTTCCGGACTGCAGCACCAGAACCGCTAGACCACCGCGGCCGGCGTTGAATTTATAGTACGGACAATTCCTTCTTCCTTATAAAGAACGTTTTCCCAAAATCATTTAATTAATACAGAAAGGTCTCTAGAGGACAGCGAAGCGCATGCAGTAAACTGATAGGATACAAAATTATATGCTTTGTAGGTGAACTAACATTTGGTCACAGCTAATGAGTCAGAATTTCCCCGTAATCTATGCTATAAATGCTGCATTTGGAAGTATGATTCGCTGAACTGAGCAAAATGCTACGTAGAGCCAGTTGCAGATTGAATGAAAAAAAAAAAAAAAAAAAAAAAAGGTGGCCAGGGGTACACAGGCTACATGCGCAATAACGCACGCAGTCGACGTGAGGTGGCAACTCCGAAGAGCACTAGTGCCGCAGCAGGCAAAATTAAAAGTAGCGAGAGGCAAACGATGTGATTACGGGAAAGCACGTAATAAATGCATGCGCCGCGGGCCGGCCTCCGTTAAACATTAACGGCCTGAAATTGAGTAAGGGGCTCGCTCGCACGTGGCGCCACTGCAGCTGCCGCAGCCGATGTCACGTGTGTTACCGCAAACCGCTCCGTCATCCTATCTTTTCACCTCGGTACACGTTTCATCTCTGCATTTTATTGCATAGGAGAGCTACTACTAAACGTGTATGGGCTCATGAATGATCGGTGGTTCCATGAGCGTGCTAGAACACGCAGTAAGTAAGCATATTTGTGAGTTCGACAGGTGCCTCTGTGACAACTTCAGTATTGTGGTCTTACTGGAATGTCAGTCACGATACGATGGGAGGATACTGATACTATGACATACGACAAGAATTAGTAGGTCAAGTATGAGTGACGAAGTGTAAGGAGCCTGCAGGAAGCAATGTCGATAGTCAAGGAACAGCTGCAGTTGTGAACATCAAGAGTGATAAACATTGCACAGGAAGGACTACGAATACGCCAAGTTTTAATTGCTACATCAGTTCCGGCCTTGTGACTGACTTCAGCCATAGCTGTGTTTTATAATTTTGTATCCACTAGCGTACTACATGAGAAAATGCTAGAAGAGACCAGAACAGCTTAAGAAGCAATATTGATTCTATTTTGAAAAATCAACCTGTGGCTATTGGAGCTGACTAATCAACCATCGCCATCGAGATTAATGTGACAACGCGAAATTTGTTTGCGTTTGTAGTACGTATTTGATCCATTTGTCTTAGTGAAGAAAGCTATGACAGAAGTATCCACCCGTATTGGGTCATTGTTCCTTACCCCAACTAACTGCGTTGGAGCTGAAACAATGTCTTAGACAAGGCTCTGCTACATTGGCACGCGTACCCGGAAGTGTTTCAATACACTATTGTCATGTCTGAGCATTAGTGACATTTCAGCTGAGAATATATCTTGCGCTTGAGACACCGTGCTCGTCAGACCATTCAGAGTGGAGTTTCGTTGAGACCCTGCAGCTTCTAGCGAAGTTACTAGAATCAAGACGTTGTATTTTCAGATTATGTTACATTAGATTAGATTCAGTTTTTTGGGTCATAGTCCAAAAATGAGATGATTCACGTGAGTGTGAAACACTGTTAAATTTACAGAATTAAATAAAGTTATGCACTTGTAATAAATTTGTCATACGAATCTCTAATCTTGACTGTTAATTAATTACCAGAGATATCCTTTCTGTTTGTAATGAAAATTGTGCTAGTGTGAAGAAATTAGTCTTCCTGTGTGCCTTATGAGATTAAATTTCATGTGTTCACAGCTTTCCTTCGATAATATTTGTGTGTGTTTGTATTGTTTACAAAATTCTTTGCCAGAGTGTGTGTCCCAGCTTTTATTTTATTTTCTGCCTCAACTTTTTTTGAACTCAGCTTTGAGTGCCACACGAGTATATGTTGAAAGCGACTAAACCAAGCTATTTCTCTCAATCATTAATTTAATTAAATACGACAATGTATCTCATTATCGCTTGGCGTGCTCTTTCTCTTCATAACTGGTATTTTCACATCTGCTGCAACGTGTGAAGCTACCTCCTTCTGTACTTGTTTTTCTGCATTCACATTTAAAATCTCTCTTGCCATTAGATTCCGTTGTGTAAATTGTTACATGTAAAGTGGATCTTTCTTCCTGAAATTTTTTTCATTTCCTCATTTTATTTTAAAAATGTTTTTACATTCTATTTTTGTTCAAATTCCTTTCTTATTCTGTAAGATGGTAAAACTATTTGTCTATGGTTATCTTATAGTCTGCAAATTTCTATCATTCACGCAGCTGCTGTGTTTTCTTCACAAACCACTGGTACTTTCATGGAGCCTCTCCCCGTCGGAGGTTCGAGTCCTCCCTCGGGCATGGGTTTATGTGTTGTCCATAGCGTAAGTTAGTTTACGTTAGATTAAGTAGTGTGTAGGATAGGGACCGATGACCTAAGTAGTTTGGTCCCATAAGACCATAACACAAATTTCCAAAAATTTCGTGAACGTCAAAACCACCTGAAAATACTGTTTCTGAACTGAACAAGATAACGGTCAAATTTTAGTATCTATCGATCACTAAGACTTCATAGGTGGAATATTAGTTCAGTCGGAGTAGAATGAGGATAAGAATAGGAGAAAGCATGACCAAGGCAACCATCGCGGTAGGCACTGCTAATGGCTTGGGGAAATGAATTAAGTCTTAACAACCGGGAAGGAATCCTGCTACACCTTTTTGCGAACTTATGAAGTAAACAGTGCACTAATCCACTCGGTGCAACCTTTTGTAGTCTTATCTTAGTTTGCAACTTACCTGCTACTTTCATCGTCTCACTTACAGAAATAAAATTCTTCTTTACCCATTCTAGCTCCCCTAAAGTTTCATTGTAGTTCCAAAAAAACGATTCGCGTCTGATAGTCATCGTGTCACAGACAACGCTTACATTATTAGGGATTTACTCGCGTTACGATTTTTGCTTGTACTACGCTCACACATTGTATGGTGCATAATGTTTACGTTCTGTTGCCGAATTCTGAACGCCTAACCCTGAATTAATTTTGGGTCAGAAAGCACAGCATACTTCGATTTATAATGATAATGAATGCTTCTGCACATTGCGTTGTTGACACAGGTACATTAATAGTTCCTTATGAAATTTTGGCGCGAAGTGATTTCACATTTTAGCGAAAATGACCGATCAGTATACTTCTACTGAATGCACGTTGCAAGTAGTCACTAGCCGTGTAAGTATCTTAAAATCATCCAGGCGTACTAAATGCCGAAACAACAGAAAAGTACGCTATTGCGAAAAATATGTTCCTGTATGTAGCAGACCTATTATTCGATTAAATTCCACATTTAGATATAATTTTCATCTTAAAAGTCAAATGGCCAGGAATGTTCCAATGTAAGAATACTTACGAATGTTACCTAGTGACAAAGTCTTCAACAGTATTTAACAAGTTTCATGTCAGACGCTATAATTTACTCAATATCTGACAGCTCATACCTCCAATTAAGTGGAGTCCAAATTAACGGATACACAGTATTCCTAAGGTCTGTACATATTTAAGTACGTAATTAGGATACGTTTATCTGAGTTTCTTATATAGAATAATGTTAGGTGAGATAGAGTTTCATGAGTAGGATGGTCTGAGATCGTCATATCACCATAAACATAAGTATCATTTGCAGACTTACTATAGATATACGTTAAAATAAACAATCAATCATTGGCAGCCTCACACATGCAAAAATAAATACTGAAAAGTTTTTCGATTTATTTTGCAAGCGGATCTGATGCATCAAGAACAGATGTTTCTATCAATTCATATTTCAGGGAGATCACCGCCATTGTAGCATTGGTGGTCACTAATTAGTGTCTCCGTGTAAGCAAAAATTGTGCATTGCAAGAGCATCTACCTTCACCCAAATAGTTGCCAGCAAAACCTTTATGTTAAGGACTGAAAGCTTTCCCAAACACCATTTAAACGTCTTTACTTTGGGGGAAGTGCCTGCCTCTAGCGTACTGTCAATCACGGCTGCTTACTGGTATGAACGTATTTTTCACTGGGTTGAAACACACGTATCTCAGTTCACTGATTCATATTTGAAATTTTGTTCGTGAACGCACCAACATCCAACAAAGAGTATTTTTGCTGCTCCCATACATTTTCAGTCACAAATGATTCTGTTTCTCCCTAGCAGCGTTATCGCACGTAATTCAACGTAACAAACGCTGTTTGTGTATTTAAATATGTAATCAATTATACGGATCAGCAACGAAATAAGAAACAGAGCTGCAAATCGTTTTTAAATTTTGTTTGTGCTAGAAACGACATATAACTGTACAAGACAACATATGGGTAAAAAAAGAAGACAGTAACGAATTAGTGAGTATCTTGAAACTTTCCTGTCTAATCGCTCATTAATTATTGTAGACAATATTTTTGCTTTATGAAATCGTGGGTCTCAGTGCAATGTTTCGCAGTTAGTTTTGCGGTCAACTTTGATTAATCAAGACAAACTCTTTCAGCTCTCTATTTGAGTATGTTTGTATCTTTGGGTGCTACAAAGGCTATGAGCGAAAACGAAACGTTAGAGAGTGTCGAGCCATGAGACGATGTGGTTGAACTGGCCCGCGCCGTTCCGTTCGATGCTGTCCTGGTCTGTGCTGCTCCGTTCAGCCTTTGTGTTTGGCCTGGTGTGTTCTGGGGTCGACGTGAGCTAGGTTCGAAATGTTGGAATGTTGGAAATCCTGGATAAAATCTTGACAATTATTTGTCATGGTAAATAACAGGTGATATTCACGTAATTTCGGTCGTACGTTTTAAATACTCGCACATTTCTCTTACGGTCGTTCCGTGATTTATTATGAGAAATATTATCTCTGCACGTGACGACACACGGGATCACTGCTTACTTTGCGTGAAATGGAGGCTGATTATAGGATCGAGTAATATCTTTTCTATCGGTTTTGTTGTGGATTCAAGTTTATCATCCTCTCCTGCATTCTAAATGGTTTATTATCTTGCTGGAAGTCGTGTCTTGAGAACATTTAACTTCACTACCATTTTTATAGAATCTAACTTCATGTTGTGTTACTTGAGAACCGATGAGGTCTTTATGATTATTCCATCCAGTTTTGAGAACAAAATACAAATTATTTACAATTTTTTTCTGATTTATTTCGATCAACCTAGGTCAATTCTTTATTCTCATACGTAAAAGACTTTCCCGCTGCTGCACCGGCAGCATCTGTTGATACAGACTTTGCGTTATCATGTTATGATCAGTTAAATGATTCGGTCGTACGGTACTCTAGCAACACATTAAAAAATGTACCAGGCCCTATACATGACACAAACTGCAGGTCCAGAAAAGTAGGTCACGGCTTGTTGTGCTGGAATGCCGATAATTTGAGAAGACTATCCGCTGAGGTTTTGTATATCAGTGAGATATTTCGTGGAACATAAGATAGTAATGGGCTCTTCGTTTTCAATATCATGTAGACGTTCCTCTCTGAGATTAGGCCACGATTTCTTTGGCTGATTGGAGCCATTGACTAATGATAATGTCGAGAGTAAATTCATTGATTACAGCCACGAGGAAACAGCCTAAGGGCCCCGCCTTTGGCTATAAACTGTAAGTGTTTTGTGATTAGTGATTACCTCCTATTTGATGACAGAATACACAACTACGCATTTGCATTATCACTGTGCTTATCCACTGTCCAGTCACAGCTACGTGACCTCCTGTCAAAAGCCTACCGCCTTTTGCAGCGTAGACCATTGCAGGAAGAGAGTCCTTGAGGATGTGGAGCCGTGCTGACTCCATTGCCTTGGCCAGATGCAATAGGTTTCTAAGTTAAGGATCCGTGGCGCAAAAGCGCGATTGAGACGGTGCCACAGATCCTCGATTGGGTTTAAATCCAGGCAGTTTTGGTTGCCATGAGAGTACGGTAAACTAATCCTGGTGCTCTTCGAACCACGCAAGTAAGCTGAGAGCTGTGTGACACTTCGCATTGTTCTACTGGTAGATGCCTCCGTGCCGACGAACAACAAACTGCGTGTAGGGTTTGCCATGGCCCCAATCGTAGATGCATAGTTGTGTTCCAGAATGACAAGGTCACTCAGGGAATGCCATGAAGGCATTCTCCATACCATAACGCTTACTCCTCCGGCCAAGACAATTCCGACAGTTGTTGCAAGGTATTTGCCATCTGTTCGATGGAACATAAAACATGATTCATCTGAAAAGCCCACTTCTCACCCCTCAGTGGACGTCCAGTGGCGGTAGATGTAGTTGTAGATGTAGATGTACTGGGTTGCAAATTCCAGCCTTCGTCGCCGCTAAATGGCAGTCAGCAGAACCAGGTGCCTGCTGCGGAGTCCATACGCAGAAACGTTCGCTGAACAGTCGTTGGTGAGACAGTGTTGGCAGCCCCCTTGTTCATCTCGGTAATCATTTGCACAAGAATTGCACGTGCATTCACCAGTACACATCACCACAGCCGTCGTTCACCCCTTCCATCTATGGTCCATAGTTCACCACAGTTGCATCGGCGCCAGGATAGCGCCAGTTTGCTATGTATAGTATACTTTAATCACGGCTACACACGAAAAGTTTACAAAACTAGCCGTTCCGGAAATGCTTCCACCGTTGGCTGGAAGCCAATGTTATTGCCCTATTGGACGCCAGATAAATCGCTCCGTTTCCGCATTACGACAACAACTGCACGGTTTCCGCGACCGCCGGCCGCGGTGGTCTAGCGGTTCTAGGCGCGCAGTCCGGAACCGCGCGACTGCTACGGTCGCAGGTTCGAATCCTGCCTCGGGCACGGATGTCCTTAGGTTAGTTAGGTTTAAGTAGTTCTAAGTTCTAGGAGATTGATGACCACAGATGTTAAGTCCCATAGTACTCAGAGCCATTTTTTCCGGACCCCCCTCCCGCTTCCTGCCCCCCCCCCCCCCCCCAACCACACCCACACGCTTTACGTAACCTCCGCGACTAGTGATGCCACCTGCAGTCTATAAGTGGTTACTGCCTGTTTCGTCGAGCATAGACGTTGGTCAAGTTAATATGACTGGACGGTGTATTAATTCCATGTCTCCGGTTGTTTCGTTAATCATTCGTGGTCGAGTGCGTTTTCAGTTGAGTACAGGCACATCGACATTCACAACACTACGGAACGTAATAGATCATGTTTTTATTTGACTAATCATTTTAGTAGCTCATTCTTACTACACAGCACCAACTGCTTGCAACCTACTGGCAAGTAACTGTTGAGCGACGTATATACCCTGATTGAGGTATGTCGCTCACCCTGTCAGAAGACTAAGCAAAGAAAGAAGTCATCAGTATACAGCAACCAAGAGTGAGGACCTAAGGAGTGACTGCATGCACCGCCGCTACTTGCTCTTGTTCTCGTATCGTGATGGTATGCAAATCGATCTCGCTGCTTGAGAAGAAGGCCTGCGATGCACTGAATGCTCATCGGAGACGCCCACGAATATTGTGCTGCCCCCGACACGTTTACTTACGCCTTCCTCTCTGTTTAAACGTTTCCCGTTACACTCAGACGCTTAACTTATTGCAGCTGTCGGTAGCTCTTAATGCTGCTCTCTCGCTCCTCGCAATCTGTTTATCGTATTATTTGCGTTATCTGCTTCCACTCCGCATCACATTGCCATATGTTTTTCAGCGGACTACACAGTCCTTCTACGCGCCTGTTAGAAATGTATAGGGGGAAGGGTACGTTGAGGTTATTATACCTGGTAACTCACGATGTTTCCTGGTCGGTGTTTAGAACCGACGAACGAATATAGAATCACATCAAGGAATGCGTACTAGAGACAACAATGCGTAGTTTCCGGTATTTTCCACAAACCGCATTCGTTACGAGGCATCAGACAACATTTTGTGGAGCATTTGTAAATGTTTTCTGTTCTACACAATAAATTCTGCATCATACGAGAGACGATCAATAAGTAATACAATACATTTTTGTTCTGTAAGCAGGTTGATGTTATTCAGGATTTAAATACACCGTATCATTCCCCACTCTTCTGGCTACAAAACCCTGTTTTTCAAACGAATTTCGTCCAAGGGGACTCCGTTATGCCGACTTAATTGGAGCACCTTTAAACCCGCATGGTACCACTCTACTGGTCGACGTTGGAGTACAACCGTTATTGGGCAAAATGGATGGAAGTCGGAAGGTGCAAGATCTGGGGTAAAGGGTGACCGCGGAAGACGAATCCAACAAAGTTTTGTGAACTGCGTTCGGGAGCGCAGACTTGTGTGCAGCCTTCCTTTGTCGTGGACAAGCAGAAGTTCGTTTGCATTTTTGTGGCGACGATTTCTTGACGGTAGCATAATACACTCCAGAGTTGATCGTTGGATCGTGGGGGAGAACATCAAAGAGAATAGTCCTTTCAGAGTTCCAGAATGCCGTCGCACATGACTTTACCGGCTGAGGGTGCGGCTTTCAACTTTTCCTTCGACGGAGTGTTGGTGTGGCGCTACACCATGGATTGCTGTTTTGTTTCCAGTTCGAAGTGATGAACCCATGTTACATCGCCTGTAACGATGATCGACAAAAAATTGTCACGATCAGGCTCGTAGCGAGCAAGCAATTCCGTACAAATGGCCCTTTACTGCTCTTTATGGTCTTGTGTTAGGTGGCAAGGATCCCAGTGGCCACACATCTTTGAGTACCCCAACCAGTTACGAGTGTGTCAGCGCTCCCAACAGAGACGTGCAATTGTGCAGCAAGATATTTGATTGTGATCCATAGATCACCTCGAATGAGAGTGTCCGCTTGTTCCAACACTGTAGGAGTCACAAATGTCTACCGCTGGCCGGCACGCGGAAGGTTGGGCAGGTTTATAGGGCCTTATTGCGATGGTGACTGAGCTCGCGCCGCGCGGGGTTAGCTGAGCGGTCTAGGGCGCTGCAGTCATGGACTGTGCGGTTGGTCCCGGCGGAGGTTCGAGTCCTCCCTCGGGCATGGGCGTGTGTCTTTGTCATTAGGATGGTTCAAATGGTTTCAATTGGTTCTGAGCACTATGGGACTTAACATCTGTGGTCATCAGTCCGCTAGAACTTAGAACTACTTAAACCTAACTAACCTAAGGACATCACACACATCCATGCCCGAGGCAGGATTCGAACCTGCGACCGTAGCAGTCTAGGCGGACTGCGCGCCTAGAACCGCTAGACCACCGCGGCCGGCTGTCATTAGGATAATTTAGGTTGAGTAGTGTGTAAGCTTAGGGACTGATGACCTTAGCAGTTAAGTCCCATACGATTTCAAACACATTTGAACATTTTTGAACTGAGCCCGCCAGGTTAGCCGAGAGCGTTAATGCGCTGCTTCCTGGACTCGGGATGAGCGCCGGTCCCGGATCGAAACCCCTCGGCGGATTAAAGTCGTGGCCGGTGTGCTGGCCAGTCTGGATGTGGTTTTAGGAGGTTTTCCACATCTCACTAGGTGAATACCGGGCTGGTTACCGCATCTCGCTTCGGATATACAACTCGCAGACATTTGAAACACGTTCCCACTATTTTATGGTTTACACTAGATGCAGACAGCTGGAGTACACCGATTCCATCTCGGGGGTATAGGGTGGTGGCAGGAAGGGCATCCGGCCACCCCTTTAAATTAACCATGCCAAATCCAATTGCAACAATGCCGACCCTGCAAAAACTGCGGGACAAAGGCATAAGCAAAAGAAGAAAAGAAATAAGATTGCGATTGTGACAGATGTCTCGCACATCGACTCATCGTGCTTTTTTTCTTTGCCAGATCTCTGTAGACATTCTGTAAGTGCCTATGAATAGTTGCGATGCTCTGGTTTTCTGGCAAAAGAAACTCAATGACAGCGCTCTGCTTGGAACACACCACTGTTACAGATGCCATTTTGAAGGCTACTTACAGCGTCGCCGCCTTCATGAAACTGTAGTGGCGGAAGCGGGAATATTCCACGATATCCCACAACAAATTCCACAGTTTTTCAATCGAAGTTAGGCGAGAAAAAATGTGTTGCGTTACCTACTGAAGGCGTGTCATGTATTACAACTATTTGGAAGATACTGTAAATCTTTTAGTTACAGAATTTCATGGTGACAAAAATTCTATACATTTTTAAAAGTTTTTATATACAGGAGACAAAAGTCTCCTAATACCTCCTTTGGCCCGGTGTAGTGCTGCAGCTCGACGTGGCATGGACTCAACAAGTCGTTGGAAGTCCCTTGCAGAAATATTGAGCCATGCAATCTCTTTAGCCGTCCACAACTGTGGAAGTGTTGCAGGTGCAAGATTTTTTACACGAACCGACGTCTTCACTATGTCACATAAATGTTCAATGGGATTCATGTTGGACGTTCTGGATGGTCAAATCATCCACTCGAATTGTCCAGAATGTTCTTTAAACCAACCGCGAACAACAGTGGCCTGGTGGCATGGCACGTTGTCATCCGCAAACATGAAGTCCATGAATGGCTGCAAATGGTTTGCAAGTAGCAGCAGGCAACCATTTCCAGTTAATGATCGGTTCAGTTGGTTCAGAGGACCGACGCCATTCCATGTAAAGACAGCCCACAACATGATGGAGTCAGCACTAGGTTGCACAGCGCCTTGTTCACAACTTGGGTCCATGGTTTGGTAAGGTCTGCGCCACACTCGGATCCTAC
Source organism: Schistocerca nitens (assembly GCF_023898315.1). NCBI lineage: Eukaryota > Metazoa > Arthropoda > Insecta > Orthoptera > Acrididae > Schistocerca > Schistocerca nitens. The sequence continues at coordinate 942,297,379 of NC_064616.1, read as the reverse complement.
CATCGGCTCTTACCAACTAAAATCGGAACTCGTCTGACCAGGTCACTTTTTTCCAGTTGTCTAGGGTCCAACCGAAATGGTCACGAGCCCAGGGGATGCACTGCAGGCAATGTACTGCTGTTAGCAAACGCACTCGCGTCGGTCGTCTACTGCCGTAGCCCTCGAACGCCAGATTTCGCCGGACATTTGCAGCCATTCACGGACTTCATGTTTGCGGATGACAGTGTGCCATGCCACCAGGCCACTGTTGTTCGGTTGGTTTAAAGAACATTCTGTACAATTCGAGTGGATGATTTGACCATCCAGATCGTCCAACATGAATCCCATTGAACATTTATGGATACGTTAGTAGTACGTTCCACATTGATTTCTGTGGCTATTTCACGGAGAGCTGCTTGTCTGTTAGCACTGACAACTCTATGCGAACGTCGCTGCTCTAGGTCGTAAAGTGAAAGCCATTGGCCACTGCGTTCTCTGTGGTGAGAGGTACTACCTGAAATTTGGTATCCTCGTCGCACTCTTCACACTGTGGATTTCGCATATTACATTCTATAACGGTTTCCGAAATGGAATGTCCCATGCGTGTAACTCCAGCTGCCATTCCGCACTCACACTCTGTTATTTCTCGTCGTGCGGGTATAATCGCATCGGAAACCTTTTAACCTGAGTACAAATGACATTCCGCCATTACACTCACCTCAGTTTATAACGTGTGGGTGGTTCAGACCTGCTTTGTAGGTCGTGGACTACCTTGTACTTAGAAACCGAAAGAGGCTTTCAGATAAACTGAAGTTCTTTAATGTCTTAACAATTTTACCGGGTCTGAATATAGTGCTTTGTCTTAGTTTCAAGTAGTTTGTATTTTTATGTGTATTTCACTTTTAACTGCTTTTTGATAATACTTATACTTAATTTGATTTCTCTTACTAATGTTTGGGGCGTAGCAGGGTAATAATGTAAGAGATGAATAATGAAATACAGTATCGGCAAGGTTTTCGCTACTGAAATACATTTAAATTTCAAAAGAATATGATCATATAGAGCTTGTAGCATGTTTTTTCGTGTGCATAGCACTTGCTTTTTGACAGAAGTTTTTTCAGTTTCAGAAAAAGACTATAACATTTTAAAAGTGAATGCTATCATTTGAAACTGGGATCAGATAATATATTAAACTTCTGTCACTGAGGCTAGAGTCGGCAAAGTGTTAGAAGATACAACACTCTCCCATGTTACTTAGAGTATGGGGTATTAGCACCAGCACTCTAGTGCAATTTTGAAAAGTGTTTGTCTGTAAATAACTTGTGTGGGAATGAAAATTTCCCACATGACACTCCATTCTTTTAGCTTTCAGCATTTCCCTGGCAACAGCACAGATGTATATTTAATTCTGCATCAGGAAGTTATCTGAATATGAGTGACATTGCCGTATGCTGTAATGCGGATCGGGCACGGGGCGCCAAAGTTCACGCGCGGAGCGTGTGCAGGCCACGGGCGTGACATGGCCTGGTCTCTCACTCGGATTTAGTCGGTCCTTCTCGGAGGTACCCACAACAGCGCAACATTTAATTCAGCATTACGGTGCGGCATTTTTCGGTGGGCACAACTCTCTGAGCTCGGCAGAATCGCGGTGTAGCGGTGTTTACCTTCACTATTTCTTCGTGTTATAAAGGACGTTCACAGGTCCACTGGCAGTTTGCACAAAAAGATTCAGTGTAGCGAGCTATCGTCACATTCTTTTTAAATGAATGGGAATGACAAAAGATAGGGATGAGATTTGTCAGTCTTCATTTGCGACAGGTAGTGCTTATTTGCTATGACGAAATATTACATTACCATGCAGAGGGAATTTAAACATTTAGATAAAAATGAAAGAGCAAAAAATTACAAAGATGGACAGACGAGATTCTTTGTTTTATACATCAAGAGGTACTTTTTGTCAAATTTGCAGGAATGGAGCACTTGAAGAAATTGATGGTAGGATAGCAAAATACCTAAAGTCGCACCCATTATTCCATTTTCGGTTGCTACAGTTTTCAGTGGAAACGAACGAAGAGTATGACGACTTCATATATTACAGCAAAGTACTTTGGTAAATCACGGAGCGCGCCTGGAACGATAATTAGATTTAAAACTCGCTATTGTTGAATTTATGTAGGAAGAAGGAGTGCAGGAACGAAAATTAGAATACCCGGAATGGATTGCAAACTTCACATTTTAAGTTGACATGACTGTACACCGCCCACAGTATAACATTGCAAGGTGACTTCTTTCTGATTTGATGGGGATGCATTTAAAAATAAAATCGCGTTGTGGAAAGAACACATTCTGACAAAGTCAGTCCAGTTCCCTAAGCTCACTGACGTTAAAGAAAGCACGAGGTCTGAAGAATTCATTTTAGCCTTGCAAGAATAGGATAGTTTTGTAAAGGTTTCGAGGACACTGACAGTCTCACATCTCTTTTCGAGCTTCTCTCGAGACCGTTCACTGTTTCAGTCGAAAGGGCCCTGTGCATGTACAGACGTAACTGATTGACTTGCAAGATAATTCCAGTTTCAGTGACAAGTGTTTTTACGGTAAAACTGTCCAGGGCATCTACATTGTTTTCCTCGGGTAGATTTTCCAAGTCTCCATAATGAGGTCACAAAAGTGCTACAACTTTTCGGTCGACATATTTATGTGAAAGACATTTTTCACATATGAAACTAAATAAGTCACTATTACGTGGCAACTTCAGTGAAAACCACTGTGAAATTGTCTGCTTCTGTGCGTATGCCTACAGTTTGCACCAGATAAAAATTATGTTATGTCTTCAGTGGCACAAAATATTTAATTATTACTGAAAACTTGTTTAGTTTGTGGTCTGTGTTGCTGAGGGAAGTAAAATATAAAACCAAGTCGCTTGCAGTGCGACTGAAGTGTCATTTAAACGCGACGCGTTCTCTGTTTTCGCCTCTTTCCCTTCCTCACACTCCGACAACGTTGCGTGGTGGTGGGGGAAATGTGAAGTGAGGCTAAGCGCTTTGGCACTTGGGCCCAGGTATGGGCCGCGAGCCGAAATCAAGGCCACCCATGCTGTAATGCATGCAGCGTGCTACAGTGGTTAGCCTCGCTAGCTGGCGTACTGCAGGTCTCCAGCTCGAACCTGACCAACAGCAATTATTTCTTACTTAGCATTTATCATTTCTGGAAGGTTCGTGAAACATTTTATGATTTTAAAGTTTTGTATTCTGGAATATTCAACTTTTTTATATAAATAACCGCATTTACAAATGTTTAGTGTTAGTATACATAGCTGAACTTTTCGTCCAGGAAACAACTTCTGTTTTGGCTGTACATTGGTATCAGTAATAAAAGTGCTTTCAGTACTAACTGTTGAAATTCATGTCTGGCCCTGCCTTCATATTTGGACTTGATTGTGGTTTAGACGTGACAGCCTTTGGTGGAGATGCCTGGTGCTTCGAAACATCGACGTCATCACGCCTCCAACTGGACAACATAAAAGCCATCACCAACACGCACAGGAACTGCAATACAATCAGTACATCGTTACTAAGATCCATGTATCCATGATGCAGACAGATTGCAGAACAGCAATAAGTCAGTTGCACATCAGGCATCCATCAGTGTTTTCCGCAGACCCGAAAAAGCAGCTGAAAAAATTGTACCGATTATTCAGATAGAACATGTTGAATGATATGATGTGTTTGGCAAATATGTGCCTTTGCTTGGACGGTACAACCAACCATTGGTCCGAGAACTAAGAAGAGAACTTCAAAAGCTGAGACAAATTCCTGGCTGAACTTCTGCTTAGCAGAAGAAGAAAGTAAAGAACGGGACCCAACGTCATAGGAAAACGACACAGTCGTACATTCACAGTAGTTTGGCCCCATGCCACTTCGTGAATCCTTATATGACAGAAGCAAATAAAATTTCATATGTGAAGAAAAGTGTAGTGTTGACAGAAGAGCCAACACCGTGTTGCTAGAGGAGGCCGAAATGCACGCGTTTAATTACACGCTGACTGGCGTGAGGTCTGGAACAGGACAATGTCTTGAGAATTGCAAATAAAGTACGTAGATGATGTAATACTTTACTTTAATCCATAATTGGAGTACATCGCTCTTGATGATACAAAAGTATAATAAGTTCAATATAACTGGTAATGGCGCCTTGCTAGGTCGTAGCAAATGACGTAGCTGAAGGCTATGCTAACTATCGTCTCGGCAAATGAGAGCGTGATTTGTCAGTGAACCACTGCTATGAACGTCGGCTGTACAACTGGGGCGAGTGCCAGGACGTCTCTCTAGACCTGCCGTGTGGTGGCGCTCGGTCTGCTATCACTGGCAGTGGCGACACGCCGGTCCGACGTATACTAATGGACCGCGGCCGATTTAAAAGGCTACCACCTAGCAAGTGTGGTGTCTGGCGGTGACACCACAAAAAGAGTTGCAGAAGGCATTAATTTCATTGATGCTTCTCACTGGCAGATACAGTTTCTTGTTTGTTTTACAAGATCCCTTTATTCCTTGAGTAATCCATGGCATCTTTGTAGAATGCTCTAACCACGCTTAGGTTTGGGGAAAAACAGCTATCGAGTAGGGTAAACACATTATCAATAACGCATCGTATCGTTACCTAATGCCTTAAACACTGTGTCACTTGAGTTCATTTATTTCAGACGTGTCCTAAAACAACCAATTTCTGGCGTACTGACTACCCTCCTGAACTCATACTTAGTATATTTTACATTCTGTTCAATATTAACATTTAACAAAAGGAACTGCATATTAAAAATACTCCACAGCCGAAGTCTAGGCGCCCCTCCGAGCACCACCCCCTTCCCGTCCTCCCCACAAACTATTGTATGGGCGCCTTTGGTTACAGTATTCACAGTTTCAGTTAAGTCTCTTAGTTGTAAGAGTTTGCGTGGCTTTAAAGACGTTAAAGGTATGTGCTTTGCACTGGGTGGGACTTCTTGCACTACGTATATGACTTTGATTCGAGCTTGTGTGAGTTAAAGTGCTAGACTATGACATCAATTTGGGCCTCTCCTTCGGAAAAAGAATTACTAGAGTGCAAGCAGAAATAATTCCACAAAACTGGGTCTAGAACTGAAGTACTCTCTACAGTGAATCAAACGAATATCTAACACGAATTAAGTTTTCCGTTGGTGTTAAGAGTAACACAATAATAATGAAAAACACGAAAAAAAATTGTCTGGTCATTCTGAAAAAAACATTGTCGTTTATTGCCGTCGAAAGCTATTAAATGTGTTACATTGCTGTTCAGAGGCATTTGAACTTCTCTTACCTGCACGATGAACGATTGACGACACCCGCATACAAAGAACTTTCTTTAAAACATTATGCATATGTATGTCGTTCGTTTGAGATTATTGTTTAATGTCATCTACATGCAAACACAATTATTTTGTGATGACGACATGAATTTTATCTTAGAAGATTATTTACTTGATTTGTTTTTCACGCCTTCAGTTTCGAGAGTCCAAACCACACATTCTAGAGACTAAGTAGAAACAAGTAAAGAGTTAGTATCTAATGTGATGCGTATGTGTGTCTATTGGGATCAAATTCTTAACCGTTTATTGAACTGAATAATATACTGCTGTTTACATGTGAGTACATTTTATGAATATTATTTAGCAGACTTTGAGGGCAATTACTGCTGGAATACTGATATCTAGGCGACATATGTCAACGTCTCACTCTCTGAAAAACCGTGTGACGGAGAGCACTTCTTTGTATTGCAAATTTCAGATATATATTAAGACAACTGCAGCATTCTAAAACTTCAGACAAACGTTACGCAACAAAATCTCCAGTGTCAAATTTTCTGTAAGCAATAAAAGCCCCATATCTACTGTTCTTTCAAGAAACAGATAATTAAATTTGTACTATTGGCATGGCCAAGTGGTGGAATGTTATGATTACACTGACTGAATTTACCATTTTCTCGTCTTGATTGCAGTATTCAGAGTACAACTACCGATTTTAACGTCGAAATACCGTAATCGATTATGTTACTTCATTTTGATTATTGTTGTTAAATTTATGTTATCAAGTTGGTAAAATAAAAAGTGAAATTTAATTTGAATATAACTTTATAGATTCCTTACTATGCAAGAGAAAGTGTAAATTGTTTCCACTATAGTAACGGAGGTGCCGTGTGTCGCCATTAAGCGTCAGCACGTATAATTCAACATATTTAGAGTAACCATACATCATACATACTCCAAAATCAAGAGCACACTACAGTGTTCTCTAAGACGATGTCCTCTTACAGGCAGCACTACAGATTATTCGTAGGACATCTTTACATTCTGCTACGGGACATAGAAATGTTAGTCATCGAATTTGTAGACTGAGACTCATATCACTGATAAGTCATAAACCATTCACGTGTTCCTGGCAATTAATACTTCATTGTGTACCAAAAATACTGCGTCGATGTTTCAATTTGGAGATAATTTTTATAATCAGTTCCTTTGTGCATTATAATTGCCATGTGGTGTCACTGAGAAGAAGCAAGAGTGTTACTATTTAACTAAAAATGATGATGACAGCAAAGAAGGTCATACATTCACTACGGTTACACCCGTATGCTTCCACTAACTCGTGTATCACTATTATTTTTATTTGAGGGAGCAAATAATTTTGAAAGCTCATTTATGTGTAGGTTACAACAGACGAAAAGGGGAAAGTTAGCGATCGCTTCAAATTTAAACTTCGACATGCGGTTGAAGATTGCAGAATTATTTACCTGCACAGAACCTATAACAATATTGATACCTAAATAAACGTCAATATAAAAGAATAATCTAGAAATTACTGGGAGACGATGCACAATAAAGCATATGTAATTATTTCTTAACTTACTAGACTCTGGTACCGACATGTCTAAAATGCTCATAAAAAGCAACAGTTTATGACAGACAAAATGTGGCCACTGACGTTAAACTTGCCGTGTCCGCGAATCAGAGGCGAACGTTATGCACCCAACTTTACAACCTTAAGCGTCCATAAAGATTCATATGGACGCCCGCCAGAAGTGACGTAAAAATTGGATTCATCGTAAAGCTCGAGACTCAGTTTCACTTAGCCCAGAAACGCACGAAACTGTGTGGGACGAGCACATTTCATGTCACTAACGGACCCTAGCACATGTTTAAGAGCTAATTTCGGCACCCTGATAGAGTATCCGTTACATCAAAGATGAGTCTGCAAATAAAAAGCAAAATTACAGTGTTCAAACTGGTTTCCCTCTCTCGCTTGGTAGAACGTAAACTTTACAACATGTTCTTTTTTGTTTCCTTGATGACGTATTGACGTGCTCCAGGACACGTTTGCTCGACGAGTGGTGTCACATCGTAAACGATACTTGGACAGAAAAACAAAATGTTTGACCTATTTATGCATGGGAGAGTTGGCTATACGTATCACTATTCATCCATCGATCAGTTGGGAGTCATTCTTCCTTAAATAACAACATCAATATTTGCAATTAAATTAAAGTCTTTTGTGAGTGCATTTAATTATTTCTGTTTAGAAAGAGACGTCTGAAGAACTTCTACCGAACTTAAATTTTGCTTTAGACGATACGTATCCATTTGTCCATTATGTTAATAGGTACTTTAGGTCTGTTACCTTACACTCACACATTCGTTCAACTGCATCAACTCGCAGTTAACAACCGTGACACGGTATCTGCATGATATTATTGTAAATCATATCTCCTAGACTCCATATAGCATTCATATTTGTCACTAAATTGTAAATGCGCACTTCTCTCTCCGCAGCTGAAGATTCTCATTGGTGCTAGAATGTTCATATTCAAGGTCGGTGCAATGACAAGTCGCTAGGTAAGGTGGTGAAACGTAGGTTCTCACGCTACTTTACCATCACTTCAGTTGCTCACACTAGCCAAATATCAACTATGCAAACTGAATTGGGAATTGTTAGTAAAAACGCGTAGTAGTAATTGATTATCAAACAATTCCGTTTAAATTGGTTTCTGTTGAATAAGGGGAACAAGAAGTAATCTTACTACAACCGATGGTAATTCATAACAGTCCGCCTCCGTAGCGTAGCGATAGCGTGACTGCCTACCACGAAGGGGGCCCGGGTTCGATTCCCGGCAGGGGACTGGATGTTGTGTGTCCTTCATCATCATTGACTTGCAAGTCGTCGATGTGGCGTCACCTAAAAAGGACTTACAATACGGCGGCCGAACTCCCCCGAATGGGGCCTCCCGGGCAACAATGCCGTACGATCATTTCCACAATTAAAAATAGATATTACACTGTTTTTCTTATAGTATTTTCAAAACCATCTGAAAGGCGAGTTCTGTGTGAGTAGTTAATGGACCGTATGCCAATAATTTATTATGCATAAAGACTGCAAAAGGACTACGGCTCTCGTGAAGTTTGCTGGGATGACGAGATGCACCTCTCGAAAGCAAACCGCAAACGAGTGGACGGCACGTGCTGCGAGATGAGTCGTTATGTATTTATGGTAATATTAAAACGGCGCGAACGGCTTAGCCGGTAGCGTTCACCCATAATCCATATTTACTGCTGCGCACTAGTTAAGTATTCAGAAACTCGTTAATCACGCTCATGTCTCATGTTTTGCGGTTTATAGGCAGTGCGCTTACTCATAAATGGCGGAAATTTCCGCCACCCTCTTGTCACTGCAGCTGCCGAGGAGACTGCACACCGGGCCTCATGTAATTTGACACTCGTTTTTCATCGATTATCGATCAGCTGATGAAGCGCTGCGCGCAACTTCAACAAAAACACTCATAAACTAGAAAGATTTTATGAAGTTGCAGTACATTTTCAAAATAATAACTGTTAATTATTCTAATCTGACTAATGACAGGTTGAAATAAAAGTTCCTCTTGCACTGAACACACGTATGGGATTCATACCAAACTACTGCATACAACAGATGTTGCCACCAAATACAGAATGGATGCTGCTTGCTGTCAGAGCCCCTAATAGCACCCGTGCTTGAGATCACATACACCAGCTATGTACAGAGTGTACATTCACTACACGAATGCAAGGGACAACACATCTCTGACGAAATATGTAACTACTTATTACGACAACTTGCGCTAAAGATTAGGATTGCGTGTTCCACTCACCAGAGTTTCATCCAGTCAGAAAGCTTACTCTAGTTCATTTCGTATGCCTCCCTAATTAGTTTTGCAAAGTTAAGTGGCTTAAAAAAAGATGTTTTAATTTCGCTGTTCTGACAATCTGGTAACATGAAGAGCATTTTGTTTCCTTCGTCGCAACTTCTGTGTTCAGATCATTGATAAAGGCTGCTGCTATGAACTACATCTAGCTACTACACTTACATTTTATTTTAATGCCTTCCACCTACACGAGATTTGCGTTATGCGTGCGTGGCATATGCTACATAACTGATCAGTCAAAGGTTCACATCATCTGTGGTTACTGATAACCCGTATTCAGAAGACAGGCCATTTCGAGTCTGTTCTCTCCAAGCACAGCTTCGTATATCTGAGATACTGCATGTAACCTTATTATTTCGTGTATAATTCAACCGTCTGTGACGTCTTTTGTGTATTTTTAGCACTAATTACTATACCGGAAAGTATTTATAAGACTGACGCGGAAGTGACCATTGTTAATGAACAAAATTGCCCATCACAGGACATGTCAGAAACTGTGACTGCGATGGACCAGTCGGCTGCTGTCAAATGTCAGCGTATGCACATTTCCAACATGCTGTCCAGAGTGCGGTGTCATCAGGTTTGAGTGCGTGAGAGGAGAAAATGCGCTTAGTGACCAGTCGAATGCAACACAAAACAGTGTTCACGATAATGCAGTGCGTGTTCGTTTTCGAATGTAATGGCAAGCACAAATTTTGGGAAACGTGTGCGGAGCTCATTGCGCAAGACTTTGACTCGAGCTTTTTTGTCAGAATCTCTTGCAAAATTTGCAATACAAAATTTAGTGGTAAAATAGTGCGAAACAGTCTCTATAGTGATTAAAAATAGTAATTATCCTGGAAGACTTCGAACACCAGACATCACTGCTCGAGTTCAGGAAAGCCTGAAACAAATTCCAACGAAATCTCAACGCCGTTTATCTTTGCAAGTGGAAATCAAGATATCATCTTGTTACCAAAAATGTTATGTACCTGTATCCTTACAAGTTTACTGATGTGCGTGGGTTAAAGCGTCAAAATGAACCTTTGAAGCTTGAGTTATGGAGGTGGTTTCCGAGAGAAGTGTAATAAAGACTTTTAGGTTCTCAGTTTTCTATCCTTCATCATCATCATCATCATCAGCCAATTCAATCATTAGATGATGTGGCCTCTTCGAGTTGTGGATTCAGGTAGGCTTTCAGAAGTCTTCTCCAAGTGGGACGGTCTTGGGCAGTTCTCTGCCAGGTGTTACCAGCGATCTTCTTGATGTCTTTGTCCCATCTGTCTGGTGGTCTTCCTCTAGGCCTCCGGTGCTCTCTCGGACTCCACTCCAGTACTAGCTTCGTCCATCTGTTGTCTTTTCTTCTTGCAACGTGGCCAGCCCACCGCCATTTCAAGGAACCTACTCCGTCTAAGATGTCATTAACTTTCGTCACAGACCGGATGTCATCTGCCCTTTTCCTGTGCTTTCTTGTATAGCCCAGCATTGATCTCTCCATGGCTCTCTGTGCTGTCCTAAGTTTCCCTTTTGTGAATGAGTTCAGTGTCCATGTCTCGCAGCCATACGTCATCACAGGAAGAATGCATTGATCAAATACTGCTTTCTTCAGATTTACTGGCATTTTTGATCTGAATACTTTTGAATTCTTCCCAAATGCTTGCCAGCCAAGCTTGATGCGTCGATAGATTTCTGGCCTTATGTCTCCCTTCATATTTATAATCTGGCCAAGGTAGACATATTCACATGTTCAAGCCATCCTTCATATGAGGCCTTATTCAGCCTGTCTGGATTTGTGAATTCGTAGAAGATGCGCCATTATGCATCAGAAGATTCTCATCACTACTTTCATAAAATTGGTGATGCCAACCGGTATGTCCGTAAGCATATGGATCAATTCAGAGATGATGACAGACTGTACGAACGTTTTCAGCAATGCGCCAGTGCACACGGCATTGACAACCTTGTCACGATTGCATAAGGTTTTCGGTGCGGAGAGAACGTACAGTCACTACAATCTCTCTGGTCATCTCGATCGTCTGCTCTCTTTCTCTGCGATTTTTACCTGTGAGGCAAATAGAAGAGGCAGGTGTCCTCAGGTAAATCCCAGACACTGGAAGAGCTACAGCAAAACACCAAAAAATCTATTTCTGCTAACCCGCATCAAGAGCTGTTATGCGTGTCTCACTGTTTGATAAATCGAGAATAGCGCTACATTGAAGTCAACGATGGCTATTTTCAGCATCTTCTGTGATGTTTAATAACGACGGTCATACCTGTCTCAGCTTACTGTAGGCACTTTCCGAGCCAGTTCTATTTTGTCCACCCTGTATTAAACGGTTTGTTCAAATGGCTCTGAGCACTATGGGACTTAACATCTATGGTCATCAGTCCCCTAGAACTTAGAACTACTTAAACCTAACTAACCTAAGGACATCACACAACACCCAGTCATCACGAGGCAGAGAAAATCCCTGACCCCGCCGGGAATCGAACCGCCGGCCGCGGTAGTCTAGCGGTTCTGGCGCTGCAGTCCGGAACCGCGGGACTGCTACGGTCGCAGGTTCGAATCCTGCCTCGGGCATGGGTGTGTGTGATGTCCTTAGGTTAGTTAGGTTTAAGTAGTTCTCAGTTCTAGGGGACTTATGACCTAAGATGTTGAGTCCCATAGTGCTCAGAGCCATTTTTTTGAATCGAACCCGGGAACCCGGGCGTGGGAAGCGAGAACGCTACCGCACGACCACGAGCTGCGGACAAACGGTTTGTGTTTCTAAACGTAAATTTTGAAGCAGTAATATGAACAACAAGAGTTGTAATGGTAGGAAAAACATTGTCAACAAGACGAAGAATATGATGATCAGCGATAGGTTAAATGGATGTTTCAAATTGTACTAGTTGCACATTGAAGTGGTAGACATCAATTTCGACGCAGAGCAACTAAACCCCGGTAAACAGTGAGGAGCACGTCTACTGAAACAAACAAAAATCTTCAACACTCCTTTTCCTGAGCATAATTAGACGACACAGGGTATAGTTCACAATTAATTATCTGTCTTTGAAGTGAGTGAGATGTGCAAGTTCGGTGGGATGTCAGCCACGGAAAACAGGATCATATTACTAGAATCAAGGTAAGTGGATTACGCGGAACTTATTGTCATTAATTGCACAGACACTGTGTCGTACCAAAATACCGAAGCCCTATAGGTTCAAATGGCTCTGAGCACTATGCGACTTAACTTCTGAGGTCATCAGTCGCCTAGAACTTAGAACTAATTAAACCTAACAAACCTAAGGACATCACACACATCCATGCCCTAGGCAGGATTCGAACCTGCGACCGTAGCAGTCGCTCGGTTCCAGACTGTAGCGCCTAGAACCGCACGGCCACACCGGCCGGCGAAGTCCTATAGGTCTGCAATGTAGAGACTAGGTCTCAGCGTTGCTTGAGGACCACTGCCGGCAGTTGCAGAAGCGAAATTTCTAGGAAGATCGATGGGCGCTGGACGACAGGTCGTGAGAAGACTGCTAGAGAGCTTCTAATTGAAGAACCGTTTCAGTAGCTGGCGAAAGCCCAAGAGACTTAGTCAATGGAGAATTCACTAGTCGTAGTTGCGCGCCGGTCTAAATACTATTGAGGAGCAAGGATTGAGTGAGACCTATTTTTCAGCATCTGATCCGGCAGAACTAAGTCAGCGCTGAGTGCGTCCTCTTGGGGCGATGCCGCTGCTTCCGCTACGCAAGGCGTGCTCTCGGAATTACCGTGGTGGTGTTTATCGTTGTAGCTCCTGCGACTTTTGGCACAATCCTATCGTGGTGCAGCGTTGTTATCCTGGAAGATTACGATCGACGACATAGCGTGCCTCCAGCTATTAGAAGAGAGAGGCTGACAAATCTCTGGTCCTACAAGGTGGTGGGGCCGCTGCTGGTGTCCTGTGGAAACAGAGAAGCTGGGAAGCCGGAAGAGGGGTGGCCAGGGCTATGTTAATGGGTGGGCACCTCGCTCATCGGATGGCTGATGTACCTAGGTCCTGTAGCCTGCGGGTCCTGTGGCTGAGGCAGCCAGCGGTCGCCGCCGATGCTCCTGCCGTTGAGGAGCTCAACTCTGGAACACAAAATTGTGGGAATTTTCTGTATCGGCAGCCATTTCCCCTCGAAGACGCAACTGACTGATACGATTTCTACAGCAGGGGCCATCTCGCAGTACGACTTTGATGGCGGCTTTGCCGAAAAGATGTGTGATGTGTGCCAGGAGCCAGTGTTGGCGACCCCTGCACACATTTGGTGACCAACTATATCCTCAGTAGCATGACGGTGACAGCAAGAACGCTGGGTAGAGGGCGGGAGAGTGGTGGGATGGATGACAGACAGTTCTGATTGATTCAGCCAACGACGGAGTTTTTCAAATGAGGTGCTTCCGTCCTGTGGCCAGGAGCGGTAGCAGGCAAGAGATAAACTGAATCCTCCGTTAATACGAGGCCTGTTCAGAAAGTAAGCTCCGATTGATTGCCAAATTGAAACCACAGTGAACATCAGAAATGTTTTACTTGTAACAATTAGCTACACCTTTCAGCTACTTCTCTACGTAGTCGCCGTTCTGACTTAGACTTTTGTCATAGCGTTGTACCAACTTTTCAATAGCCTCATCATAGAAGGCAGCTGCCAGTGCTTTCCGCCAATTCTCTACGCTGGCCTACACCTCGTTGTCTGTGTCAAAATGTTGTCTTCAAAGACAGCGGTTCATGTGACCAGAGATGAAACTCAGGGGGAGACAATTGCGGACTGTATTGTGGGTAATCTCACATTTCCATTTGAAAACGATGCATGAGCATCTTCATTGCCCCTGCAGAATGCGGCTGAGAATTGTCTTGAAGAAGAAACAGCACGACAGTTATGTAATGTTAGCTGCATAGCTTCAGGCGAAATTTCTCACCAGGCCCTCGTACTTGGCGGCAGACACTATTTTCTAGACATCTTTACGCACTCACTGCGAGCTCAGAAATGAGAAGAGCGACGTGATGCTAACTGGGGTTATACTAGAGACACTACCCAACACATCTGTGCAAAGCTTTATCGGATTTTCATAGTCGTTTCCATTTCGCGACCGATCGGAGCTTACTTTCTGAACGCCCCTCGTATTATGGTGTTGTTGCAAATTTACGAGTTGAGTCTGAAACATGCGGAAGAAACCCTCTGTCATTTTGTTGGAAGTGGGTAGAACAGCGCCATATGTACCAAAATTACGGGAGTCTCAACACAAAAAACTGTAAAATTCTGCTGACGTGGACGGAATGTCGTTATCCGCTATAACTGTTTCTGGGAGCCGTTGAGTTTAGAAGATGCAAGTTAAGATGGGGATAGTTTTTTGTTGATGATGCTGAGTGCATCCGTGAAACATATGGAAAACTGCAGTCCTTATCTATTACGATCAACCAGGAGTAGCCCAGACTCGGCCCTGCAAAATATACATGAATGCGAGAGAGTGGGGATTTCACACCATACCAAGGAAGATACCGAAGTATTGGGGCTGCCTGCTTGCTTGCTTTGATATGTCATACATGGCACAACCAAGTGTTCTATATCTTCATCCGATATCACTCGAGAATACACGTTGGCAGGCCACCCGTTTCGTCAGGACCATGCCCCAATAATCTTTGAGAAGTAATGTCAAGTCACGGTGTTGCAGTACTTGTAGAATGACCACTTCGGCGTAGCTGTTACGTCGCTGGAGCATGAGGACGCCACTGAGAGTGAGCCACTCATGTCGCGGGACCATTAGTTTAATGTGTTCAGATCTTCAAGAGTCTTGCGACCTGCTGGGAACCGTTCTTCAACAATCGCATGACTTCCGGAGGACCATGTCGTTCGGCGACGGCCAGGCGATGACTGTATTGTCAACTGGCAAAATGGTCACCACCGTCTCGGCTTCTGCATCAGCATGAAAGAAGATTTCGGAAGCTGCATCAAACGCGGTGTCTTATTCCCCTGGGAGACGTTATAGGATGTCCGTATTGACATTTGCACTGAGGACTGGTAACGAATGACATAGTGATGTCCCGAGAGGAGCAGTGCCAATCTCTGCTGGCTTCAGGCAGCCCTGGTGCGAATCAGAAGTGTTCGTGTACCGTACTGAAAGAGATGACAGCAAAAAGAAGGGAAGGGTAACCTAAGCAAACGTTCCATCATGATAACAGGCGGTACACATCGTATCTCAACCGAACACGGTCTCTCATCTTGTGGCAACAGATGGTTCATTTGTGAGAAATATAATCGAGAATCTTCCATAGGCCGGCCGGGGTGGCCGAGCGGTTCGAGGCGCTACAGTCTGGAACCGCGTGACCGCTACGGTCGCAGGTTCGAATCCTGCCTCGGGCTTGGATGTGTGTGATGTCCTTAGGTTAGTTAGGTTTAAGTAGTTCTAAGTTCTAGGGGACTGATGACCTTAGAAGTTAAGACCCATAGTGCTCAGAGCCATTTGAACCAATCTTCCATACTCGCACTGTTCGCTTGAGTGATGGAGAGAAAGAGTAGATGTATTTCTTAAAACGTGTATGTTTGACTTTGTAGCCTTTCCCAGCGCAGAAATTCTTGGTAGTCTCCTCGTGTCTGCTGCTCGACCCTAAAATCAAATGACTCCATATTCCAGCAATCCACTTGTCCGCCATTTTATGGAGAACGCTGTGGGTGTAAAGTGCCGCTGAAAACTGATTCCAAGTCCTCAAGTTGTCATCCAATACAGGACTTAATACAGTAAGCGGCGTATTTACCACCGACCAGTGTTTCTGGCCCCAAATCTATGCTGGTGGCGCAGTCCCTAATAGAACGCCGACATCAACGATGAGTCTCACTCGAAGACCACCTTCAAAATCTCGGGCCGGCTACACCTAAAAGCGTTGTTTCGATGTGAGATAGTACGAGGTTCCACGTCTGGCTCAGGCTAAGCCCTTGTCTTTATTAATCAAATAATTTGCCGACATAATTTCAGCTGCCTCTTCATAAACATTTTTCCAAAACACTGAAGTACTAGCTACCAGAGTCTTTCAGATTTTCTCTCATGTCCCTCGTTTAAACAATGTTCGGCTATTGCCGAATGTTAAGGCTGTTGTAGTCTCGTGTGGCAATGGCATTCCACGCACCTCTCCTGAACTATGCGAATCGAACGGCCAGTGGAAGCCTTCCCACACCGATACACAATTTTATACATACCACGCTTCTTAAGCCCTAAATTATCTTTGACAGGGCCGAGTAGTGCCTTCATCTTAGTAGGTGGCGTTAAAACTCCTTAAAATTCTTTCAGTTTTTAACGATATGCACCCAGCATAAGGACTGAAAACCCCAGATCGGTGCTCCACTTCATGCACCGCCGGGGATGATATAAACTCCACAGCTCGACGAATCTGTATCTCATAGTATGCATTTTCCGTAAACACATCCGTCAAATGTGCAAGGTCCTGGGTTAAACTGTCCGCACCGGAAATAGCATAAGCCCTGAGTTCTTAGCCTGCAGATACAGATCACTATGTGATCGCTTTCTGTAAATAATAAGTCCCAGAGTAGCATTATGTTTCTTGTAAAACACGACGTCCAAAAATAGAAGCGTCCCTCGGTCTTCGACCTCCATGGTAAATTCAATGAAGGAGTGAAGACAGGTGAAGTAGTGCAAACATCGGTTAAGAGCATTACGGTCATGAGGCCACACTAGAACGGTATCATCAATATATCTCCAGAAACACGTTGGTTGCAAGTCGTAAATCCTCAGTGCCCTATGCTTCTTAGCCACTCCGTTGTTCTGCTCAAAAATGCTGCCATTAAATGAAAAATACGTGGATGTCAGGACATGATGATAAAGCTCCACTAGCTTCTCATCTAGTTTTGTACTACCGAAGCTCAAGGACTCTTCTAGCCAGACTCGTGTGACTAGTGGTAAATCCAAAGGATTCAGCCTCAGAGATTTCAGCCGTGGAATAAATTTGAACTCAGTGAAATTTTTGTCTGTTATCATGAAGTAATTGTAGTGCACTGTTCTTGTATATAAGATGCATTTAGCTCTCTCTGTTGGAAAGGTAATTTTCCATGTCTTGAATGTTTCTATATATGAAGCTAGATACATGTGTACGTAGGAGGAATAGGTATAGTAGATGATATATAGATGATACAGCTTAATTTGTGTTTTATGTCGGATAATGACAATCTCACTAGAGCAGAAAATCCAGGAAAGCTCTAAGCACACCCATATACAAGTCCACTTCTAGCAATTCACTGTCAGATCGTGCGAAATATTCATAGAAAGGCAACTATGTGCACTGCTATGAAGACCACCTATTCAGCACTCAATCATCTCAGCTGAAGCCTCACTTTGTTTCTTGCATGTTATGCTTACAGTTTTCCTGGATTTTCTGCTCAGGTGAGATTGTGATTATATCTTTTGGCTTCAGTCAGTTTAGTTTTGCATTTAATTCTGATTTATGACCTAGGAAGTGAGGTGATTTTGTAACTGATGGTTCCACTATTGAGTTAGTGTTATATAGCTTTGACGATGATTTTGTCAATATTTTCTGGTGCATGACCACCAACAAATAAAGTCCTCGAGTGTGCATCAAATGTCGTTTTCTTCTGTTTCCTATTCTTATTCTTATTATGTTCTACGTCTATGAGTATGTGAATTATTTTCCATCAATTTGTTTGACTGAGAGTGATGAGATGAAGGTTAATCATCTGTGAAAATGTGTGTATCAATGAGAATGCTCAGAATGTTTATAAGGTATGTGTTTCTAATGAATGTGGTTAATGACTGAATTTTTTCTGATGATAACTTGTTATAAAAGTTCATGTTGTGCATTTCTATAATAATAAGTCATAGGAGGAATGGTCAATGAGATGATCACATGGTTCACTTCTTCAATGAAGTCTTTCTTAGGTGTTCTGCGTGTTTCTTTACAAGACTATAGTGGTACTAGCTGTATACCTTTGAGGTGGTTTTTGAAGTAAATTTTGTTTTACTGATTCCCTATAGGTGCGATTGACAATGATGTTTGACGATGTATTGATGTTTTAGTGATTTTAGTGAGTTGAATTTGTTGATTTTTTTTAACATCAAGAGTGCCACAGGTAAGTGTCATAGGACTGTTACGGTCCTCCATATGCCTTAATGATCTGACGGACAAGGTGAGCAGCAGTCTGCGGGTATTTGCTGACGACGCCGTTTTGTACGGGAAGGTGTCATCGTTGAGAAATTGTAGGAGGATACAAGATGACTTAGACATAGTTCCTAGTTGATGTGACGAAAGACAACTAGCTCTAAATACATAAAAATTTAAATTAATGTGGATGAGTAGGAAAAGCAATCCTGTAGCTTCCGAATACAGCATTAGTAATATTGTGCTTGACAAAGTATAATCGATTAAATGTTTAGGCGTAACGTTGCAGAGCGATATGAAATAGAATGAGCACGTCAGGTTGGCAGTCTGGAAGGCGAATGCACGACTTCTTTTTAGTAGGAGTGTTTTGGGAAAGTGTAGCTCATCTATAATGTAGTCGGCGTGTAGAGCGCTAGTGACGCACATTCTTGAGTACTGTTAGCGTTTGGGGTCCCCACCAGGTAGAATTAAAGGACGATACCGAAGAGATTCAGAGGCAGGGTGCTAGATGTTTTACCGGTAGGTTCGATCAACACGCAGGTATTACGGAGATGCTTCTGTAACTCAATCGGGAATCTTTGGAAAGAGGGCGACGTTCTTTTCTAGGAACGCTACTCAGAAAATTTAGAGAACAGGCATTTGAAGCTGACTGCAGAACGATCATACTGATGCCAACATACATTTCGTGCAAGGACCACGAACATAAGATAAGAGAAATTAGGACTCGAACGGCGATGTACAGACAGTTGTTTTTCCCTCGCTCTTGTTGTTGTTTTTTGGGGAAGGAGACCAGACAGCGAGGTCATCGGTCTCATCGGATTAGGGAAGGATGGGGAAGGAAGTCGGCCGTGCCCTTTGAAAGGAACCATCTCGGCATTGGCCTGGAGCGATTTAGGGAAATCACGGAAAACCTAAATCAGGATGGCCGGACGCGGGATTGAACCGTCGTCCTCCCGAATGTTTTCCCTCGCTCTATGTCCTTGTGGAACAGTAAGGGCAACATCACGTAGTGGTACAACACACCCTCTGCCACGCATTGTACTGTGGCTTGCAAAGTATTTATATAGATGTAGATGTTTTGAGATGATTTTTTAAAATCTTGGTTAGTCAATATAGTTGAGCAGTAGTTGAGAACGGTTATACACGACTTACAGTTGTTCCAGAGGTTATTATGAGTTAGCATGAATATTCCGAGTTCCTGAAATAAGCGGACTGTCGCTATGTGGGAAATGTTTATAATGTATGAATAGTTTGCCGATCTGAAATAAGTCCATTATTGAGTACGTTGTATTTTATTCTCTGACGCGGAAAGCAGTGCATGTAATTGATGAAATGAGTGTGGAGCTGGTAACTTTAAAACGATGAAGGACCTTGAAGAGACTTTGAATTTTCCACAAGCGTAAATCACGGGTGTCTAACGACGTTTGATTTTCATTATTTGATTACCATACTTTCTAATCAAGGATTGAAAAGCAGTGTGTGAAACATACCATGACTAACTTAGTATGATTATTAATTTGGAGACAGGAATATGAAGGTTAATCAATCAGTTATAGGTATAAGTATATATGTTTACCATCGCCCCACTTAAAGACTCTTGGTTATTTACCAACTTGATGATTTTCAAGATAAGGTGAGTGAACCCTGATGAGAAACCTCGTGATGTCGCATTTTGATTAAGTGTAGAATGTTTTCGGGAATTCTCTGTAGTACAGTACACTACGTGTAATTATGTTATGACACGAACTGTAGATGACTATGAATACTACGTTTTGTTTGGTTTTACCCCGGTAATTGAGTTCAAGAATCATAAAAGAAGCTTGTATACCTGGAAGAATCCTGGAGATACTAAAAGGTATCAGATAGATTATATAATGGTAAGACAGAGATTTAGGAACCAGGTTTTAAATTGTAAGACATTTCCAGGGGCAGATATGGATTCTGACAACAATATCTTGGTTACGAACTGCAGATTGAAACTGAAGAAACTGCAAAAAGGTGGGAATTTAAGGAGATGGGACCTGGATAAACTGAAAGAACGAGAGGTTGTAGAGAGTTTCAGGGAGAGCATAAGGCAACAATTGACAGGAATGGGGGAAAGAAATACAGTAGAAGAAGAATGGGTAGCTCTGAGGGATGAAGTAGTGATAGCAGCAGACGATCAAGTAGGTACAAAGACGAGGGCTAGTAGAAATCCTTGGGTAACAGAAGAAATATTGAATTTAATTGATGAAAGGAGAAAATATAAAAATGCAGTAAATGAAGCAGGCAAAAAGGAATACAAACGTCTCAAAAATGAGATCGACGGGAAGTGCAAAATGGCTAAGCATGGATGGCTAGAGGACAAATGTAAGGATGTAGAGGCTTGTCTCACTAGGGGTAAGATACATACTGCCTACAGGAAAATTAAAGAGACCTTTGGAGAGAAGAGAACTACTTGTATGAATATCAAGAGCTCAGATGGCAACCCAGTTCTAAGCAAAGAAGGGAAGGCAGAAAGGTGGATGGAGTATATAGAGGGTTTATACAAGGGCGATGTGCTTGAGGACAATATTATGGAAATGGAAGAGGATGTAGATGAAGATGAAATGGGAGATACGATACTGCGTGAAGAGTTTGACAGAGCACCGAAAGACCTGAGTCGAAACAAGGCCCCGGGAGTAGACAACATTCCATTAGAACTACTGACGGCCTTGGGAGAGCCAGTCCTGACAAGACTCTACCATCTGGTGAGCAAGATGTATGAAACAGGCGAAATACCCTCAGACTTCAAGAAGAATATAATAATTCCAATCCCAAAGAAAGCAGGCGTTCACTGATGTGAAAATTACCGAAATATCAGTTTAATAAGTCACAGCTGCAAAATACTAACGCGAATTCTTTGCAGACGAATGGAAAAACTGGTAGAAGCGGACCTCGGCGAAGATCAGTTTGGATTCCGTAGAAATGTTGGAACACGTGTGGCCATACTAACCTTACGACTTATCTTAGAAGAAAGACTAAGAAAAGGCAAACCTACGTTTCTAGCATTTGTAGACTTAGAGAAAGCTTTTGACAATGTTGACTGGAATACTCTCTTTCACATTCTAAAGGTGGCAGGGATAAAATACAGGGAGCGAAAGGCTATTTACAATTTGTACAGAAACCAGATAGCAGTTATAAGAGTCGAGGGGCATTAAAGAGAAGCAGTGGTTGGGAAAGGAGTGAGACAGGGTTGTAGCCTCTCCCCGATGTTATTCAATCTGTATATTGAGCAAGCAGTAAAGGAAACAAAAGAAAAATTCGGAGTAGGTATTAAAATTCATGGAGAAGAAGTAAAAACTTTGAGGTTCGCCGATGACATTGTAATTCTGTCAGAGACAGCAAAGGACTTGGAAGAGCAGTTGAACGGAATGGACAGTGTCTTGAAAGGAGGATATAAGATGAACATCAACAAAAGCAAAACGAGGATAATGGAATGTAGTCAAATTAAATCGGGTGATGCTGAGGGAATTAGATTAGGAAATGAGACACTTAAAGTAGTAAAGGAGTTTTGCTATTTAGGGAATAAAATAACTGATGATGGTCGAAGTAGAGAGGTTATAAAATGTAGACTGGCAATGGCAAGGAAATTGTTTCTGAAGAAGAGAAGTTTGTTAACATCGAGTATAGATTTAAGTGTCAGGAAGTCGTTTCTGAAAGTATTTGTATGGAGTGTAGCCATGTATGGAAGTGAAACATGGACGATAACTAGTATGGACAAGAAGAGAATAGAAGCTTTCGAAATGTGGCGCTACAGAAGAATGCTGAAGATAAGGTGGGTAGATCACGTAACTAATGAGGAGGTATTGAATAGGATTGGGGAGAAGAGAAGTTTGTGGCACAACTTGACTAGAAGAAGGGATCGGTTGGTAGGACATGTTTTGAGGCATCAAGGGATCACAAATTTAGCATTGGAGGGCAGCGTGGAGGGTAAAAATCGTAGAGGGAGACCAAGAGATGAATACACGAAGCAGATTCAGAAGTATGTAGGTTGCAGTAGGTACTGGGAGATGAAGAAGCTTGCACAGGATAGAGTAGCATGGAGAGCTGCATCAAACCAGTCTCAGGACTGAAGACCACAACAACAACAATTGAGTTAAATGTAATTTGGCCCATGGGACATGTCAGACAGTGTATGTATGTAAATGCGTTGTTCTCCAATGGTACATTATTTCACTGTGTTGGAATGTCATAATAAACAGAGGGTGAAACGGAAAGGCGATTATATGCTGATGATGACAGTAAACGCATGTTTAAGAGGTGAGCGTAAATTATTTCTAAGTTAGATAATTTGTAATATATTAGTAGTTTATTTTCTCGTGAATGTGTAACGCTGGTATCTTGATTGGCGATTTTCTGGTGGTTTGCTGGTACTAATACACTTTCTGAGCGTTAGACAAATGTAATAATGTAACAGATGGACTTGCCTTTAAAACGTCTATGTATGTCCTTGTTGTGAAGTGTTGTTGTTGTTGGGGTGGTTGTTGACAGTCCCTGGTTTTGTATGGTGTTTGGCGGTTTTATTTCTATGTTTTTCTGGATTGCGTCCTTCAAGTTTGCACCTAGAAATTCTTGGTATCCATTATTTTCTGAAGTAATAATTTACACACAAGGAAGTTACGACATATTAGCTCCACTTACACACACACACACACACACACACACACACCACAGAGCAACAACAGATACTCCCACTACCACCGAAGCAAAACGAAAGACGAGCACATCCCGCAATATAAAAACGAAGTGAACGAAATAATGAGGTGGCAGGGTATCTATACGACGCAAAAACTTATATATACTTCCGGCCAGTGAAAGTCCTGTGCACAAAATTTAACACATGTGCGTAGAAGAACGTTAAGAATACATAATGAGTAATGATAATAATATAATACTGCTTACAGTAGTAAATCAGTGCCTGAGAACTGTTCATGATCTTAGCGAACAGAATTGGAAGAAAAACCATTTTGTTACGGTGACTGCTAAAAATAATTTAAAATGAACCGAAACACATGTTGTCTTAATAAGATATTTATTACAGTCGCTACAAGCGGTACTGACCTATATAAATTGAATAAGAGAAAATATACAGCAGTCTATGGTAGCTAGAAATGTCGGACCGAGTTCACAATCGATAACAGCCATGAATTTCTACCCGATAAGTCAATAGGTAATAAAGAATATTTTAGAAGAGGTTCTTTGACCTTTATCATCAATTTCCACCACGAACCATATGCTCAATGAAGAATGGACAGGGAAAACTCATTCTTAACCTACCGATGTCAAACTGCAACCCAGCATCCGACCAGCGCAGATACAACGAACTTCTTCACCAAGTACAACACCCCGCTGTAGAACAAACTTTTGAAGGATGGACAACACGCCAGTCTGTTTTTACCGTGGTCGTCCAGGAAATGTGCGCAACTGCAGAGAAAGATTACTAAGCAACAAGACGTCAACAAACACAACAGTCCTATGAATGCCACTCATCTGCGGAAGGCTATAGTCGATCTGTGGAGAGAAGATCATCGGACGAAGTCGCTGCCCAAAGCGCCATAGCCGTCCTCCAACGCCACAAGGAGGCAGCAGACGCTCTCCTAGCCACCGAGGTCCGGAAAAGTAAGCGACGGGCCGCCACAGACGAAAATCCTTCATTGACAACACTTCTCAAGATGACCGTAAATCTCATAGACCGATCATCGACGGCCAACCAGTCTGGGGGATAATCGGCATAGAGGCTTCTTTCTAAGTAACGTCGAATGCTTATCGTCAAAAGCTAAATAAGATTATGTTCCGTGAAACGAAAGCAATTGCGCTGAAGATCGCAAATGGGAATTAAGTCCAACGAACAGGAACGTGTATTGCAAGAATAAATATCAATGAAAGAACACAGCCCTTCGAATATGTGACTGTTACAGACTGTAGTCATAATTTTATTCTCTGATGGGGCTTCTTTTAGAAATCACAAGCAATCATAGACTGTGGAAGATAAGAGATCCGGATCGACGAAGCTATGCCAACAAGCACACATAACAGAGATTGCCCGGGATGGTTGTCTGCTGTTGAACACAAGCCTACAAGCCTATCCTGCCATCATCAACAATAAGTTACTGTCGTCAATCGCGATGCACAGCTTAACTGTGAAGCTTTTTTGGTTGCAAAAACTTTCTCAGGCTCACAAAAGTAACCTACTAGCCAGCGCCGATCGCAAGCACTGTTTGCAGTCGTTGAGAACTATGGATCACAAATTTTTTTGACCAGCCGCAACTGATCATCAAAGGACAGGGACGGCTGAACCAGCCAAGGCCAGCGGCTTAGTGTCATCGACAAGGTCTTGTAGTGTGCTACCACTGCAGACAACAAACAGGAAGAACCTACCGATTAATAGCCATCCTTCGCCAATTTTTGGATACTTTCAAATCTGGATTAGCGAATCAAGTGGCTCATGATAAAACACTGAATCATCCATCAACTAGCCAGGGCTAATATAGAGCTTCACTGGCTAAAAGATGGATAATACGGGAGGAATAGGAGATGGTGCTGCAAGGTGACACTACTGAACCTTTAAGGAGTTTTCGGTCCTCTCCAGTCGTTCTTGTTAAGGGGAAGACGCCACACGGCGTGTATGCGTCTATTACTGATGACTGAACAGTGTCACGATGAAAGATGCCTATCGGTTGATGCACATTGACGACACCGTGAACTGTTTGTCAGGAGCTTAGTATTTATTTACTATGGACATGTGGAGGGGCTACTGGCAAATCAAGTTTGACGAGGTTGACCAGCAAGGGATTGCCTTCATAAGCTCAGATCGCCTCTATGAGGTCAAAGTCGGGCCATTTGGGCTATATAACGCTTCAGCCACCTACGAAAATATGATGGACAACCTGCTTCGATGCCTTAAATGGACGACGTGTCTTTGCTATCTGGATGACATTACAGACTTTTTCGAATACATCTGAAGAACATCTAAGCCACCTGACAACCATACTGAACAGTTTTCAGATTACATGAATCCGAAAAAGTGCCTCTTTGTCGTCCAAGAAATAAAAATCTTGGGGCGCCTAGTGAACAGCGATGGAGTCCACCACGATCCAAGGGAAATAGCAGCAGTCACAGATATCCCGATCCTTTGACACATTCGTGATGTGAGAAGTTTTCTAGAAATGTGCTCGTACTGCCGGCGACTAATAAAGGACTTTTGTACCAAGGCATATCCTTTGAAAGAACTACTGCAGGGAGACGCTGAATTTTCCTGGAACGAGGCGCAAGAACGATCTTTCGTTGTCCTTAAGAGAATGTAACATTTTCTCCAGTTCTAGCCTTGTACGATGAGAACGCTGAGACCAAACTCCGCACCCAAGCTAAAGGTTTTGGTATAAGAGCAATTCTATTGCAAATTCCGGAATCGTTGAAGAGGTTATATCTCATGTTTCTAGAGAACTCGGCAAATTCTAGAAAAACTACTCTACAACGGAAGAGAAATTCCTTGCAGTTGCCTGAGCAACCTACAAGTTCTGGCCGTGTTCATTTCGGGTCTTGTTTGTTCGGCAAACCATTCACCACTTTGATTGATCACCATTCTCTACGGTGGCTGACTGACCTGAAGGATCTATTGGGTCGACACGCGTAATAGCACTGTGGCTTCAGGACTACAGCGACGTATTTGAATACAAAAGCGGACGCTAACACAAGGATGCTAACTGCCTCTGAAGGAATCCATTGGCGGAACACAGCAGCGTTGACGAAATCTCAGACGTAGCTACATTAAATGTCTCTAATGCTGAAGAAAGGGAAAAACTAGTATTGCTGAAAACCACAGACGCCGTAAACCAACCTAATGAGTATTCCAAATAGTAAACGAAACATTGCTTAAGAGGAACTATGATATGGTGGGACAAAAATGGCTGCTCGTCATCCCAGCTCATCTGTAGCCCGTGATCCAGCAGTATTTCCTCATCGCACTAACATTTGGTCACCTGGGTCTCCTGAAGACTGTAGACCGAATCAGACACATGTATCACTATGATCTAATGATCCGTTACACACTGTATAGACCACTGTAAGGAATGTGCAACAGAATGTGACAAGTAAATAACAGGACGCCCAGTTTAATGTCCGATGCTGTGAAAACATTCAAATCGGCATGCGGTAAGAAGCTACCAAGCTCGGTGTGGGTGAGGGACCATAATAGACATTCGTAAAACTGAAGAAAGCAGGGTACTCGGTGAAATTTCATCTCCAGAAAGGTATTAAGAATGACAACGACGACCCACAGTGTCTGCCGCAAAGGCCGGCATTGGTCCATCCTATCTGGCCCGCTTATACAGTACGTAAGTCCTTATGAGATAACGTTGTCGACGTTTTACTTGCTCATAGTCATTGCATTTGGAAATTGTCTGCTGTAGGCAGGGATCTTTCCTCTGTTCCTTCTGCATATCCTCACACAGATTGGTAGGAAATTTTCCGAAGGAATCTGCCTCAAATACAACATTCTGACTTCCTTCTCTTTCTATTTTAGCTGAAGAATGTTCGCTGCTCCTATAGATAAGCTAGACGAAGCATCAGTTATGACATTTTCTTTGCCTGAGAGGTGACTGATCTTGAACTCATATTGTTGTAATGTTAAAACCCATCGTATGAGCCTATCATGCTTCCCTCCAAGTAGGAAGCGCCAGATAAGTTGCATGCCCACTCTAACGCCTACAATTATCTCTGTCATCATATAAATCTGCCCTTGGCTGTTAAGCACTCTGCTGTGATCCTCGGAGTTGTTTCACAGTCACACTCCATATAATCCTATACCCACGCCAATACTTCAGATATTTGTCACAATATGCAACTGTTGCACAAAATCTGGATGATCAGAATCAGAGCATTACACATTTTCTGTATGATACTTTTAAATTATCCTTGGCACTGTTCGTCCCACCTCCACGTACAACTGTGTGTTGTGAGGGCTAATAGGTATGGAGCACTGCCATGACAGCATGCACCTGTCAAGCAGTCTTCAGGTCGAGCCCGCCGGAGTGGCCGAGCGGTTCTAGGCGCTTCAGTCTGGAACCGCGAGACCGCTACGGTCGCCGGTTCGAATCCTGCCTCGGGCATGGGTGTGTGTGATGCCCTTAGGTTAGTTAGGTTTAAGCCGTTCTGAGTTTTAGGGGATTGATGACCTCAGATGTTAAGTCCCATAGTGCTCAGAGCCATTTGAACCATTTTTTTCTTCAGGTCAGATGCTTGCTGTATGTCCTGCACTTTTTACAGGTCTCTCAGTATTCCATCAAGGATAATTGTGTACCGTAAAAATTTAAAATTCTCCTGTCTAAACACAGAATTCCTCAGATTTACAGTCATTCCGTTGTCGAAGAAGTTCTGTAATACTCTCTCTAAGCTTTTATTGTATTTCTTCCATTAATTCGCGGCTACTGGCAAGTTGTTAATTTGCGAATAGATGATCACCTGTTTGGTTAAGTAATTCCCAACACTTAACCAAGGAGTCTCACGAAGTCTGGGGTAAATACCTAACACGAAATCGGTGTCGTATCACTTGATGTGTCCTTTCAGTGTACAGAAAGGCCATGTACTGTCGACTGAGCAATTCAAGTACCTGGGCCTAAGGTCCAGACTCATCATAGTTTGCACCCTGTCACACCTTTACAGCAACTCACCCATCAGTTTGGGCTGACCCCTTTCCTCTAATGAAATTCTGTTCAGTTTTCTAGCCTTTAGTGCCAACGGCCTGATTCGTCCTTCTCAAGTACAAGCACTAAACGGTAATCATAGCGACTCACTGGTGGTTCTATCACACCAACTTGCAACATTCCGTCCAGTTCTCTTCCTAAAGCATCACGCTTAGCGTATGGGATTAGGTTTGATTCAGTGTAGTAGCGAGTATGTGCCTTTCCCTGAAACTCATAGGCAACTCCCTTGTTCTCTCCAGGTTGAAACCACAGCTTCATGCTTGCTCTTTAATTTCTGCCAGTTATCTTCAGGTATTTCTAGTGCAACAGCCATCTTACCTTTTGTTCCTTTGTTAAGACTGAAATCTTGCGATTGTTCATGCTTTTTATCTTTATCTCTTTGTTAGCAGTGCATTCTGTGCATTACTAAGCTTGTGATATGGTGGAATGCATAAAAATAACACCTGCGGATCGCAAACTGCACTAAGTTCTGCCTAGTCAACCACATCGTTAGACTGGGGCCCAGTTTGCAGTGTCTTGTTAATAAATCTAATAAGTCTAATGACGCATGCTTACAGACACCACAATCCCATCCAAGGATAACAGGGGTACATGTTATTGGCATGCATTCCCCAAATATGACTTTCCCTAACAGAAATTCAGTCCAAACTTGCGACTTGGTAAGCTGACTTGTCTTTCCTGTCACACCCAGAATCCTACAACCATGTAGCGCTAATACTGATATCGGACTTCATTCTGTATTTGTTGCATTGTTCCTTCACTAATCACCAATAATTGACTAACTCAGTTCAAAACTGCAACGAGCATTTTTAAAGGTATATCTTATTCCACGATGGTTTTGAGTCCTCTAAGGGTAAACTTATGAGTACAAAAGGGGCTAGACAAGACCATTTGTGCTCGGATACACTTGCCTTATAGGGACGGATTTTTCAATTGGACAGTGTCTATCGGAGATAGCCGATATGAAAAACATTTTTTACAGAGTAGAGTAAAACGGAAAGGATAATATAAATAAGGAGACGTCCAGTTTAACGCCAGGTGCTGCGAAAACGTTCAAATCGACGTGCAGTAAGAGTCCGGAAAGAAACAGCCGCCATGCCGAGCGCTGATGATGGGTCCCAGTAGAGCTTTATAAAACTGTGGAGAGCAGGCGACCCGGCGAAATTACAGCGCTATAACGCTGCCGTGAAAGCCGGTGTCACCCCACGATGTCTGCCGAAACGGCTGGCAGACGTCTGCCTGCCTAAAGAAAACTGGGATGTGCTAGGAAACGAAATTGACAATCGCAACCCTGTATTTGAAATGTGTATGTCCTGTTTCTATACGGAATAATTAATATATTCATTTCATACAGGCAAAATGGGTCTGTCTTCCATTAATGCAGCGGGGGAGCAGTATCACTTTTTCAAAGCCGCCGTTAACAGAAAAATGATACTGAACGCTAAAGTAGCGTGAGGGCGGTGCCGGTTAGGGATTGCACAATACAAACTCTCATTGTGCGTGCCAGTCTGGAGACAATACCGCTCTAAGAGAATACTTACTCCTTGACTCTCGTGAGTGGATGACACACAAAACTTCGTAATCGACAGGCTTGAGTGTAGCGATGTACGACATCTGTGAAATGTTGTATATAAGTTACCTCGTTCGATTGGTGCTGGGTCTCCTTCTCAAAGAACAGTTCGTAGCATAGTTATTTCAGGGTAAATGATTAGTGCTGGATATCCCAAAAACAAGTAGCCCGTCCTCACAAGCTTTCGAGAAGATCGAGCCCAGCTCTGTGTCTCTTCACCGGCTTGGTTTTAATTTCAGGAAGCGTTTCCGCCGTTCACTCTCCAGTGAGGATGAACCAGGCATCTGAAGCATTGGCACCAGGGTTCACAAGCATCGCTGATGGCACGACAGCTGCCACAGAGATCCGCCATAGCTACCGGCTGATGCCGAATGTGGCCAGTTAACCTTGCATCCCGAGCGCTGCTCCCAGGCACACTTCGCTATCAGTGAAATCGTCTTAAGCGTGGAAAT
Organism: Schistocerca nitens; assembly: GCF_023898315.1. NCBI lineage: Eukaryota > Metazoa > Arthropoda > Insecta > Orthoptera > Acrididae > Schistocerca > Schistocerca nitens. The sequence continues at coordinate 942,267,303 of NC_064616.1, read as the reverse complement.
TGACGTTTTTCGTCTGTTAGTGTCAACAAGTGACATTGTAACTAAGACCGACTACTAGAAGCTCTCACGACATATAGAAATAATTAGAAAAATTAAAAATCAGTCCTCAACACAGACCAATAAACGGATACTATTCACTTCTACAGAGAAGCACACAACAGAACCACTGAACTAAGCTGTTTTTAGTCTGTTAGTACTTCTGCTGCTGGCTGCTTTTCACTGGTCAACAAGTGGAGCACTAGGTGCAGAAGCCATTGGTGGTGACTCTCTCAGTGCTGTCAGCTGCTTTATCATGCGTTGCTGGATGCATATCTCCACCCACTCCAGCATCACTCGAAACTCTCAGATTTTACCTTTAATTTTCGTTTACGCGTAAAGCAGGTGCGCGGTGAGCGCGACACATTTTCCGTAGATTGCCTCAACGCGAAAAGGAGTATTTACCATACAGTTGATAAAATTGTATCCGTCATGCCACTTAGAATTCCCCAAATGTCTAGTCTGCATTGACTACTGTGTGGATAATAGATAACGACCCGATGGCGGAACACTCAATTTCGTGTCTCAGACACTTCTGGCGCTGGTTTCTGGAGATGTCCTCATGATAAGCATAGTGCCCAAACAACAGATGAATCATCTATCGGCTGGTTGAGACATGTTGTAACTTACGTCTTTCCTAGATATTAGTGAAGGTTTTATAAACCCATCAGATATTCCACCGCCTTAGCTGGACTTCGTTAGCAGTTCCATTGCTTGTTAAGATCTGGACCTTTTTCACCTCGCTTTTCTTAAGCCAGTATAAAGCAGCAACACACTTCGCGTTAATATGTATTAGGAATATACTACAGTCACAAGCAGCGACCGTACTGGAGTGCTTCGAAAGGATCTTGAAAACCGTGTGAACACATGTCTCACCGCCGCCAATGAGATATTTCTATATCGAGCATGGCAGGTCCCAGGCAACAAGTCAGAACTCTGTATTTCAATTTTATATGTGAAACAAAACACACTAGAAGCCACCAGTAGCGTCTGCACTCATCAGAAATTTTCTCACTCGCCTCCTCATTACTGTATAGTGTTAATAAAGTGAGTATGGCACCAGGTTTTACACGCCTTTGACAAAGATAATTATTATTTTCAAATTATTTTCAAATTCCTCTTCTGCAGCTTCAGCATAGAACGTTCCTCATTTTGCACCTCATTGTTGATGAGACATTTGTCTAACACATCAGATAAACTACTTCACTGAAGAGAATATATGGTAGTACTTTTGACTGATGTAAGTTCTGTTTCCCAGTCTTGGAAAAGAAAAGCTGTGCCTTTACATTTCAGACAGTGACTGTAAAAAAGTGTTGCTGTAACTTCGAAGAATAGTGAGCGCTTCTAGTGGACATTCGTGGCCTGACGGAAAACACACGAGACGACTGACACTATTTTTCGTGGTTTGTTAGCGCACGTCTCCTCGTCGTTCGTGAACTACGTTCTCTCGTTATGCCCATTTCAACTCGATCGGTTCACTACAGACGGGTTCTTTCGCCTTACCGCAAAATGTTGTGCACGAAGTCTGCCACAAGAGAAATGAAACTGACGCATAACTTTCCTTTTTAATTTTCCAATAACATTGAATTACAAATGGTTGACTTCAATTTACGGCCAGTTTAAGTCCATATGGCGTACATTCATTCCTCCCACCGCTCCAAACATTCCTACATGTCATTTTCAGTGAAGCTGCACCAGAGATCCGCCGATTTTGCCTTCCGGCTGTGCACGAAAACAAGCTTGTCGTCAAATGCCGGTCCATCGTCACTCGCTTGATGTATTTTAGTGAAACTTGTCTCAGCGTAGGGATACAGTCCAACGTCACTTGCTAGTATACCAGCAAAAGCAGTTCCGTACTATTGCAACAGTGTCGTTCCTTTTGGTTAGATCTTGTGCTGGCAATATTTTATAAACTACCGATACTCCAAAGTGAATCATGAATGATTTCTTGGGTGATAACATTCTTTGCACTGAGAAACGCCGTTCTTTTCTAAAAATAAATAGCCTCTAGAAACGATAATTTGTTTGCGAAATATTAAGAAACTAAGAATTTTGGACGTATGATCCCACGAAAACCATTGAAGCCTCTCATCTCCAACCCAGACACATTATACTATTTCACTGAAAAAAGTAATTAACCTCCCAATTTCAGGAATAAGATTTTCCGCAGATTCGAAAACGGTCATCAGATATTTTGTTCATTTCGTGTCTGCTGTGTCTGTGCACTGAAATGCAGCCTCGAACTTAATGACTACGCTTCCAGTGCCTCATCTGCGTGCAGTTAGTTTTAGGGTCTGGCATCACCCACATGGCCCGGCGGACCGCTTGCGGGGAAAAGCGTGTACCTTCCCCTTCGATCGTAGTCACCACGCCAGCGAAGTTGAAGCAACTCATTAGGGATGCGACCGGAGGCGCTATGGTCGAACTGGCGCTGTTACTGCCTCCAGCCCGGTCTGGCCAGACCAGCCGTGAAACCAACTTCCAACAGGAACTCCTGATCGGCATTCAATTATCAACTTTCACAGGAAGAAAACTGTGTAACGTACACTCCAACGCGTTTTCACTCATTGTTTGAACAAACCGCAAGTTCTCCTTCTTCCAAGTGCTGCCAGTTTACCGACGAATCTCTTTCTGCTGTTTTACAACTGCCTGGACCGGCCAGCCGGATGGCGTCCTCAGTGGAACGCCATCGGATAAACATAATAGAAAGACACCATTCACTTGTGTATGGCAAACTGTCCAGTCTGTGCCACTTCAAATTTTTTATTAATATAGCTCGGCTCCACAGGGCGAGCGCGAGTGATTTTGTGTGGACGCACCTTTATTTTGGGAGGGCTCTGAAAAATGCAGTTATTAATGAAATTTCTAAAATAGACTATGACGAATGTCTTTACTATGTGAAACAGATAAGACAGAAATTCAGTTAAAGCCACATTGAAGCTCTCCCGTTCTCACTCTCACATCCAGATCGGCAACGCAGCCCAGGTCTCTGTGAAAGCTTCGGGTGGGAGATTTCGACCCAAAGCAAGCCGGTTGAACTCTTGGTAACGGAGCACATTTTCATCGGCAGCATTTCGCCGGCAAGGGGAGATACCGGTATAACGTTTCTCATCATCAGATTTTGTGCAGAATTCCTCCTCACAGAGTCAGTTGACGTGAGGACGCCTAATACCGTCGACGGTGGTCTGTCCATGATGTGAAACCAGTTCGGTGATAACACTGTTGCTGCTCGCGTGAAGACGGATGTGTGTGGCTACTACGTTTCGGCTTCCTTCTTGTTTCTCATCGCCGTTAATGATCACGACAAGACCGCATGCACTCATCGGCTGCCGACACTGTACAAGTCCACATGGGACACCCCAGACGAGCGAGCCACGCAGCCGAAGAAGTGTCCAGTTGAGAGGCTTGTAGCAGCCAGCCACTTGGAAAGGAAACCAGGTATATCGAGTCACTCACCTAATGGAGAATACTACGAACAAACGGAGGGAGTCGCCATGGGTAGCCCACTCTCACCGGTGGTAGCGAATTTGTACATGGAGAACTTCGAGGAGGAAGCCCTGTCGTCATTCGTATGGAAACCCACTTGCTTTTTCCGTTACGTGGACGACACTTTCGTCATCTGGCCACATGGTATGGATAAACTCCTTGACTTCCTTACACATCTAAACTCCATACACCCCAACATCAAATTCACTATGGAGACTGAAACGGAGGGTAAATTACCTTTCCTTGACGTCCTGGTCAAGAGAAGGGCTGACGGCACCCTAGGTCATGTGGTGTATCGGAAGACAACGCACACTGATCTGTATTTGCACGCAGACAGCTGCCACCAACCTTCACAGAGGAATGGGGTACTTAAAACTCTAGTACATAGGGCGCGCACTATCTCTGACGCAGAGAGTCTACCCCAGGAATTGGAACATCTGAGAACTGTATTTCGAAAAAATGGGTGTGGCAGATTCAACGTGATCTCCGCCCAACCACTGCAGCACAACCTGTTGAGATGGATGAAGTCACGAGGGAGGAGGTAGGCACTGCATTTATTCCATACACAGGCACACTCTCGGGGAAAATCGCCCGCATTCTGAAGAAACACATAGTGCTACTTCGTGCCTTTGGCAGCGTCGGCCGTGACGTCACGGCCGAGGGTCGGCGGGTGGCTGGGGGTCGTTGTCAAGTAATCAGTTATGTAAAAATGTGTTCATTTGTATTACTAATGTTCTTTTGTGTGCAGATGTGAATCGGATATATAAGGAGTCGCTTTGTTTCGATTGAGTACGTTTCAGTCAGTACCTGATGAACAAGTGCTACTACAGTCATAGGTCTGAACAGTGAAACAGTGCGTAAAATCGTGGCTTTCGAAGAAGAAAGGTATTTATAATATTATTTTAATTAATTTGCGTTAACTCGGAGCGATACAATGAGTTCGTCCGACTCCAACGAGAGTTCTTCCAATAGTGTCTCTTTATTGAGTAACGAATCGTTTCCTCCGAGACGCAATATTAATAGTAGTACGATTCGACGCTTAGTTTTTGAAAGTGACAGTGAAGGTGAGAATGAAGAATTACTCATTCGAAGCCGAGAATATGATGATCGATTTGTCCAACGTTGTGCAGATTGGGCAGCATGTATCGATGACAAGGTACCTGTGTCAACTAAAGACTTACTCTATGGAGGACAGACAATAGTCCTCAAAGGTTTGGGTTGGCCAAGCTGTTTATATGATAACGCAGTAATGAAAGCAGTGTCAAACACGACATACAAAATATTTACTCGTAATGAAGAATTTGAGAGACATTTTAATTGGAGTATTGTAGCGTTTGGGAGATATGATCACTTTATGCGTATTTGTTCTCTAAAAGATAGAGATTTGATAACATGGACAAGATTTGATACGAGGCGTAAGTTACGATATAGAATTAAAATTGTCAATGTTAATTATAAATTAATATCACTAACCAAACACATAATTATTGTCTCAGACACTATGATCATATGAGAAAACCAGTTTTATATAATGTTTTATGTTCAGATTGTTATTTGAATGTTATTGTTAACACTCACGACGAAGGTAAATTACGTATACTAACCAATAATCATTTTGTAAATAGACCATCTAATATATTATATCTGACTGAACAACCGACACAGGATCATTACGGATTTACAACACAAGAAATACTATGTACATCCAAGGCTCTTTACTTTGAAACTTTATTACAGATGAGCGATATTTTATTTTGTAGAATATGTCTGAAAGCAACGTTTGCTGAAAGAATCGAAAGTATTTTCACTAAAGATTTAATAAGATCCGTAAATCAAGGTACACAGTGTGACTTATAAAATTTTAATTCTATTTTCAGATCTATTATTACGACTGGCAGATATCCATTTCATTATTTCACACCATCGCAAAAGGATATAGATTCATTTTTTAATATGTCCAAAAAGGACATCTCATCTGATTCATCTGATTATTCAGACGAAGACGATAGAAGACCGACTACACCTGGAAAAGACATAGACTCTAGACGTAAACGAAAAAATTCCGATACGGAAGAACATAAAGAAGTAAGTCAAACAAAAAAGCCAAAGTCAATAACTGTGACAAGCGACAACGACGATACTGACGGAATAACGATAGATGTAATAGAAATTGTAAGTTTACTTGTAAAGAATGACAGCTGTTAACTACTTGAATACTATTGCGGAGAATGTGCATCCCTTCACGGTTGATGTATTCCCCGATTGCGACACCCTCCGACGGGATAACTATCCCTGTTGCACTGCCAGAATTGTACTACAGTAGTTTGTGGAGTACGATAGTTCATTCACATTCATTTCTTGATCACCAGATTTGTCTGATATAACACGTCTGGCTCGCTCTCGGGCATCAGCTCCGCGCTGACTGACTACCGGTCCGCAATTTACGAGAATTTGGCTTCACGTGCGTAGACATACATGCAGAAAGCTACCAAGGACTTTCCGAATACATGCTGCACAGTGACGCTGCGGCATTGCGTTGCAAAGGTGGAGCAACACTGATCATAATATTTTGGTTCATCGGTGTATGAGAAGCTGTTTCCATAGTAAGCAGTGCTGTACAGCCGTCACTAGACCATTGACTTCTGTTTGATATGTTCCGAATCAACACTGAAAGCGGCTAAAGTACTTTCTGGTTTCTATATTCTAGCCCTGTCAACAGTTTATCACTCGTTCTAAAGTCCTTAAGAGATGGTTGAGTAACTACTGGCTTGCGTGTTTGGTTCTTTCTTGACTTCAAGATTGGAACCAAAATTACCTTTCTTTATTAGGTGTCAGTTTATACTTTCTTCAGTATTCAATTAGGAACATATTCTTTCATTCGTTTGCTTATTAGAGTCTGTAGTGAAGAGGCCAGGCATCAGGACTCTGAGATAGTGATGAATTTTGCTTCGTCGTGGAGAATGGGCAGGGATGGATATTTTTATTGCTGGGTCTAAAGTCTGTGTCATCGCCGTCAGTACTGGTACTGTGTGATGTGGAATGCTAGAGACAATCTGTCGTTTTGGTGAAATAAGCCGCTGTGGTCTTGGTAATGTTATCAAACACACCTGCTTCAGTCCACGTGCTATATGCGGTTTACTGTAGTTACTGGATACGTTTTTAATGTCTGTCTATACTCTTCTGAGAAATCGTTAACTTACTTGTTGAGTGAAACTTCCTGGCAGATTAAAACTGTGTCTCGGACCGAGACTCAAACTCGGGACCTTTGCCTTTCAAGGGCAAGTGCTCTACCAACTTTTTTTTTTACTTCGAGAATATTTTACAAAACAAAAAGTGAAAAAAGAATGATGGGAAGTAGGTCGACACGAACCTATCACCCTATTCATCAGTAAACACTTCCGGGCTAAGTTGCCGTGGTCGATCTGTAGAACTTCTTCTCCCTGACGTTTCGTTCTCAACTACGGAGAACATCTTCCGAGGTGAGTCAACGACTGGCTGCTAGGAGCTGGGGCCGCCGCTTCTATGGATGTCGTAGGGGGCGCCACCACACGTCACGTGGCGTCGATGTGCAGCTATCTCTGGCTATCGTCTGTTCTCTCGATTGCAGCCAATCGATTGTCACGTGATTGATGCAACGTCGACCGCCATATCTTATCCAATTTTAATCCTCCTTCTTTACGGTTAAAATTGTATTGATGTTTGTGGATTTCAATTGCCTCTCTATACATACGTGTATAATAGTGCGACGTCCTCGCTAGCACGCTTGTTTCACCAAATTTTATTTCGTGATCTCCATCCTTAAAAACATGTTCCGCTAGTGCCGATTTGTCGATATGTCCCAAGCGACAGTTTCTTTTGTGCTCCGTCAACCGTGTATTGATGCTTCTTTTTGTAGTTCCTATGTAAACCCTGCCACAACTACACGGAATTTTATATACCCCTGGGGTGGCTAGGGGGTGACGAGCATCTTTTGTTGATCTTAGGCATTCACTAATTTTCTTAGTAGGTCTAAAAATGGTCTCTGTGAACCAGGCTACTTACAAGAAGAACTAAATCATTTACGAATGGCCTTTGCGAAAAATGGTTATACGAACAACGAGATTAACCGAGCACTTCACCCAAATAGAAAAATGCCTAAAAATAGGAGACAGCAACAACCATCAGCTGGAAAAGTATTTCTTCCGTTCATCCAGGCGAAAAACAGTTTGTGGAATTACCATCAATAACAAACAAAATAAAAAGGAAATTATAGAAATAAAAGAAAACGCCCCCCTGGCAGAACAGACAAAATGGCATCCGCACAACTTGTGGGTAGACGCACACTGAATCCCAAGGCAGTCAGGCATGTTCCAGGCATGTCTTCACGAAGAATACTGCATTTTGCCGGTACAGTGGACCGATTCCTGGTATTACACAATCACACTGAAACCACCTTCTCATACCTGGGACACCCCAGCTGCAGTGGGAATCGAAGAAGGCGCTACTCAAAAAGTTGGCATAGTACTGACGGTATCGCGGATGATGCACGAGAAAAGTAAAGCGACCTTGCAGGAACGTCCAAAAATCGTGAACACTCTTATCACCTTATCAGAACAAATATGAGATGGAGAGACCTTTTATCCAAATCACAGCACTGGTCTTCGTACGTGGGAAGTATGTCTCATCTGGGTACAGAAGAGATTTCGGTGTAGTGTCATGGGGAGTCGTACGTAGAAGAAAGGCAAGCATCTTCTGAATCAGCTGCCACACCTGTGCAGAAGATCCACACATCAGTCGATGTTCGTCCGTATCAAGCGTGTGACAACGAGGACACAAAGGAGAATCTGTCATTTTTATGGCATGTAGACGAAGTTGTGTCCTGTATTTCCCATTAACGACCAGATATCAGGTCACAGATGCGCTCGTGTCGAGGAGGATATGATGCACAGAACGCTAAACCACGGGCCAAGCGATCGTAAGATGTCGGCTTTCCACAACATTCCGAGTATGATTTCTCATCATTAGGCGGTAAACATCACGTGCGGTAGGGTTTCTGGTACTGGGCAAGTCGGCATGGACATAACTGTATTCGATGAAAAAGGTCCTGACATATGAGAACTATAAGAAATATGGGCCACTGCAACAGATGCCACTAGAGGGGGAGGGACCAGTTCGTCAACCAGGCTTCCATAAAGGGCAGCTGCTCTCACTTGGACGTTGACAAGGCCGAGGCCACCATGTCGAGGAGTGTCGTTGCTTACTTTGAAGATAAGACCCGCGCTTACAAAGTAGCCGAAAGCCGCCTGAAGTCTGTGTGCCATTGCCTTTGGAATCGATAAAATCTGTGCTAAATGGAGTAGTCGTGAGACTAGATGAGTGTTAACAAAATACACCCTTTGTAACATGTCCAATGCTCTCAGGAGGTTGCCACGAACGTGTTTGCGGATACCTTGAAGCAGGCGTTTATAGTTAAATGAGATGGTGCGCTGTATATCACGCGTGAAGATGATCCCCAAACATTTGAGATTGTCCACTAATGGAGCCTCACTCTCTGCTGGAAGACCTCTACCGACGGACATAGCATTAGATTTCGTCAGGTTCACACGGCTGCCCGCACCAGTCCCATACTGGCTGATCCATACCCGTGCCTCTCGCACTTCATCCTCCGATAGAACCCAGAACACCACGTCATCTGCATAGGTGCGGCAGATGAAATCATTCCCCCTCATTGTTATCCCTGTGAGCCGGCTCCTCAAACCGTGTAACAGTAGATCAAGGGCGATGGCGAAAAGCAGCATCGACAGCGGACATCCTTGACGAACCGACCGCATGACATTAACAGGGCCCGCCACACGGCCGATGACCACCACTCGCGACGTGGCACCACGGAGGAGCCGCAAGACGATGCGTATAAACCTGTGGGGAAAGACCATCCGTCGGAGTACGTTTTCTGGAAAGACACGACTCACTCTATCAAAGGCGTGGTCGAAGTCCACTGTCACTAAGGCACCGTGACGGCGGCATGTCGTGGCCGGGCTATGACGTCACGGTAATCGCTGAGTGCCGTCTGACTGTTACTGTCACCACCAAAGCACGTTTGATCCAGAGAGATGACTTGAGGAATGACGCGCCGAAGGCGAGCGGCAAGAATTCGGATAAAAATCTTGAACTCACTCCCGATGGCACTGTAGACAATAGAATTCGGGTTGATGCGGTGCACCTTGACATCCGGAAAGTATTCCATACTGTCTGTACAGCCGTTTAATGAAAAAAATACGAACTTAACGTGTATCGGACCAGATTTTCGAATGGATTCAAGACTTCCTTACAGATAGAACTCAACACATCGGTCTTATAGGAAAAAAATAGACTGATATAAAGGTAATTTCCGGAGTACCATGAGGAAGTGTGATAGGAACGTTATTGTTTACCACGCATATAAATGATCTAGTAGAAAGTGTCAAATGCTCTTGAAGACTGTTCGCAGATGATGTGGTTGTCTACAATAAAGCAGCAACGCCTGACGACAGTACAGATTTGCAGAATAGCCTGCAGAGGATTGATGAATGGTGCATCATCTGGCAGTTGACCCCGAACGTAAATAAGTGTAACATAATGGGCATACAATGGAAAGGGAATCCACTACTGTACAACTGCACTATTCATGACAAATTTCCAGAAATAGTACCTATCGTAAAATTTGTAGGAGTAACTATTCAGAGCACCTTAAATGGAATAAACACATAAAACAAACAATAGGAAAATCAGGTGCTAGACTGAGTTCATAGGAAGAACGTTACGAAAGTATAACTTATCCACGAAGAAAGCAGCTTACAAGGCGCTTGTTCGACTGATTGTTGAGTATTGTTCATTAATCTGGGATCCTCACCAAGTAGGACTGGTAGAGGAGATAGAGAAGATCAAACGAAAAATGGGGCTTTTCGTCACGGCATCGTTTACTCGCCACGAGCGTATTACGGAGCTCAACGAACTACATCGGCAGACATAACGAAAGAGGCGTTGTGCATCACGGAGAAGTTTACTCTTGAAATTCTGAGACAGAGCTTTCCGGGATTCATCGGACACTATGTTACTTCCTCCCACATGCATTTCGCAAAATGACCACAACGAGAAAATAGAATTAATACACTGACTTACTGACAGTCATTTTCTCCACGAGCCATTCGCGAGACGAACAGGGAAGATGGACTCAGTTAGTGATACTAGAAATACCATCCGCCACACACCGTTAGGTATCTTGCGAAGTATGATGTAGATGTAGAACGAAATTTAAATGAAACTAGCTAAAACAATCCATGCATTAGTACAGAAACCGCACTCGTATGGGCAGTGGAGCATACATCTTGGGTCAGGCTGGCATCGGGTGCATTAAACACCGGTAAAGGTGACCAAACGCCGAAATTAAACATTACTGTAACATAAAAAGGAAACGGGAATGACAACACACCAACACGGGAGCAGGGAGTGATCCGATGAACAAGCTCAGCAGGGGATGTAATACCCAGACGTACAAACATGGAATCAAAAATGATAGCAGTTGTAGCGAAATTGCCGGCCGCTGGTGACCGAGCGTTTCTAGGCGCTACAGTCTGGAACCGCGCGACCGCTACGGTCGCAGGTTCGAATCCTGCCTCGGGCATGGATCTGTGTGTTGTCCTTAGGTTAGTTAGGTTTAAGTAGTTCTAAGTTCTAGGGGACTGATGACCTCAGAAGTTAAGTCCCATAGTGCTCAGAGCCATTTGAACCATTTTTTTTGTAGCGAAATTCTGACGGATTTTCTATCAGAACATAAAAAGTAAATCGTGTTCACCACAATTACTGCACCAGCTAGGAACAAAATATGGGCATCAGCACTCGGTCAAATCAGACTTCGACGAAAAATGTTGACCTAAGAACTGAAACCGAACGTTTGCGTATGCAATTAGCGATGGCAAATGCTCCTGACACAACAGACAGAATTCAACGTTTGGAAATGGAGATCGTAGCCCTAAAGGAAGAAAATAGAAAATTACCTACTGAAACGAGGCCAACACCACTGACTTTTGCTGGAATCACGGCAGGTAGTCCGGTCACCTAGCCGAAAACGAAGATTGAAGACCAAATTGAATCAGCAAAAGATAAAGACGCAACTGTCCACTGTTTTAAATCACAGAACAACTAGGATCCTAATCCTGTGAAGGAAACCTTAATTAAAACAATAAACCCTAGACTCGACAAAATAAAATTTAAAGTCCTAAGGAATAAAGCAAATACAGTAATTCTTGGAACGTATGTACAAACAGACAAGAGGAAGATTATTAGAAAAACATCGAACTTATAGGACATTCTATACGAAGAACACCAAAAGCTAAGACCACTACTGGCGGTATGCAGCGTTACAACAACACTTACAAACCAAGACTTTCTAGAAGAACTGTTTGAAATACACGTTAGCTACCACATCAACAAAGACGAATTTCAAGAATAAGTCAAAATACGATTCAAAATAGTTCCCAAAGGGAACAGAATGGTAAATAGTATTTTAGGGGTGACACCAAAGGTGAGGTTATTATTATTACAGGGGGCAGACTGTACATACTGTTTGACTCTTTACACATTATGGACTATGTGTCTGTGCAAAAGGGCTCAGCTGTTGAGATTTTGGCCATCGTCAAAAAAATGTGACAGGGAAACTATCTGAGGGATATATGCGAAATCTGGTCACAAAAAATGCGAATGTCATGTAGAAGCAACTTTTAGCTGTGTTCTTTGCAAAACAGGAAAATAATATATAACAAATCTGGGGGAGTAGAATACCTTACTTACAAAGAATTCTACAAATGACAAATAGAAAGAAACGGAAAATGAAATCTCTAACAATGCCTGCTAATATACACCACAACAAAAGCAATGAGGCGACAACACGCTTTAGAAATTTAGGTAAAGATATGAATACAAATATCAACAACAGAAATGAACAGTGATTCTTTCAACAAAACACAGTCATGAACACCAGCATCCCACGTCACAGAAGCAAACACAAATTACCAGCAACCAAAACAAGAGCGTGGCGACGTGCAGTAGCCTGGAGGCGACAACTTGGGCTGTGCTGATCATAGACTCCCCAACAGACATGAATCTTCTCAATAGTTGGAATATTGCGCAAGAAAAATACTTTAGCCTAACAGATAACGTCGGCAATGCACGTTACTACGGCGCCATGGACTACAATGCAATGAGGCACACCAGTCACGAACTTTTACTGCTGGCAACACTCCAAACGACGACATTTAGAGTATAAGAACTGGAAGACGGAGCCCTCAGGAAAGGATGCGCTAAAAACAACGCACTACACTCAACAGAAGTACATAAAAATGATGGCACATACCCAAGATATCGTGATGCTCAGACCCATCAAGGACAGGATAATGACATAGGTGTTAGATACAACATACCACTCTTAACAGAAGTACATAAAAATGACGATAGATATCAGAGACACGGCCAGGCCCATCCAGAACAGGATTATGACATAGACGAAACAACAGTACATGTGGACACTACGAAGCAACATAAAAGCAAATTAATTCTTCCCGCACCAGAGAACAGTTTACCGTATAATATAATGACAACTACAGAAAATTTGAATATGAAACATCGAAATGTAAACTATATTTGCATACTGTACATTTCATCTGTGGGAGAATACACACGGAAAGACAACTCAAATGCAAGAAACAATTATCAATGCGAAACAAATGCAAACAGAAGACTTCAAACAACAAATTGTGACCACAAACTATAGGATACTAAAAACAACATATACACAAAAATCTCACACTGAAAAAATCATAATCTTCACCTGACGAGACACCGCATCACCGAAAAAAGGAAATACATCGAGAGAAAAACACTGCGATACAATACATCAGACAGAGTTACAAAGCCATGTAGTAAGAATCAAAATAGACTACGATGACATCGAAGAGAACTAGCGCCTAAGTCGACTGTAAAACAAAGAAGTTTTTAAAACTCCACTAAGACTAGCAGCAAGACTGAATAACCCACTGGACGACGCTATATGCTACCCCACCACTCAACAAACAGACAGAATGATACTACGAAGCGAAAACCCACCAAAAGGTAAATGTGAACTCAGTAATCCTTTACGCAAATCATATGAACGTAGAAATGAAGGCCATAAGCTGAACGATGCCTATAATAACCTAGCAATGGAGCATGGGTACGTGTACCTCGATCACACCCAGAACGCGCCGAAGCGCTTCGTTTTTACTAAATTCCAATAGCGAATGTCTTGCAGCTAAACTGTATGGGACACACGTGGACGTAGAGCTTGGCAAGCTGGTAAACGAGATATGCGAGGACATGTGCTACAAGAACCGTACACATGAGGTGGGAGGATTCCAGGCCTTACGGGGCAGTACATGCAAATTACAGGGACAGACAAGGTCATGGCTGTAGTCGTTGTAGTAAACACTAACTTTGCAATAACAAAAATAACGCTACTATGTGCACAACTTACGGTTACAGTCTAAATACCTTCAGGCAGGGAAACATGGATCGTCTCGTCGATCAACGCCCGGTATTGACTTGATACAGAGCCTTTTGCTGACGTAACAAAAGAAGTCGGGCAGTTTACAAATTAAACACGATTACTTACCTCGACAGATACAAATGTGAGGTCAGCCCTGTGGTAGTCTGACAGAACGGACGCTAGAGGACAAGTAATAGTCGACGTTATAAATGAATGTAATGTTTTCGTTTTAAACAAACCCGGCCAACGGCCAACTTACCGCGGAAATAGTGGTGTAGGCAGCAACATTTCTCTGGCAAACGGCACATCGTTAATACAGGCAGCGAACTGGCAGGTGCTCGATAGGAGAATACTCAGTGATCATAACGCAATAATTATATAAACTAAAACAAACACCGCCACAGACACATCACAACACCCAAGGTTGCTGCCACGCAAGCAAACTGGCAAAACTGAGGCACGTGATTGAAGATTTTGCTATATTTTTCCATCCAAGGAAGCATAAATTGCAGAGCAATACCTGCAGTACCCGACGCACGCAAATAAACGGCACTATGGTCAGCATATTTTCTAAAATATTCGAAAAAGTTATGTATTCAAGAGTAGTCTCACATTTAAGTGAAAATAATTTACTCAGCAGGTCACAATTCGGATTCCGGAAGGGTTACTCGACTGAGAATGGTATCTACACGTTTACCCATCATAGAGTACAAGCCCTCAGTAACAAATTATCGCCAGTTGGTATTTTTTGTAATCTTTCCAAGGCATTTGACTGAGTGTATCATGCAACACTCTTAGAAAAAATCAGGTTTTATGGAACTGAAGGCCGTACACACAGCTGGTTTGAATCATACATAACGAACAGAAAGCAAAAAGTTGTGCTGAATAACACAAATAATTTTGGGAGAGTGGTAAATTCTAGTGACTGGGGCTTATCACAAAGGGAGTCCTACAGGGTTAAATTTTGGGTCCTCTGCTGTTCCTTATTCATGTGAATGACCTCTCACTTAACGTTCATCAAGCAGAACTAATAATTTTTGCAGATGACCGAGTGTTATAATAAATCGCATTCCTGAAAAGCAGCTGAAGATATTGTTAAGGATGTCTCTCAATGAATTATCAAGTGGTCCTCAGGAAATGGACTCTCCCTTAATTTTAAAAAATCTCACTATGTCCAGTTCTGCACACTGAATAGAGTTATACCGACAATTGATGTAGCATATGAGCAGGGCTCAGTTAACAGGGTAGATTTCAGCAAATTTTTGGTTGTTCACATTGATGACAACTTGAACTGGAAGAAGCATATTACTGAGCTACTCAAACATTTGAGTTCAGCTTCTTTCGCTCTTCGTATAATCGCTAGTCTTGGTAACAAACAGATCAGCCTCCTAACGTACTTTGCATATTCCCACTCAATAATGTCTTATGGAATAGTTTTCTAGGGTAACTCACCACTTAGACATAAAGTATTGATTACACAAAAGAGAGCAATGAGAATAATTAGTGCTGTTCATCCAAGGACGTCATGTTGGCACCTATTCAAGGAGTTAGGTATTTTAACTGCACCATCAGAGTACATATATTCGCTAATGAAATTCGTTATAAATAATCCATTTTATTTCGCGAAGAACAGTGATGTTCATACGTACAACACTAGAGGGAAAAATGACCTTTACTATTCCTTATTAAAGCTGTCAGTTGCTCAAAAAGGAGTACATTATTCAGCAACAAAACTCTTTGATCATTTGCCCAACAACATAAAGTGTTTGGCAGGTAGCAGATCAAGTTTTATCATTTCTTTTGGGCAACTCCTTCTATTGTATGGACGAGTTTCTGTTTCAGAACTGGTAAAGAAATGTACCTCTAAATGTAGTTGCGTGTGTAGAACTAAAAATTTCAGAAATATCAATATTAGCACTATTCATTTTTGTGTATATATCTTGTAATCTGACTAGTACCACATCATATCGATAAAATAATCGTGAAAATTATCTGCGGAACATGACATAACTAAACTAAACTAAACTATTAACAAGACTAAGACTAAGAAGTCAGCACAGGAAAGAGAAATTAGACTTCAATATTACCACGACGCTAAAACACGATACAAAGATGAACCACGTAAGACAAGTAAAGACCACTGGCTTACAAATGTTAGGACAAACTTAAAAAACAATATTTTGGGGAAAGCCGTTTAAACTGCAGACTGAACGTATCTAACCTTCGACAGTATTATTAAAACCGAAGAAACGAGTTAGTGCTGCCACAAGCGGCTGGAGACGCACAGTACAGTGTCTCCTCAACAAGCTACTTCCTCACGGCGACCACACCCTGGACAAGCAGCTTCACACTGACCTCCGCTGACTACTAGATGGCAACTACGAAAACTAAGGTATTACTGTCCCCTTTTTTCGCGAGGAATCTACACTGGTAATACACGAAAAAAGAACAAACAGGCTCCGAGCCCGGATTGCATCCATCCCGAAACCGTCAAACAAACTGATCCACCTTCCGCACCATACCTGCAGACTTACTGAACGACGCTCCACTGTTGTTGTTGTTGTGATCTTCAGTCAAAAGACAGATTTGATGCATCTCTCCGTGCTAATCTATCTTGTGCGAGACTCTTGATCTCGTAATAACTACTGCACCAACATCACTCTGAATCTGCACGCTGTATTCGTCCCACAGTCTCGCTCAACGATTTTTACGACCCACACTTCCCTACAATACTAAACTGATGATCCCTTGACGTCTTTCCACCGATCCCTTCTTTTTGTCTAGTTTTGCCAGAAACTCCTTGTCTCCCCAATTCTGTTCATTACCTTCTCATTAGATGTGTCACATCTACCTACCCAATCTCCAACATTCTCCTGTAGCATCACATTTCGAGAACTTCTAGTCTGTTTTTATCTAGACCGTTTATCACCCATGTTTCACTTCCATACACAGCTACACTCCAGACAAATACCATAAAAAAAGACTTTCCAACACTTAATTCTATATTCGATGTTAACAAGTTTCTATTCCTTAGGAATGTTTTTCTTGCCATTGCCGGTTTACATTTTATATACTCTCTACTTCAGCCATCATCATTTATTTTGCTGCCCAAATAGCAAAACTCATCTACTACTTGAAGCGCTCGTTTCCTAATCTAATTCCTTCAGTATCACCTGATTTAATTCGACTACATTCCATTACCCTTGTTTTGCTTTTGTTGATGTTCACCTTTCAAGACACTGTGCATTCCGTTCAACTGTTCTTGCAGGCCTTTTGCTGTCACTGACTGAATTCCAATGTCATTGGAACAACTCCAAATTTTTATTTCTTTTCTCTGAACTTTAATTCCTACTCTGAACTTTTCTTTGGTTTCTTGTTCAATTTACATATTGAATAACATCGGAGGCTACATCAGAGACTACAAGACTGTCTCAGTCCCTTCTCAAACACTGCTTCCCTTTCATACCTCTCGAATCTTATACCTGCCATCTGGTTTCAGTACAAGTTGTACATAGCGTTTCGCTCCCTGTATTTTACCATTCCTGCCATCAGAATTTCAAAAACAGTATTCCAGTCAACATTTTCAAAAACTTCCTTTAAGTTTACAAATGATATAAATTTAGGCTTGCCTTTCCTTAAACTATCTTCTAAGATAAGTCGTAGAGCCAGTATTGCCTCGTTTGCTCCTACATTTGTCCATAATTCAGCGTGATCTTCCCCGGGGTCGGCTTCTACCAGATTTTCCATTCTTCTGCAAACAGTTCGTGTTGTTACTTTGCAACCTTCACTGATTAAACTGATTGTTCGGTAATTTTCAAACATGTCAGCAACTGCTTTGTTTGGAATTGGGATTGCTACATTCGTCTTGAAGTCTGGGGTATTTCACATATCTCATACATCTTGCTCACCGGATGGAAGATTTCTTTCATGGCTGGCTCTCCCAAGGGTATCAGTAGTTCTGACGGAATATCGCCTACTCCCGGGGCCATTTTCCGACTTATATATTTCACAGTTTTGCCAAATTCTTCTTGTAATATCATATTTCCCATCTCATCTTCATCTACGTACACTTCCCTTTCTATAATAATGCTTTCAAGTTAATCTCCATTCTACAGACTCTCTACATACTCCTCCCATCTTTCAGCTTTCCTTTCTTTACTTAGGACTGGTTTATTATCTGTGCTCTTGATATTCATACAGCAGCTTCTCTTTTCCTCAAAAGCTTCTTGAATTTTCGTGTAGGCAGTATCTATCTTTCCCCTAGTGAAATATGCTTCTAAATCCTTACATTTGCCCCATAGCCGTTCCTGCTTAGCTATTTTGCACTTCCTGTCAGTCTCATTTTTTAAACGTTTGTATTCTCTTTCGCCTGCATCATTTGCTGTATTTTAAAATTTTCTCCTTTCATAAATTGAATTCAATATCTCTTGTGTTATCAAAGGAATCCTACTAGCGCTTGTCTTGTTACCTAGTCGATACTCTGCTGCTTTCACTATTTCATGCAAAATTCGACCAGGCGGCTTCCTCTTCCATTCCTTTACTCCAGTCCATATCCACCTGCTATTTTTCCTTCTCTTCCTTTTCTGATATCGAATTCCAGTCCCCCACTCTCCACTAGAAGCACGAATACCGTGCATATGGAAGGGAGCAAGTGCAGTTATAATCAGGAAAGCAGAATACAAAGATCTGACTGACCATAAGACATACAGACCAATATGCCCCATTAACATTGTGGAAAACGTGCAGGAGAGGTTGCTGTGCTACAGGCTTCAGTTGCACCGGCAGCTCTCCGGCCTTAGCCCACAAATTAAACTTTCGCCCACGTAAATCGATCGACGATGCAGTAAACAGGGCAATAGAAATGACACAGACAATATATGACAAAAACTTATTAGCAATCCTAATTGACATAACTGGTGCTTTCTATAATCTTTGGTGGCCGCCGTTGTTTGCAAGACTTAGAGAGATGAGTATTCCGCTGGATCTATACAACATCCTTGCAGATTGTTGGTAAAACAGGACAGTGGACTGGAAGACTGGTTGGCAAATGGTTATAAAGACGTTAACCAGGGGTTGACCACAAGGATCCATATGCGGACCGACTTTCTGGGACATAGCCATAGAATCACTACTAAGTGCACTAGAAGACAACGACGTTACAAATGGGGTGGTTGCCTACCCAGTTGATCTTATGGTCATAGTATCTGCAAACTACAGGTCCCAATTAGAGAGTAAAGCCACTCGTCTTCTCGCGTTCATCGGTGAATGGTGCTCGAATAACAGACTCACAATAGCAACTAACAAAACTGTTTACGTACTTCTAAGAGGCACACTGAAAAAGTTAAACAACATATCTATAAAAAGGAACGCTGTGACAAGATGTCTCGGCATTTATATTGACTAACTTTTACACTTTTAATAAACATGCTAGCCTAGCAATTAACGAAAAAACGAATCTCATGCACAAACATGCAAGTGTTTGACACTACAGACTACAATACAGACTACTGCTACAGGCCTTGAAGGCATATTACACAGCGAGCGCTCTTTAAGTCAATAACTTGTTTTTCGGCCAGTGCTTGAGCATATTGATGATGAGTAGGTACTTATAAAACTAATGTGAGACGCTGCCGGAGACTCGTTCTACTCAGAGTTTCGTGAGCTTCCGGCACGACCTCGGATGACGCACTGTGGTCTTACTCGGAGGTTTACCTATAGATATTACAATTTGCCACAGAGCAGCGGCCTGCTGTCTGAAGAGCGGAAGACGCGACACATTAAGGGAAATAACTGGACAAAACATAGCCTACAAAGGAAATTGAGGTTCAAAACTGACACATGGCAGACAGACACGGATACAACTGACAAGGGAAGATGGGTCTACTCTTTCTTCTCAAGTATCCGGGAGTAGATGTATTTGAAGAGCATAAACCCAATACGCGGGACGGCAGACTTTCTCACGGGCCATGACCCGTATCTTTTGCACCTCCACAGGTCTGGCCTAAAACAGACTCACAATCGTGCCTGTGTTGAGACTGGCTCACCTGAACACAAAGTGACCATCTGCTCCCATGCTCTAGGACATACAAGACCGATGTGAGGGAACCAAGACATAGGACAGGCAACACGCGGACAGGACGAATGGAACTCTGTAAACGACTTTGGAGACGAAGTATCGAGAGCACTACGTGCGGCATAAAAACTGGAGAGAACATATGCTAGAACAAGACAGATCGGTAGTACATAGTAAACGACACAGATGCAGACACAGACACTGACTCATATGCTATATCACACACTGGGACTGAAGACGAGACACACACACAAATATTGCAAAAAGTAAGCTAAGATTTTCCAACACTAAATCAAATCACTCTGAAAATGTAGCAATGTAGTTGGTTGTTATACCATTTCACAGTATGTTAAGCTATCTGAAGATCTGACATTTCTTCTTCTTTCGCTGCACCAGTTGAGACTAGGTCGAAGTTCTACCGAGCCCTCGCATCTGATGCAGCTGATTCCATATCTCCACTGTTACCTTAAGTTCGGAAACACACAGTAACCTAATTAATCAAATACGTTATTAACTGAATATAACCACAGTCAAGACAACTTATGTAACAGACCTATACCAAACACATAGAATGTATCAATGGAAGAACTGTCAAGTCATATCTAAGCCAAATTTATTGTCATCTCTTATTTCTTCCATTAAATACAGTTTTAATTTTAACTATAAGACATTCACAACTTATTATGTATCTTATTTACTATCATTATCTGTGTTAGCAACAAATTTAAGCGAAATTGTATGTCTACATCAGTACTTTTTCCATTTTTTCCTCTAGTTTTATCATTTTGTAAAATTCTCAAAAACGTACTCGTAATGAAACTGAATTTGTATGATATAACATGTAAGATCTCAGAATGTTCAGCCTGCTGCATAACAACAGACAGCAGATCCTTAGATGAGAAATAAATAATAATAATAAAGTCCTACGGAAGAAAGGTTTATGTAAGACATCATATTAAAGAAAAATTCTTTCAAATTAAACTCTTATTTATTATTAAAGTAGAATAACATTCCTTTATATGTATTTCGTGTGCAGAAATACTGTGTTTTTGTCAACGATTTCTTATTGGAGCAAAGTAGTGTGCAGAAGATAACCAGCTTATTTATAAAGTGTTTCCAGTGAGCAATGTCCTCCATGGAGGACATATCCTTGCTTAATTGCTAACAGCCGACACATAATTATCTTGACTATAGGATGTCAGGTATCCAAATAGAGAAGGAATTAAGATATTTCATCGAAATACAAGAGGTATTGGAGATAAAGTTGGTGAACTGCTTATAGATGTTGATTCTGACATTATTGGTATATCGGAGCACCACTTAAATAATTTGACTATTCAGGGGCTTTCATTACCAGCATATGGATTAGCTGGCTGTTTTTCAAGGAGTTCTTTGTTGGCTGGGGGAGTGGCCATGTGCATAAAAAAGCAGCATTCCAATTGATTCCGTAAAAGGCAGTAAAAGGCAGCCTGGGTGGTTGACTAGTGAGATAAGGATATTATATAGAACGAAATGCGAATGATCAAAATATTAGAAGTAGTCACAATCAACCTAAAGTAGCCCATTACAGACGGTATTATAAGGTGCTTAAAAATGTTATTAGGATGGCAAAGAGTATGTGGTATGCAATTAGAATAGCTAATTCACAGGATAAATTTAAAACTGTATGGCCAGTTGTGAAGGAAGTGTCTTGTCAGCAGCACAAGGTCGACGATATAAAGTCAGGTCATATTAAAAATATATCTGTTACTGATAAGTCAGATATATCTAGAGTATCTAAGAATCATTTTCCGAACATTCCTGGTGAATTAAATAAAAACTCAGTTTCTACAGGGAAACATATAACTCTCTTGGAAAATGCGTTTCTGAGACTGATGTCTGAAATACTCCTCTGTGATACTGATAAGGGGGCGACTGAGTCAGTAATTAAATCACTGAAGACGAGGGACTCTCATGGATATGATGGAGTGCCTACACGAACATCAAAGTACCGTGCTGCACATGTCAGCCCTGTATTTAGCCATATTTCAAATTTTTCCTTTAGAAATGGACAGTTTCCTGAACGATTAAAGTACTGGGTAGTAAAGCTGGGTTATAAAAAGACAGAAAGGTATAATGTAGACAGTTTTAGACCTATTTCTATTTGAATGTTAGCCAAATTTATTGAAAACTCTACGTATATAAGGATAATTGGTCATTTTATTTCACATAACTTGCTATCAAACGTATAGTTCGGCTTCAGAAATGGTTTAACAACTGAAAATGCTATATGCTTTTTTCTCTGTGAGGTACTGGATGGATTAAACACAAGGTGTCAAAAGCTAAGCATCTTTTTTTATTTAACTAAGGCATTTGATTGCGTTGATCACAAAATATTTCTCCAGAAGTTGGACCATTATGGAATATGGGGAGTAGCTCACAATTAGTTCACGCCTTATCTTAACAACAGACAGCAAAAGGTCATTATTCAGTGTTTAGAATGGCTATGATGTGAGGTCTGAGTCGGGCACAGTCAATTTCTTTTTGGAGGGGAGGGGGGGAGAGGGGATGCCCCAGGGATCAGTGCTGGGGCCACTCCTGTTTCTTATTTATATGAATTATATGCCCTTTATTATTACAGGCAGTTCTAAAATATTTCTGTTCGCTAATGACGATAGCTTGGTTGTAGAGGATGTTGTGTGCAACATTGGCTCCGTTTCAAATAGTGCAGTTCATGACATAAGTTCATGGCTTGTATAAAATAAACTAATGCTAAATCACAGCAAGACAAAGTTTTTACAGTTTCTAACAAAACAGACGTTTTCATTTCACAGAATTCAAAGACTGAAGCTGCCATTTTTACTATTCGAACGGTATCTGAAGTAAGTGATAGTTCAACACGAAAAGTAATCTACTTTGCTTATTTTCTTTCGCTTATGTTGTGTGGTATTATTTGGGGTACCTCTTCCCATTCTCAAACGATAATTTTGTCTCAGAAAAGGGCAGTTCTGGCAATAAGTGGCATAAGTTCTTGAAGCTCTGGGCGACCCCTGTTCACTAGTCCGCGTATTCTAACATTAACCTCTCAATATATATGTTTCTTACTGTCATTTCTTGTTAATAGTATCGCCATATTCCCAAGAAGTACCAGCTGTCACTCAGTTAATACTACGCAGAAATCCAGTCTGCATTCTGATCGCACTTCTCTGACTCTTCTGCGGAAAGATGTGCAGTATACTGCTGAATCCATTTTCAGCAAGCTACCACAGGAATTGAAAAATATTAGCAGTAATCCACGCGCTTTCAAATCCAACCTGAAGCGTTTCCTTATGGATCATTCCTTCTAGTCTGTGAAGGAGTTCTTTGGAAAAGTAAGCTGATTCCTATGTTATATTCTTGATTGCGTTTACTTAAACTTATGGCTTGTCTTTTTTGGGTTCATAAACATTTTATTTTGTCTGTTATTACTTTTGTGTTCTAATTTTATCTACTCACACGTTCCATGACCTTGGAGATTTGCTCCTCAATTTGGTCCTACGAAATTAGAAGTATAAAATAAAAATAAAATAACTGATACATATGGTCTCTACCGATTATTGTACTTAGGTTCTTTGGTTCCTGGAATGTGTACAACAAACATTATTTGAGGTATGCATGTTGCATCTAGCATTTATTTTTGAAAATTGCTTGGACTAGCACAGAAATTTTCTACTCTACTGTTTCTATTACAGCTGCATGCCTCTATGTTTTTGTAATCTATTATTTCTTTATTTGCTCCTGCAATACACTAAACACAAGATAACGCACGAGAAAAGAATGAGAAAAGCGTGCAGCAGAATTCACGAACTTAACATTAATTATGAAATGAAACGAAGGAATGGTCATATGGATTGGTTGAATTATACGACGTGGCGTTCAAGACTTCTTTTCTGAAAGTAGATTGATTTTATTGAGGATTTCAGTACACCACATTATTCTCTATTCTTCTAGCTACAAAGCCGTATTTCCAAAATAATCAGCGGTCAGTGCGTCGGCATTACACCACCTTACTGGGAGGGGCTGTACGCCCTCGTGGTCGACGTCGAAGTCAAGGTTTTGCTGCATCAATAATATCCCCGCCATCCAAGTAATGCTCCCCTCTAAGTTCACCCTTTGGGTCAAACAGATGGAAGGTGCGAAATCCGGGCTTCAGGGTGGATGAGGAAGAAGAGTCCAATGAAGACTTGTGAGCTCTTGTGGGGTGTGCAGACCTGTCTGAGACCTTGCTTTGTCATCGAGAATTTAGTTTGCATTTTTGTGCGACGATGTTACTGAAGGAAGGATATCAAACAGAATAACCCCTTAAGAGTCCCAGAAGACGGTCGCCATGACTGTACCAGCTGAGCGTGCGACTTTGAACTTTTTCTTCGGAGGAGAGGTGGTGTGGCGCCACTCCATGGATTGCCGTTTTCTTTCCAGTTCGAAGTGATGAACAGATTTTTCATCGCCTGTAATGATGTTCGACAAAAAATTGTCACGATCATCCTCCTAACGTGCAAGCAATTCCGCGCAGTTGGTCCTTTGTTGCTCTTTAGGGTCTCCTTTTAGGCGGTGAGGTACTCCTCGAGCACAGATCTTTCAGCACCGTAACTGGCGGACGAGTGTGTCAGCACAACGCACAGAGTTGTTCAGTTGTGCAGCGAGGTGTTTGACTGTGAGCCGTCTATCAGCTCGGAAGACAGTGTCCGCGCGTTTCAACATTGCAGGAGTAACAGCTGTGTGTGGTCTGCCGGAATGGTGGAGAACGGACAGCTTTGCGTGACCTTGTTGCTTTGATGACAAACGCCTCGCCTTACGTCTCAATGTGCTTTTGTTCACAGCCAGATCTTCGTTGACATTCTGAAAGGGCCCATGAATGTCTGCAATGCTGTTGTTTCCCGCCAAAAAGAAAACTCAACTACAGCTCTCTGCATGGAACGAACCCCGTTACAGACGGCACTTTGAAGGCTACGTATAGCGCCGCCACCAGTCGGACCTTCATGAAACTATAGGAGCCGAAACAATAGTATTCCACGATGTCCCACACAAAATTACTCATTTCGTCAACCAAAACTGGCCGAGAAAAATGTGTTTCCTTACTTATTGGTCATCCGTCGTATTTTACCTTACATGAGTGTTTCAGCCATCTGCCGTAAAATAAAAATTATCAGTGTATCAGTAATGTAACCACATATTGCACTGCAGCTTTGATAACGAGTTAGCTCAAATTAAAACACTGCAGCCTCTTTGTTACACGATATTCTCGTCACTGAATCTTAAATCTCTAGAAGATTTATGTTACTACATAAAAATTATTCTTGCTGCATCTCTTATTTCAGTGGGATACCCATAGTATTTCTCAGGCTTCTGGTGTCGAAAACTGCAGCCGAAACCACAGTGTTGTGGCACCACATCAGGAGAAACTTCCGAAAATTAGTAACATGTCCTCTACTATGTGTGTAACAGTAGCGCCCAACTTAGCAGGAAGTATCACGTGTGCGACTTGAGCCAGTCACAAACTGCAGACGGTTGCAAGTGGAGAGATTGAGGATGAACTAAAGACTCAGAGCTTTCGTCGTGTGATCGTGACTGCTGACCCGCTGCATCGACTAACTACTCTCACCTTCGCTTTATTTCCCGCCACTCAAACCTTCGTTATGCAGGTATACGAAAACAACTGTTTTCATGGACCTTTATATTGACTGGGAACTGTGTGTGATTGTATGTTGTTGTTTAAGACAATTTTACGATCGATGTTTGGTACTGACTCGAGTTCACGTTACTTGAAGATGTAACGTTCACTCGCTACCACGTTTCTGGCTACTGGCTTAACAGGAATACCGCAGTGAACTACCACGTTTCTGTCAGTCTACGACACAGCAGTGTATGTCGTTCTCATACACTGACCAAGAGACGTCATCATTACGTTGGAAGCCGTTAGACTATATAATGGGCTTATCACTAAGGTTAGAAAGAGTTCTAAACACAATAACACGGGCTTTGGTTCAAAATGGTTCAAATGGCTCTGAGCACTATGGGACTCAACTGCTGTGGTCATAAGTCCCCTAGAACTTAGAACTACTTAAACCTAACTAACCTAAGGACAGCACACAACACCCAGCCATCACGAGGCAGAGAAAATCCCTGACCCCGCCGGGAATCGAACCCGGGAACCCGGGCGTGGGAAGCGAGAACGCTACCGCACGACCACGAGATGCGGGCGGGCTTTGGTGTGCTGCGAGTTTCATTTATTCAAAGAGTGTACTGAACTATATAAAACTGCGTTGTTGTGTATTGTTTTAATAACAAAAAAGGGAATGAGTTGTTGAGTTCCTGCCCGGAGCCTCCAGATTCAAATACTCTGCCCGATGTGTATCGTCTGAATAGTTGGACGAAATTAGGATAGCGTGATATGACTCTGTCGGTTTAGTTTTTATAGTTCTCTCACTTTACCAGAAAACTCATTCTTCAGGGATGCAATAGTGACTTAATGGTCTCGGGTGCTCTCTTTCATTTTTCCATATAGTGAAGACTAGGCATGCTGTAATCTACGGCTTCACACGATGACTTTGAAGAGTCAATAGAATTTGCAACGAATTCCTCTTTTTTCCTGCTCCAACAACGATCACAGAAAGCAAAAAAGTTGCCAAAAAGAATAGTGTGATAGCATGGTAGGCTTATCTATGTTTAGTATATGATAATATCGTAGTTTCCAGAGATTTTCCCTGAATATTAGATGACCAGTCGTGATTCCAGGCGTAGTGATTTTTAGTGGATGTTATTTATATTTGTGTTGCTGTTTGATAAACAGCTCAGCCGCAAGGTGCTTGGAAATGGCACGGCCCTCTCATAATGATACTATCGGATGGTTGTAAGGACAGCTCTCTGCACAGGCTCAAGGACATGCGTTAAGTAAAATTACGCCGAATTCATGACTCACCACAATTAATTAATTGGCTCAAATGGTTCAAATGGCTCTGAGCACTATGGGACTCAACTGCTGAGGTCATTAGTCCCCTAGAACTTAGAACTAGTTAAACCTAACTAACCTAAGGACATCACACACATCCATGCCCGAGGCAGGATTCGAACCTGCGACCGTAGCGGTCTCGCGGTTCCAGACTGCAACGCCTAGAACCGCGCGGCCACATCGGCCGGCCAATTAATTAATTAACGGAATAATATTCAAAGTATTTTAGAAACATTATTTCCACATTGCTTTGCAGAAAGATAATGTCCGTAATGATTATTTAGGCCAAGTGGAAACAGTATTACGTGAATATTTAATGCTAGGAAACCCAGTTAATATTTTCGGAGCTATAATCACGCGTATTTCGTACGGTCAGTTTCAGCTCTCCATCAAATAAAAGTCTTTCTTTCATCGAGCACCGGTAATATTATTCGACGTGGAATCTCATATCATCTCGAGCGGAAAAGCTGCAATCACTGTACAGCAGTTCTGTTTGTCACGCTGCAATACCACGATAATTTTAAATACGAGCTGGGCAAATGGGATCGCATCTTACAACAGATAACACAGGTCTTAATAGTTACTGTTTGGAACAATGAACTGAAGGTAAATATATAAATGGTTATTTTCTCCTGTACCCTGAATATCCTCTTCATAGCTTTTGTTATTGAAGTTTAACTTTCTTCACCATTTAGTTCTTGAACAGCTATCTCCATCAGCTCTCTGTGTGGAACAACTTTGCTGGGAGTTCAGACATTGTCCATTTTAATCTCGGAGCACTCTCGTACTTCGTACGTGTGCGCCTTGTAGAGCCATAATTCACTACACAAAATTTTTCAGCTTTCTCAGTATATTTAATGCCCTTAGTTGCTGCGATCCTGCGCAAAAGTTTTTTGTGTATTACTGGAAACGCCTTGAAACAAGAACCCCAAATTAAGGCCGTTCTAGTAACATGTAGTACAAGCTGAAGGAAGTGTATGGGCATATTGACTAAGTCATACATTTATGAGTAACTATCTTAGGCAATAATTTCAATGTGATTCTTGAGGCTAACCTGGCAGGTATAGTATAGGGACATCTCAACGAACACCAGACGCCATTGTTGACTGTGGCTGCCCCAGTGTGTTGCCTGTGTGGCGCGTACTGATGGACTCCGATAATTTCCAACACTATATCGTGTTATCGTAAAACATTGAGTCGGATCGGCGGTGATGTTGGGATGATGAAAGCTTGTCTTCCAGTCCAGATCCTGCATAAAGGTTTAAATGCTTACCACAGTCTATAACCCACCAAGAGGATGTATTTATCATCTCACACATACTTTATTGGAACAGCTCAGCAATATACGTATCTGAACGTACGTAAGATTTAATGAAGGGTTCAGATCCACTCGTTTTTTAGTGATACGAATACATAAGGTACTTATGAATCAGAGAATATGAGTAGCGTGAGCAATGCTTGTAACTTGTTTGCACAATTTAGGAAAGAGGAACGCAATGAAATTGTACTTCTTAACTTCACATAAATTTCAAATTCTGCCTCTATAAGTTAATGTTGCTCATTGACTCAGGGGTTAGCTGAATACCACACTACGGATGCAACGGCCAATCACTTATCACTTCTTTCACCTCTGGCAGCGTTTGTCAGTGTGAGAAAAGGCCAAGTTACACCGTTATTTGCAGTTCTCATTCAGTTGCAGGTCACTCTGTAACTGCTTGGACAGGCCAGTTCAAAGGTAACATATACCACTAGGACCTCTGTAGTGTTAAAACTAACTTTCGAGGTGATGACGGTTTTACTTCTTCTTAAGCAAAATTGCGGAGAATTACTACTTAATAGGTTCACCTAATCTTTCAATTTGCCATCATTCACTTCTGTAGACGGGCTACTAAGCTACCGAATAATATGGTGATTATGCAGTGGTGGTTACAACACAACACCATTCGGTTTAATATCTTATTCTCAAATAATGTGTCCACTTATATATATTGCTTAGGATTTACAAAAACATGCAAGTAAGCCTACCACTGCCAATTCTGTCTGTAACTGATTACAGACGACTCTTTTTCCATGGCTCGTAGCAGATATAGTGACCTTTCACGTCATCTTGGCATTGTTCCAGTGCTCGAAAGGTCAACCGCAGAGTCCCACTACGTTTCAGCTAACATTACACGTCTGCTCTGATCCAAAATAAATTTCACTAAAGAGAAATCATTTTTCGGGGACGAAAGGCTGTATTAAAGTTTCAGTGGACATAGATGTGATGTGTTTTCAAAACTCACTGAAGTCTATCTGCTCGATTTAACAATAAATGACGTTACAGAAAGCAATGGAGTAGTTGAATGAAAATAGAGTGCCTGAGATCACGACGTTACTGTAGTCGAAGAGGAAATTGTGGAGACAGTTCAGGATACGAGACCACTGAAAAACTGAATCAGTTTGTGGTCGAACCAGTTACATTTTTAGTGTATGTACTTGTTGTAGAACATATATCTACTAGAATATCGAATTGAACATGTCATTTTACCCTAAATGCTCATCTAACCTCATTTCGTTTGAAAATTTGACATCAACGCTAGATTGCTTGTAGATCTAAGAATACACAAACAACCGCCCTTAACAAAAAAATTCATGGATCTTTTTAAGTTTTTCTCTAGTTATAACTATTTGACTTTTAAGAATGGAAGGTACAAGCAAAATGAAGACCCAGTAACGGCTTTACGTATTACAGTCACTATACCTGACATCCACAGTCAGTATCTCTAGCAGATAATATGAACGAATTTAATTATTTGATAAAAGAAACTAATATATAAAGGAGGAAGATGCATTGCAACTCATAGAGAGACGAAAGGAAACAAGTCTACAGGGGTAGGCATTCGAGACGATTGTCAGTTTCTCCAAATTACTAAAATTTTCCGGGTCGTCGTCGGCCATCGTACCAGTAGCTATTACATATGGCTTTTATTAGGGTGATATACCGGTTCTGATACCATAAAGAAGCGCTTACATATTGGGAAACTTCCATCCAAAAAGGAAACTCCCAACGTATTAGATATACACGTATACAGTAAAATATATAATGACAGAAAATTCAGTGTTTAATATGACAGCAACAGTAAACTACATTCCTTTGGTCAGCAGGTAACATATTACAACATGCATGAAGTAGGAATTCCCACAGTACCTGCTGACAGAAACAGAACCACACAGTTCCTTTAGGTCAAACGAGGGCACGCCTGAAGTATTACATTCGTGATAACCGGTAAAACATTTTTAATAAAACAAACGCTATCAATAATCTGCATCTTTCTTCTTCATGTCTACATGTTTATTTCTCTACATATTCAATCTGGTGACCAATACATTTCTCCCAACGAGAGCCATGGCTGTTGATACCGTCACTGTTGAATGTTTGACTTCGTTGATGGAACCAAAATGTCATCCGTGCTTTCATTGCTTCATCACTATCAAAGTGATGTCCCAGAAGTTGTCCTTTGAGTTTTGGAAGCGGATGAAAACCGGATGGGACGAAGTCGGTACTGTATAGAGGATGATCGATGACACTGAACCCAAGGCGTCGGATTGTTGCAGATTTCGTAGCGCTCGTTTGTGTTCTGACATTGTCATGCTAACGGAGAGGGTCTCCATGTGTGGACGACATCTTCGAATCCAAAACTCGATAACAGAATGCTGTTTCTCACACAGGGCGTCATGGTTACATTTCGCATCGCCATGTTACACGCTAAAGTTCGGAACTCTCTAACGGCAGAGGGCCGCAAATATGTAGACACGAAGAATAACGATGTAGAATATTAATAAAGTTTGATTCATTTACAAATCTGCTAAAGTTTTCACATGAGATATTCGAAGGCATTACTTTTCAGCACGCACTCTTAAATGACCACAAAAATATTTAACTTAGTGTGCTATGATCGCTATAGCCTTAAGACTCTCACCAAACCGATCTGTACCTCATAAATAATGTAAATGAATAACAATAGCGACACATTCGGCTTCCCTGTCAACTTCTGCAAGAATCAAGAAAGATATATCAGTAGCGACAGAAAGATACACAAAAAAGGGGACTGCATGTA
The DNA here is from genome assembly GCF_023898315.1 of Schistocerca nitens. Lineage (NCBI taxonomy): Eukaryota > Metazoa > Arthropoda > Insecta > Orthoptera > Acrididae > Schistocerca > Schistocerca nitens. The sequence continues at coordinate 942,236,110 of NC_064616.1, read as the reverse complement.
TGAGAGAAGTAGGAAATATCTTGTAGAACACCGATAATCTGTTTACATATTACAGTTTCAGAACATAACTAGGGGACCCGTGCGAAACTTACACACTTTTATAGTTTTAAATAATGACGGAGTTTGTAATAAGTATAGTCGTTGCTGTATAGGTAGTTGTGGGAATGCTCCCTTTCTGTTTCCGCAGGTGTCTGAGCTGATGCCACCTTTTGGAGCGACGCTTCTCAATGACAGCTTCTATTATTCTTTTTCTTGGAATCATAAACATGTTATCTATTGTCTATGACAGTAGTACTTACACCACCCTGTTGTTGACAAAAGTTAATAATTAATGAGCCAATCAAAACACAAAATAAAAAGTAATGAAATGTAATTTACTGCTCATGACAATATTTGACTGGCACCAGTTGGTTGTTATTTCTAACTTTAGACCGTAATATTTACATTTTCTCTTCTTGTGGAGAATTTTAATAATAAATACGAATATAAAAAACAAGAAGCAAACACACGTGAAACGTAAAGGTTAGAACGTAGTTTTCGCTTCTTACCTGTTATATCACTAAGGCCACAACAACTTCCTACTGTATTGAGAGACTTTAATTGCACTTCACCCTTTATGTGAGCACGTTAGGCCTTTCTAGCAGTAGGTAAATCATAATTATAGGCGGCAATGACAAACACCTTTGTAGTTTCGTAAAGTATATTCCTTTACATAAGTCTGCTTGTGCGACGATCAGAGATAATGGACTACCGCTGTGGTCACGGTTGTTATCTATGGCAATGCAATATGTACTTTAAAAGAAAAGAAATTAAGTGTTGACGAAAAGAAAGCTAGACCTGAGATATAATATACATGGTTTTCAGCTAAACACTGTAAAAACTAGAGTCAACATAACAACTAACGATCAGAGATACAACAATCAGTACTACTTACAAAAAAGAAACCTATTTCCACCAGTGGGTTGTGGTATATTACCAACAGATCAAAGGATGTAAGTCCTGTTTGATCTGACTCTTGTGTATATGTTTGTGTATGGACACTTGAGTGTATGCCGGATCTTATTATGTTTTTTGTCAATGTTAGCTGTAGCCGGATGTTACAAGAGCAATTTTTTGATACATGCGAAAAAGAAGTTAAGAGTGTTCCAACCCATCTCTTTTTTTCTGTTCTTTAGTAAACAGCGTAGTAGGTTTCACCTCATTTCTTCTTGCCAACAGTTTCGTCGTCAGCACAATTTTGCACCACCAGAAGTCTCCAACGGCTGTGGAAACGCTATTCTTGGATACCGGCATGCTCTTGAAGTGCAACTACACACAGGAGGATAGGCACCTATCAACGAAGATGCCTCATCATGTCACAGTCTCACAGCTAACAGTGGTGTACGGTCTCACAGCTAACAGTGGTGTACGGTTTTGTCAACATATTTAACAACTATTAAATCAGACTCAGTCATTACTGAGTCAGGTATTTGACGTCCATGCAGTCATCATACGCCGATAGTAATTTAAGTTACTATACCGTACCGCTACTTCAAGCTGAAACAGGACTGTGCTCAAAGAATACGGATAAAGAAATGGTCAGAGAAATGTAATACCAATTCCGATTTTTTCCGGGGATATGAAAGATATTCTCAACAGTCCTGACAGGGTGAAGATTTCTTCCACCGTGTCTTATTACACGGCTCCGGTCTATTGGGACGGTAGCGGATAGTGCTCCCTCATCGGAGAAAGCGTTAGGTGTCCTCTCTAAACATGTGTCGCTATTTAGACACTGGTATGCAGTACTTAGGAGTAAAGTAACTTTCCCATGATGTGTCACTGACAAGCAACACAGTTCGATGAAACTTGGGCCATACATAGCAATAACAGCTACAGCACGTTATAGAAAGTAAATGAAATAAATAAGCAGTGAGTCGAACAGAAATTACGCTTTTATTCAAAGATAATTACTACACAAGTGCAAAATGGCTAAGCGCGGAAGGCTAGAGGACAGATGTAAGGATGTAGAGGCATATACCACTAGGGGTAAGATAGATACTGCCTAGAAGAAAATTAAAGGGACCTTTGGAGAAAAGAGAAAGACTTGTATGAATATCAAGAGGTCATATGGAAACCCAGTTCTCAGCAAAGAAGGGAAAGCAGAACGGTGGAAGGAGTATATAGAGGGTCTGTACAAGGGTGATGTACTTGAGGACAATATTATGGAAATGGAAGAGGATGAAGATGAAGATGAAATGGGAGATATGATACTGCGTGAAGAGTTTGACAGAGCACTAAAAGACCTAAGTCGAAACAAGGCTCCGGGACTAGACAACAATGCATTAGAACTATTGATAGCCATGTGAGAGCGAACCCTGACAAAACTCTACCATCTGGTGAGCAAGATGTGTTAGACAGGCGAAATACCCTCAGACTTCAAGAAGATTATAATAATTTCAATCTCAAAGAAAGCCGGTGTTGACAGATGAGAAAATTACCGAACGATCAATCCAATAGGACACGGCTACAAAATATTAACACGAATTCTTTACAGACGAATGGAAGAATTGGCAGAAGCCGACCTCGGGGAAGATCAGTTTGGATTTCGTAGAAGTGTTGGAACACGTGACGCAATACTGAACCTGTGGTGTCACCGCCAGACACCACACTTGCTAGGTGGTAGCCTTTCAATCGGCTGCGGTCCGTTAGTATACGTCGGACCCGTGTGTCGCCACTGTCAGTGATTGCAGACCGAGCGCCGCCACACGGCAGGTCTAGAGAGACTTCCTAGCACTCGCCCAAGTTGTACAGCAGACTTTGCCAGAGATGGATCAATGACAAATACGCTCTCATTTGCCGAGATGATAGTTAGCATAGCCTTCAGCTACGTCATTTGCTACGACCTAGGAAGGCGCCATTACGTTTATATTGAGATTATAATTCATGTATCAACAAGAGCGATGTTCTCCAATTGTGGATTAAAGTTAAGTATTCCAAGAGCTTCGTACTTTATTTATTAGACTCAACTACTTTAACTGTTCCAGACCTCACGCCAGTCTGCGTGAGCTTAAACGCGTGCATTTCGGCCTCCTCTAGCAACACGGTGTTGGCTCTTCTGCCAACACATCATATGGCGACGAGTGTAAAAACGGTCTTCTTCTTTATTCTTGCTTAAATTACTTGTGTCATGGCTTCGCCACAATCGCCAGATGTACTGTCCGAATTTTATCGCTTGCAGAATCAGCAGACGCAGGCCTTGCTGGATGCCCTTGGACAGCTTGTCCAGGGTCAACGTGCACTGCAAAACGATGCGGCAGCCGCCGCTCCACCGTTACAGCAGCCACAACACGCAGTTGCACCACCTTTTCGTCCTTTTGATGTGGCACTGGAAAGCTGGACGGAGTGGTCGCGCCAATTTGGATTCCATCTCGCCGCCTACAGAATTCAAGGTAATGAGCGGCAGCCTTTTTTGCTGTCGTGTGTCGGCGTGTCCATGTACCGAGTGATAGTGAACTTATTTCCCCGACGCGACGTAGCAACTCTGCCCTACGACGAAATTTTGTCTGCATTAGATGCATATTTCAAAGAATCAGTCAATGTAGTTGCAAAAAGGTATACGTTCTGTAGTGGACTGTTAAGGCAGCCAGTCCACAGTGACGGGTAGCCGAAAGGGCACGCGTCAACTCACGCCGTCTGGCGTTAAGTCTGGAACAGGATTCGTAATGAATGTGATAAAGAAAAGAACGTAGCTACTAGAACACTTAACTTTTATATCGTCCTTTGGTATACAGCATTCTTGATGATACAAGTGAGACTATCTTGAGATACATGCAATGGTACAAATGGCGCCTAGCTAGGTCGTAGCCATTAACTTAGCTGAAGGCTATTCTAACTGTCTCTCGGCAAATGAGAGAAAGGCTTCGTCAGTGTAGTCGCTAGCAACGTCGTCATACAACTGGGGCGAGTGCTAGTACGTCTCTCGAGACCTGCCTTGTGGTGGCGCTCGGTCTGCGATCCTGACAGTGGCGACATGTGGGTCCGACATGTACTAATGGACCGCGGCCGATTTAAGCTACCACCTAGCAAGTGTGGTGTCTGGCGGTGACACCACACGTTCTTTCGTACAAAACGTATGGCCGGTCAGACTAATCGGGAGTGGGTTGCAACTTTGCAAGGCCTTACTAGGGATTGTGCTTTTGAGTGTGAATGTGGACTCCCTTATTCAGATACTATGGTACGTGATGCAATTGCACAGAACGTTTCTGATATTCGTATACGGGAACAGATTTTGAAACTAGTCAATCCCTCCCTTCAACAAGTGATGGACATATTGGATAGGCAAGACACACTTGACTTTGCTCAGGAATCATTTGCAACTTCGCCAGCCGTGTGTCACATTAACCGGCCCGCCGGGCGAGCTGCACGGAACAGTAAACAGCCCTCGCGCCCGTCCGCGCAGCTGCCGCCAAGCTCTCCGCTACGTGTGCCGCGCAAGCAAGCAAATGCAGTGCTAAAATCATGCCCACGGTGTGCTACTAGACATTCGCGTGAGAATTGCCCGTCACGCCAAGCTATTTGCTTTTTCTGTAATAAAAAAGGACATGTTCAAAGTGTTTGCCAGAAACAGCTCAGAACGGCCACTCACAACCATTCCAGGCCCTTTGCTTCGTGCCGGAATCGAACCAAGAATACTCAGGCTCGTGAACCTTCGACCATGGAAATTCATGTAGTTAATTCCACTCTGCCCAGTGCCACTCTTTCTAACAGTGACTGTGTTCGTCCCACAAATAGTGGGTCGACATCGCCGGAAATCGCGTCAAGTCGCAAGTGCTTCTGTACCAGTGCCTGTTCACGTTGCACGAGACAGTCGCTCTTGTCGTCAGCAGGACAATAAACTTTTTGTAGATTTGTTCATTAATGGCATCGTGATCCCATTCCAGCTCGATACCGGAGCTGCAGTTTCTCTTATCAATCACGACACGTACAAACAGCTGGGCACACCTTCGTTGCGTGCCGCAAATGTTAAGTTAACTAGCTATTCCAGTCAGAATATCCGTGTGTTAGGACAGTGCAGCCTTCTTGCAGCATACAAGGGACAAACAAAACTTGTGTCTTTTTACGTCCTTCGTTCTTCTTCTGCAGTGAACTTGTTTGGTTTAGATTTATTTCAGTTGTTTAACTTGTCTATAGTCAATCAGGTCCTATCAGTGAACCAGACTGTGCCTTCAGACAGTGTTTCTCGTCTCTGTGAAGAATTTGCAGACATTTTTGCACCGGGCCTTGGTTGCGCTAAGAACTATAAAGCACATTTGGAACTGAAAGTCAACGCGCAACCGAAATTTTTCAGAGCGCGCAATGTTCCCCACGCATTGCGTGATGAGGTCGCAAGAACATTACACGATTTGGAATCACAAGGTGTAATTGAACGTGTGCAGGCTTCTCTCTGGGCCTCACCCTTAGTAATTTTGCCAAAACCCTCCGGAAAATTGAGACTTTGTGTGGACTTCAAAGCTACAGTGAATCCACAATTAGTGATTGCAACTTATCCTTTACCCCGCCCGGAAGATCTTTTTGACAAACTGTGCCCGGGTGAATATTTTTCGAAGTTGGACCTAGCAGATGCGTACTTGCAAATACCAGTGGACGACGAATCCCAGCGCGTCTTGGTGGTTAACACGCATCTTGGTTTGTATCGATTCAAAAGACTGCCATTCGGGTGTGCATCCGCCCCTGCATTGTTTCAGCAATATTTACATACTGTATGTGCATCGGTCCCTACTTCAGCAAACTATCTGGACGATATTGTGATCTCCGGCAAGACGGAAGAAGAACATTTAGCCAATCTCAGAACATTATTTCAGGTCTTGCGACAAAATGGTCTTCGCTTGCGGAAGGACAAATGTGTGTTTTTTGCTCGTGACTTACCCTATCTGGGACATGAAATCAATGCCCAAGGCCTACATCCCAGTCCAGAGCACCTCCGAGCCATACAAGACTTGCCTTCGCCGCAGAATTTGAAGCAGCTACAGAGTGTGCTGGGAAAAATCACTTACTACCATAAATATGTGCGCCACGCCTCTTCCATTTCAGCTCCGCTTCATCGCTTACGCCGTAAAGGTGTTCCGTTCGTCTGGACGACGGCATGCGAACGCGCCTTTCGCCAGTTGACATCGGCGTTGCTTTCCAATACTTGCCTTACGCAATTCGATCCCCAGAAACCCCTTTTGTTGATGGTAGATGCATCGGATTTCGGGATCGGTGCTGTGCTTGCGCACAAACATGGATCGCATGATCGCCCTATTGCCTTTGCGTCCAAATTGCTCTCGTCTGCGCAAAGAAATTATTCACAGATAGAGAAAGAAGCTTTGGCTTTCGTATTTGGTGTTACTAAGTTTCATGATTTCTTGTATGGTCGTCACTTTACCATCATCACAGACCACAAACCCTTGACGTCGCTTTTTCATCCGAACAAGCCTGTACCTCCACGTACAGCGCAGAAATTCATTCGCTGGTCTATTTTCCTCTCGCAGTACCGCTACGATATCTTGTATCGGTCCTCTGCTAAGCACGGAAACGCCGATGCGTTGTTCCGTTTGCCTGTTGCTGAGGATAGAGCATTAGATTCTTCCGAACTTGCTTGCATGTTCATTGATGCGGAAACCGATGACGTGGTCGAATCGTTTCCGATTGATTTTCGTCGTGTAGCTACAGCCACAGCTGCTGACCCTGTCCTTGCTACCGTTCTGCGTTTTGTTGCTACGCAATGGCCCTTGTCAAAGTCACGGATCGAGGATCCGTTGGTTCGCCAATTTTTTGCTCACAGGGAGAGACTTTTTGTACCACGTGGTGTTTTGCTGTTGCGTTCTGATAATGATCAGTCCAGGGTCGTGGTCCCACGTTCGTTACAGTCCTCTGTCTTCCGGCTTCTCCACCAAGGACATTGGGGTATAGTGAGAACGAAACAACTTGCTCGTCAGCACTGTACTTGGTTCGGAATCGATGCCGCGATTACGAATATGTGCTCTTCTTGCATGGCGTGTGCCGAACAACAATCCACCCCACCGCGGAAATTCTTTGCATGGCCGAAAGCCACTTCCCCTTGGCAACGCTTCCACATCGATTTTGCTGGTCCATTCTGGAATGCTCGATGGTTGGTTGTGGTAGATTCATTTAGTAATTTTCCTTTTGTTGTCAGGATGTCTTCCACGACGTCATCTGCCACCATCCAAGCGTTATCCGCTATCTTTTGCATTGAAGGTCTTCCACAGACTATTGTTTCCGACAATGGCCCACAATTCATGTCCGCAGAATTTCAGTCATTCCGCAAGGCCAATGGTATTCAAAATCTGACATCCGCGCCGTTTTCGCCTCAGTCAAACGGTGCCGCTGAACGATTGGTGCGGACTTTCAAGTCACAGATGTTGAAGTTCAAAGAGTCGCATTCTCGGGAGGACATATTAGAACATGGTTCGTGCCTGTGGACTTGCGGCAGTACACATCCCCCCTCTTCTCCCCCCCCCCTTCCCAACACATCATATTCTATGCTGATGCCTTTTAATGATCACAACCATTGGTGAATCATATCCATTGCACTCTCATTTGTACATGAGTCACATTTTTCGAAGCTATCCTCTAAAGACCCCAACAGCAAAACTCCAGCGTGGTTTTAGACAGTCCCACTGCATCTTACAACTTTCTCCTGTAACACGACGTAGTAAAAAAGATAGCAGAAGTAATGAGAGTGGTGTTTATTATCAGCAAAATTAGGAAGTCTCCACATCATACAGGAACTGGAAGAAGAACAGGATTTTGCTACTGAATTTCAGTGTGTCACCATACTACACACAGGTATTGCAGTCCAAAGGAGATGTGCATCCCTCAGGGTTCATTCATGCCTCTCACCCAAACATTCCCTCCATTCTTGTTATTTTGCACCATCCAATAGAGAAAAACTATGAACAATAAAAACTCTGCTAACATCACCCAGAAGAGAACTCAATAACAAATTACCGCATCCCTCTCTTCCAATATATCAGAAACAAATACTGTCTTCTTACGGACATCGAGCATACGTGACGATCCTATTAAATATACAGGTATTGGTCCACTTGAGCTGTTGGCCAGTGATTGAAGTGGAAAGTACTGTCACCCATAATATAGGAGGACCGTATTCCTCATACCATGAACTTCAAGACAGGGGTCCCTATGTTGTTCTTTCATAAGCAGTTTGATACATGGTTTTTTTCTGCTGTAACACGTCCAAGCAGTGTATGACTACAGCTTTGTACACCACCATACATTTTATTTTTCCACCACGACTTCAAGGTCTGTGTCAGGTGCTAAACCGAAATTAACACATTTTGGTCCATTAGCTCTCACATGGTGTGTGAACTATGCTGCTCCCACTACACACAGGATGGTTGAAATAAAAGACAGAGGCTGTGTTTCTTATTAACAAAAATGTGAAGACACCACAGCATATGGAAACTGGAAGAGTTTTCGAAATTGTGGAGTATTTCCAAATGGTTGGCTGAAGGTGATGACCTCTTCATTCAATTTCATCTTTCACAGTGATGGTGTAGCAGATGTCTAGGTGTTCTAGTTTGAAAAGATCAAGAGCATTGATTCCTTATAATGCAGCCATATTTGAGATCACTGTTTTGGTGCTGGTCATCCCTGGACAGTGTTGCTCCCTGTAGAGGCAGGGTAATGGAGGAGCAAGGCCATTTTCCTATTGTGGGTTGCCTGCCTTGGGGGCAAGTACACCTTCAGGGTCAATCTTGTTGTTCTGCCCCATGTCAGCCATTAACCTGTTGTTCTCTTTTTACTGACTGGTCCTTAACCTACTGTTATATGCCACTTTATACCAAACTGATATTCCATCTACCCCTCCCCTGCAAATTTCTGGACAAATTTTTGAATTTTGTTTTCTTGAATGGGGTTTGTCAGCCACTTTTGTTTGTCACCTACCCCTCTGAGAAATCCAAGAAACCCTGGCCCACTTTTGATAACAAGTTAACTGATTAATTAATTAAATTGATCAAAAAATTTTCGGAAAGTAGGATACTGCGCCACTTTCTGTATTCATGAGGTGTTTCAAGTTGTTGAAATAGCCCACCTCCCACTACATCAAATTGATTGAGTAATTAATTAAATTGATATCCTTCAGTTTTCCTTGGTGGATACTCGAAATATTGTTTTATTGCCATGAAATCGACTGCAGTGTGTGGAATATTGATTAAACAATTTATGGGATACGAGCCGGTGTGTGGAATTACAGCACTTTTTTGTTCCAAAACACATAATTACATTGTCACACATTGCGCTAAATACAGGGTGTTACAAAAAGGTACGGCCAAACTTTCAGGAAACATTCCTCACACACTAAGAAAGAAAATATGTTACGTGGACATGTGTCCGGAAACGTTTACTTTCCATGTTAGAGCTCATTTTGTTACTTCTCTGCAAATCACATTAATCACGGAATGGAAACACACAGCAACAGAACGTACCAGCGTGACTTCAAACACTTTGTTACAGTAAATGCTCAAAATGTCCTCCGTTAGCGAGAACACATGCATCCACCCTCCGTCGCATGGAATCCCTGATGTGCTGATGCAGCCCTGGAGAATGGCGTATTGTATCACAGCCATCCACAATACGAGCACGAAGAGTCTCTACATTTGGTACCGGGGTTGCGTAGACAAGAACTTTTAAATGCCCCCATAAATGAAAGTCAAGAGGGGTGAGGTCAGGAGAGCGTGGAGGCCATGGAATTGGTCCGCCTCTACCAATCCATCGGTCACCGAATCTGTTGTTGAGAAGCGTACGAACACTTCGACTGAAATGTTCAGGAGCTCCACCGTGCATGAACCACATGTTGTGTCGTACTTGTAAAGTCACATGTTCTAGCAGCACAAGTAGAGTATCCCGTATGAAATCATGGCGGAGAATCGAGGAAGTACAGTACATACTGACGAAACTAAAATGAGCTCTAACATGGAAATTAAGCGTTTCCGGACACATGTCCACACAACATCTTTTCTTTATTTGTGTGTGAGGAATATTTCCTGAAAGTTTGGCCGTACCTTTTTGTAACACCCTGTATATTATATCTGGAGATCATGCCTTACTGTCTACTGGGCTGCACCATGCGTTGTTTGCTAGAGTGCTTCACATCACGCAGTAGTCGAGATGTTGCAAGTAGCAAAATGATCAGTCTTGCGCTAATCCCCCTGAACAAAAGCATACTTCCTATTTCACAGGAAATACCCCTGCCCTCCTCCTCCCTGGCACATTTTCTTTCTTTACTGCATACCAATCACACCATGTGGAGCTGGCTGCAGACCAGATACCACACTGCCTTCCTCCCTAGAACACTTAACACACTTTTGTGGGAAACATGCCAACCAACCCATTTTTGTGGCGCACTTGATGCACTTTTTGCAGGAAATAACCCAGCCTTTCTCCCTGGCACACTTTCTTTCTGGCGTAGTTGCAGGAAATATTCCAGCCTTTCACTTGTCATTCAACATAAAAGGCTTCAGAAGTTATCCGAAATACTGCTGAAGACAGTAAATTAATTGACTAATTAATTTCCTATTACATGACCCTGGTGTAGGGGATGTAAGATGGGTGCAGTAGCTCACTGGTTCCACTTGCAGTCAGCCCCTGGAAGAAGAAGAAGAACCATGAAGCATAAACAGCAGCAGTCGAGGTCCTCATCTGCCTCTCCATCGCAGAAGAAGCATTAAATGAAGAACTCATTTCATTCCGTTGCTACTATTCCTGTTATCTGTCAAGTTCCCTTTCTTCGTTTAACTCCATATTACTGTCTGTGTGAGAGTTATTGTTTCTTCTTCTTCTTCCTCATCTTTGTTCAGCGGCCTCTGATGTGTCCAGACCATCAGTGGCATCCAGAGAATCTGGCCCAGCTGCTGCCACCATCGGCTCATTGAGACCTACAGGAATCTGTGGCTTGTCAGGACCAGCAGCAGTAGCAGCACCGTGGGATGGTGTGGCACGTCTGACCAGCATGTTGGAGCAGGACTACAGGATGCTATTATCCATCCCACTCATTGATTTAGACACCCAGCAAGCCTTGATTCCCAGAAGCATGGTGCTGTGGACCCTACACCACAGTAGGTCAGTAGTGGTCTCCAACAGATGCACCGTCCCAGAATATTTCCGTGTTACTACAAGGACAGAGTGTTTATGTGGTGGATGAGAAGTTGCTGATTCCTCCGAGTGCTCTACTGATTTTCACTTCAGCATATAATTTAACAGCTAGCGGTTCAAAGCCCCTAAATATTGGTATAGAAGCCTCAGTGGACAGTGACTGGCGTGTTGTGCTACAGATTGAAAATGCATCGAGAGGTGTTAAACTGCAGTTTATGGAGTTAGAATGGTATGGACTGTATCATGCAGAACACTACATCAATCATCAGATGACCTTCGAGTATTCTCCACCTCCACACTTTTACCGTGCTGGGCTGACGCTATCTATAACATCACTGTATGATGGTGTGAGCCGGCCGCGGTGGTCTCGCGGTTCTAGGCGCGCAGTCCGGAACCGTGCGACTGCTACGGTCGCAGGTTCGAATCCTGCCTCGGGCATGGATGTGTGTGATGTCCTTGGGTTAGTTAGTTTTAAGTAGTTCTAAGTTCTAGGGGACTGATGAGCACAGCAGTTGAGTCCCATAGTGCTCAGAGCCATTTGAACCATTTTTGATGGTGTGACACTCATGGTGAGATTTGGAGGTTGATCGATTTATCTACAACAGGCAAACTTTACAAACTTGTTTGTCTAGCGGATGGTGCTATTCGTTGTGCTGGGAAGACTGAAAATTGGGCTGCCGTGTGTTCAAAGTGTTCAAACTGTGTATAAATACATTGTGAACTATGTCCATGTCCGTACAAATAGTGTACATGCAGATGGTTTACAACATTGTATTAATATGATGTCAAAAGAAGAAGCTACAGTAGCACCTATCAGTTTGAGAGAATCATTTGCGGAATGTACTGCATACAAGAAACAGTTGCTCTGGAAACACTGTAAACAATTAATAAGATATTTTTGTTTTTGATGTAATTCAGTCTACGGATTAATGCTGAAATGTAAATAAAATATATATAATCGCAAATCTTTGAGGTTCTTTTTATTTAACTACCTCGTCATTTTATGATGTAAGGTATAGCCATTGTAGCTCAGTCGGTAAGATGATTGCACTACAGTGGCTACATATATTATTATTATTATTATTATTACTAGCTTTAATTTTTTTATATAAAAGCCTATTGCACGCCAAAACCTGACATAATCAACATCATGGCCGGGTGGGTGAAGCATCAGGACTTTTTTGGGAGTGACTGGTAATGTTTTGCAGCAAAAGAAAACCGGAAGAAGAAGAAGAAGAAGAAGATGGAGAAGAAAGTAACATAATAATGAAATTGTACGTCCATCCAACTATGGCAAGACAAATGTTATCATGTCACTACTAACACACCCGGATGGTGTCCGCTTTGAACATGTATCTTTGGGTGTTGATTGTGTAACATGCAAACAGTCAAATTTCCCCGTCTGGAAATGTAAATCCTAATACAGTGATCGTATTTGACGATATTGTTCTGGAAAACCAAGACAAAATTCTAAAATATTTCTGTTTTGTTCGTCATGCGGGTATTGACATATTTTATTTGAGTCAGACACCTTCCACAGTCCTGAAACAGTTGGTGAGGGATAATGCAGATCTCATTGTATCTTTCAGACAAGACAATCTGACTCCAAAACACATTTACCAGACACATGTAGGAACTGACATGTCATTCAGTGAGTTTGTAAAGATATGTGAAGATTGCTGGTCCCATATACGTGAGAAGTGAGGATTGCCTTGCCTTCACCTACGTAGTTTCAACTACTTTTCTAGGTCATCAAGCTACCCACGTCCCATACAAGCAGATCATCGTAAATAGGAATATTTTTCTTTGTATTTATTTTTGGCAAGGTAGAGATAATCTGAAAACAAATACTCTTGTACAAAATTTTGATGTGCTTCTGCATATACGTTTATACACCGAAAACAACTATTTCTTAATTTTTGCTTAGTGCGATTTAATAACATCCACCTTAATTTGTATCTTATAATTTAAATCTACATTGGACTCCTCTAATTCTTTCTCCAACCAGTAAACTGACAGGCAGAAAGAAGGAATGTTCTCGAATTCCGAAACTCATCTCAATTTTTTCCTGTAAACTATGTCTCTTATGACTTTAACCGTTAGCTCTGTTCCTCCTAGCAGTTGTTATAGACGAGAGCATTCGGAAGTTTCAATTTTGCCCCTTACTTCTTTCTTAATAATGTTGTTATAGCACTCCACATCTTCCTGGGTGTACGCTACCGGATCTTCTGCGGCACATTTTTGAGGAATTTCCGTAAAGAACTTCATGTTTACAACTTTTGTAAATGAGTGGTCGTTAAATGTCGTTATACCGCCTGCCTTAAGTTCTGCAGACAGTTGTTTCTTTGCTAAATGCACAACATTCAGCGCAGCACACTTAGATGTAATGTAGCCACCCTCTTTAAGAAGATGCAGTGGGGAAGAAAGCTTTACAAACAGGTTTTTTCGTTTGTCGCAAATGACAGTCTGTCTCGCACCCACGGACACCTTGTACACAAAATAGCACAACTGGGCTAGGGGTTTACAGTTTAATTGCAAGTACAACCAAATTTAGAATGTATGAGCGGAAGACCACGTGATCGGAAGTGCCGCATCTTGGATATTTTGAGTAGAAAAGAAGGCTTGACATCCGTGTCAACATGGATTCCTCCAAAGTGCTTAACATGACTCAGCTATTGGGGAGGATGGGACTAACCGACTAACGCTTTGGTTTATGGTCTCTACTGGAGAACCTGGGCAATCTTGTTTCTCTCTCTGGCAACATAAATTACACTGGAAATTTTACGCTCCTTAGTAAGAAGAATTTAAATGTTCCTACTCCTACTGCAGAACCGTTTTGCGAGAACATTATGGTAATTAAAATCTGTGACCACGTGGACTGTCAGAATAAGTTAGAGAAGGGCGATTTGTAATGTTAAAGAAGGAGATGTGAGGCTGATTTAACTGTTACCTTCGTAGTAAATTCTCCAAGTTCGTCACTGCAAGACATTGTGTCAAGGCGAAGTTACCATTTCTCCTACATGGGAATGACAGTGTGACAGGAAGAGGAATACTGGATAAAATCAACAAGGAAGCACTGGAAACCATTTCGAAGAAATATAAAAATCCTCTGGCTACACCGTATAAAGTGACGTTAAAATAGATGTTCCAATGGAAAAACTGCTTGGGATATTGCAACGGCTAAATGTAGACGACTATTGCCTCATGGATTTGGACATAACGCAAGATCTCGCCGAGATTTTTAATAAAATCGAGATGTGTGTCTACCTAATATCGAACCACGACTTTAGCATGGAAGGAGACCGCCAGGGAAACAGCAATGTGATTGTGGACAGCGATAAGACTGCTGGAATAGGCTGTTTAAGGTGGATGACCTCCAGCTGTAGAGTAAAGATGTATAACAAATTTATATATCAAATCACATGCCAGGTGTGAACACAGTTAACGGTAACCACGTTACAGATTTTATAAAGTATCCAGACATGCGACTACGAGATATTTTTACGTCCTCCTTTGGTTAACAACATGGTATTAGCAGACTGGAGGCTACAATATGCAACTACAAAATGGAACGTGCATTGGACCCTGTGCAAGACTGTTTAAGTGTTTTAAATTTTAACAAAGGTTATTTACAATATGCTCCAGTGTACTCTGTGACAATCACATCCATGTGGTGTCAGTTAACTAATAACTTGCAGAACAGCTGCTGTATGGTGTTTAACAACGTCCTGCAGTTTGTCTCTTGGGGTGATAAGAACACCCGAAAACTGACTGGTGTGCAAATAAGTCTGCTAGACTCTCAAGAACGAAAAAAGCTTATATGTCATGCGCTGTCTGCATACAGTTTTAATTATCTACCTGTAAACTCTGGAGAGGTTCTTAACACTGATTCCAACAAAGACAATATAAGCATCACACAGAAGTGCTATATTAAAGCAGAAGGAACATATTTCTCCCAACCCAAGGCATTGTTCTCTACAATACAGTCGGATACACAGGTACATATCGCCGAATTAGGACTGGTACCCACAAGTCTTAAGGAAAAGAACCAATGTGTCGAACAGACTTACGCCACTCCCAATTAAAGAAATTATGCCTTTAAGTGCAGTTAATGTGGTGTGTGTACGAAAAACGAAACTGAAAATGCAACAGATCGAAGTTAAAAAACAAAAACTAGAGCACATGGCGAAGACAACTGCAATAAAGGAAGAATATTAACTGAACTGGAAAAAGACGAAAGTATTGAAAATTGACAGGAAAAGCTTAGATACTGCTTTAAACATAATGTGACGCGAAAACTGGCTACCACTGGGTAGTATAAAATATCTGCATTTATTGTTAATAGCAATGTTAAGTGGCCTTATGTTGGAGTTCTGAGCGAAAAAGATGGATGGACGCACATTTACTACATTAAAGGACACACGAAAAAAACTGTTTTTAAAGCCCTATTCTCACCTGGATCTGCTTGAAAGGAATGGTTACAATGTATGTAAGTGTGCTGGGCTGGGTTTTGTGCATATAGCAACAGAACAACCGTTTGCAGAGCTTAAAATCGACAGCACAACGAGATTTAATGACCACTCACTTGCAAAAGTTGTAAACTTAAATTTCGGTACAGAAATTCCGCAGAAATGTGCGGCATAAGAGCTGGTAACCTATATGCAGGAAGATGTAGAGTGTTGTATCAACAGTATTATATGCAAGAAGGGCCAACAGCGCCTTCCGGTGGTGGTGTTGTGAAGTACCTCAGTAGGTCTCTAGACCTCAAGGAGAAAACACTGGATACAGCCACTGTCTAGTGCTGGATCAATGGCAACTCAAATTATTTAAATAAACAGTATACCTCACTGTATACAAAATAAAGACTTACTTCCATCCTATCTGGCAGCCCAGCACAGAGTCCTTTTCCCACTAATTCCAGATGGGGGAGGGTGGGAATGGGAAAGGGGGAGGGGAGGGTAGAGGGGAGTGGGGGAGGGCCAACAGCGCCCTCTGGTGGTGGTGTTGTGAATTGGGTCAGTTGGCCTTTGGACCTCAAGGTAAATATACAAAATTTGAAACTCCTGTCAATAAATTTGAATTTCCCACCTAAATTTCAATTTCCCGCCATTTCAAGTGGTGGGGGTTGAGATGGAAGGGGAAGGGAGAGGTGAAAGGAGGGGAAGGGTGGGGAGGGGAAGGGAAGGGCGGGGAGGGGAAGGGCGGGGAGGGGAGCGGTGGGTGGAGCAGTGTGGGGAGGGGAGGGGAATGGGACCCACGTGCCAGCTGGAGAAAACCCATGACATCATCAGGGGCTGATGGACGGGGGAGGAGGGAATGTGAATATGAATGCGTGCAAATCGCACTAACAAATGGTAACTATTCGTGGTGTCTAACATCACAGTCTTCTTTGGTTTTGGATCGAGCAAAGGAATGGGCTTCTATTCCCCCACAGACATTCAGACACGTCTTTGAAAGAGCTCCCAGCAGAGTTAATGCCATCATAAAGGCGAATAGTTAACATCCCCATATTACTATCCACTAACAGATGTCCTGATACGTTTGATGAGACATTGGATAAAGAGGAAGAGTACTGTCCTAAATCAATACTCTATAAATGCTTTTACACACCAGAATGGCTCTTTCACTCTCTAGCTCTAGCAGTTTGTGCTGTTTGTTGCACTTCGCTTTGACGTAGCTGATAACTATGAACCAGGAATGTAAGTACCAGGCAGAGCGCGCTGTGAGGAACTGCGAGCGGTCCACTAACGAGCTGCGCAGTCTTCCCTAATAGCCGCGGAATGCATTGCGCCAAATCCCGCCTATCTTGGCGCCGTCAATCGATACTGTAATTCATGAATACTTAATGTGGAAAGGCAGCAGCAATACGTGGGCTTAGCGGCGCCGCTAGCTATACCGTGTCGAAACACGCCAGCTATTCACCCTACATGGCGCCCAATTCAGTCCCAAGTTATTAACCTGCTTCGCAACAAATCAACTGTGAGCTTCATAATTTTGGTACGGTTAGGTACTACTCTCTCTACACTCTTTCTGTAGTAAAGCACATTTGCCGGCCAGACGATACGTGGAATACAGGGTAAAAATATTCATAATTACTGTTGTGCGTCATTTTCTACCAGACTAATGAATTCTTTCGAGGTTCTGGAAAACGTTTTTAGAACAATTCTTGTTTTTTAAGTAAAACTATAAATGAACTTAGCCCATGAGTTTGAGAAATATGACCAAATGTGGTTTGAGTCCACACAGATAGAAAATTAAACCAATGACAACGAGGATAAGAAGTAGAGTGAAAAACAAGAGTTAATGTAGGATATAAAAAGCTGCTGGCAATACATAGGTATGAAGTAGATTATTGCTTAATCTCGCTTTACGATGAAGTCAATAGGGACTGATTCCTGACCCAGATGGGTGCAAAAGTACCTGTTTCCGTTTCAAAAGAATTGTGCCTCCATTCGCAACAGCTGATTCTGGGAAACCACGGTAAAAACTAAATCTGGACCGCTATCTACAACAAACTAAAACCCTTCTCTTCTTGATAGCAATTCAGTGTCGTAATCACCATGCCACCTCCATTAATGTGTAGATAAAATACGTATTCTGGAAATACGAATATCTGACTGGATGCTACTATATTCAGATTTCTTATTTCCAGGAGAGATTTTGACTTATCCAGAGATTCACTGGCTACACTGTAGAACCTAGTTTCAGAAAACTCCTACAGATTTGAGGAAGTTAATTCAAAGTAGCTAAACTAATACTGTCGTTTAGAGCTTTTCTGGTAAATAAATACTGATGAATCTGAGTAGAAAAGTATCGTATGACCATTTGCATATAATATCTAATCAGAAATGTGTGTCTCGACTGGTCAGGATAGTCATGTGTCACATGAGATATAACTTTCGATTGATTCTTCGTCTGTAATGGTGCAAACGCCCTGCAACGTCATCCTCAGACCCCACGACGCTGCAGACAGCAAGACGTTGAAGCATGCGGAAGATAAAGGCCACAGCTGAGAAGTTCATGTGAGATATAAGGTGTGTTAATGATGTCACGTCGGCACCAAATTTCACCACAATTCTTCCCAGCGCCATCGTGGAGGTGTCAGGCAATTGGAAGGACGTCACACCTCCTCCCACCCACATTTCAACCTTCTTTTGGCGCCTCTGCTATGGAGATCAAAATCGCGACGCCTGGCCCTCAGGAGGTGGCATAAAAGATATCAATGAAACGACGCCGTTCCTCAGGATGTATATATTCTCACACATTTCGAGGTCAAAAACTCCGCCTAAGTTGTGGCGAAAGGGTTGCCTGCCCTCAGGCACACATAATTTCAAACCTTTACGAACATTTTTTCGCTGAAAACCCAAACAAAGTGATGGAAGGAAAAGAAATTGTCGCTTTCTACGTTTTCGCTGTTCATGCAGTAAAACTGCCGAATGTAGCATTCCAGTTTAATTTATTACTTCTTTACTATTAACTCTGTTCGTAACACATCTTGCAGACAGTATACACATATACCACACAATGTGCCAGAAAATTATATTACTGTAATATACATAGTTAAGGAGATATAGAATCATAAACACTGAGATGTGTGAGAATGAAAGAACACGACGATATTCGCTCAAGATACATGTAACATATGTGTGCAAATATGTTTAAAATATGTTAAACATATGTGAAACATACTTGACAAACACGTACGCATTCAAATCTACATGTAAAATGCTCATCCGTAACCGCTCGAACGATATCACATCTAAAGTACACACATTAGGTCCAATCTGGAAGGAAATACTGTGCGTATAAGAACCACCAGCCTCCTATTGGGGTGGCGCTGATAACGTGGAGAGGGAAGGGGAGGGGGAGGAGATGGACAGGCAGACATGGGGGAAGAGGAGATGGATAGAAATAGAAGGAGGAAATGAACAGAGAAAGGGAAAGAGATGAGATGGACAAAGAGATGGCAGAGGTGGGGATGGACAGAGAAAAGGAGGAGATTGACAGACAGAAGACGGAGGAGGGGGTATACAGTGATAGAGGGGAGGTGGAGATGAAGAGGAAGAGGGGGGACGACATGGACAGGGATAGGGAGAGGAGATGGGATTATAGGGGTGAGGAGGACAGAATGGGGAGGAGGAGATGGTGACTGGGAGGGGGGGGGGGGGCAAGAGGAAATATACTACTGCGAGACCAGAATAAATACTTCCATTGGCAACGTCGGGTACTCAGCTAGTAATGCATAAGCGAAACAAGACGAATACTAAAAATATTGAACATAACTTATTTCAAATACTAGAAATTTCCTCAGCCTCATTTATTTTCTGTGAAAGCTTATAACTCAGTCTCAGTGTATTTGGACGTCCCCAAAATGAAAGCCGCTGCCGCGCTGGAGTGTTTACGTAATGGTTCTGTCTCATGTGGCGTTCTGAAATAATGATATAGAGGAAATCTGGTTGGTCGTTCGTCTTAACAATAGTGCCGTCTGTCACAAAAGGTTCTTTTGAGCGCTTTGTGGCATTAATTTGCGCAGGTCCGCGGTGGGACTTTCTGTTCAGACAACGTTTGCCAAGCGGGATAAGCCGACAGCAGAGTCGTACAAGGACAAGCGTGGCCGCAGACGGCGGCTGTCAAGCAAATACGTCTTCCATCGCATTGCAGTTGCAATAGTAAACGACCTACAGCTTTGTTACGGCTTTAGTGTTGTGTTGTAAACTTACGTGTACGGTGTGACGATTTATTTTTTTCTTAGAATTTCTTAGCGTGAACTTTTCCCAGAAACTATTATTTGCTCCTTGTACTTAAAATGAGCACTTATCTGAATTTTTATCTTCCTTTAACGTCCTGTCGATATTGTATATTTTTACTGTGTAACAATAGTTGCTGTTTATTACATTATTGCAATTACTTATCTAAACGGAACTCTGTGGATGGCCAAGGTTGCCCAACACATGTAAATGACGAAGACCACTGAATGATATGAGTGCAGATGTGCTGTATCACTCCATACACGCAATTTACTACTTATAACACTTATAGCGTTTACCTTTTGATATCTGGCCTAACAAGATTAAGAGATACAGTATGTGGATGTGTAACAGGAAGGGTTATGTAAAGGTGTTGTGCATGGAGATAACGGTCTTCATGATGGAATGTGCCTGCGTTAATCAAACAAGCTAACTTTGAGGAAATTTTAAAACTATATACTACTGATATATACTATATACTCAGTTGGCGGGCTGCAGCAACTGTGAGAGACGTGATGAAGGAGCGACGACATCGCGACTGAGGGCAGATCCGATGCTGTCAGTTCCCCTTCAAGGAGCGACCGAGTTTCAGATTTAACCTGTAAACACCCCACATGATGCCGCAGGGGCTGCAGCAGCTGTTTTTTTTTTTTTTTAATTCGGCGAACATCTTGGATCTTTAAAGGGGCGTTACCCACTCGTTCATACAAATCACGTAGAAGAGATTAATAAAATTCGTAAGTTTTCCTGAAGTCCCTCGCTCGAGCAGTACGGTACGATATTAAGGACTGACGAAGCTTCAGCTTCGTTAAATCTATCCACTAATTCAATAGCGAAAAATAACGATAACAGAGCGGAGGCAACGGTCGCACACTGCAACAACCATATCAAGAAGCACGAGGTGTGAGCTTTCAGCATCTATTGTGCCCGAAACATTTTCTCCGGTTGCCGTTCAAGGTTTACAGTAGCCCCCACAGCACAGTGGTCAGAAAAGGAAACGGGCATAACATCACCCACAAACGTCCTATCACATAAACAATCAGATAAATAAAACCTGTCGATACGACTACAATAGATGGCAGAAAAGAACGTGTATGTAACCAAGGTGGGACAGTTCTGTTCCCATACCTCACGAAAACCAGTTCACTAAATTCTTGATACAAAATATAATTTGGGGACTGATCGCAAGGCACTATAAAAATCGTCACCTAACATGAGACACCGAGGACTGTTGGGCAAAAGATAGACAACCACCTCTTTGTAAAACCGCGATAGCGCCGCTGTGTGACCCAAACCAGACGGTGCATATAAAGCAGCCAAGGCGAGGTCAAAAAGACGACATCCTATCCTCCTACCAGAATCAATTATTTCAAAATGGGCAATGGGAATATCCTTACGAAAGAAAAGGGCGTAACCCATCACACATTCAGAAGCCACAATGAAAACAGTCAGAAATCCAGGGAGAGCAAAACTGGGGAATAAAACTTCCTGTAAAAGTACAATATCAGCGCAGGAATCATAAATAAACTGACGTAACGAACCCAAAGGAAAATCTCGTTAAATTATATTATTATTTGGCGTAATAAAGGTGTAAGCTTGAGTCATCAATTAGATAGAATAAGAGCAGGTGAAAACGGCTACAAAATACGCATCTTTTAAAATCCCTCGAACCTCACAGTTCATCGCCGCATCCATAGACGAACATGAGGAAAGGAGGCTAGTGCCGCGTCCTGCCGCAACTTAATGCTTCTGTTTTTCTTTGCAACCGCACGATCCGGCTGGATTCGTTGTTTACGCTGGCCGTGTGGAAAGTTACCCTTCGCCATCGGCGAGTGGGAGGATAATTCACCGCATCCAAGTCAATCACTGCCGGCCCTGAATCGGAATTGTCTACGCCGGAGGAACCCACAGCGAAAGCGACCGACCCACATCAGCAAGACCGGGCATAACGGGAGACAAGTCATGTGAAACTACCTACGGGTTCAGCTTCTCTAAGAGCAAAGAAGTAGGGCCAGCGTAGGGAGAGTGAGGAAAGGGAACGGGAGCTGCAGTGATTCAACAAATGGAATGAACGGAACAGGCGACAACGGAATGTACAGAAAGTGTTCCCTCCTCTTGAGAGGTGTAGATGAAACATCGGCGGAAATCGGAATGGCACGAGAACCCCTCATCTCAATGCTGGCTCAATAGTCCTGACTTGATCCCTACGAGGTTCAGAGGGGGTGGGGGTGGGGGAGGGGGGGGGGGCAGGACAGGTGAAAAGACATCAGTAGTTTCCTCATCCTGTGTATGGCGCCTCTTACAGTGGATCACTTGTGCATCCGCGTGATGAGCAGACGCATCAAAACCCGTTTGCGGTCGTAACGGCTGAAAATCGCACTCAGTGAAATTCAAATCCACCCGGTGGGCGTCATTAGCAGAAGACTGGCCAGCCCCTGATTCAGTTCTATTGTTAACGAGGTCTGACACCGTTAACTTAACGCCGCTATTTAAAAGAAGCTTGCAAAACAAAAACCGTTCTCAGACAAATAGTACAAAGGTGACCACTCTCGTTACACAAAAAACTCGTCCCCACCTTGCCACTGTATGTAACGTGTATGCGGTAACTACATACTTGTAAATGAGACGGGATATTCTGTTTCACCTGTATTTATACTGAACGAATTCCGCTGTAACATGGAAACCTGTTCTGGCTGGACCATTGTTCAATGTGAATGATGTTAACCTCACCTTACGTAAGCAAAGCGTCTTTAAGGTAAACATTATTTACCTCGGAAGGCTGGTTAAACACAAGGAAATTCGTGTAATCAGTGTCAACGTTCGCAAGGAAAATTGTACTGAGTCATCTCTGTGACGGAAAGGAACCTGGGACCCATGTTAAAGCATTAATTAGTCTGCTTGTAAGGAATTCACAAATTTAACAAAGGACAACATGAAGTTCGGTGTCAAAATACGCTGCGTGTACCTGAACCGAAGTCAAACCAAAATTATCAACAAACCATTCGTCGATTTCCAGAGAAGTTGGCTGCATATGACAGGTCAAATTAAGAAAAGAGAAACTCAACCAACCTTTACGTGGAATAGACCTGGACGCCAAGGAAACAAAAGAAGCTGACAACGCCACTACCAAGTGTACAGTTCAAGGAACATAAAGACAAATTCGACATAGGGTATACACTCAAAAAGCACAATAGTTCACGTGACTTTCAATACTCGTAGCGCCTTGACGGATCAGAAGTAAACAATGTCCTATCCGTACGGCATCGCAACGTAGCTGGCCGCTAGACCACCAGCCATGACACATAATTGTTAATAAGGAGATCTTAAATAAAATCAGTGTTTTAACGAGTGCAGTGAAATGCTAAACAAGGAAACAATACTAGAAACCATGACAATCCGTATAAAGTATATGTGGTACATGCAAGACTTGCTCACAAAGTAACTGATAGCGTTATGTGCCTGCCGGAGTGGCCGTGCGGTTCTGGGCGCTACAGTCTGAAGCCGAGCGACCGCTACGGTCGCCGGTTCGAATCCTGCCTCGGGCATGGATGTGTGTGTTGTCCTTAGGTTAGTTAGGTTTAATTAGTTCTATGTTCTAGGCGACTGATGACCTCAGAAGTTAAGTCTCATAGTGCTCAGACCCATTTCAACCATTTGATAGCGTTATGTGAGACAGAATAACAAACAAAAGCCCGCATCTCGTGGTCGTGCGGTAGCGTTCTCGCTTCCCACGCCCGGCTTCCCGGGTTCGATTCCCGACGGGGTCAGGGATTTTCTCTGCCTCGTGATGGCTGGGTGTTGTGTGCTGTCCTTAGGTTAGTTAGGTTTAAGTAGTTCTAAGTTCTAGGGGACTTATGACCACAGCAGTTGAGTCCCATAGTGCTCAGAGCCATTTGAACCATTTTTGAACAAACAAAAATCCAATTAAGAAACCACACAACGTTCTGAAACGTGTACATCTAAGACAAAATAAACTAACTATGTCTTGCATAATGCTGAAAACCACTCAGCTAATAAGCTAGGTGGTCTTATTTTTCATCCAAGCAGACCGAATCTTCCAAGGCATTTATATTCCAGTTGTGTGAATGTTTGTGCTGTCATTCCGCCGGTAACCACGCTTTCTGCACTGCACTAATTTGGTAGCCTGTGTTGGTTATTCCATTTGACGTGACCGTAGAAGCTACTGAAAGCAAGACATAACCAAAGATAATCTATCCCAGTCGTTACGGTAGGAAGAGACCTCTTCGTGTTCTCTCGAATCAGGTACTTCCTGTAGTAGCAAACTTTTTTCGTTAGTTATGACTTGGTGCTGCTTATATCACCGAACCTTCTCTCCACAGTCATGTGATTTACAGATGTTTACCCGGAACACCTCTACATAAAAAATTTTGTTTTTGCCGCTACCGTCGCAATGTTTCCGTTAACAGTGTAGTGTTAAGCCCCACATGTACTCAGTAAATAGCTTCTCGATAGTGGTCAGACTTTCGGCTACAGTGCTCTTCATTGTGCTCCTGCCTGTAGTCGTTTACCTATCACAAGGGTGAAAGGGACTCTGAACGTATAATTTGACATCTGCTGCAAGCGTTGTCATGATACAGCAGCTAACAAGCCACCGACCATTTTTCCTGACTCCATCCCTGTCTGACTTGACCTCAACATAACACAGACCTTCTGGAGGCTCAGAACAAGATAAGTCTGATCACGTCACAGCCAAGTGAGAAACTAAAATACGAAAATTAGATGTTCATATCAGGGTGTTCAACTTTTATTTAATGCTGTCCTAATATTTTATTTCACGATTAAAAATGTTGAAATTTTCCCTCATGCTGAGAATTTACTTATTTGAGGCAATGAAAAACTTACAGAATGGTCGTCACATGAGACTGCAGTAGGTCGGAAAGACAACAGCGGCTTGAGTAGGCGAGCCTTCCATACTACCAGAAACAAAGACACGTTGCGGCGTTCAGCAGACAACTATACAAAAATGCTTGATGGTAGATGACTGCATCACTGGTTAAAAGTGTGTGTGTAAGCTCATAAAAGGCAGTCTTTGCATCACGTTACTTAACTAGAAACTCAGTTTCCATATATGGTATTTAACATATCCAAAATTTTCACAAAATCTGTATTTACGACGTAGTAGTATGTGAACTAAAAATTGTTGTTTATGCCTATAAAAATTCTGTAATATTCAAGTGCTAAAATAACTGGCCTCACTTAATTTTCCCATCCCAAATGCATTGTACGTGACGAAATAAGTATTTATTTCGTCTGAAGATTATTTTCCTATATTTCTTTTATATCATACTAATTTCGAGTTGCAATCTTTCCATTTCATTCTGTGTACAGAGTAAGCAACTCTTAAGTTCTCGTGGCGACAAAAGAAAGTTATATGACGACCTAGGTGATAGAGAATCATTTAAGACAAACAACAGTGATTGTTCACGGACGGTATTTACTAACTGCGTAAACAAGCGCCGCATGTGCATACTACCACCACTCCCGTTATTTGTGCAATTGTATGAATAGTAACCGATTACAACGTCAATGATATCAAGAGACGCGCAATAGTGACACAATGCAAGCGGACAATTTTAATCAGTCGTTTGAGTCCCTTGACTAAATTCAACTTTGTGCTCTTTTATTTTCTTCGTTAAGTGGTGCCAAATTATATTCAATAACAGCTGTAGCTAAACGTTTTTATGCCTATAACGAAATAGCTGAACATTTCAGTCCATCAGTACGTTGACTTCATCACCACTTCTTACTATAGTAATTAAAAAACGATGAATAGTTTTGCTGGCGCTATATGGAGACATTTAAAGAGTAGTTACTTAATCAATGCATGCAAAAGCAAGTTCTTTTTTATCTTTGCTATGTCCGACAGAGTCTCTTGCAAAATACGTTGTCATTTCGAACAACTCGCTCAATCCACCAACTTCCCACATAAAACACAACACCACATACAGAGCTAACTTTCCGTCAAAACAGAACCTTCTTGATTTTTTACTCTTGGTCTTTCACTTTCACAGTGATAGAAAGTGAGGATTATTTTAAGTTCTAGTGATACTTAAGTGTTGTTGTTGTTGTGGTCCTCAGTCCTGTGACTGGTTTGATGCAGCTCTCCATGCTACTCTATCCTGTGCAAGCTTCTTCATCTCCCAGTACCTACTGCAACTTACATCCTTCTGAATCTGCTTAGTGTATTCATCTTTTGGTCTCCCTCTACGATTTTTACCCTCCACGCTGCACTCCAATGCTAAATTTGTGATCCCTTGATCCCTCAAAACATGTCCTACCAACCGATCCCTTCTTCTAGTCAAGTTGTGCCACAAACTTCTCTTCTCCACAATCCTATTCAATAACTCCTCATTAGTTACGTGATCTACCCACCTTATCTTCAGCATTCTTCTGTAGCACCACATTTCGAAAGCTTCTATTCTCTTCTTGTCCAAACTGGTTATCGTCCATGTTTCACTTCCATACATGGCTACACTCCATACAAATACTTTCAGAAACGACTTCCTGACACTAAAATCTATACTCGGTGTTAACAAATTTCTCTTCTTCAGAAAAGATTTCCTTGCCATTGCCAGTCTACATTTTATATCCTCTCTACTTCGACCATCATCAGTTATTTTACTCCCTAAATAGCAAAACTCATTTACTTCTTTAAGCGTCTCATTTCCTAATCTAATCCCCTCAGCATCACCCGATTTAATTTGACTACATTCCATTATCCTCGTTTTGCTTTTGTTGATGTTCATCTTATATCCTCCTTTCAAGACACTGTCCATTCCGTTCAACTGCTCTTCCAAGTCCTTTGCTGTCTCTGTCAGAATTACAATGTCATCGGCGAACCTCAAAGTTTTTACTTCTTCTCCATGAATTTTAATACCTACTCCGAATTTTTCTTTTGTTTCCTTTACTGCTTGCTCAATAGACAGATTGAATAACATCGGGGACAGGCTACAACCCTGTCTCACTCCTTTCCCAACCACTGCTTCCCTTTCACGCCCCTCGACTCTTATAACTGCCATATGGTTTCTGTACCAATTGTAAATACCCTTTCGCTCCCTGTATTTTACCCCTGCCACCTTCATAATTTGAAAGAGAGTATTCCAGTTAATGTTGTCAAAAGCTTTCTCTAAGTCTACAAATGTTAGAAACGTAGGTTTGCCTTTTCTTAATCTTTCTTCTAAGATAAGTCGTAAGGTTAGTATTGCCTCACGTGTTCCAACATTTCTACGGAATCCAAACTGATCTTCCCCGAGGTCCGCTTCTACCAGTTTTTCCATTCGTCTGTAAAGAATTCGCGTTAGTATTTTGCAGCTGTGACTTATTAAACTGATAGTTCGGTAATTTTCACATCTGTCAACACCTGCTTTCTTTGGGATTGGAATTATTATATTCTTCTTGAAGTCTGTGGGTATTTCGCTTGTCTCATACATCTTGCTCACCAGATGGTAGAGTTTTGTCATGACTGGCTCTCCCAAGGCCATCAGTAGTTCTAATGGAATGTTGTCTACTCCCGGGGCCTTGTTTCGACTCAGGTCTTTCAGCGCCCTGTCAAACTCTTCACGCAGTATCTTATCTCCCATTTCATCTTCATCTACATCTTCTTCCATTTCCATAATATTGTCCTCAAGTACATCGCCCTTGTATAAACCCTCTATATACTCCTTCCACCTTTCTACATTCCCTTCTTTGCTTAGAACAGGGTTGCCATCTGAGCTCTTGATATTCATACAAGTGGTTCTATTCTCTCCAAAGGTCTCTTTAATTTTCCTGTAGGCAGTATCTATCTTACCCCTAGTGAGACAAGCCTCTACATCCTTACATTTGTCCTCTAGCCATCCCTACTTAGCCATTTTGCACTTCCTGTCGATCTCATTTTTGAGACGTTTGTATTCCTTTTTGCCTGCTTCATTTACTGAATTTTTATATTTTCTCCTTTCATCAATTAAACTCAATATTTCTTCTGTTACCCAAGGATTTCTATTAGCCCTCGTCTTTTTACCTACTTGATCCTCTGCTGCTTTCACTACTTCATCCCTCAGAGCTACCCATTCTTCTTCTACTGTATTTCTTTCCCCCATTCCTGTCAATTGTTCCATTATGCTCTCCCTGAAACTCTCTACAACCTCTGGTTATTTCAGTTTATCCAGGTCCCGTCTCCTTAAATTCCCACCTTTTTGCAGTTTCTTCAGTTTCAATCTGCAGTTCATAACCAATAGATTGTGGTCAGAATCCATATCTGCCCCTGGAAATGTCTTTCAATTTAAAACCTGGTTTCTAAATCTCTGTCTTACCATTATATAATCTATCTGATACCTTTTAGTATCTCCAGGATTCTTCCAGGTATACTACCTTCTTTTATGATTCTTGAACGAAGTGTTAGCTATGATTAAGTTATGCTCTGTGCAAAATTCTACAAGGCGGCTTCCTCTTTCATTTCTTCCCCCCAATCCATATTCACCTACTATGTTTCCTTCTCTTCCTTTTCCTACTGACGAATTACAGTTACCCATGACTATTAAATTTTCATCTCCCTTCACTACCTGAATAATTTCTTTTATCTCGTCATACATTTCATCAATTTCTTCATCATCTGCAGAGCTAGTTGGCATATAAACTTGTACTACTGTAGTAGGCATGGACTTTGTGTCTATCTTGGCCACAATAATGCGTTCACTATGCTGTTTGTAGTAGCTAACCCGCACTCCTATTTTTTTATTCATTATTAAACCTACTCCTGCATTTCCCCTATTTGATTTTGTATTTATAACCCTGTAATCACCTGACCAAAAGTCTTGTTCCTCCTGCCACCGAACTTCACTAATTTCCACTATATCTAACTTTAACCTATCCATTTCCCTTTTTAAATTTTCTAACCTGCCTGCCCGATTAAGGGATCTGACATTCCACGCTCCGATCCGTAGAATGCCAGTTTTCTTTCCCCTGATAACGACGTCCTCCTGAGTAGTCCCCGCCCGGAGATCCGAATGGGGGACTATTTTACCTCCGGAATATTTTACCCAAGAGGACACCATCATCATTTAATCATACAGTAAAGCTGCATGTCCTCGGGAAAAATTACGGCTGTAGTTTCCCCTTGCTTTCAGCCGTTCGCAGTACCAGCACAGCAAGGCCGTTTTGGTTAATGTTACAAGGCCAGATCAGTCAATCATCGAGACTGTTGTCCCTGCAACTACTGAAAAGGCTGCTGCCCCCCTTCAGGAACCACATGTTTGTCTGGCCTCTCAACAGATACCCCTCCGTTGTGGTTGCACCTACGGTACGGCCATCTGTATCGCTGAGGCACGCAATCCTCCCCACCAACGGCAAGGTTAATGGTTCATGGGGGAAGGATACTTAAGTACTGAACCAAAAAGAAATCCAATGCGAAAGTGCAGTGTGAAATTTTCTTACGCATAGCTGCATTCTGACATCGGTAACAACTTTTTAGCAACAGAGTCAAAAGGGTCTCAAATTCAGCTCCACCAAGAGGTCTGAGTACTCAGTATTTTTTGAAAAATACAAACTCTAACACTGGTATAGGAATGTATTGAAAATCATTAGGAGATAGGATATTTGTACCACACTTTGCGGCCATTTACGAGGATAGCTGGATTTCTGTACTCCATTTGGTGCAAGGCACAATGGATCCTCAAATTAAATATCACAGTATTATTTCCACATATAAATTCTCTAGATTACTGTTACATATCAGTACAAAATACATGTAGCTCATTTATTTGCATTACTGCTGTAACTTATAGTTTAAGATACACTTTATACATACAGCACGACTGTGTTAAGTGACTTAACGTAAATTCCGTGTCCAAATTGTCTATAATATTCATCATAATACCTAAAGATATTGGCATTTTGATATCAGACCTACTTGAGGATATGTTTCATCGGTGGTACTAAAACAAACTTTCGAGGAAGGCTGTGAAATTTAAAATCAGAGCTACGATATTTCGAATTTTTAAAAAGTTCACAGACTCTGTATCCATTCGTTTTAAGTATTAAGTTCTAACAGCTAAGTCCTAGGTCATATATATATAACATATTCAGCCACAGATTTACCAACACTTTAGCGCAACAAAGCTTACTAAATGGACGCGTTTTGGAGAGGTTTTTAATGTAGCAGTTAAACTGCATAATTTCGAAATACGCAAGTGTAACTACGAAAAGCACGAAATACAACATGTTAACATCGTAAGCACTTAGCTGAAAATGGCGGAGCTCGGCCTACGTTACATGATTCTATATGTCTCAGGACTAGTAACGTCTTTGGGCAATGTTCCGCATAGAGGAGAGTTCGATCTCTGCTCACGGACGAATAGTTGACCTATGCACGAATATAAAATAGCACCTTAAAAAACCCGAAAACTGTGAGTGCAGTTTTTATATAACGGCACAAAGCACACGTGGCTCGCTTGTTGGTACAACTGCCGTAGCTTACAGATTAAGCTTACGACAATAGTACGATTTTTGTAGCAAAGGAAAATACAATTTGTCGTTATCATCATCATTAGTCACTTTACTCTTTGCTGTATACCGTGACCTCATTTCTTTATTCATGTCTTAAGGTAAGAAACCTTCGACTAGTCGTCACCACACCTCGAAGGAATCAGTTCCAATCTTCTCACTAGCTTTCACGGTCCAGGTCCCACTACCGTAAAAGAACTCAGGGAACACGAATGATTCCATCAAGTGCATCTTAGTTGTTTTGGGTAGTACTTGGCACTGCAACGTCGTTGTAAGTTAAACTATTGTGGGTCAGCCAAGAACGTTTCTTCGTTTTGATTCATTATCACACTTTCCTGTGCTACTGATCGGAGATACTATATATACACAATCACATACCTATTCCTTTAAGCAGCCTATAAATTTGATTTTATCGAACCCTTACAGGTTAACAACCATTAGTTTGGCTTTTTCATGAGTATCTTTAGAACCAAATTTAAACTGATAGTCTTCACTCTGCAGAACAGACAATTAAGTCTTTCCTCACTTTCTACAATGATGGCAGTATCAGCCACAGAGATCGATGATTTTCCTGCCGCCAGTTGATATTCTATCATCCCGGCCACCCAGTGCGCACTTTACGAACAAAACTTGTAGGGTAAACCTTGGTAAGTTCGTGGCATTGCTTATTTCGAGATACTTTGTGGATTCCTCTTCATGCATTTATCAACCACGCTAGAAGTGCAGTCGCTGACCCACAAATAGCAGCACACGTCCCCTACCTGCAGCAGCATTTCACGCCGCGCTACCAGCGTCCTTGGCAGCACAGTCAGTTGTTTTCTTCCGTTGGGGGTAGTTGTCTTTCGCTTTCGCGCTTCACAATCCCACGTGTTTTTAAAGTGCTGATTACTCCTCATATTAACATGATAACATTTTTTGATTTTGCACAGTTGTTTAAGTGATATAAATAATTTTTTCTCATTAAGGTTTGTGTTTTTGCGTTCGTTAGTTTAGACGTAATAGCTTTAGCTGCACTAGTAAAAATCTTAGCATTTTAACTGCCATCTTACGCCACCCTAGACAGCCTTCGCAAATACTGGCTAATAAACGTATTTAAAAGCGGATATTTAATTATTTGTAGTAGCATGCCCGTGGTATAGATAGAGCACTTCATTTTAAACCAGATAATACATTAAATTTACATATCACGAATTAACCAAGCTATCACGAAGTTAACCAATTTTCTTCTTCTGCATGTTAGATGCCTCCAAAATATCGCTAATATGCGAACCCAAATATTATTACATCAGCAAGGTTGGTAAAAGAGGAGGACTACTCAATTTACAAGGCATCAAAGCATTGTGACATGCCACGGTCTACCCTGAAAGACTTTCTTAGCAGGACTGAATGTGAATCTGTAGGCCTACCTAAATTAGAGAAACCGTCTGTTTTACCTGTACAAATGGAACAAAGAATATGCAATTACATAATTTCCATGCAGGAATTAGGATTCGTATTGACTGAAGTTCAGATTCGAAAACTGGCATATAAGCTAGCTACAGCAACTGGTAGGAAACATCCCATCAATGAAGAAGAACAAGCTGCAGGGGACTGGTGGTGGAAAGATTATAAAACACGTTATGCGCTTACCATAGTGAGAATTAGTGAAGTTCGGTAGCAGGATCAACAAGACTTCTGGTCAGGTGAATACAGGGTTATAAATACAAAATAAAATGGGGGTAATGCAGGAGTAGGTTTAATAATGAATAGGAAAATAGGAATGAGGGTAGTGAACGCATTATTGTGGCCAAGATAGATACGAAGCCCACGCCTACCACAGTAATACAAGTTTATATGGAAACTAGCTACGCAGATGACGAAGAGATTGACGAAATGTATGATGAGATAAAAGAAATTCTTCAGATAGCGAAGGGAGACGAAAATTTCATAGTAATGGGTGACTGGAATTCGACACTAGGAAAAGGAATAGAAGGAAACGTAGTCGGTGAATATGGAATGGGGCTAAGGAACGAAAGAGGAAGCCGACTGGTAGAATTTTGCACAGAGCATAACTTAATCATAGCTAAGACTTGGTTCAAGAATCATGAAAGAAGGTTGTATACATGGAAGAAGCCTGTAGATACTGAAAGGTCTCAGATAGATTATACGATGGTAAGACAGAGATTCAGGAACCAGGTATTAAAGTGTATGACATTTCCAGGGGCAGATGTGGACTCAGACCACAATCTATTGATTATGAACTGTAGATTAAAACTGAAGAAACTGCAAAAAGGTGGGAATTTAAGGAGATGGGACCTGGATAAACCGAAAGAACCAGAGGTTGTAGAGAGTTTCAGGGAGAGCATAAGAGAACAATTGACAGGAATGGGGGAAAGAAATACAGTAGAAGAAGAATGGGTAGCTCTGAGGGATGAAGTAGTGAAAGCAGCAGAGGATCAAGTAGATAAAAAGACGAGGGCTCATAGAAATCCTTGGGTAACAGAAGAAATATTGAATTTAATTGATGAAAGGAGAAAATATAAAAATGCAGAAAATGAAGCAGGCAATAAGGAATACAAACGTCTCAAAAATGAGGTCGACATGAAGTGCAAAATGGCTAAGCAGGGATGGCTAGAGGACAAATGTAAGGGTGTAGAGGCGCATATCACTAGGGGTAAGATAGATACTGCCTACAGGTAAATTAAAGAGACTTTTGGAGAAAAGAAAACCACTTGTATGAATATCAAGAGCTAAGATGGAACCTTAGTACTAAGCAAAGAAGGGAAATCAGAAAGTTGGAAGGAGTATATAGAGGGTGTATGCAAGGGCGATGTTCTTGAGGACAATATTATAGAAATGGAAGAGAATGTAGACGAAGATGAAATATGAGATATGATACTGCGTGAAGAGTACTGAAAGACCTAAGTCGAAACAAGGCCCCGGGAGTAGACAACATTCCATTAGAACTACTGATGGCCTTGGGAGAGCCAGTCATGACAAAACTCTACCATATGGTGAGCAAGATGTATGAGACAGGCGAAATACCCACAGACTTCAAGAAGAATGTAATAATCCCAATCCCAAAGAAAGCAGGTGTTGACAGATGTGAAAATTACCGAACTATCAGTTTAATAAGTCACAGCTGCAAAATACTAACACGAATTCTTTACAGACAAATGAAAAAACTTGTGACTTATCTTAGAAAATAGATTAACGAAAGGCAAACCTACGTATCCATCATTTGTAGACTTGGTGAAACCTTTTGAAAGTGTTGACTGGAATACTCTCTTTCGAATTAGGAAGGTAGCAGGGGTAAAATACAGGGAGCGAAAGGCTATTTACAATTTGTACAGAAAGCAGATGGCAGTTATACGAGTCGAGGGGCATGAAAGGGAAGCAGTGGTTGGGAAGGGAGTGAGACAGGGTTGTAGCCAATCCTCGATGTTGTTCAATCTGTATATTGAGCAAGCAGTAAAAGAAACAAAAGAAAAATTCTGAGTAGCAATTAAAACACATGGAGAAGAAATAAAAACTTTGAGGTTCGCCGATGACATTGTAATTCTGTCAGAAACAGCAAAGGACCTGGAAGAGCAGCTGAACGGAATGGACAGTGTCTTGAAAGAAGGATATAAGATGAACATCAATAAAAGCAAAACGAGGATAATGGAATGTAGTCGAATTAAATAGGGTGATGCTGCGGGAATTAGATTAGGAAATGAGACGCTTAAAGAAGTAAATGAGTTTTGCTATTCGGGGAGCAAAATAACTGATGATGGTC
The DNA here is from genome assembly GCF_023898315.1 of Schistocerca nitens. Lineage (NCBI taxonomy): Eukaryota > Metazoa > Arthropoda > Insecta > Orthoptera > Acrididae > Schistocerca > Schistocerca nitens. The sequence continues at coordinate 942,201,949 of NC_064616.1, read as the reverse complement.
GAAGTAGAGAGGATATAAAATGTAGACTGTCAATGGGAAGGAAAGCGTTTCTGAAGAAGAGAAATTTGTTAACATCGAGTATTGATTTAAGTGTCAGGAAGTCGTTTCTGAAAGTATTTGTATGGAGTGTAGCCATGTATGGAAGTGAAACGTGGACGATAAATAGCTTGGACAAGAAGAGAATAGAAGCTTTCGAAATGTGGTGCTACAGAAGAATGCTGAATATTAGATGGGTAGATCACATAACTAACCAGGATGTATTGAATAGAATTGGAGAGAAGAGAAATTTGTGGCACAACTTGACTAGAAGAAGGGATAGGTCGGTAGGGCATATTCTGAGGTATCAAGAGATCACCAATTTAGTACTGGAGGGCAGCGTGGAGGCTAAAAATCGTAGAGGGAGACCAAGATATGAAAACACTGAACAGATTCAGAAGGATGTTGGTTGCAGTAGGTACTGGGAGATGAAGAAGCTTGAACAGGATAGAGTAGCATGGAGAGCTGCACAAACCAGTCTCTGGACTGAAGACCAGAACAACAACAACATGTGCTTACCTTAAAAGTGCCTGAAAATATTGCTGCTTATAGGTCTTCTATGGGAAATAGGTCAATAATTACTGACTTTTATCAAAAATTAGAAGCATTAATCACATATCTAGGAGTTCAAGATCGTCCAGATGTAGTATGGAATTGAGATGAGACAGGGCTCTCATATGTGGGGAAAGCATCCAAAATCGTTATAGCAGTTGGCAAAAAGTATGTATATAGCAGAACGTTTGCTGATCGAGGCGAAAATCACACATTGCCTGTGTCAGTGCTAGTGGTCACTGGATACCACCTATGGTGATATTTAAGAGTGTTCGAATGTCAGAAGATCTTCTCAAAGACCTAATTCCTGCCACCATTGTGAAACTATCACCAAAAGGGTGCATAAATGGAGAACTTTTTCTGGAATGGTTGAATCATTTCATACAATGTATATCTCCTGCAAGACTTATAATTTTAGTAATGGATTCCCATGAATCCCATATTTCAGAGGAGGTCATTGACCTTCCAAGAAGAGCCAGATCTTTCTTCTGACCTTTCCTTCTCACACTACTCACATTCTGCAACCACTGGACGTGGGGGTACATAGGCAGCTTAAAAGATCAAGGGAAACATCTTTAAATAGCTAAATGGTCAAGAATCCAGGTCTCAGACCCAACAAATCTGATTTCCACAAATTGTTGAAATCTGCTTACTATAGTGGCTTCAGTCCTGAGACCATTTATATCAGCTTTTAGGGAGACTGGAATATATCCATTTAATCTTGCCGCTGTGACTGATGACGCAATAGCAACATCAAAGCTGACAGACAAACCTGCAGAAGACAATCTGGAACCAGCATTAGATGATTCAGAAAGTCATTCAGAGGTGAATGAACTTCTTGCTCATAGATGATGGGAACAAATGCAAGCGGAGGAGAAAGACAGATAGCAAGGCAAAATGTCTGACTCCAATTCAAGAAGCAGCTCCCAAAAGAACCGGAGGTAGGCCTATGCATTTTCTGAAATATTATCTCACGTGCTTCATTAACAGAGTTGATAGTTGTTTCTTTGAGTTGTTGTTTATTTATTTTAATGAAATTTATTGATTTATAGGTAGGCCACGAAAGGAAGATACATTAAATCCACAACCCAGCACCTCTGGCGTGACAAAGAAGAGGACGAAGGATGACAATAAATGTGGATCCAGTGCCCACAGTTATTTAGAAGATGTGAGGGTAAAAATTAGGGGCACCATGGATTCAGTTTAGTTTTTGTTTAATGTGTTACTATTCGAAGTGTCAACACACTTTTGAAGAGAGTGAGGACGATTTTATGTGCAAGTGTCCAAACCTTTCTGATGAAGACTAAAATGAGGCTTTCATTTAATCAGTAAATTCAGTTCAGTGGTTTTACTCATTACTTCGCCAGTACTTTATCACTATTATTATCACAAATAATCCTCAATGTCGTAAAATGTCAAAATAAAATCTTTTATATAAATACAATGCTTCCATTATTTAATTAATACATTATCACGAAATTACCCAAGTAATGTCACGAACTTACCAAGGGCTATCACGAAATAACCTACAAAATTCTTAATTGATGAAATCATAAGGGAGAGAATACAGAATCAACTAATCATAACATTGTGCATATTGAGTAATACATTTCAGGACAGGCTTGCCGGCCGCGGTGGTCTCGCGGTTCTAGGTGCTCAGTCCGGAACCGCGCGACTGCTACGGTCGCAGGTTCGAATCCTGCCTCGGGCATGGATGTGTGTGATGTCCTTAGGTTAGTTAGGTTTAAGTAGTTCTAAGTTCTAGGGGACTGATGACCACAGATGTCAAGTCCCATGGTGCTCAGAGCCATTTGAACCATTTTTTTGACAGGCTTACATATGTAATTCAGCAGACTTCCAAAATATTTTGTATGTACTTTAAATTAACTTCATACAGAAATCCTCACGGAATTACCAAGGTTTACCCTATGTATTATTTGTCAAAACAGGTAACGATTTCTCTATAATGTTGTACATGACATGTCTCACTTTTTCGAATTTCTGATCTAACTTGCCGGTTAAACTCCACATGACGATGGCTGACTTATGCTGTTGCACAGTGGAAACTACACGACACTTCGATAAAGTAACATATTGAACATTACTTCCAAAAGATGAATTAAGTGCATATTTGTATAGCTAAGAAACGGTTTTGCAATTGTCTCAACTAAGCACTTTTAACTACTTTTCAAAGTCAGCTAAACATAGTGACCCCATGCTATGGTACTAATCTCATTTTGCAGCAGAAAACGTTTGTCACATTTTGCTGATAATGCCAACTTATGCAGTCGCACAGTCAAAACTATGTGCACCTTGAATCTATATATATACTGAATAGTTGATTTATCAACGTTATTCCAATCAGAGTCGTTAGGTAAGAAACTAAGGTAGCAATGCTTTGAATTATTCACTCTGAATTGCTTCCCAATGCCAGCCAAACATTATAGAGACCCAATGGGAAAGTATTAACTTCATCTTGCAGTATTAAACGTTTGTCATATTCTCTGATAATGCTTGCTAATGCTGTTTTACAGTGGAGACTACGTAACACATCAATGAGAGAACATAAAAAACAGTGTCTTTAACATCTGAATTTAATATACATACATGTAAGTAAAAAGCGAGGGTTCCTTTGCTATCAGCTTCACACTTTAAATTACTCTTCAACGCCAGCGAAACATTATGGTGATTCCATGCTAGGGTATTAACTTCATTTTCAATACAAAACGGCTGAAATTTTCAGCCGATAAAGCTAACTTACGATGTCGCACAGCGGAAACTAGATGTCCACTACAAGACCGCCACATTTATACATAATGTTGCAATCCGTTTCAAGTTCAAATGGCTCTGAGCACTATGGGACTCAACTGCTGAGGTCATTAGTCCCCTAGAACTTAGAACTAGTTAAACCTAACTAACCTAAGGACATCACAAACATCCATGCCCGAGGCAGGATTCGAACCTGCGACCGTAGCGGTCTTGCGGTTCCAGACTGCAGCGCCTTTAACCGCACGGCCACTTCGGCCGGCCCGTTTCAAGTACATTCAAATGTCCATGGAGGCTTTTAAACAGTTTTTACATGTATCCTCTAATATAGTAAACTTCCCTTGATCTACCATTTATTGCGAGTACTCCAAATGCAGTCACTTTCCTTTGGTATCTACAGTACATGCTGATCTCTTGTATTCCCCAGACCTATCCCTATTACAGTGTTTTAAAGTAATCCTTAAGCCTTTCCTGTGCATCTGTAACGGCTTGTTCCTTCTCCTATATCAGTTTATATTCTTCCTTTATGGTAACTGTTCTCATAAAATGCTCCACTTTGCGTTTTTTTTTTTTACATTGACGTTTTCGGTTTCCAGTTTCCTTTTGTGTTCATGTCACACATAACTTCACTTAAAAGAATAATTTTTTGTAATAGGGAATGGATTAAGTCCATTCGATCCCTTTGTTCTTTTTCTTGAGATCTGCAGAATAATATTATTTTTGGGAGCCACTTCTAATTTGGCAATATCTTTATTTTATGGTATTGCGGAGAACAATGTTCTGGACTCCGAAAAAATATATTTCTCCAGCTGTGATATAATACCTGCGTTGCCCTACTGGAGGTTATTGTTAAGAACCTGTGTTGAGAGTTTCCACATAGTTCACAAGTCAGTAATTAAAACTGTAGGTAGACGTGACACGGTTATAGTACTTTATCTCACTTGATGGTCTCGAAAGCTTTCTTGTACACCAACCTAATTTCATGTACCCTTCTTGCCTGCCCCAGTAGGTAGAAAACTGCAAAACACGACACAGCTACTGTTGTGTAAGATATCCGATTGTTTGCACTGAACAGAAGCTATTGGCACAAGGTACAGCAGAGCAGATTTAGCCTTTGACACTCATAGACAGTCCTCCACAAGATCAAACACACCATCCGTTCTCTAGTTATAAATCTTTGCCTCCATTCTGGTGAAATCAAATGAAATGAAGCGATCGTATGGCATTATTGGTCAGGAGACGCCATCTCAGGTTGTTTGGCCACCTACTGCTATTCTTTTTATTTGATACTACTTCGACGAGTCCGGTAATCGCATGTTTTTTACCCAAGGAACATGTAAAAGCGCCTCATATAGGTATGTAACGGCAAACTTCATAAAACTGAAGGTCTACCACATTAAACAGTCTATTCCAACTGTCTTATCCTCATTCAGAGTTACAATACTGTTTCCTTCATAGTCTTCATTTATTTATTTATATTATTCGAGGATCATCTCAGAATCATATAGTAAATGTTGCAGTAATACAATAAAAAACAGTAGTTCAGAATATAGATATACACAGAACATTTACATGTGGTCTGTAAAAATAGGGATGGTGGTAGGTCGTAGCCTTAATGAACAAACCATCCTGGTGTTTGCCTGAAATGATTTAGGAAAACCATGGGAAACCTCAATCATGATGGCCATATAGAGTGAATTCCTTCCTCCCGATTATGAGGTCAGTGGCTTAACTGCTGTAGCACCTTACTCATTTAGCCCCTGTTGCCCTTGTTCTTTGATTTACACGCAAATACACTACGGTGGCAAAAGTCGAAGGATCCCTCCTAATATCGCATCGGACCTCCTTTTTCCCGGCGTAGTGCAGCTACTCGACGTGGTATAGACTCAACCAGTCTTTGGACCCATTAGAAATATTAAGCCATGCTGCCTTCATAGCCGTCCATAATTGCGAACGTGTTTTCGATGCAGGATTTTATGTACGAACTGACCTCTCGATTAAGTCCTATTAATGTTCGATGGGATTCATGTCGGGTGAACTGAGTGACGAAACTATTCGCTCTAATTGTGGAGAATGTTCTGAGATAGTGCATTGTCATCCATAGAAATTCCATCGTTGTTTGGGAACATGAAGTCCATGAATGACTGCAGGTGGTCTCCAGGTAGCCTAGCTTAACCATTTTCAGTTAATGACGGTTCAGTTGGACCAGAGGAGCCAGTCCATTCCATGTGAACACAGCCCACACCGCTATGGAGCCTCCACAAGCATGCGCAGTGCCTTGTTGACGACTTGGGTCTACGGCTTCATGAAGTCTATGCCACACTCGAACCTATCTGCTCTTACCAACTGAAATCGGGACTCATCCGACCAGGCCACGGTTTTCCAGTGGTCTAGGGTCCAACAGATGTGACGGGCCCAGAGGGGCGATGTCCTGCTGTTAGCGAAGGCTCTCGCGTCGGTCGTCTGCTGCCATAGCCAAATTTCACTGCAATGTCCTAACAGATATATTCGCCGTAAGTTCCACGTTGATTATTTTATCCAGAGTTGCTCGTCTGTTAGTACTGACAACTCTACGCGAACGCTGCTGCTCCCGGTCGTTAAGTGAAGGCGATAAGCCACTGCATTATCCGAGGGCAGATGTAGTGCCTGAAATGTGATATTCTAGGCACACTATTGACCTGTGGATCTCGGAATACTGAATTCCCAAATGAAACCTTTCCACGTGAATCACCTGAGTACAAAAGACATCTTCGCCAACGAGCTGCTCTTTTGTACCTTGTGTACGCGATACTACCGCCATCTGTATACGTGCATATCGCTTTCCATTGACTTCTGTCACCGCATTGTATATTCTGTTAACTAATAACAATAGTTTGGTATTCATCGCCACACACACTAATGACACCTACTGATGACTTCTGGGTCACGAAGACCCTGCTATGCCGCTGTGATAACCCAGCCTGTTTGCTGTTTGGACATTCAGTTCCTGGTCTGCCAATATTCAAGTATGTTCCAAGTTTCCTTCCCGTCCTCCCTTCTGTCCATCCGAAAATGCTGCATCAGCAAGACATTAGTAACATGCGCATTAGTTAAACAGAATATTTTTAACTCCTTTCCGGACGAATACATTTCAGGAGTGTCTCTCATACTGGCTCTAGTTCCATGGTTATGTGTAGAAGTATTAGTGGAATACTAAGCCAGGTTATCCCTGATGTTCACAACAGAGTGGTAGAAGTACTCACCTGGTGCTGTAAGGATGCCCACTTCTCTGAATAATTCTTCACAATGAACCAGTTACTGAGTACCGTTATTATTTTTATGTCACTTTTCTGCAAGATGAAAATTCTGTCCATGTTTCGTGCCTTAAATCTCCACAAAACATTCCCATATCTAAGAACTGTGTGTATGGGGGTATAGTATGTCACCACAAGCCATTGGCTGTTATAAACTGATGACAGAACCCTACGAGCATAACATGCCAATTACATTAGTTGTGCCAGTATCTCTCTGTACTCATTCTTTGTGAACTGGTAATACTCATCCCATAGGATTTGTGCTTGTTACACAATCCATAGATTTATCATCTATGCATAATGTGACAGAGTTTTTTCCCTCTCTATGCTAAGGTGTATACCGTTCGTTTACTTTACTTTCAATGTCAATTTATTACTTACTGTTCAATAGTAAATATCTTTGAGGGCTTTATTTGCTTTCTCTGGTAGGAGCTCTGGTGTTTTATCACTGTCTATGACGCAGCAATCATCAGAAAAGAGAACGTTTTCTCTTATACTATCTGGAAAGTCGTCGATATATATTAAGAATAGAACTAGACACAACATACTACTTTGAGGGGCACATATGTTTATGTTTCTTGTGTGATAATTGTTTTACTAAAAACTGATCAATAGATGAGTAAATTACCTCTGTCTTTTGCACCTTCCTGTCTAGGATATGCGGGAACCATTTGCTCTTTATTACTATTACACCTGACACTTCTAGTTTGTTTAGCAGCATTTTATTGTTAGGAGTATCAACAGCCTTCGAAAAAGTCTGTGAATATGCCTGAAACACAGTTATCCCTGTTGAGCGCTTCAGGTATCCGGTTTTTCAACTCAGTAGTGGCCGATATTCTACTACTCTCTATTCAGAAACCAAACTGTGCTCCGTTCCACAGCTCGTAATTTTGAATCGTTCTGCGTTACCTTTCCCTAGTACGGGCACAACTCGTGCATGCTTTATGATCGCTAGAAAAATATCTGAATTAAAATACCCAATTATTACGCTTCTAAATTAGGCTAGTATGCTGTCGGATGCACCTCTTTAGAACAGCGACTGAAACCTCATCTTAACCTGCTGACTTCTCACTTTTTAAGTTCAGTATCTTTCTCCTGACTTCAAGCACTGTTATGGCAAACAACATCATTGTGCTTGCTATGTGGGTCATTGTGGGTGGTGCGTGTATTTTAGGAAGATTTTGCTGCAACATCTTCGGAGTAACAGGGAAACTGTCATTCACAAAATTTTCGATTTCTAAGAGTCTTCTATGATGCATCAAATATCTTTTATTTTTAAGGTATTAAACTTGTACCTGTCTTTTCGGTTTCTTGTCTTATTACATCCCACACGACTGTGCTTTTATTATCTGCGTATGGCAGTGCTTTTTCAAGAACTTTAAGTGTCTGGGAGGGCTTGCTAATACTCCTAGTTATTCATTCATCTCCATTAACTGCTGTTGTAGAAGCGGTTATATATGGAAACGTCTCCTCACAGAGGTCACTGTTGGATGTTAGGTAGTCACTTAACAGAATTTTGTTAAAAGTCCCTAGCAAAATTTTGGATTATATTAACCTGATCCATAAGGTATTAGTCATTTACGTACAGTTAGTGCAGTATCTCAGGCACCTCATCCCAGAGAAACAAATAACTGGTTAACTGTTAATTACACAACACATTTCCTGCTGTAACATTTTAGTACATAGTTTCTGTAATTGTTCTCGGCAGTGCACTTGTACACAGCTGTCATCCTCTGGCTGCATCTTGATACATGTGTATTACCCATCTTTGTAATACGAGAAGAAAGATACATGCAAGTCTTAGCATATCAACAAGTTTCGAATTGTGTGAGACCGTGCCGATTGTACATACGCACCCATCTTAGCACAGTCCCCTCCCCCTCCCCCTCCCCACCTCACCAGCAAGCCGCTTCCTTTCTGGTAGGGTTAAAGTATCGGAAAATGTGGCGTCTGTTGCTAAACATGCAACACATATTATCTTGGATATAGCTATTACTGGTATTTAGAAGTTGATAATGAAAAGAAAACCAGATATATTCCATAAAATTTTAGAGAGCCTTGCTAATCATTTAGGTAGTTACTTGTTCCATGGATCAAATCACGATAAAAGTTATGGTGTGCAATGTTCCAAAAAACTAACATAGAACTCTTATATACAAGTAAACAAAAATATAGTGTTTATAAGGGTGCATGGTGACTGTTTACAGGATATTTTTGTGACTAATTACCTCTACTCAAAAGTTCCTCTGTGGTGCAGGAGGAGCAGTTAAGAGAAAAGTCTTCAAACCACATTTGAAAACACTTCTGCCGCCCATGAGACATTTTATTTGGATGGATAGATTTTTCAACGTGTTTGTAACTACATATTTAACCCCTTTCTCTACCGAAGTTAGATCCATTAAAGGGTAATGCAGATCATTTACCATCCAGTATTGTGCTCATGAATATATCTGTTACTCTCAAAGCCAGACAGATTGATGATAACAAATTTCATAAGTGAGTAAATGTGCTGTAAGGCTGTGGGTAATATTCCCAGCTGCTTGAAGATACAAGTGCAAGGTATGAACCCCATACATAGTTCAATTTACTTTATTTTTTGCAATGAATAATTCTTGCCTACGTGTGGAGCTACCGCAGAATATTATACTTTAACACCGAACGGAAATATACGAATAAATAAATAAACAAAATAAAGTAAAAAACGTTAATTTACTAACTGTTGTAAATCGAAAGTCGGCTATTATTCTTATAGCGAAAGCAGCCTTTCCTAAACATTTTAGCAGGTCCACTACATGGTTTTTACAGTTTAAGCTGGCACCATAGTTCTGGTCAGTAAATGTTGCAGCCTTCCTCGAAACTTCGTTTTCTACCACCAATGGTAAGCAGCCTCAATTAGACCTAAGATCAAAATGCCTATGTCTTTACCTATTTCGATGAATATTATAGACAGTTTTGACATGGGGTCACATCATGTCTCTTAATTTGAGGGCACATAGGCACACAGTAGTGTTAAGCGTACCTTAACCTATAAGTTACAGCAGTAGTGTCAATAAATGAGCCATATATATTTTGTACCGTTATAGAACAATAACGCAGAGAATTTAGGGGTGGAGATAACATTGTGATGTTTGAGGATCCATTGCGCCTTGTACCAAGTAGAGAAGTAAGATCGATTAGTAGTAGTATTTGAGAACAAAGTGAAGTACACAGAACATGGTGAACGACTCGGAGAACATGCTGATTGGGTGTTCCATTTTAATGGCTGGAAAACGCTGGGCTCTGATTATGAGAGCAAGCTCCTATTTCCAGGAAAGAGCTGTGGCTTAAGAAGGAGCCTGCACCAACTCCTCTGTCCCGCCTCTCCCCTCACTGTCCTACTTGCAGGTACAGTACTCATAGGCAGCCAGGGCAGGTGATGACAGGAGGGCGGTAGCATGTGCACCTCGGCACTGTAGGAGCCTAACAGGAGCGAGAAGCCCCGTAGACATAGTACTTAATCTCGCCACTTCTTCCTGGCTATGCCAATTTCCTCCACTGCAGTCAGATCAAGAGTCAAGGAGCAACGATCTGTTTTCCTCTTAAACTGACGAAAAGAATTTTCATATTGCCTACGAGAGATTTTCAACCATTTTGACACTATTTCTTGTCTCCGTAGTAGATGTTCAATCAACGTCAGACTGGTAAGCACCTTGACGCAGTCTTTATTGAACGATGGGTTAGTGCACTCATCAAGTGTGTGAATATAATGGTCGACGTTCTATATCTCAGCTCTTCGTTAAATCTCTAGGCCTGCTACTACAACGACTCTAAATAGGAAGAGGTCGTCGTAATGCCATACTAATGGTTCAAGTCATATGAATCATATTTTGAGCATGTAATTTTTTGCTGATTGGGGAGCAAGTTGTGAATCCAAGTGCATTTTTCATGTAACGAGATCTGAGAAAGTATGAGATAATTTCAAGAAACCGCTTGACGAGAAATTCGTATTTATTCTTTAAACAACACTACGGCCGTTTTCCTCATTCTTGCACAACCTGTGCTCTGTGCCTCACAATGTTTAAATCGGTGTCTTCCACACGAAGTAAGCAATAAAGTTAAAAAGTACGTATTTATAGAAGTGCGTGAATCTTGTACGGCTGCAGACTTTTCCGCATTATAAAAGCATTGCAGAATTCCGCTCCGTTGGCGGATGACACGCGAGGGACGCTGCTGCCAGCAGCCACTAGGCAGCTCCGGACGTGACGTCACGGCGCCTCGTTACGCAGCACAGCCTTCTCCTCTCTGCTGTTAAAAGCCGCTCCTGCCGCACAAAGCTCTCAATAGCCTTAGCGAAAATAGCCTACTGCACACTGCTAGGGCACCCTTCTACGGCTGGCTCGTACAAATTCTGCGCGCCAATTTCATCCGATTTTATACACAGGAGAGAAAGCATATTCGAAGTTGATGTCCTTTCGTATAAGGAACACGAGCTCGGACATATGATGAACAATATCGGATGTGGCATTGTTTAAGGAACCATCCCGCCTTTCGCTTCAGATGATGAAGGGACACCCAGGAAACCTAAAGGGGATCTGAAGCACGCTCATCCGGAATTTTAACCACAGAGCCACGTCACTCTATATAACAAACAGCTGTTCATCAAAATGTCCCATCTTGCCACCTAGTGGCACTGCTTACGCCTAGATGCCACCATTAGCACGTTAATATGAAAACAATTCATTTCGTGTTTCCCCATATGGTTCATAAATGTGAGAGCTGATATTCCATAAATAAATAATGGGACATTTGTGATTACCACGATTCCCCTTACTGAGTTGCAAAGAAAGGTATCCAACCAAATTACTGTGACACTTAACTGTTGCATGTGGCTTCAGTTCTCACCGGATGACCTTACCGCTAATAATTCTTCGGTTTATAGTACACCGGTTTACGCCGTTATTTCTTGTTTGAGTATTACAGAGATGTATCGACATTTTACAACACTTTTACCTTGAAGTATGCAGTTGTTTAAATGTGTGAATCGGATCAGTTACCGATAAACGCGTTCGTATTACGTTTGAAGTGTCATTGTAGGTGTTTTTTTTTCTTATACAGTATACGTAATAATCTCGCATGCTAGACTTTTCATGACAATTACTAATGAAGGTATCACACCAATCCGATGGCAGAGTCACTACGACACTGCATTCGTATCCAGGAGGTACAGGGTTACACCCATCAACCACCTTTACTAATTCAGATTTTACTTTGTTTCCGTAAGCTACATGAGAAGAATTTGGGGTCGTACCTTCGTTAATCCACACTTCTTTAATATCCTTGTCCATGCAAGCTAGCGCATACTCTTCATTACGCAGTAAAATCCAATGTTCCTTTTATCCTACTTTCAAGACAAAATATATGTTATGCTTTCCAGGATCCACATTCATGCGCCACAAATGTGGAAATTTTTTTCTCCAGACGTCTCTCAACTGATAATCGGAGAATTCTGTAGCATTACAGTTTATTCCTACACAATTTAATTTTGATACCTTCTTACAGTTTGCAGATTTGACTTGAAGATATCTAAATGTGTCTTACGTGATCCAGGATAAGATTTTTATATTTCAGTGAAACAGTATGCGCAGACGTTTGTTCAAATTTTCATTACAGTTTGACTAAGATAATCTAATAGACAATATACGTCCCTGGTACTGTCCGGGGACTCAGGCGCTAGCCCACGCTTATGCTGCTAAAGGAGCACTCTGTAGCCGGCCGGGGTGGCCGAGCGGTTCTAGGTGCTACAGTCTGCAACCGAGTGACCGCTACGGTCGCAGGTTCGAATCCTGCCTCGGGCATGGGTGTGTGTGATGTCCTTAGGTTAGTTAGGTTTAAGTAGTTCTAAGTTCTAGGGGACTTATGACCTCAGAAGTTAAGTCCCATAGTGCTCAGAGCCATTTGAACCATTTTTGAGCACTCTGTGTCTGCATCCACGTTTACATCCACTGTATAATAGTACAGAAAGACAGTGTTCGTTCATACAGAGCTAAATTAAGAATGGGTAAATGCTGCTTCTGAATCTGTCCTTTCGGAACAGTGATTCTAAACTGACTGCTCATAAAACACAAGAAGGACTATCCCATTTGAATACGCCGAAATGATGCGACTAGATACTTTGTGTGCCACGAGCGTAGAGACAATATTTACAAGTACATGTGCACTCAACATGGCAACACGTCGTCAGTTAACCGACATTGAACGTGAAATGAGCCGGCCGAAGTGGCCGTGCGGTTAAAGGCGCTGCAGTCTGGAACCGCAAGACCGCTACGGTCGCAGGTTCGAATCCTGCCTCGGGCATGGATGTTTGTGATGTCCTTAGGTTAGTTAGGTTTAACTAGTTCTAAGTTCTAGGGGACTAATGACCTCAGCAGTTGAGTCCCATAGTGCTCAGAGCCATTTTTGAACGTGAAATGACAATCCTATCAAGACACATGGGTCACATTGTCTTGGGTGGATCTTTAATATTTCAGAGAGAAATTGGTCAAGAGAGAAGTGAAACTAACTGAGACGATAAGAAACACTAACATAAAAGCGAGGTATTTACAAATGGTGAAATTAATAAACACTATTATATATATCTTCCGCACATTTCTTCTTTTTTTATTTAAAACAGCAGTACTGAAATGTTGAACCAAAGAACAATAAGATTACACTCCAAAATTTACAACAAAATTTGCAACATTGATCTTATAGGGTGACAATATTGAACAAGATGAAATAAAATCCACATAACTTCTGAGGTTTGCGCTAGGACGTTCAAACTGCACGGCTGACCGCGAGGCATGTTGTTATCGGTCATTTGCACGTGGAAATGTAAAGAACAGTGTGCCTGAGCGTATAGCCGTCGTATCAACTGCTAATGAAAATGACTGTATGCCAAAGCATATGTAGTTAACAAGTTAAACATTGTAAGTGCTTTTTCAATTCTGCTTTTAGTCTGATTTTATTTTGGCGCACACGGCGATTTCCACTGTCTGACGAACGGACGTGGCGTCGCTGGCGTACAGCCATAAATTGTCTATAGATACTCACACCGCCATCGGTTTGAATGTGGAGTGAAGGAACACATTCTACGATCAATCTGCACCGCATACGCTACAGCAGCCGAAGTGATGCAGTGGCTTCCGGTCGTATTAGGCCACATTCAGAATTTGATGTAATGTACTTGAAGGTGTGAAACCAGTTCACACGAATCCGGTTGTCGAACGTCCACACTCAAGGTCGCTTTACACAGCCCCTAGAGTTCTGAAAGAAATCTGCCTTTTATCCTAGTGGAAGAAATATCAGTAGATGTGATGTGCATGTACATAGAAACAAATCACTACAATTTCAGAAATATTGCACGGTTTATTGAAGGGACAGAGGTTCTCAAATAAGGAAAATGAATGACGCGTTGTTCCACCTCTGGTCCATATGCAAGCAAATATTCACCTTGGCACTGATTGAAGAGTTCTCGGTTGTCCTCCTGAGGAACATCGTGCCGAAGTCTCTTCAACTTTCAGTTAGACTGACAAAAATCCGGAAGTGGTTGGAGGGCCCTGCCCATAATGCTCCAGATGTTTCAACTGGGGAGAGATCCGGCTACCTTACTGGCAAACGTAGGGTTTGGCGAACACGAAGACAAGCAGCAGAAACTCCCGCTGTGTGCGAGCGGGAATTATCTTGGTGAAATGTAAGCCCAGGATGGCTTGCCGTGAAGGGCAACAAAACGGGGAGTAGGATATGGTCGATACACAGCTACGCTGTTGGTGTGCCGCAGCTGACAACCGAAAGGGTCCATCTATTAAATGAAATGGCGCCCCACACCATCTCTACTGGTTACTGGGCCGTATGGCGGGCGACATTCGGTCTGGTATCCCACCATTGTGCGGGGCCTCTCCAGACACGTATTCGCTGGTCATTGGGGCTCAGTTCAAAGCGAGACTCACCACTGACGACAAGTCTACTAAATTCATTGAGATTCCAGGCCGAAGGCGCCCCGAAGAGCTATGGCATACCAAGCAGACTACTATCACCATACGGCCCAACAACCTGGGCGTCAGCAGACGGTGAGAGAGAGTTTCTACTGCTTGTCTTCGCTCTTGCCAAAGCCTAACTTGGTCAGTAAGGTCGCCTTATCTCTCACCAGTTGATAAAATTTAAAGCATTATAGGCTGAGCACTCCAGTTGGCTCGCGATTTTGACGAACTAACGTGCCATTGGGAGACAATTACGCATGATATCCTTCAGAATGTCACACAACAGTTCTACCAAACAGTGCCAAGCCGAATACCTGCTTGAATTAAGAGCAAGAGGTGGATTTACTCTTTATTGACTTACCAAATGCCTGAAGCTCTTCCTCTTGAAAGAAGCACCCAGCTTTTTCTGAAATTATAATAATTTGTTTGTCGCTACAAGTACGTCACATGTATCCAACTCTGTTCCATTCAGATAATTCCTTCGTGTAGTGTATATGTGGTCCTTGTATGCGTTCATACAAGTTTCCACTATTGAGATATCTTTAATTTAGAAAGTCTCCACGTTTCGTTACGTTAACCCGGACTAGGACGAGGGGAAGATTTCTGTCAGAACTGTACGGGCTGTGTAAAACGACATGGACTGTGGGAATTTGATCACTAGATGTGTGGTACACACCTTCTAGTACATTATATCATCGTGTGTAGTTAATTCTGACTGCAGACTAAGAAGAGCTTGTGCAAACAGTTTTGTCGTCCTCCAGTAGCAAGAGCTTATAGGATTTGTCCCACGTACAAACCGGAAGCCATTTAACGCATACGCCCCACCACTAGTTCCTTATCTAATCGGAACACTGACGGTTGGTACGATGGCAGGAACAGCGACTGCTTCGCAAAAGTTATGAAACATAGCGTACGGCTATAGATACAGAGGTGCAATCAACAAGATTTAGAAAACTTGCAGTTTTCTCACACGATATCCTACAAACTATGGACGGAGGGCAACAAACGGATTCCATATTCCTAGATTTCGGAAATCGTTCATCACGGTACCCGCCCGCAGAGTGTTGGCGAAGGTTTGACCATAAGGATTAGTTTTCCAGATATGAGTGGCTCGAGAACTTTTTAAGTAATGAAACCCAGTACGTTGTCCTCGACGGCGAGTGTTCTTGAGTGACAAGGGTATCGTCATGAGTGCTCTAGGAAGCTGTGATAAGACCGTTCGTATTCTCCATATACTTAAATGACCTGACGGACAGGGTAAGGATCAATTTACGCTTATTTGCTGATGAGTCTTTGGTGTGTGGGAAGATGTCGTCTTTGAGTGTCTCTAGGAGGGTACAAGATGACTTACACAGAATTTCTAATGGTTGTGATGAATGGCAGTTTGCTCTAAATGTAGAGGAATGCAAGTTAATGCGGATGAGTAGTAAAAACTATCGTCCAACTTTGGGACACAGAACTAGTAGAGTGCTGCTTCATACATTCACTTCAGTTAAATATCAAGTCGTGACGTTGCAACGCGATATGAAATGGAATGAGTACGTCAGGTTGGTGTTAGAGAAAGCAAATGCTTGATTTTTTTATTGTGAGAATTTTAGGAAAGTGTAGCTCATCCACAAAGAAGACGGCATATAGAACACTAGGGTTGGAACCATTCTTGAGTGCTGTTTGGGTATTTCGGATCGCCATCAGGTCGGGTTAAAGGGAGACATCGAAGTAATTCAGAGGCGTGCTCCTGGATTTGTTATCGGCAGTTTCGATCAGCACTCAGGTACTACGGAGATGCTTCATGAACTCAAGAGGGAATTCGTGGAGGGTGTACGACGCTCTTTTCGCGAGGAACTCTTGCGGAAATTTGGAGACTCACTATTTGCGACCGCCTGCAGAACTATTGTACTGCATCAACGTACATTTCGCGTAAGGACTACAAAGATAAGATGTAGAGAATTAAGGCTCATATGAAGGCCTTCAGACGGTCGTTCTTCCCTCGCTCTGTTTGCGAGTGGAATAAGAAAGAAATGACTAGTAGTAGTATGTGGCACGTGGTACATTCCGCCAAGCACCGCGCAGTGGCTTGCGGAGTAAGTACGTAGATGTAAATGTAGAAAGACATACGTTTCCTACATCGGCTGTTATTTATTTCCATTTTATTTTCATTTTGTGCACTACATCGTTTTGGCTGGGTATCTATTCTCAAGTAACTGCGTCATATTAGAAAAACATAATTTGAATACAGATTAGGAGGTTGTCAGAGCTTATTGTCGCCAAAATAAAATCAGACTAAAAGCAGAATTGAAAAAGCACTTACAATGTTTAACTTGTTAACTACATATGCTTTGGCATACAGTCATTTTCATTAGCAGTTGATACGACGGCTATACGCTCAGGCACACTGTTCTTTACATTTCCACGTGCAAATGACCGACAACAACATGCCTCGCGGTCAGCCGTGCAGTTTGAACGTCCTAGCGCAAACCTCAGAAGTTATGTGGATTTTATTTCATCTTGTTCAATATTGTCACCCTATAAGATCAATGTTGCAAATTTTGTTGTAAATTTGGAGTGTAATCTTATTGTTCTTTGCTTCAACATTTCACTACTGCTGTTTTAAATAAAAAAAGAAGAAATCTGTGGAAGATATATATAATAGTGTTTATTAATTTCACCATTTGTAAATACCTCGCTTTTATGTTAGTGTTTCTTATCGTCTCAGTTAGTTTTACTTCTCCCTTGGGTGAAGAGTTGGTGACACTATTTCTGTGACATTCTAGTTTGGCATGATAGGTAGTAGTACATACAGGCGAAGTCCACGTTCATGCTCCTGCACACTTGTTTAATATAGCAGCCAAGGCAGAACCTCTGGTTAAAACTACCAAAACTACGAGGATAACAACATAAAATACAAAAACCTAAACGTTATGAAAGGTGTAAAATACAAAAACACGTATCTGTAGGCTTCATCCATTAACGTCTTGGCCACGTTGTTTGAACATATTGAACCAACTTACATGTCCTCTTATCTCTTAGCAGCTCTAGCAATGCAACCCTCGAAATAAGATGAAGGACAGGAATAAATAACATAATTAATGTAAGAGATAGTAGGTCGACAGCTATTTGCTAAAATAAGACATCAATTATCAGATCCTTAACGTCACAGACAGACAGAATAAGGGGACCCAAGATCAGAAAGCAGAAATCGTCACGTGAATTGACTACCAGATGGTGAGCAACATGAAGGACAGGAACTCTATAGCTTTGAACTCTATAGCGAATGTCCCATAGAAACAATATAATATACACTGAAGTGACGAAAGTCATGGGATAGTCATATGCACATATACATATGCCGGGAGCACTGCGTGTACAAGATAGAAAATGGCAGTGGACTTGCGGAGTTGTCATTTGTACTTAGGTGATTCACGTAAAAATGTTTCTGCACCGACGGGAATGAACTGACGTTGAACTCGGAATGGTAGTTGGAGCTAGACGCGTGGTACATTCCATTTCGGAAATCGTTGGGGAATTCAGTACTACAGAATCAAGAGTGTTCCGAGAATACTACATTTAAGAGATTACCTTTCACCCTGGACAAGGCAGTGGCCGACAGCCTTCACTTAACGACCGAGAGCATCGGTGTCTGCGTACAGATGTCAATGCTAACACCCGAGAAACACTGCGTGAAATAACATCAGATATCAATGTGGGACGTACGACGACCGTATCCGTTATAGCAGTGCGGCGAGGTTTGGCGTTAACTGGCTATGACAGCAGATGACGATGACGATGTTTGCGTTTAGGGGCGCTCAACTGCGTGGTTATCAGCACCCGTACCAATTCCTAACCTTTGCCCAGTCCAAATTCGCCACATTCATGAATGATGGCAGCAAATGACCGATGGGAGCGCCTTTGTTAACAGCACGACATAGTCTGCGGCGCCCCCCCCCCTCCCCCTATTCCCCTTCCCCACCATTCCTCCACCCTCTCACGCTCGTGACCGTATCTGTTGGACCCTAGACGACTGATAAACTGTGGCCTGGTCAGATGAGTCCCGATTTCAGTTGGTAAGAGCTGATGGCCGGATTAGAGTGTGGACCAGACCCCAGGAAGGCCTGGACTTAAGTTCTCAACAATGCACTTTGCTAGCTGGTGGTGGTTCCATAATGGTGTGGGCTGTGTTTACGTGGAATGGGCTGGGTCCTCTGAATCAACTGAACAGATCATTAACTGGAAATGGTTACCTTCGGCTACTCGGAAATCATTTGCTACCATTCATCGACTTCTTGTTTGCGGATGATAATGTGCCATGCAACCAGGCCACTGTTGTTCGCGATTGGTTTAAACAACATCTGGACAATTAGAGTGAATGATTTGGCCATCCAGATCGTTGAACATGAATCCCATTGGACATTTATGAGACAGCATCGAGAAATAAGTTCGTACACAAAGTCCTACACCGTCAACACTTTCGTAATAGTGGACGGCTGCAGAGGTAGCAAGGCTCAATATTTCTACAGGGGACTTCAGGTGACTTGTGGAGTCCATGCCACGTCGAGTTTCTGCACTACGCCGGGAAAAAGGATGTCCGACAAGATACTAGGAGGTATCCCTTGACTTTCGTCACCTCATTGTATAACTGTATTGAAACATTGCAATTTCAAGTATCGTACTAGGCAAAGGAGAAACGAGAAGACGAAGGTAGGGTGGAAACCTAAGGTACGTGATTTTGCAGACGGAGTTAGTTTTGATACTGCAAGAATACAGTATAATCATGAATCAGCACAGGAATTTAAGACGTGCTCAGCAGCAATAATGTAGACTCGATCCGTATTTATTATTTGTTACGATGAAAAACTTTTAAGTCTGACGAAAGTACTTTACTGTATGGTTACATTGGTTATCATTTTGTCCTAATGTTCCTAACTGCTTTTTTAAGAAGGAAGGCGGAAATATGTTCATAACACTATTTCATTTTATTTTTTCAAATTGTGTATAACGACTGTCCTAATGACACTATTTAACTCCTTATATTTCCGTAGTATCGGTACCGATCTTTGTGCACAGAAGTTACAGAAAATAGTCTTTCCCTCCATCCCTTCCTAACTTTTGCGTAAATATCTTAGATAGCATAGACCACATATAGATCGAAAATGCCCACACAAGTTTATCTTTGTCTTGTTTGCCAAGAGATGTCATTGCATGCAGTTCGCTACTACTTGGCAACAGTAAATGACGTAGCTGTGCACGAAGTATTTGCTGTACCGATTGTCGTGGCTACATCTTTGAAGCCCGGTGATGTGGCAAATCATTTTATTAAATACCATTCTGACATGTTAATGATTAATGATACCCTTGTCTGTCGTGTTGTTACAAACTTGTTGCTCTACGGTCGGTTTCATTCGTTAAACTTCTTCAGGTTACCGATTTGTACTTATGTTAGGATGTAAATGACCTGGTTGTGTCGAATGTTAAAGAGAAAATCCTAAAATAATGATCATAAGCATTTTGCCCACCGTCTGGCAAAAGTATGGTGAGCAGACACGGCATTCTTTGTAAAATTGTGTTGTACGCAGCATGATGCCTCTCGCGTTCGGTCTAGGTGTTCACAGGGCAACTTTTCGTCCATACATTTTCGTAGTAGAATCGGAGCGTATCCTGAACCTTGTTAATGAGCAAGGCCGTAATCTTACGTCGGAGGCCTGTTAGTTCCCAAGCCTCTTTCTGTGTGAATTAGAACAGGTGTACTAGTTGATAATTTGAATATTTATCGTTATCAGAAACGATGAAAATTGCTCATGTGATATTGCTGGCAGTCTCAAACCGTATGTTAAGAATTGACCAAGACGGGCTCACATATTCCTAAGATTGTTTCGAGAGCGCTGCAAAAGTTTCGCAGGGAAGCCCTTACGCTTCCGCCTGACAATACCAATCTCAAGGCTTCGATTTGCATATTATTGGAGCCCTGAAGAAAGGCGTTGGTGGCCGTCCATACGGTACAATCATGGTTATGTAGGCAGCCGCAAATATTTGTCAATGACGGCATTGACTGTCTTACCTCACAGTGGGGGAAATTTATTAACAGTTACGGTGATTACTTTTGACACAATAAACAGTTTACTTACTTTATTCCTCCTGCATTGCTTTAAGTTGAGTGTCTTTATAATTAAAAGATCAAGGTAACTTTGCTATCAGCTCTGCTACTCACTCGCGTGTTACCACGAGGGTGAGTCAAATGAAAACCTTAAATCTGTAATAACAAATTAAAATTTCGCGCCGTTATGCTGTAAGTTGGTAAGCGTGCTACAAATAGCGTGTAGAATGGCCTGTAGGTGCCAGCCTAGTACAGATGCACACATACCGTCGCAGTATCAGTATAAAGATGGCCGCCCCACTTGCGACTTGCACCAGGGAAGAACAGCGTTCTGTTATTAGGTTTTTGCGTAGTGAAGGTGTGAAACCTATTGAAATTTATCTACGAATGAAGGTTAAGTACAGTGATGCATGTTTGTCACAGCAGCAAGTCTACAAATGGAATAGGATATTCGCAAATGGTGTGACTTCAGTGGAAGATGCTCCTCATCCAGCTCAGGCACAACGAGTTGTGACTCCACAGAACATTGCAGCAGTTGAAGCCATAGTGAAGGGAAACCGCCGAGTGACACTAAATGACATTGCAGCATGTTTACAGCTTAGTCATGGGTCAGCACACCACATTGTGCATGATGTGCTCCAGTTTCACAAAGTGTCTGCAAGATAGGTGCCGTGGCAACTGACTCCTGAAATGAGAGAACGACGTGTTGATGCTTGTGAAGAACTTCTTCGGCGCTTTGAACGAGACGGTGATGGCTTCCTTGCAAGAATCGTTACTGGGGACGAAACGTGGGTTCACGTCCACCAACCAGAAACGAAGAGAGCGAGCAAGGAATGGCGCCATTGCTCATCACCAAAACCAAAGAAGTTTCGAACAGAACAAGTGATTTCTATATGTTTGGACCACTCAAAGACGCAATGGGAGGAAAGAAGTTCCGTTCTGAAGAAGAGGTACGCCACGAAGTGCCACACGAAACGATGCCACACCACCTCCACCACTCGGACGAAAAAGTCCAAAGCCGCACCTTCAGCCTTTAAAGTCATTGCGACGGCCTCTGGGCCTCTAAAGGGGTTATTGTGTTTGGTGTCCTCCCTCTTGGTGCAACGGTCAACTCTGGGTCGTGCTGTGTTCACTGAGGAAACTGAAGAAACCCCTTCATCATGTTCGTCGCCACAATAATGCAAAAGAACTATTCCTTTTCCATGTCAACGCAAAGCCTCACACCAGAGGAACTCACAAAAGTTCATTGGAAGTTCAAAACTTCGTCATCAGGGATTTCCTCATACACGCTACAGCCTGGATCTCGCAACATCCGACTTCCATCTGTGTGTCTCAATGAAGGTTACACTCCACAGGAAGCAGTACATGTATTTATGAAGCGAGACATTGACTCTGACGCCGACCAGTAGAGTGGTACCACATGGGTATACAGACCATCCCAGTAAAATGGCATAAGGCCGACACATTGAACGGAGATTACGTTAAAAAATAGAGGTTTGTAGTCAAAAGAGTGAGGAATGGTGTGGTCTACTGCAATCCTGAATAAAATCAACTTGCTTTTACGAAAAAATGTGTTGCATTACTTACTGAACGCCCCTCGTATAAGGAATCAGTGCTGTCTCCTAATATCGCCCTAAGTCTGTAATACAACTGCCTTGAACAACTCTTAAAACTCGACGTTTGACTATGCTTACCAATATTACCGACCAAGATCACACAGGCGAAAGACCACGAGACCGCCCCTGCTTGCTTACTTCAGACCTTTGTTATATGGCCAACCATTGGTCGAGACTGCTACGTTCCCAGGGCCACGTTACTGAAATTAACCAATTTTTATTGAGTCGTATACGTTATATACATTTAATAACTACATTCACAAATTTATGTACATTTATATCCCGTCCCATATATAATTATCTATGTTTTACCCTTCTGATTTATTATTTTTCATCGGTATTGCATTCGCTGTTGTGGCATTGTGTGACACAAAGCACATTTCTCAATTCTTCCAAAACTCAAAAAATTCTATTTATATGAGCAATTACATCGTAGTTCCTACCGCACTGCCAACATACTGAAATTAAATGATACTGTTATTATACGGAATTATTTGTTTTATCACCGATGAATAAAATATTATAAATAATGTGTTTAACACTCCTAGTTTCGTGCTTTTCGCACAATCGAGCTTGCTCCTCGTGTAACTGAACTTAACACAATAAAAGCAATAGCCACAAATAATGAATTTGACCTCAACACCACTGGTACAATTTTAGGTAAAAAGATGAAGAAGATGTTGTTCACAATGAAAAACACAGACAAACTGGAAAGGAAATGGTGCAGAGTACCTTTTATAGGGAAAACATCAAATAGCAAAAGTAAAATCTCGTCCCTCAGACAATAGGTGGTTTATTGTCAAGTGCAAAAGACAAAGAACCAGCTATCACAAAAATGGGGTTTATAAAATCACATGTCATGAATGTCAGTCATTCTACATTGGACAGACGAGGAGGTCAATCTGTACCACGCTTGAAGAACACCACAAAAACTGGAGATCGAAGCAGCCTCGTTCAGCCTTTGCAGAACATTGCCTGAACAATAACCACAAATACACAATAGATGTACAAGTGCTACACACAGAGGAAAAGGGGGCCAAACTCAACCAATTAGAAATTTTAGAAATTAAAAGACACATGTGTATATCCCCACACCTGTTCTTAAAGGAGCAAACCCAATTCAATTATTCACCTCTGTTAGATGAGATCACAACACAGGATGGAAGCCAAACTTTGGGCCCCAGTCCATCGAAGTTAAAAAGTTCTTGGATGATGCATAACTTCAGTCTGGCCATTGTAGTATAATTACTGAATGTGTAATACAGTATATAATTTGTCAAAAATGCTCATTGGCGTAATTGTACATTAAGCCATGGATCGATACCTTAAGAGGTTAGGTTGAGGAGATGATCTTTGCTTTGTCATCATGTTTATCTGTGCATTATCATCATTAGGAATGAGTAATGTACTTGAAAATGGGTTTATAACCCGAAACCTAGGTTGTGCAACAACATTATTAATAAAATTGTGAAACAAGGCCAAAACAGTGTTTGATTAGTTAATTTGCAATGTTTCGCCAAGAACCCACAGTTGATTCAGTTAAAATATAATTAGATTAATTACGTTGTATCAATTTAACTGCATTCAACGAAAATTTAGCCATCCGTCACTTCTTCGTGGTAGTTTGGTTAGTTACAGCAAAAAAACAACTGATCACTGTTACCTGAGCTGCAATTTCATATAAAAGTTTTGTATTTCATGGTGTTACTTTCAGTTTTAACTAATTTTATTTTATATATAGCTCGACTGTCCAATAACGTAGTTATGTGTAACGAATGTCTGAAGATGAAGGCTTAATTTTCGAAAACCGGTAGCTTATAACGACATTTTAGCAGAGGAAACATTTACTTACTGTCATCAACACAACACTCGGGATTATATATAGGATCCTATCGTAGTTTACATGCAACGCGGTAAAAAACCTCTGTCACACATTATAGAGTTAACAGTTAAATTGATGCAAATTAGTTATCTCTCTTTAAACACTAATGGAAGGAGATACACCGCTCTGAAATGACGATGAGCAGCATGATGGCATGAGCTAGCATAGGCCAGTAAGTTCCACCTCACACATAGCTCACACATGCTTTTGGCTGACTAAAAATCTCTGGTGGGTGAGTAATATCACCGTTTCCATCAAACGAACAGTCTTAGTACTATGGAGCCGTAAAAGGATGTGAACTTGTTAATATACACATATATCTCACACCGTCGTGCTAAATCCCCTGGTCAACGGTGCTTCCCATAATACTTGCTCTCTAGCCTCATTCATTAATTACACTTATCGGCGTACAACCACATTCCTTAATTCAAACCAGCGACAAATGTAACGAGTATGCATCATTATTTGTTCCGCAGAAGAAATGGTTCAAATGGCTCTGAGCACTATGGGACTTAACATCTTAGGTCATCAGTCCCCTATAACTTAGAACCACTTAAACCTAACTAACCTAAGGACATCACACACATCCATTCCCGAGGCAGGATTCGAACCTGCGACCGTAGCAGTCGCGCGGTTCCGGACTGAGCGCCTAGAACCGCGAGACCACCGCGGCCGGCGTTCCGCAGAAGAGATGTGTTTCGCAGTAGCAAAGATGAACAAGTGCTCTTGGCTCTTAAGGTATGCACTTTAGATCCCATGTTTACTGAGCTTTCCTTATTTATTTATTTTTTGTTCCACACTTCCTCCCTCAACATGGAAAGGAAAGAGCTTGCTGTAGAACAGGTTCACTGTCATAGAATAGGTCGTTCGTGAACCAGCGTCCTTGCCTGTGTTTGATCCATTTACCTTTCATCATCATCCGTGAAAGTTTGCAACATCACCACGAAAACACCACGTACAACCTGTCGGAGCTATGAACTGCTGAAGTTCTGTCGAGTCACAGAACAGCCTGGACGTTGTTCTTCATTCAACAGAATATGGAAAATAGATACATAGTAAGCAAAGAGAATTATTTGTAACAACTGAAAGCCAGCTAGTGAAAGGGCCATTCATACTAGAAAAATTTACGAGGTGTATTCAAAAACTAAGGCCCGTTTGCCTATATTTCATTGTTGGCAACTGATAACAAAGTTGCAGCTGTAAATATGGTTCTCGGGCGAGACATCGGACGTCGTTGTGATATTTCCACAACATTTCGTGGACCCCACTGACAGACATTTTCTGATACAACGAACACACTCCTGAGGCTGTGACCGAAGCCTCCTATTTATGACAGTCTGGGAGGGAACTGCGCAGCCGTTAACTAGCCAAATTTGGTGACCAATATTGCAGATATCCTGATCGATAGCGTGAGAGAAAGTTACGCCACCTGACAGAAGATGAAACTACAGCTAAGACGCACGTGCAGAGGCTGTCAATCAAACCGTGCGTTGTTGTCCGCCGCCACAGCGGTCTGTGCTGTGAGCCGCCTGTCAATACACGTGTCCGCGCTGACATGTGTCCATCCTCGCCGTTTTCATCCGAATTTCTACGTCGCCACCGCAGCGTCATCCCTCGTACAACCAACAGTTCTTCTTTGTGGTCGCTGTGATTTTAACACGGCCAGCGCCGGATTCCCTGCTGTGCTTGGTATCCCGTGTCCCTGTTAAGAAAATTAATCGAATTGCGATTTCCCACTTCCTCTTTAATAAGGCTGCCTCAAGGCGAAGACTTCGACGAGAGAATTTTGATGTTTTTGTGTTCCATAGTGTGTTCTGTAGTGAAACAATGCCCCGCCACTGCAGATTTCGCTACCTGGTCCAGTCGTGTGTTCGTTCTGTCGATGTTCGACACATCTATCCTCCACGGTGCGACAAGTTTGTTCAATGTATGACGCCTCCCAGTTGAAGGGGATCTTACAGGCATCAGGCCTTCTTAAACCAAGACCATCTTTTACTGAGCTTAAAGGAACTGCATCATTGAGAGTTGACGAATCCACGAAAGTCGTTGTTTCGTTTATGTAGTCGTCTGACTGTAGGGATAACAACTATGGCTTAAAAAATCGTTGCTCTCATCAGTTGGAGAGATCGTGATATTACTCAACTGTTGTGTGTAGAGGATCGACAACAAGCCGAATTCATTAGGAGCTGTACCTAGTGTATGGGCCTACAGTAACGAAATATGGAAAATAAAGACAGGCACTGATGTCGAGGTTGTAAGAGTGGCCGCTCAGATATGCATATTGAAGAGTCGAGTGTCAGTCCCAGTTCCCACACCTGCCAAATCTTACTACCGGTGGACCAAAAACTCTGATCTGACTGACGACTGACGATTAGCGTCCCGACTGATGAATTTCCCTCATGTTGGACGCTGCACTCTCTCGGGAACGCTCGCCTCAAGCAAACTGTGTGCACGGTACGTAGCAGCACACAGAGACTGTTATGTTTCCTTTCACTTGGAACAATTGCTCGGTGGGCATAGACTTCAAAAAGATGAGGAACTCAACACCGCCGTTGTCAACTGGTTTAATTCTCAGGTCAGAGAGGCTGAAATTAGCGTAATGTTTCAAAAGTGTTTGGAAGTAAGCTACAATTACTTGGAAAAGTGAAGTACGTTTTCTGTTAACTAAGCCCGCTAATAAATGTTTCTTTCTAATCAACGTATTCTTTTTATGACCGACCGTCCCTTACAATGAATATACTGAAGGTGTTACCACTCGGGGCAGATGAAAATCGTGGCCTACTGAGGTAGCTGCATATCGAAAGGAATGTATTGTGATGACTGATAAAGTAGGTATCACATCACTTCCTTATCGACCTGTTGCATTTATTTCAGTTTAATCCTAATGAACTGCGCTGGGATTTGTAAGAAACATAATGTTATGTAAAGGAACTTCACTGTATGAATGTATTATACTGGGTGATTGGTAAGAGCGGTTTTTGTAAATCAAATACCTAAAAAACTAGTCTGCGTCAGACTTTCTGGAAGCTTTCGGAAAGACGTAGGACCCTGCCGTTGTTCGCCTCCCAGCACAGATAAACGTGTCCACCTTCCCAAGTTTTAAGCTGCGCCGTTCTTCCCTCCGTAGCCCCATTAATCGAACTTGCTCACGGGCCAGATCCCCAAGCCCACACAGTATTTCTGTAGTTGCCAACTCCAGGCAGGTCTGCGATGATTATGACAGCATTTCGAATCTTTGTACTTTACAGTAATCGTCATTCGGTTTGAGGTAGACAAACAAGCAAATACACTTCCTAGGAATTACTCTGAAATCGCGAAATTATAAGAGATATAGGGTCCCACCACATTTCGCTGGTTCAAGCCTGAAATCTGTTAGTGACATTCCATCTCTTATAACACGATGCGTACTTACAAACATATCTGTAACCCAGCCACAAATTTCGTTTTTTATTCCATGTATTATCACCCAGCCGTTGTAAGTGTTGGTGTGGTAGTGGATCAGATACATTCCGGAATTCTATAAATACCACATCTTCCTAATTTTGGATTTCAGAATGTCAAGGGAGTACAGGGGAAGTTAAATTTACCAGGGTCGACGTTTTCGGAACTCATGCTGGCTGGTAGGTAATTCTGCTCTAGATACGTCAGTACTCTCTACTTCTGAATATGTTCTAAGATCATAGAAGAGATGGATATGAAGTATATTGGAAGTTAGTTTTATGTATCACCTCTCTGCCCTTCTTGTAGACTCTCGGTGTGACCCATGACATTTTTCCAACTACAAGGCGCTGATTTTGTTCGAGGGATCTAAGGTGTATTATGGTTAACGGAGGGGCTAACTGAGACGCAGACATTGGAAGGGACTGTATGGAGCAGTGAAGCTTTTTCAGTTTAGCTGTTTGAGAGTCAGCTCAGCAATGGTCTGAGCATTAAACTGGAGCATTACTTCTGGATTTTCCTTCGTCAAGAAACATTTGGAAACGGTGCTAAGTGTGTCTGGTTCTAATTTGCTGCCTTCCGTTCCAGATCATGTGTCAGCCATGAATGTATGGATACCAACTTTGACACCACTAAAAGGTTTTCTACGGGACCTGAATTACGTTGGGTTTTGTGAGAGATCTTTCTATAATACTGTTTTACTGTAGTAACTGAAGGCTTCAAAGGAAAATGCATTTCATTTAGGCTTCTAAACTTCAACCATAGTTCCACTACACGCTCATTACCAGAGACAATTGTTTCAAGTCCCTCCTTGAGATATGACGGTACTGCGTCTTTGTTCAGCCTGCTGAATATGAAAATTCTTCTACTTGGTTGAATTGCCCTTTGTCCTTTGCTGATGATTGTCACTACAATCTTCCCACGGCCATTGATACCAGTTGACATCCTCAAAAAAGCTCAGATCTATTTATTGCCACTAGATCTAGTATATTTTCGCCATGAGCCGGCTTCCGAACTATATGTTCTTTGAAGTTTTAAAAGAAAGCATTTTGTATTGTTTCGCAGAATAACTTGATATTCCTACCACCTACAAAACTGTAACTATAGGAATCTGTCTTTGGATGGTTCAAATCATTTCCAGTGAGATCAGTACGATTGAGAAATATGTGTACTAGCAAGATGAAGTTTCCTCTGAAGTTTTCGGTAACATCAATAGGTAAGAAAGATCGTCAAAGAAGGACCCACTCATAAATTTTTGCCTACTATTGATACTGAATCTTAAAGAGGTCATGTAGTTTTTTAACAAGGTAAATTCGAGTTCCTACAACCCTGCAACTAGACTGAAGCGCCAAAGAAACTGGTATAGGCATGCGTATTCAAATACAGAGATATGTAAACAGGCAGAATACGGCGCTACAGTCGGCAACGCCTGTATATGACAACCAGAGTCTGACGCAGTTGTTAGATGAGTTACTGCTGCTACAATGCAGGTTATCAAGTTTTAAGAGGGTCTGAACGGGGTGTTATAGTCAACGCACGAACAATGGGATACAGCACCTTCGAGGTAGCGATGAAGTGCGGATTTTCCCTTACGACCATTTCACGAGTGTACCGTGAATGTCAGGAATCCGGTAAAAATCAAATCTCCGATATCGATGCGGCCAGGAAAAGATCCTGGAAGAACAGGACTAACGATAACTGAAAAGAATCGTTCAACGTGACAGAAGTGCAGCACTTCCCCAAATTGCTGCAGATTTCAATGCTGGGCCATCAATAAGTGCCAGTGTGCGAATCACTCAACGAAACATCATCGATATGGGCTTTCGGAGCCGAAGGCCCACTCGTGTACCTTTGATGAGTGTACAACACAAAGCTTTACGCCTCGCCTGGGCCCGTCAACACCGACATAGGACTGTTAATGACTGGAACCATATTGCCTGGTCGGAAGAGTCTCGTTTTAAACTGTATCGAGAGGATGGACGTGTACAGGTACGGAGACAGCCTCACGAATCCATGGACCCTGCATGTCAGCAGGGAACTGTTCAAGCTGCTGGAGGCTCTGTAATGGGGTGGAGCGTTTTCAGTTGGAGTGATACGGGATCCCTGATAAGTCTAGATACGACTCTGACAGGTCTGTCTGCTCACTTGTATCGATTCATGTCCTTAGTGGATTCCGACGGACTTGGGCAATTCCAGAAGGACAATGCTACAGAGTGACTCCAGGAACACTCTTCTGAGTTTAAAGCTAGCCATAAACTCCCCTGACATGAACATTATTGAGCATATCTGGGATGGCTTGCAACATGCTGTTCACAAAAGAACACCACCCCGTGGTACTCTTACGGATTTATGGACAGCCCTGCAGGATTCATGGTATTAATTCCCTCCAGCACTACTTCACATATTAGTCGAGAGTATGCTACGTATTGTTGCGGCATTTTTGCGTGCTCACGGGGGCCCTACACGATATTAGGCAGGTGTACCGGTTTATTTGGCTCATCAGTATGATACAATACATCGATTTCCCACTTGA
Source organism: Schistocerca nitens (assembly GCF_023898315.1). Classification (NCBI taxonomy): domain Eukaryota; kingdom Metazoa; phylum Arthropoda; class Insecta; order Orthoptera; family Acrididae; genus Schistocerca; species Schistocerca nitens. Next base: position 942,171,751 of record NC_064616.1, on the reverse strand, counting down.
CGGTCCGTTTGATGTACACTTATATTTACCCAAAGTCCCCGCTGTTTTAATTTTATAACTTTATGCAGCCTACTGTAATTAGTATTATGTGCGCTCAGATAGCTTTTAGGAGTACTTCACATAGTGATAACTTGAGCTGATTGTTAAATAAACCAATGCACAAAGAGTCTTTAAAAAGAAGATACGAGATAAAAAACGAAAGGTTGGAATTTCGCAAAATAGCTTCATTTCTAATTGTTTGAAATACTTATGTTTGGTATGCAAAACTGATTACGTCGTGGTTTGTAAATGAAACTTTAAGTGTTATTACTGTAAGATCAAACCGCTTTTTTGCAGTTTCTAATTTTTAATTTTAAATGTTTCTTAAAGTATACTAGACAAAGTCCTTTCTGTAGAAACTAATACTTAACAGCTAAACCAGTCACACACGTCGTATTAAAAATTACATTTAATTGAAATGGATGCTTTTATCACTGTCTGTAACTAATGATCGCTTCTGAAAAACACGTTACATTAAACATCTTAATTATGGGCTAAGAGGGCGAGAAAATAAAGACTTGTGCTTGGTTATTATGAATGATTTGGCCACCCACATCACCCAAAATGAATCTCACCGAACATATAAGGGACATCATCGAGACGTCAGTTCGTGCACATAATCCTTCACCGGCAACACTTTCGCAATTATCGACGGCTATCGAGGCAAAATGGCCCAGTATTTCTACAGCAGACTTGCAACGACTTCTTGAGCCCATGGCATGTTGAGATGCTGCACTATGCCGGGCAAAATGAGGTCCGACATGATGTTAGAAGGTATCCCATGACTTGTCACCTCAGTGTATCTGACAACAGGCTCGGAGACAGTTCTTAATCCTAGGTTTTACGTGTAAGTAGGGACGTTTCCCGCACATTGGACGACACTGGACGGTCCTGTGATAAGCTTTCCTGGTCGTTAATGTCAGTTTTCGTAAACAATGCTGCTATTTCTTGTTCAAGTAGGCTCTCAGTCGTTCAAAGGAAATCGAATGGGCTCTGACTATTCCAGAGGAAAATTATTGACGCTACTGGGATTCGAACCCAGATCACAGACAACGTCGTTGTAAGCAATGGACAAAGACTGCTGAAAAAAATGACGACTGGCAGCTCAATAACACTCCTGTTCTACGCTATACAGGCTTATCCTTCCTGATCCCGTCTTACGCGTAATTTAAACACACAGAAACCAAAAAAGTGCCAAAAATTTGTTTTTTTTAAAGACTGAAGCATTATGGAAGAGATGAAAGTCAGTACTACTTTTATGCCCCAGGTGTGTCTTGGTATATTTACGTTTAGGTGATGGTGCACTTCGGATATAAATTCGTATCAATACGCCTTCTGGCTGCATGCTATTGATCAATTACAAGATGCTTCTGTATAGCTGCATTTGAGTTAGGCATAGATGGAAGTCCACAAGCCCCTTATTAGCCACCCAGACCGTTACTGAGAGATCCTCTTACGAACACAATGGAAACCTAGAGCCCATTGACCATCACCAAATTCTTGTTTTCTTGTTCTTTCCCTTTCAGACTTTTAACTGATATAAAAGTTTCTGGCGTTCGGTTTCATCTTCGCACTTCAATGTGTTTTCATATCCTACATACTGTACTGGTTGCTCTGTCTAACTGAATTGTTATCTCCATGAAGAACTTCAGTTTTCCTATTGCTCCTTGTACATAACATTAAAAAGCTCCAGAGAACTCAGTTGTTGTTGTTGTTGTTGTTGTTGTTGTGGTCCTCAGTCCAGAGACTGGTTTGATGCAGCGTCCATGCTATTCTATCCTGTGAAAGTTTCTTCATCTCCCAGCACCAACTGCAACCCACATCCTTCTGAATCTGTTTAGTGTGTTCATCTCTTGGTCTCCCTCAACAATTTTTACCCTCCACGCTGCCGTCCAATACTAAATTGGTGATCCCTTGATGCCTCAGAATATGTCCTACCAATCGATCCCTTCTCCTAGCCAAGTTGTGCCACAAATTTCTCTTCTCGCCAGTTCTATTCAATACCTCCTCATTAGTTATTTGATCTACCCATCTAATCTTCAGCATTCTTCTGTAGCACCACATTTCGAAAGCTTCTTTCTCTTCTTGTCCAAACTATTTATCGTTCATATTTCACTTCCATACATGACTACACTTCATTCAAATACTTTCAGAAACGAATTCCTGACACTTAAGTCTATACTCGATGTTAACAAATTTCTCTTCTTCAGAAACGCTTTCCTTGCCATTGCTAGTCTACATTTTATATCCTCTCTACTTCGACCATCATCAGTTATTTTGCTCCCCAAATAGCAAGACTCATTTACTACTTTAAGCGTCTCATTTCCTAATCTAATTCCCTCAGCTTCAGTGTTGTGCATCAGAATCTATAGTGTTGGATTTAAATTATCAAAGTGTTCAATCAGGTCTTGGGGTAGAGCATATTCCCGCACTCCTTGAACACATAGAACTCACGAACGGACATGTACTGCTTGAAATCAAATGGCTCAAGTCCTCATGTCTCCGCATGCCCAAATAACTTTGCTACAGATGCATTGTTGTTCCCTTGCAACTTTGATCCACTTGATCTTTCCACGCTGTCTTTTCCCCTGTCTCAGCTGTCTTCATAATTGGTAATGCTTCGAAGTGGTACACAGTTGTTGACATACTTTGTTCCACTGCTATCGCCCATGGCGCCCACTGCACTGTTCCTCTAAACGCCCTACTTGTTTCTGCTCTTTGTTGTCAATATTTTCTTCTTCTCTTTGATTTTCAATAGGAACCGTACTTCCAGTATTTCATCTATTGAAGCTGGAGCCGTGCCCTCTGATTCTTTACACCCATTCCAAGGTTCTTGCCCGATAATTTTTCTTTTCTGTATGTGCAGAGTATCAGTTGCCTGACACAACTGCAGCTGAGTATGTTCTTCAGCCACGCATACTCAGTCTTGTACCTTTAGTTGACTCTATATCCTTTCTGTTTCCGATGCTCTCTACATTCTTTGGAGCCTGAGAGACCCCACTGTGCACTCTTCCACATCCTAAGTCTTCCTTTTTGGGTTGCATCTGTTTTCCCTTTATCTTAATAACCTTGTTACCTATTACTGCAAGTGGCTCCAACAGTTCTCCAGCTTACCTGTACGTACATCTTGCTTCTTCATTAGCTCCTGCAGTGCTTGAAGCATTTCCATATGCTGCTCTTTGAATTTTTTAGCCCTTGCTTCCTCTTGTTCTTCTTTTTTCCTTGTCGTGTTGGTATGGATATACTCTGTTTAACAAGGGTTTCCTTGTTAACTGCTTCCTTTTTCGCTGCAATAAAGGCCATGATTTCCCACATGTTCGGTTGGCTTTCCTATTCTATTTTTTTCTTTTTTGATGGCTTGACTAGCACAATCAATTGAGCATCCGTCATTTAGTTTACTCTGTCATACACATATTAGTTAAGTATCCGATTTTGCAAAGTAAGCTCTCTTTTCGACGATATTTCTTTGACCTTCTCTCGCATACTTGTCTTCTTGAACATTTCTACCTTTAGTTGACTCTATATCCTTTCTGTTTCCGATGCTCTCTACATTCTTTGGAGCCTGAGAGACCCCACTGTGCACTCCTGTTTCTACTCTTGCGTATCCTCCTACATCCATCTTTGTTACATGTTCAGTGTCGACTGGTACAGACTGAGCGTCACAGCATGTCCCAGTTGTACCAGTGAAGACAGGCTGCTCAGAGGGTTTAAATACAGGTATCTGGAGCTAACCAAGAAGAATATATACCACTGCATCATTCACAGGTCATGCAGAAATTCCCTGAATGAGAACTATTGTCCCAGGACCGGCTGTTGCCACACAGACGTCTGTTGAACCACGGAAGGAAGACAGGGCGGAAGCACGTGCAGAGTGAGGAGCGCTGGTGTCAGCAGGTCACTGACTGTGACTGTGGCTATGCCCCAGTTACAGTCCTGGGTCCATACCTTGGCCCATGTTGTTACAACACAGATGCTTACAGTTTTTACCGTGCTGCAAGAAGAAAAGTTTGCTTGAAAATGCCAAAGGAGGTGAAATTAGTAGTATATTTTTCTTTTTTTTTTTTTGGAAAACTGGCTCGTTCACTTAGATGATCTTGAAAATTCCAGCAGTTAGTGGAGGTTGATCATATGCAAGGAACAAACACAAGACATGCCCTCCTAATGTATGACACCATCATCACATGACACACCGTACCAGATTTCAGTGTCATCATCGTGGCCCTCCCCTCCCCATATCCTATACACTTCCTCTCCTTTCCTCTCCCGAATCACAATCTAGCGTTCTATCACCCATGAAAATGGAATAACCAGTCACAGAGTAGCAGTGGGTATTAAAATGAAACAGCGCCAACGATTGCGGTACTAAGTCAGTTGTTTTGGTGAGAAACAAAAAAAAAAATTAAATATTGAAAAAAATTTAATAAAAAACCAAAGATGGCCAACTAGCTGACCTGTACAGCCATTATGACATCGCCTTCAGAAGTATCTAAACAACCGGAAATTTCATTATGTTCAAGAACATGTAATGAAACTGATGTTTGTGCAGTAGTTTCATGCCAAATATACGTAAGCTACATCTGGATTTTGTTTAATGTAGCATCATGTTCAATAGCATTCGATTATTTATCGAAAATACATAAAGACGTTGATAATACCAATGTGACTTGCCATTATGAACGTCCATGAACGTCTGTTTACCATTCGTGGTGAAAGGCTGAACGAACCCTCACTTCTAAAATTTTCTATGTTGCTTGTCAAATGTCACAAAGTAAATTGAATGTCTAAAGTGTCTACAAAAATACGTCAACAAAACAAAAAAGGCAATTATTCCATGTAGGGTTTCACGGCTGGCGTCTCCATCAGTAAACACTTCCGGGCTAAGTTGCCGTGGTCGATCTGTAGAACTTCTTCTCCCTGACGTTTCGTTCTCAACTACAGAGAACATCTTCCAAGGTGAGTCAACGACTGGCTGCTAGGAGTTTTTTTTTTCTTTATTGATTTTCAATTCCCCCCCCCCCCCCGATGGGGGCGGGCTGGCAGCAGCTTACTACGCTGCTCTACAGCCTACAGACTTTTGTTTAAAAAAGGAAGAAGAAAGAAACAAGGAAAAACAGGCGATAAAATGGTGATTTAAAGTGTAAAATGGCGTAAAAATGCGGAAAGTTAAAACAGAAAGCAAAAGGGGTTGGCAATGTTGATAAAATACACAGGAATCAGACAAGTAACATAGTAGACACACAATTAAAAAACATGGCGACAGTCTGGTTTCTGTTCGCAAGTGATAAAAAAAAAAGCACAGCCAGCGACAGTATGATGGCTACACTTCCCAAAAGACACAACACGGAGCACGCACTGGAAAAACACACTGTAAAACACTGCACGAAAAAGGCGGCAGCGGCACAAAGATGGCACTCCCGATCCAAGGCAGATGGGGGGGGGGGGGGACCTGGAGTAGGGGGAAAAACAAGGAGGGAGGAGAGGAAAAAACTAAAAGAGGGGGGCAACCAAGGAGGGAGAGGACTACTAAAGCTGCTAGGAGTTTTTTTTTTCCTTTATTGAATTTCAATTCCCCCCCCCCCCCGAAGGGGGCGGGCTGGCAGCAGCTTAGTATGCCGCTCTTCAGCCGACAGATTTTGTGACAAAGATCAAGAGAACAAATAATAACAAAACAGGCGATAAAATCGGAGACTTAGAGAGTGACAAGGCGAAAAGAAATCGTGGAACTTAAAACAACAACAGAGGGATGATGATGCTAATAAAAATACATACGAAGCAGACAGGAAAAAACAATATACAATTAAAAAACACGGCGACAGTCTGGATTCTGTTCGCAAAAGACATAAAATTCACACCTACCGACAGCATGGTTTCTGTTCGCAACACGAGAAAGACAAACAACACCGAATAGTCACTGGAACACTGCACTAAAAAGTTGGCAAATGTGACACCACAGTCGAGAGCAGGTGGGGGGAAACTGGACAGAAGATGGGAAAACAAAAAAAGGGGGGAAAGGAGAGTAAAAGCGAAGGGGGGAAACGGGAAAGGAGCTGATGGAGGATGAGGACCCAGAAGAGGGGTGGGGGGCAGACGCGACAGGGAGTGGGGTAGGCAGAGGAGGGGAATACAAAAGGACTGGGGGGGGAGAAGGGAGGTAGGGAGAGGTTTAGTGGGGAGAAAACAGAATGGAAGGGGGGGGGGGGGAAGAGGGAGCCCAGGGAAAGAACAGAGGAAAGGAGGGGGAGTGAGGATCAGAGTTGATAGGAAGGATAAATGGAGGGAGAGAGGGCATCATCCGGGAGGGGGAGTTGACCGAAGCCACCTTGGGAAAGGAGATGGAGGGTGTAGAGATGGAGGGTAGGGGGGACACAACAGTGAAGACGTGGCAGGGGGCGGGGATGGGAGAGGAGAGTAGCAACCAGGGGGTGAGGGGGTTCAAGACGGCGGGAGGTGTAGAGGATGCGGATATGTTCGAGGAATAGGAGCAGATGGGGGAAAGGAATGAGATCATAGAGGATCCGCGTGGGGGACGGGAGGCGGATACGGAAGGCGAGGCGGAGTGCATGACGCTCAAGGATCTGGAGGGAATGATAGAATTTGGTGGGAGCAGATATCCAGGCGGGACTGGCATAACACAGGATGGGACGGATTAAGGATTTGTAGGTGTGGAGGATGGTAGAGGGGTGCAAACCCCATGTCCGGCCAGAGAGGAGTTTGAGGAGTTGGAGGCGGTTGCGGGCTTTGGATTGGATGGAGCGGAGATGAGGTATCCAGGTGAGGTGACGGTCAATGGTGAGGCCAAGGTAGGTGAGGGTGGGGGTGAGGCGGACAGGACGTGCGCAGACAGTAAGGGAGAAATCCAGGAGCCGGAAGGAGCGAGTGGTACGACCTACGATGATTGCCTGGGTCTTGGAAGGATTGAGTTTCAGGAGCCATTGGTTACACCATGCAGCAAAAAGGTCAAGGTGATTCTGGAGAAGGCGTTGGGACCGTTGGAGGGTAGGAGCGAGGGCGAGGAATGCGGTGTCATCAGCATATTGCAAGAGGTGTACTGGAGGGGGGGGGTTGGGGCATATCTGCCGTGTACAGGAGGTAGAGGAGAGGGGAGAGGACAGAGCCCTGGGGCACACCGGCAGAGGGGTAGAAGGTGTGGGAATTGGCATGATGGATGGTAACATAGGAGGAGCGGCGGGAGAGGACGGAGGCCACCAGACGGATGTAGTTGATAGGAAGGGCGTAGGTTTGGAGTTTAAACAGGAGACCGGGATGCCAGACACGGTCGTAGGCCTTTTCGAGGTCAAGTGAGACAAAAATTGCGGAGCGACGGGAGTTAAGCTGGAGGGAGAGGAGATGAGTGAGGCGGAGGAGTTGGTCATCAGCAGAGAAGGAGCTGCTAGGAGCTGGGGCCGCCGCTTATATGGATATCGTAGGGGGCGCCACCACACGTCACGTGGCGTCGATGTGCAACTATCTCTGTTCTCTCGATTGCAGGCAATCGATTGTCACGTGATTGATGCAACGCCGACCGCCATATCTTATCCAATTTTAATCCTTCTTCTTTACAATTAAAATTGTATTGATGTTTGTGTACACGTATGTATAGAGAGGCAATTGAAATCCACAAACATCAATACAATTTTAATCGTAAAGAAGAAGGATTATAATTGGATAAGATATGGCGGTCGACGTTGCATCAATCACGTGACAATCGATTGCCTGCAATCAAGAGAACAGACGATAGCCAGAGACAGCTGCACATCGACGCCACGTGACGTGTGGTGGCGCCCCCTACGATATCCATATAAGCGGCGGCCCCAGTTCCTAGCAGCCAGTTGTTGACTCACCTCGGAAGATGTTCTCCATAGTTGAGAACGAAACGTCAGGGAGAAGAAGTTCTACAGATCGACCACGGCAACTTAGCCCGGAAGTGTTTACTGATGAAAAAAGGCAATGTTATTTCCTCTCTCTCTCTCTCTCTCTCTCCCTCTCTCCCTCTCTTTCTCTCCCCCCCTCTCTCTTCTCTCTCTCTCTCTCTCTCTCTGTCTCTCTCTCTCTCTCTCACACACACACACACACACACATAAACACACATCGATCAAAATTTACCTGTAAAAAATGATTTTTGGGCTCTCAAATTAAATGACTTTGTACTGTTTCTATATCTAAACTGTTACTTAACACATGTTGATGAAGAAACATCCTGTGCAAGTACATGACATTTCATCTTTCGCCCTAAATGACATGATGTATCAAAACGAACCTGACCTGACCTATAACTACACAAAACACATGTTAATTGGAATACTATGGTAAGCATAAAAAACAAATATTTAATATGAATTAGCTACTGTAAGAATGCAGTTAATTCCATATTTGGGTCTACACACTGAGTATGTCAAAATGGCCTCTCAGATTAAATATTTCTACAACAAAATTTATCTGTGTTGCTTTTCAAGTATCACAGTGTTAAATCAACATCTAAAATGTTTGAGAAAATACTTCAGCAATACAATATTTATGTCAATTTTAATTCACACTTTGTCAAAAGAAGCATCAACAAGACACACATGATTATTTAAAGAGATACAACGGCATCTCCACGTCTAAAACATTTGTCAAAATACATATAGAATGTTAGCATTTCGATGTGAAACAATGATTCCACGACTGAATTACAGCACCCAAGTTTTTTACAAGTTTTTCCAGTAATGCTTCACGTCACCACGCTTCATTTTATGGAGAAAAAAGATAATGCGTCATATTCAACACTAGAAAAACATATTCGATGTTATTTACTGCCTAATTTTACTTTTTGTTACATTGGAGCTTTACTTACTAGAAGTTATGTAGGAATAAAGATTCTGGAGGAAGGCTGCAACATTTACCAATCGAAACTATGGTGTCTAGGCTCTCTGACATATCTATAGATTGTATTTCCACAATAAACGTTAAGCGTAATGCTACAGAACATGCGATATAAAAGCAAACAACATGGCTAAAAGACAAACAAAATGGCCAGGCACCATATTACTGAGGGGAGAAAATGTTTTGATGAAACACTGATTGTGATATGCCACTGGATCTGCTTATTATATTAATACACCAGGAGACCTGCATAATCCACGGAATACAAAATATTTACACTCAACATGAACTTAAGACAATGGTGGAGCAAGACAAAGGTGAAATACAGGCAGAAACAGTGGTATGACAAGACACAGATGAAAGGTCAGTATCTCGAAAAGACAATCTTTGCATAAGACGGAAAGTATTTATTAGACTAAATAAAGATTTAGAGTACAAAACATACACACTGGTTGCTTATCTTAGCATGCAAATACAATTACAAATATGTTTTCACAATCGAAAATTCGAACGTAAGAGTAAAATAGAATTGTGTTATTTCTCAAAATATGTAAGATTTCGAGTACAAAACACTCGTGACCACAATCTATTGGTTATGAACTGCAGATTGAAACTGAAGAAACTGCAAAAAGGTGGGAATTTAAGGAGATGGGACCTGGCTAAACTGAAAGAACCAGAGGTTGTAGAGAGTCTCAGGGAGAGCATAAGGGAACAATTGACAGGAATGGGGGAAAGAAATACAGTAGAAGAAGAATGGGTAGCTCTGAGGTATGAAGTAGTGAAGGCAGCAGAGGATCAAGTAGGTAAAAAGACGAGGGCTAATAGAAATCCTTGGGTAACAGAAGACATATTGAATTTAATTGATGAAAGGAGAAAATATAAAAATGCAGTAAATGAAGCAGGCAAAAGGAAATACAAACGTCTCAAAAATGAGATCGACAGAAAGTGCAGAATGGCTAAGCAGGGATGGCTAGAGGACAAATGTAAGGATGTAGAGGCTTGTCTCACTAGGGGTAAGATAGATACTGCCTACAGGAAAATTAAAGAGACCTTTGGAGAGAAGAGAACCACTTGCATGAATATCAAGAGCTCAGATGGCAACCCAGTTCTAAGCAAAGAAGGGAAGGCAGAAAGGTGGAAGGAGTATATAGAGGGTTTATACAAGGGCGATATACTTGAGGACAATATTATGGAAATGGAAGAAGATGTAGATGAAGATGAAATGGGAGATAAGATACTGCGTGAAGAGTTTGACAGAGCACTGAAAGACCTGAGTCGAAACAAGGCCCCGGGAATAGACAACATTCCATTAGAACTACTGATGGCCTTGGGAGAGCCAGTCATGACAAAACTCTACCATCTGGTGATCAAGATGTATGAGACAGGCGAAATACCCACAGACTTCAAGAAGAATATAATAATTCCAATACCAAAGAAAGCAGGTGTTGACAGATGTGAAAATTACCGAACTATCAGTTTAATAAGTCACAGCTGCAAAATACTAACGCGAATTCTTTACAGACGAATGGAAAAACTGGTAGAAGCGGACCTCGGGGAAAATCAGTTTGGATTCCGTAGAAATGTTGGAACACGTGAGACAATACTAACCTTACGACTTATCTTAGAAGAAAGATTAAGGAAAGGCAAACCTACGTTTCTAGCATTTGTAGACTCAGAGAAAGCTTTTGACAACGTTAACTGGAATACTCTCTTTCAAATTCTGAAGGTGGCAGGGGTAAAATACAGGGAGCGAAAGGCTATTTACAATTTGTACAGAAACCAGATGGCAGTTATAAGAGTCGAGGGGCATGAAAGGGAAGCAGTGGTTGGGAAGGGAGTGAGACAGGGTTGTAGCCTCTCCCCGATGTTATTCAATCTGTACATTGAGCAAGCAGTAAAGGAAACAAAAGAAAAATTCGGAGTAGGTATTAAAATTCATGGAGAAGAAGTAAAAACTTTGAGGTTCGCCGATGACATTGTAATTCTGTCAGAGACAGCAAAGGACTTGGAAGAGCAGTTGAACGGAATGGACAGTGTCTTGAAAGGAGGATATAAGATGAACATCAACAAAAACAAAACGAGGATAATGGAATGTAGTCAAATTAAGTCGGGTGATGCTGAGGGAATTAGATTAGGAAATGAGACACTTAAAGTAGTAAAGGAGTTTTGCTATTTAGGGAGCAAAATAACTGATGATGGTCGAAGTAGAGAGGATATAAAATGTAGACTGGCAATGGCAAGGAAATCGTTTCTGAAGAAGAGAAATTTGTTAACATCGAGTATAGATTTAAGTGTCAGGAAGTCGTTTCTGAAAGTATTTGAATGGAGTGTAGCCATGTATGGAAGTGAAACATGGACGATAACCAGTTTGGACAAGAAGAGAATAGAAGCTTTCGAAATGTGGTGCTACAGAAGAATGCTGAAGATAAGGTTGGTAGATCACGTAACTAATGAGGAGGTATTGAATACGATTGGGTAGAAGAGAAGTTTGTGGCTCAACTTGACTAGAAGAAGGGATCGGTTGGTAGGACATGTTTTGAGGCATCAAGGGATCACAAATTTAGCATTGGAGGGCAGCGTGGAGGGTAAAAATCGTAGAGGGAGACCAAGAGATCAATACACTAAGCAGATTCAGAAGGATGTAGGTTGCAGTAGGTACTGGGAGATGAAGAAGCTTGCACAGGATAGAGTAGCATGGAGAGCTGCATCAAACCAGTCTCAGGACTGAAGACCACAACAACAACAACAACACTCGTGTCAGAGAGACGGAGAGGGAGGGAGGGAGGGAGAGAGAGAGAGAGAGAGAGAAAGAGAGATGCATGGATTTTTTTGCTTTAGAATGCTGAAAATGAATGTAGTAGCTGTCACAGAATGCGCTAACAGCTACTTTATTCGTATTCAACATTCTACAGAAAAAAAATCCATGCATCTCTCTCTCTCTCTCTCTCTCGTGCACACACACACACACACACACACACACACACACAGAGAGAGAGAGAGAGAGAGAGAGAGAGAGATATAAAAGAAATGAATAGGCATTAGTTTACAGCATATACTTCGTTAGGTTGGCAACATGTACGTAAACAAATCAGACAGAATGAGATACACAGTGAACTCAAAGTAGTTATTCCATGAAATAACAGTTTTGATCAAGTGTCTATAATTGTGACAGAACACTGATAGCGCATCACAACAACAAGGGCAAACAAAATGGAAAGTGGGAAGAAAAATATTCAAAACCTAAAACGACCCTTATGTTTCGTAAATAGAACGTTAATGCGACCTCCAAATGAGAGGAAACGCAGATGCCAACTAGAAACGCGAAGAACTGTAAGTAACCACTTATTTACATAATAAGTGAGAAGTGAACTGTTTTATAATCCACGAATAATACATATCAAAACAAAAGTGTATCACAACTGTATCATTATAGGTCCCACTAATGATGCCTTAAAATGAAAAGCAGCGAAACGCTTCTGGGAGAATAAAATACAGTGCAGCAAGAGAAGGCGTTTTTTGTTTACAAAACAAATATTTCTGTGCTTGCTGCGGAGGATGACCACGCAAACAAACTCGTTATGGATTTAAATATTCGCAAGTATTTTCTGAAGCTATTTGACTGTAGCGTACCATTGTATGGAAATTAAACGTGGACGATTAACAAACAGTTCAGATAGGAAGAAAATAGAAGCATTAGAAATGTGGCGCTACAGAAGGAAGGAGACTAAATGGGAAGAACATATAACGAATAAGGACTTAGTGAACAGAACTGGGGACTAAGGAAACTTGTGACGTAACTTGACTAAATGAAGGGATCCGTTGATAGGACATTTCCGAGACATTAAGGAGCCATCAGCTTTCATTACTGGAGGGAAACGTGGGGGGTTAAAAATTCTATAGGAAGACCGAGAGACAAGTCCAGTAAATAGGTTCAAGAGGATGCAGCATGCAGTAATTATAGAATTAGTCTTTAGCGGAACGCTACAAGAACAACAGCTATTTCGCTAACATAAGTAGTAAGCAGCGACAGATAATGACGCAAGAATTTCGATATAAGTATCTTGAAACTATTCCAGTTCCACGTTAGAGACTTGGTTACATTGTTTTCATTATTTATTAGGTACAATTACAGATCATTTCTAACGTAGTTCTTTTGCTGCAAGGCACAGCCACCACTAGGAAGTTTGGCCACAAGGGAGTACAAGCAGCCAACAGCAAACAAAATCTAAGCGTGAGCAGCCGTCGTAAGAGAAATCTGTCAGTTCGAAAGCGGCGCTATTTGTATAAATAAATATCATGATTAACAGTGACTGCTGGTTTTTATTTTCAAGAATCAATAAATTTGTACACTTTCTCATCGACTCACATATTTATGTAAAGGAATATTATAATTGGTGTAAAATAAAGAATGAAAGCTATGTTAAGTTCCGATCGCACTCCATCCATGGACGATTTTCTGAAGACTGATCTCGAATTCCATTTTTATTATCATTATTTACATACTCGGCCATAGCGTACAAGCACCATTTAGTCTTAACGTCGATCGTTAGAAATTAATCATTTTCATCGTTTTGTGTTTCTCGAAAAGACTTTACATTCTTCATACTATTCTTCCAGTTAGCTACGCATACAGCCATGTGTGTGCTGAGTAGACTGATCCGTGTCCAAAGCCAATATAGCGTCGGTATGAAGAACAATCTGGGGGAAAAAGATCTGTAGGTAAGTCTGTCTTTAACTTTGAATTTCTGTAACTTTAACCCCATGGTCATTTCGTGAGATATACGAGGGAAGAATTAATATGTGGCAGGAGTTGCTTTGGTTTATTTTAAAGAGTGAGCCGTCCCGTAACACACAATCACGTTTATGCGACTGCAACCTGGAAAGATAACATTCTTCGTGACCCTCTTCCGTTTTCCAAACCAGCTACGGACAAAACGCTTTTGCTTGACTTTTCTCTTCGTCTTGCATTGATTTTTGAAAACGTTAGGGTTCCAAATCAGCGAGCATTGGTTACTAGTCCTTCGAACGAGCGTTTCTGAATTTTTTCCTTCGTGGGCGACATACATTTTCATAGGATAGTTGCTTCTTAACTTCCTCCAGGGAAATATTCCTACATATTTTACGGATGTGCCTATTTCCGATGATTTGTCATCAGTGGTGTAATCACAATGGAACCTTAGGGAATTCGTTTGTTTCTTTAAGGTTGCTAGTCAGAACCGAACCTTGGCAGGTATTTTTTCATTTCGTTAAGATTTTCTGGTGCTACATACAATAGCACCAGCCTTTATTCGTTTCGAGTTCGTTCTCTCCACGTTCAACGTTTAGGCTCGAGCGCATCACAGGACTAGTGTGACTGGTTGTACTCAACAACCGTCCTACTGCAACAGTTTTCAACGGTCGCTGCTTCGATAACTTTCCATTGAACTACGCGCTTGTGTCTGGCACATTTCAATCCTGGATGTTTACCAAATTCAGATTTCTCGGTACTCCTTCCCTTATTTCGCCACGTCGAAACGTGTTTAATCGATATTTGCTCTGTTGTTCATTGTCTTCACTCATCCTATGTTTTTACAACTCCAGGTTGTCTCTAACTTTCTTAAGATGATCAAAATTTCATTTTCTATCTCTGCGACTTGCAGTGTGTTAGGCGTATAAGTTTAGATTTTTTATTGGTGACTGAGGGCGGTGCACTGAACAAAGAATTTGTATTTATTATTTTTTAGGTTGCTTCGTACGTCCAAGTGCGTCTGGCAAGAGCACTCAATTAATGCTCATTTTCCGCTCTGCAGCAGGTCAGGAGTGAAATGTTGACACAAAACGCTTAGTCTATACTGGCGGGTGTAGTCCATTTACTGGTGCAGCTATGTCCTGCACAGAACATCAGATGGTAAATTATGTGACGTGTTTGCAGGAAGACTGAGAGGAAAAACAATTAACACACTGAAGTGGGCACATATTACGGTCCAATTATCACAATACACTTATACTCCTAACATCCTTTATATAAAATGAATTGTTCCTAGTTTCAACGATTCAGTCATCATCTTCAAATTACAAAAGAAAAATTAAAATATTATGTACCTATTTAAATGACAAACCCGACATAAAACATTTAAAGAACAGCGAAGTTACAATCAAATGTCATCCATTACTAATTTATTAGAGTGAATAAAATATGATTGTCCATTCTAATACTGAGTTTATTAGTTTCACGAGTCTGTAACACGTTGTTGACGATGGCTCACACGACTAAGGTAACTGTAGACGTGTCGCAGTGCGCGGACATTGCGAATACGGCAGGGAAGGTCCCGCTGCGGAGACAGCAGTGTTCGCTGACGGGGCATCTTTTGTCCTACGGAAATGCTATTATTGCGCGATGAGGCCGACTGCAAATCGATGGCGGACGGAAGGAACAGTCAATCGGTAGAGGGCGCTATTGAGCGGCTGAGTCAGCGCGCACCACACACGACTAACAATGGCGCGCTCGTCGCCCTCTTCCGGCGCGAAAGCTTTGCCTTTCCCTCGTCCGCGGTCATACGAGCTCCTCTTTTGGTAACGTGAGACTCCAGCTCAGCCGAAATAAAGCTGTGCCTGCCCAAAGAGAAATTTCTTATCCTAAACACGTCTCCCATTACCACGTCGGCATACTCCAAACTCTAAGTGTCGATATCTGAGGACCGATTTTGCGACACAACAAAAACTTACAACTTCGTTTCATCAGCATATAGACAACTAGAGAGGCACTCTACAGTTCAGTAATATAATGAAAGCTCTGTGAAGTCCTCCACACTAATGTGCGGCGATAATAATTCCCTAGCGATCTAGGCATTCGTCTGGGTTATGGTTTTTGAATAGTTAGTAGCTACGTTTTACGAATGAGTAGCTCTGTCACAAGATGGATTAACGCGCTTTCCAGCACACATCATCGGATGAATAAGCTAGATAAGAAGACTCCATCACACTAAGCAATGAAGCCAATAAAAATCAACAAGCAAGTCCGAAATGGCGTCGTCGACGGCGTCAGCTCTTTGGAAATTTTCTGTCCCCATGTCCAAGACTTCTACTCAAGTGTTGCAACTCAGTTCACTTGATGGGCCTGCCTCTGATATCATCTCCTCCAATTAAAGGCTTCGTTAAATATAATCTGATATGTTCTACATGACTTGTATCAGTACTCATCTTACCAACGTTTTCCAGATATTTCGGTATCTCGATGCCGTAGGAAAGAACAAGTAAATTTTTCTCACTTTCCAATTGGCACGCTTTTCAGAATTCTAATCCGCTTGTTCTTTATGGCCAGGAGCATGAGCTATCTTTCGGTGTAACTGTACAGAACGGCTATTGTTTTCAGATCCAAGTCGACAGCTGTGTGCGTCACTTACAGCAGAACTCAGATCTTAAAGCAGGCCAAACTCGGAGCGTAAGTCGGGCCAGCAGAACGACTTTATGCCTTCATTAGATTAGTTCTCATATAGCATATTTCAAAGGTTTTCTAACACTTTTCCTTGGTCTACAATCGAGATTGGTTCCATTCTACGTAAATACAAGTATAGTAAAATGAGAGGTTGGTAGGATCATGGGAAAGGATGTCCCTTGGCCTTCAAAACTGAGAAGTTCTGGAAAAGAAGTTACCATCAATTTTGTAAGGTAGGCCTATCATTTCTGCGTGATAATTCACCTACTATAAGTACATTTTTCACTCAGTTCTAACAAGTTTGATGCTTTCTCACTTCACAGATTTCACTGACCAGGTGACGTAAAGGTGATAAGCACAAACTTTTCGTAGCCGTAGATCGCGTGTGACGAAGACACCATGACTGTGCTGTTCAGTTCCAAACACAAGGAGAGAGAGCAAAATAAAATTAATTCTTAAAATAATTGAAAAGCCACGATCGCTTCAATATCGTTTACTAGATGACCGGTTTCAGCACTCTGGATGTGCCATCATCGGATCTGTGAAGGTATAACATAACAGGTTTGAGGGATGGCTTACATGACTTAACTATATACATTACAATTATTACAGAACCACATACCTGAAACGTGGATTATCATTTATAAACACTATGGACATCATGGCACATGAGGCAGACCATCTGATAAAAATCATTGTCACAACCAATAAAAAATAATAAAAAACTGCTCTCATGGTCGTTCTTTCCATAAAATATAAAACTGAAGTCACCAGATGAAACTACCACTGCTCGCCTAACACCGGTCGGCATCATCACTGCACTATCCCGCGCAGGCTTACCTGCTGTGATTCTAGCGGTTCACAACTGGCCACCTGAAATCGGGCTTTTTTTTTAGCAACAGTCGGTCCACAGGTATATCGTATAATTCAACAATTCAACCCTGAGCAGTCTCCTCGCGATCTTTCATTTACCCATATTAAGGGCTGCCTTTATGAGTACTTTGACGCACAAATACACGTCACCTCCGCCCGTCAGACTTTCTTTTCTTGTCGAAAGTCCCCAGGTCAGACATATCGGGAATGGATTAATACGCTACTGTGTCTGTCCCGCGATTGTAAATTCCGGTGCGCCAACGTTGCCTGCAAGCAGTCTTATACCTCTTCGTTGCTTCATGACGTGGTGGTGTTTCACGCACCAGACGAGGGTCTTCGGGCTGATATTCTGAAGTTACAGGACCCGGCCTTCGACACTTGTCTGCCGATCATTCGTGCGTTTGAACAGTCTCAGTGGCTACAATCGCCGCGTCTTCATCCAGCTGTTTTCGCGGCTCGCAAGTTGCCAAGTGCCGAGCGGGAGTCTCGTCGATCCGTTAGTCCATCCAGTGACAGAAAGTCTTTCACTCGGTTTCCATCCTGTCCAGACTGTTCTCGGATTCACCAACGATCGGATTGCCCCCACGGGCGAGCAAGGTGCACATCGCCGTGGTGTGTCAGGCTTCGCAGAAACATCGCGTAGCTGCCACGCTTCCTGCAGACACACAGGCTCATCACGAATCGTTACCTCAGGACGTGGAAGCCTCGCATTCCATTGATGGCCAAGTCTTCTTCATCATTCCCCAGCTGAGTGCCCGTCGTGGATCCCATGAGTCGGTAAATGTTGTTACAACCGTTAGACATAATTTGACCATGGTTCGACGGACCTATCGAAAGCCGGAAATGTCGGTGGAGCATCATACAAAGTGTTTAATTTACCTGTAATGGAATCAACTCTATGAGCTACCTCTTACGACGCTGGGGAGTGAGCGCGAAGTTCTGATCTTGTGAGCGCTGCCTGAATCTGCTGTAGAGTATCCATCAAGGACTGAAGATGTTCCTCTGAGGAGGCCATTTCGT
This sequence comes from Schistocerca nitens, assembly GCF_023898315.1. Classification (NCBI taxonomy): domain Eukaryota; kingdom Metazoa; phylum Arthropoda; class Insecta; order Orthoptera; family Acrididae; genus Schistocerca; species Schistocerca nitens. The sequence continues at coordinate 942,153,543 of NC_064616.1, read as the reverse complement.
TCGAAAATGACAATCGCATCATATTCGCCAATAGTTGTAGTGTCCTGCAGTCGGCAGGAAGAAACTAACAGTCAAGTTTGAAAACACTTTATTGTAAGTAAAAAAAATCGCCTTCTACACAAGCACCAATTGTCCAACGCAAGAACAACAAGAAAACCCCACAATTCTTGTGGTGGCAAAACCAGATAAGAAAACAAGACAATGAAAAAAATAATGACCAAAATCTACTCTACCAAATACAAGTTACAACGTACTACTGAATGCTCGGCGAGTGTATACTATGCTAGAGCTGACGTAAGTTCTGGCTAGAGCTATCCCTAGTGGTAGGTAAATACTGCCGGTCTGACTGTACGGGTGTGCTTCTAAGGCCGAGTCGGCGGAGTGCTGCATGAGTCACATGAGTTCCGATTGATGGAACACCGTCACATGTTGTCTGGCGAAGTAGTTCCATGTTTATTCGGAAAGCCTGTTGTTGTTTATATTCACTGGCAAAGTTTCGCTCTGCACTCTTGAAGGGAGGTCGGTTGTGTGGGCCCTCAAACTGATAAGGAGCCACTATGACGTTTCTCTCCCTGGAGAAAGGATGCACAGCAGCACAAACGTCTATAGGAGTAGGGGCATCCAGGTCGACATCCATCGGTTCGTGGCCGTCAGTGTTTCCTGTAGCTGTAGGCGTACAATCCACCCATGATCGGTACTCACCAGCAGAACTCTTGTATTCACATTCTATTTTTCACCCAGATTTTCTAGATGTTATATGGCATTCTTTTGCTGCACCCCTACATTTCTCTATATCTATACGACGAAGTGGTTACCCTGCCAAATATTTTAGGAACCTAAATATATAGAATTACCTGAATTACCAATTCGTTAACAAAATTTTCCGCTATCATTTTTTCGCAGCAACCCAACTCTTTTTTCCCACTTTAACTATCTAATTAAAACTTCCAAACTTGCTCCTCCGTTTACCAGATTTTCCGGTCATTCTGTCACAATCTACAGTTCCATGGAGGAAAGGAAACAAGGAGTAAATGGCTCCATAAAAATTCGAAATATCACATACACATTTTTATAAGAAAATTACCTTTCTTCTCCCCTCTAGAATGATAGTCTACGTTAATCTAGTGTCCAGTTACTCACATTCTTGCAAGAATATACTTATGGTGTTGAAGGAAGATAATCATCCAAAACATCTGCGAGGAGCAACGTACGTGCACTACATTTGAATCGAACATAAACACCTACGCTCAAGTCGTTTCGTAAGTTCGATTAATGCTGTACGATTACACGGAACTCTTAACAACTTACCAAATAGTGGGGAGTTGCAGTTGGCAGTGAGCGCAAAAAATGCCTATAGAGAATAAAATACAAACTTTCGCGGTGGTAGTACATTTATTATTAACCTATTCAGAAAAGCATGTTACAGCACGTTTAGCAACAAATGTGAGGGCGTAGTTTCATTTACCTGCAAATAATTTTCTAAGGATTACCTTTTTCTTTTTAGGAGTTTCTGCCATTTTAATAATGCACATGTGATTCAAATATATTACGTGATTTTGCAATGAGTATTTTATGCTTATAGTCTTTACATTCTCGCTCACTTTCTCTCTCTCTCTTCTAGATGATTAGGTTTTTATGGTTTAAACGATAACGTCCAGTTTTGTAAACGGATTAACAACGAATTATGTGCTGGTGTCTGCACCATGAAAACTGCCACTAATTAGATTCGCTCGTTAACTGATAGCCCACGACTGCGGCTGGAACTCTTATCGATCTGAAACCCGCACGCATTAATGACTCCACTGCACTACTGTCGCGAGAAGCTAGTTGTATCATTTCTCCGCTCCACTCATTTTGCAAGCGACTGTTGAACCCCTGGAATGTGCGTAATAGCGCACAGAGATCATGAACAATAATATGAACGCTTCACGAAAAAAATCTAATACATGTGATTAAAGTTGAAAATCTATTCTGGAATTCAATGTATTGTTCACGTTAATTCAGCTCGACAACATATTCAAAATAAAAAATGAATTGGTTTTTAATTGTGTAGGCTTGTAGAAACACTCACTCGAGGCAAAGATTTTGCCCGTAGTATTATTCAGCTTAAACCATTTTATTTTCTAAACTGAACGATATCATCGGGTAACATGTTTATTCTTTGTATGTGTTTCCGATAAAAATAAACTAACTAGTGTGATAGTTTGTAGCGATTAATTTCTATATACAGTACACGTAGAACATCCACAGTTTAGTGCTTTTAATTTATAAATATGAAGTTCTTCTATCATGCAGAGATGGGAGAACAAAATAATATGATAAAGCTCTGTTTGAATACTTTTCGACATTATTGTTAAGGAGTTAAATGGGAAGGAACAATCGTGTGAGTTCAATGATGAGGACAAAGTGCGGCACGTAACAGAAACTACGATTACTTCTGTACTTGGCTTGGTTCAAATGGCTCTGAGCACTATGGGACTCAACTGCTGAGGTCAATAGTCCCCTAGAACTTAGAACTAGTTAAACCTAACTAACCTAAGGACATCACAAACATCCATGCCCGAGACAGGATTCGAACCTGCGACCGTAGCGGTCTTGCGGTTCCAGACTGCAGCGCCTTTAACCGCACGGCCACTGCGGCCGGCACTTCTGTACTTGCTTTGTACTACTGTACAGCTGAGCAGCATGCCCTGTATGATACAGATTCCACCATACAAAATAGTTGGATGTAGCTACTAATGAGGCATGGCAAATCGTTACTGGTAGTCTTCAGCCCAACGCTCTTCTACAGGGATGCAATTTTGTGGTACAGCCTACGTTTTATTAATAGTGAGTTGAACAGATCGCTTCAGGATTCTCATAGCATTATTTGCGCTCAGTCTTCAGACTTAGCGAAAGCTGCCATCAGTGAGTTTGAGGTTCAAATTCTAACGTGCATTCGTCTCAGATATCACCTCGTCAGATTTTGTGCATATGTAAAATGCGTACATTACTAGTGCTGCTGTTGATGAAGGGCTTCAAGAGACTAAACATCTAAGATTATCAGCCTCTAATTCACACCCCAGGACGGAATCTGTGCACACCATCTGTGCACCCCATCCGTCATTGTCTAGAACTAATCCTGCGTGCAAGTGTAAGAACGTTTTCTAAATGTCAGCGTAACTTGTAACTGAGACAGGACATGGATACCAGCCCAGCATTCGCCTTGTGGCATGTGTGAAACCGCCTAAAACGTACATCCAGGCTAGCCGGCTCACAAGTACTTGTCGTTAATCCGCCAAGTCAGTTAGACACGGATCAGGCTCGCCTCCACGAGACCTGTAAGCGGTGCGTTAACGCGCTCGGATATTAAGACGAGTCGTGCGTTTCTGTTATTTATTTCTGGCGTTACAAGTCTTCACAAGGATTAAGGATCAAATTCCAGCATTCGTCTCAATTTATTTATCTACCGGCTGAGTACCCGGCATTGCCCAGGTATGTATTTTTTCCAATCTTCCATCAGTTCATCTCGTATTGCGACTCTCTCTGTCAATCTGTCCCTACCTCTATCTTTGGCCATCTGCTCGTCGTTCCTCTCTCTGTCCATCCGCTCTTTCCCCCTCTGTTCATCTGCTCCTTCATCCCCCTGTCCCATTTCCTCCTCGCTCCCTGTAATTCTATCTCCTACTCCCCCTCTTTGCCCATCGCCTCCTACCCCTCTCTGTCCATCTCCTTCTAACCCCCATCTGTGTCCATCTCCACCTTCTCACTCTCTGTCTGTCCATCTTCTCCACTCTACTTCTCTCTCCACGCTGTCATCCCCACTAAAATATGAGGCTGGTCGTTCTTAACCCCATGGTATTTCTTTACAGATCGTACCTAATATGTGTACGAAATTTGGTTGAAATCCTTTCAGGGTTTAGGATGAGCTTCTTACCCGTAGCTTTCCCTATTTCACAGGAATTCGTACACGTATTTGAACTATATCTCTAGCGAATTTCGCCATGCAGTTTCATTTACATGCAGCTCAGTGTTTGTGAAGTCGTATCTCGTGAACTATTTGCCGTAAAATGATATAATTTTGCAGGTACGTCCAATGGTATACGTCGTTACTCTCTGCAAAAGGTGTTGTGAATATAGTTTGTGGTGGAGAAGTAATAAATTAAAACGTTACTTATGATGTGGCAGCTGCTCACGCATCTGACTGTTCGTGACGTCATAACTCCAGAACTACGTGTAGCAGAACGGTATGATTTTGCCGTTACCTTCAGAGTTACGAAAATACTGTCTGTAAAATGTGTCGCCAATAAAGTTAGTTGGAAAGAAGCTATAAATTAAAACTGCATGAGTAGCAAAAATGTGGTAAGCGCTAAACTTGTTTGCTTTCATAATTTTGGGAGTTAGTCAGCGAGGAAAATTGCGTGAAGGTTTGAAATTGTTTGTAAGTTTGTTTCAAGTCACTAAGTGCTCTCATTCTTAAATACTGGATGAATGAAGTATGCGCATTCGCCCGTCGTAGGCTACACTGCTTCATCACCCCACCCCTTCGAGAGGTACACTATGTGATCAAAAGTATCCGTACACACCCAAAAATAAACGTTTTTCGTATTAGGTGCATTGTGCTGCCACCTACTGCCAGGTACTCCATATCAGCGACCTCAGTAGTTATTAGACATCGTGAGAGAGCAGAATGGGTCGCTCCGCGGAACTCACGGACTTCGAAGGTGGTCAGGTGATTGGGTGTCACTTGTGTCATACGTCTGTACGCGAGATTTACACACTCCTAAAAATCATTAGGTCTACTGTTTCCGACGTGATGGTGAAGTGAAAACGTGAAGGGACTCATACAACACAAAATCGTACAGGCCGACCTCGTCTGTTGACTGACAGAGACCGCCGACAGTTGCAGAAGGTCGTAATGTGTAATAGGCAGACATCTATCCAGTCCCTCACACAGGAATTCGAAACTGCATCAGGATCCACTGGAAGTACTATGCCAGTTAGGCAGGAGGTAAGAAAACGTGGATTTCATAGTCGGGCGGCTGCTGATAAGCCACACATCAAGCCGGTAAATGCCAAGCGACGCGTCGCCGGTGTAAGGAGCGTAAACTTTGGATGATTGAACAGTGTAAAAACGTTGTGTGGAGTCACGAATCACGGTACAAAATGTGGCTACTCGATGGCAGGCTGTGGGTATGGCGAATGCCTGATGAATGTGATCTACCAACGTTTGTAGTGTCAACAGTAAAATTCGGAGGTGGCGGTGTTATGGTGTGGTCGTGTTTTTCATGGAGGAGGCTTGCATTCCTTGTTGTTTTGCGTGGCACTATCACATCACAGGCCTGCATTCATGTTTTAAGCACCTTCATGCTTCCCATTGTTGAAAAACAAATCGGGGTGGCGATTGCATCTTTCAACACGATCGAGCACCTGTTCACGGTGTGGTTACATGACAATAACATCCCTGTAATGGACGGCTTGCACTGAGTCATGATCTAAATCCTATCTAACGCCTTTGGGATGTTTTGGAACGCCGACTTCGTGCCAGGCACTAGCGTCCGACTCCGATATTTCTCGTCTGTGCAGCACTCCGTGAAGAATGGGCTGCCATTTCCCAAGAAACCTTCCAGCACCTGCTTGAACGTATGCCTGCGAGAGTGGAAGCTGTCATCAAGGCTAAGGGTGGACCAACACCATACTGAATTGCAGCATTACTGATGGAGGACTTGAAAGTCATTTTGCCAGGTGTCGGAATACTTTTGATCACACAGTGTAGCTCGCCCCTCTGGCTCTCGGGAGTATGCGGCCGAGCGTCCTCTTCCGCCGGCTGTGGGCAGCCGATCGCCAGCGCTCGGCCGAGTGCGCCAAAGGCTCGGTCGGTCGCCAGTAACCGGTGGATTCAGTGCCAGCGAGCGGCGCTTCGTGACAGTCCTTGAGATCAGAGGCCACCGCTTCACATTAACCACTCACTTATTTCTTTTACAAAGTCTTTCGTTGTTTACTACCAGTTCTATGAGCTAAATAATACACTTGTATATGTTACATTTGATGTTTGTTAATATGTTGCAGACTACTGGAGCTTCGCCTTTGAGGTTATCATTTATTCCAGTAATTGTAACATTAAAAACTGTAATGTCTGTACTTAGTATTTTGTTCCGCTCGGTTGACAAACGGGAACACAGTAGTCTAATCATGGACTATGTGTATCCTATCTTCAAACTCGGCCACGTATTCGTTGTACTAATATTGAATGCAGGATCGGGAAGGAATGACTGAGTTAAAAGTAATACACACGAAATTTTGTTGCACAAACGTTAATTTCTAAACAAATTATGACCTATAAATGACGTTACAAGGGAATCGTGACTATATAATTCGTTTTTCGTCGTTGCTGCTCCCTGATACACAGGCGTCATTTGTGTTCCTGGAGCTATTACTACAGCTGGCGGTTTGAACTACTTCCTGTGAAGTCAATGAAAGTGGAATCATACATTTATAGAGTTTGAGGAATGTTTCCTTCCTTGTGATTACGTGGTATGTTGTAAATACTAACGTAATTGTGATGGATCAATAAGAGATCATCCACCTTGTCTGATTCCAGGCACGATCTTTTACTGGACAGCAGGTGACCGGCCTGGCTAAAATTTCCCTCGCTGGCAGCACTAGTGGCAGGAATACAGAGAACTCTTCTGGCTACTACCGACAGCCTTGGAAATTACCCCGTGTGCGTTTTCCAACACTGAAAAATTTGTCCTTCGGCACAGCTACAGTCGGATTTGGAGAGCGAAGGGTACCTGTCGAGTTCATTGGTAGTAACTGTGTGTCCATCTTCGTCGTCCTCACCCGGACTCCAGTCCACCCTGGACTTTTTCATGGGAAGAACTTAGTCACTGTTTGCTTGAATGGACTCTAAACATGAATGAAAACATCCGTAAGATATTCCTGTCACCTTCAAATATGTATACACTGCAGTTAGAATTACTGGTTACTAAACGACTATATTTACCATGACATTTTATATATATCGCACGAATTACATCAAAACGCATTGTGGAACGTTTAAGCTGCGAAACCTTTCCCAAATATCACATTGTAGACGTAATAAATGTTGATCTAACGAAAGATGGCAGATTAGACAAACAAACATTCGTTTACTAATTGGTTTCAGTGAATGAACCTTGCCATTTACGGGCAGTTCCGAGTACAATCGTCGAACTTCAGCATACGCGGCTTGCTTTTGGTCTGCTGTGAGTTTCTTCAAATGACGCCGTGACGGCCATAGAACCGTGGCAACGTAATGGATAGCCTCAATTTTGCACTTCTCTGTGATAAAGTATGCTGCTCTCCTTTTTATTTTCTCCATGAGCTGAAAAGCAAACCCAATAAACGTAACTTCACTGTGATAATTCAACAGTTGTATAAAGTTCGTAACCTATGGAAAGTGTTCTTACCTCGTTGTCACTGTCTATTGGTTCACAATGATGTAACAGACTCTTGTACCACGGCAGCACACGTTCCAGCGTTGTTATCTTTGCAGTTTCCAAATCCAAACTCGCTTCTTTAAAGCGGGTTAGAAAAGCCACAACGTCTCGTACGCACCCTCCTTGGAAAGTTTCTAAGAGTGGCGATTGCCCCCAGGATTCTAGTAGATGTCGAATATCGTCGATTTGACTTATGACGGAATTGAGCATTAACAGTATACTGTTCCACAGAGTTACAGCTTCTTGCTTCACAGAGTGCCGCAGACGCCCCGAGTGACCCGATCTCTTCAAATAGCCTACTATAGCTCTTGCTGATAGTAGACACGACAGGATTTCAGGGGCTTCGTCTTCTAAAAACGTCTCTTGAAATGTGTGACGAAGCGCAGTCATCAAGCAGTGATCAAAGCAAGGCAAACGGTCGTAAGATTCAAGTGCCTTCTTCAAATTAGCTCCTTGGTCGGCGACAAAGTAACATTTCGTAAGATAATTCTTGTTAATTCCTAACGCAAACATCCGCTCTTCGATTTCGTGCCGCATGTTCTCTCCTGTCTTAGGTACGTCCGGAAACTGGGTTGTTATCAAAACAAACGTTTCTAGCTGCCCTCATCATTCACATATTGCGACGTCACAGTCAAAAAATTTCTCTCTTTGTAGTTATCAGACCACAGATTAGCGTCTAAAGCGCACATTTTGTTCTTTAAGGCACATATTTGCTTGGGCACCATTGTCAACCGTATTTAGTCTGCCTTTTCTTTAATATGCCGCGATACAGTGGTAGGGTGCGGAAGAACATCTTCTATACTGACTTTGCCGTAAGTGGCGCCAACATTGATGAGCTCCTGCGAATAATTCTTGAAGCCAATCTTACTACAAGTATTTAACGGTAGCAAATCTATTCCACTCAAATGGTTCAAATGGCTCTGAGCACTATGGGACTTAACATCTATGGTCATCAGTCCCCTAGAACTTAGAACTACTTAAACCTAACTAACCTAAGGACAGCACACAACACCCAGCCATCACGAGGCAGAGAAAATCCCTGACCCCGCCGGGAATCGAACCCGGGAACCCGGGCGTGGGAAGCCAGAACGCTACCGCACTATATTCCACTCATTTTCGACCAACCTATCAATAACAACTTTCTTTATGCTACTTGGTACTGCAAGTGGCCGGTGGACTTCTGCTCCGCAGTTACTTTTGCAATACCGAATCATACCTGTTGTGCTTGACTGGTACGAAAGTATGGTATCAAAAAAATGGTTCAAATGGCTCTGAGCACTATGAGACTCAACTGCTGAGGTCATTAGTCCCCTAGAACTTAGAACTAGTTAAACCTAACTAAGCTAAGGACATCACACACATCCATGCCCGAGGCAGGATTCGAACCTGCGACCGTAGCGGTCTCGCGGTTCCAGACTGTAGCGCCAGAACCGCGCGGCCACTTCGGCCGGCGAAAGTATGGTATCACATGTGGTACATTGCACGAAACCAGCAGAAGCCTGCGTGACAGGATCCACTACAAGTGCAAACGATTTCCAAGCTACACTTTTCGCCTCCTCTTCCGACATATCTTTCTTCTTCACGACTAATGAGCCGAACCTAATTCTCTCCATAATACTTCTCTTCGTTTCATGAATGGAACGTTTAGACCTATACTTGGTTTATCCATAACGCTGTCTGCGCTGCTCAAACCCAGGTCGTCAACTGCGTTTACACACGGTTTCTAATGCGATTCGGCACTGTAGAGCGCGCGGCGGTTGTACTGTCACCGGCCGAGATAGTGAGTACACTCGAGCGCCCGGCAGTGCTCGCCAGTCCAACCGATAACCGAGAGGTGGAGGACAACCGGCCACATGGCGCATTAGACGGCCACAGCCGTATCGCAGCGTGGGCCTTTCCCAGCCGTCGAGCAGCGGCACGAAATGGGAAATGCTCGAGCGCTTGTTTTCATCGAAATGCAGAGGTCTAGTTCTTACCCTTACAGCGATTCCTTTCTGACAGTACGCTACTACAGCATTGCTTCCACTTGCGAATGCTCATTTCGCGAAAGCTTTCTCTTTGCTGTATAGTTTGTTAACACTGGACACAGTTTCACTCACTAAGACAAAACTAAGAACAAATCATTAAGTGCTGCAAGATTGTAACAACAACGACTCTATACTATTGTACATATAAGTAATTCTTTTCATCTGATTTTACGATAAACTTGTGTAATTGATGTTCTGATTTCATTTCTTTTTTGTTTCATGCCATTATGTTAAGAAAACTGTAAATAAATTTCAATGTGAATATTAATGTTTATGTCAAATAATATTGTAATAGAATTGAAATGCAACAAATGTTGAAACTGTTGTAAGAAGTTTAAAATTGTAACTGAGCGTCTAGTCCATACGTAGGCAATGTGTTAGAATATGTAGAATGCAAAACCTCGGGTGAATACCCGGTCTGTCAGAAAGCGGTAAAAGGTGGATGGCAGGCGAGCGCGGGAAAATGCGCGCGGGCACTACACGGTACAAAGGGCTCAGTAATAGTTGGAGTTTGGCACTGGTTTCAGCAACACCTTCTGGAGCGAGGAGGCTCTCCTGGAAGACGTAGCTTCACTGAGCCTCGGGTATGCCGTTTCAACGCCCACTCAGCATGGCCAAATTGTATAGGCACTAAATGGAAAAGTATTGCGACGCTAAGAAGAATTAAAGTGCCGATACGTCAAGAACCATAGCTGTTGTTGTATGTGTGCTCTGTGCCTTACCATCTAACCGCCCGCCTACCGCCGCATCGATACTAGCAGGTTGAAACTTTTAGTACTGTATTCGTATGGATCAGAGAGTGAACTGTATTTGTTTGGTGCAATAATAACCTATATTTTACCAGAACTTTTCCATCATTCAGTTATTCTCACAACTAACCTAGACAGGGTCCTTTCCTAACGTCGAGCAATCTGAGTGTCCCGAAATGAAAATCAAAAATAGTGTTAATAATAATTATTTGCAGAACTAGCTATATTAGAATGGTGTTGAAAGAAATGTTTTGTTAATGAACCAGTAAATAAATAGCGAAGGTCTAACGAAGTCGAAAGATAACTTTAGTACTGATATAGTAATGAAGTTTATTATTTCGCGACAGATTTAAAGGCATTTAAATGAGCAGTAAATAAGATGAAAAGAGTACTACTTTATATACTGGAAATCTTGAATGAATAATAAATTCAGTAATCATTCACCCCCCCCCCCCCCCGTCCCCTTCATTCATTTGAATTCTGAAGTGTTCTAAATTCATTTGACCAGTAAAAGTTAAAGTCAATATAAAAGTCAAAATTTATCAGTGTTTTATCTTTACCAAATTGACATTTTGTGTGTGGCATGAAAGTACAATTTCTAGGGTAACCTATGCCAGACTTTAATCGGATTAATAGACAGTATAAAGTTTTGTAGTAAACATTATAGTGTAGTGTTATGTATTCGTGGTTTTCCATATCAGTACAGAACGTGAAACTATCAGTTCAATAGATTTTCTGGTTCTAAAATTCTACTATATTATGCAGTGTTACAACTTGTTGTTTTGTAAGAATATATGCCAACTTATACAGGGAAGAAACTCAGTTAATGCCTAATTAGGCTGGCGACCGTATTATTGTCACACTGGTAGCATCTTCTGGTTTGCTTTTGATCCATCCTGACGTGTGATTGCATTTTGAACTTACTTGACGTATCAGTGTTATTACAGAGTGGATGTAAGTCTGATTTGCCACCATTCAGGTACACGCGGTCGATATCTATGCGAAAATCCTTTCTCATAAGGTGAATCCCGTTCACTTACCATAGCACAGGCTTTAACGAGTAATGTGTCAGGGATTACAAGATTTGCTATTACTAAGGAATTAAGTGCAGCTTGTTGTAAAAATGTGCTAGTAGAAGCTTTATTTTTACTATGAACTCTTCAGAGCTACGTAAGAACCACAAAGAACTCAAATTTTAGGAGAGAGTAAGGAGAACATAGAAATTACAATTTGTAAACAAAAATAGAAAAACTAGAAAACTTTTCGTGGCTTCAAAAGAAAAAATTGTAAATGTAGAATTAATGATATATTGTCAATTGCTGGCAATAACAGCTTCAGTGCGCTAATATTTAGGAGGGTCAGACGAAATTAATACTCAGAATACGATTTGCCAGAACAGAACACAGGACATCATTGGGTTCGACACTGATAGTTTGAAGAGATGAAGTAGCAGCAGGATTTAGGCAAAGACAAATGACCAAGAAGGACAGTGACTTCAAAATAATGCCGTATGTGGTTATTTATTACTTCAGGGAATTAAGCTAAAAGTTCGATGGAGGAAGAGCTCGTCATTGTGTGGAACTCATCACGAAATCTTCGCCAAGTAATGAAGTTAACTAACGGACAACCTTAACCAGGATTACATCCTTGGCCATTTAACTATACTTTTGTTTTGTGTTCTAAATTTTATCAATCGAAAACAATTATTTCTTTCGACACAGATTTTTTTTTTCTCTCCGAAGAAAAGTGGGAATATGGAGAGTATTCAGTGAACATGATGTAATGATATGGGCGAAGAAGCAGAGGAATTATACGTTTGAGTACTGAGATGCCACCATTTCTGAATGTTTGCACATTACAACGGAAATGAAATGGAAACCTAATTGATTGCGGTGGCAGAAGGGTACCTTAGGTCACTCCTTCTGCTGAAATGGAAACTGAATAATGGCTATATAACGTGAAGGGAACAAGGCTGGCTTCAAAAGCACGCTGAAAAGGAAAGGTTTGCTGTTGCGCTGTCTCAGACGCACTTCGTAATACGGGGTGCGATTTGTGGCAGCAGATCAGCAGGAATGACACCAACGTCGCACGGACAGCTGCCAGGCGAGTATAGCTTTCGCCGTTATTGGAAATCGTCACATAACACTACCTCAATTACAGACAGGGCCGCACTGCGTGTAATAACGAGGTTTTCGCTCAATCGTTGCAGATGCACTGATACTCACCTGGAAGAGCGGTGTCAGCTCTGTGAAAAGTTTGCGTGATTAAGTCTCTTCAATAACGATAAACAGTGTCATAATCACTAAGAAATATTCAGTAATTGTCGTAATTCGGTTGCATACACATGCTTTACTACTGAAGGGCTTTTTTGCCATTTTGTCAGATAAAGGCACGCTAGTTAACCGTGCCTGTTACGTGAAATAAACTGTTAATGGTTTACTGCAACCAGCCATCAACAAAACTTTCATTTCTTTTCTTTATGCTGGACGCTTTATCTGTTGCCACATCCACAAATTAACTACTTAAATATTTTGGCAGCCTAATTTTTATTACTTCTATAGTTCTCTCAGATGCTGAAAGAAATTGTTTTCAAGTGTCAAAACCCATTAAATAAAGCACAGTTAAGACTTTCCTCAATGAAGTAGCACCCGACCAATAGTCTTCAAAATATCCAAAGTTTAAGGCACAGTCCTCGTGTCCTTAACAATATATCAATATTTTTCGAGATGCATGCGAAACAGCGATTCGTGCACAATTGTTTCACTCAGCACTCAGCTACATAGTACAATGATATGACACTACAAAGCAAAGAAGCAGCAGCCACACAGGTCCGAAAGGGCTAATATTGGAGAGCCAGTCGTGCACGCTGTCCTTCTCCTGGCCATACGTTTTGTTTACTGTGTTTTAGTAGTTTCATCTTCCCACTTTGTCTGTGAGACTAACAAGGGAACCTACCCATCGCACTCCCCTCAGATTTAGTTATAAGTTGGCACAGTGGATAGGCCTTGAAAAACTGAACACAGATCAGTCGAGAAAACAGAAAAAAGTTGTGTGGAACTATGAAAAAACAAGCAAAATATTCAAACTGAGTAGTCCATGTGGATCCTATGCAACATCAAGGATAATGTCAGCTCAAGAGCGCCGTGGTCTTGTGGTTAGCGTGAGCAGCTGCGGAATGAGAGGTTCTTGGTTAAGTCATCCCACGAGAGAAAAGTTTAATTTTTTTATTTTCAGACAATTATTTTGCGAAGCTGCACAGGTACAGAGACCAGTGTTGTTTACGTGATCGTGTGTCAATTATCAAAGTTCAGGTACTCACACATAATCAACTTCGCTCTCCAAAATTCCAGGACATGTTCAGATTTGCTTGGACATATGCAGGATTTGACGGTCTACACACGGAAAAATTTGAAAACGTTAAAAACAAATGTTTTGACAGAGCACAGGGAAAACTGTGCGACTGTGAAACTGTTGCATTCATTTGTTGCAGTTTATGTGACAAACTCTTATGTTGTCATCACTTTTTTGGGAGTGATTATCACATCCACAAGAAAACCTAAATCGGGCAAGGTAGAAGAATCTTTTTACCCATTCACCAAGTGAACAAGTTAGGTGGGTCGAGAACATATTCCTGTCATGTGATGCACATGCCGTCACCAGTGTCATATAGAATATATCAGACGTGTTTTCCTGTCTAGGAATCGCACGGTTTTGTTGTGCTGTCGCAAAACACAGACACTAAACTTATTACAGTGAACAGAGACGTCAATGAACGAACGGACAGATCATAACTTTGCGAAAATACCTCACAGGGCCTCAATCTAAACACGGGACTATGGCGCTCCTGTCCTCACACCCCCCTTGATGTTGCATATCCTTCGCATGGACTACTGAGTTTGTAATTTTGCTTATTTTTTCATAGTTCCATACAACTTCTTCCTGTTTTCTCGATTGATCTGTGTTCAGTTTTTCAAGGCCTATTCACTGTGCCTACTTATAACTAAATCTGAGGGGGGTGCGATGGGGAGGTTCCCTTGTACGAACGCAGTTGCCTACACGCTTGAGGTAACCCGCATGACAATCAGATGCAGTATGGCAGTTTTTGAAGACCTAATCCGGGAGCCGACTTTGCTCCGGCTGTGGATCACATCAGTTGCTCGCCAGACTGCATTAGGCACTCATATAAGAAAAGGTAATGAGATCCTTTCTGGCGGGTGAAAAGTGTTTACTGGACCACTGCACGACTATGCTTGCACTTTGTCAGGATACGAAATTTCTCAGACTTTCAAATACTCTCCTGCATTCACAGCCAAGGCGTTCTCTGCTGCTGGCCGTATATTTCGTTCTAATTTTAAGCACTGCACTGTGGGTAAGCAAATCCCCAGCACACGGTGGTCCTGCAGGTAAAGTACAGGCCAATGTGTAGCCAATGTGTGGCGATGAACTCCACTGGCGTCTTCCAGTTCGTCGTGAAGGACTCAGTCACGACCTACAACCGTTCATATCACATAGCGCGATTAAGATCAGTTATTATGAACAATCAGGAAATGTGTTGCTACACATCAGCGACGGACAGTGGAGTTTCACCAACAGAAAACCTTTAGGAATACCGCTGGTTGCAAGCTTTGCTATTGTTTCCCTGGTGTTGGGGAACTGGCAAATGCACTTTTCTCCCCAGAAATATGTATATTTAGTGAAAAGTAAGTACGTGTAACTAAAAAAGAAAATATATGAAGTAGTCGTCATTTTTTAATACTGTCACGTCGTGACAACGCTCAAGTCCAAATCTGAAAGAAGAGTCGTCAGTGAAATACAAGACGTTGCGCTTCAAGCACGTTTATAACGAACACCAATGTACAGGCACAACAGAACTGACTTCCTGGATGGAGAGTGCAGATGTTTATACGGACGCTGAATATTCCTATTCGGTCATCCAGATTTGGGTTTTCAGTGAGGTCCTTAAATCAACAAGTGCTGGGGTGATTCCTCTGAAATATCACCGTCGATGTCCTTCCCCATTCTTAACCAATCTAATATTGTGCTCTGGCACCAATGATCTCGTCGACAGGACATTGCACGTTACTTTTTCTTGCTTCCTTCCTTCGAATATTCTAGAATATTCCAGAAAATACAACCATTACAAATTTAAGATATTTCAAGCACCTCCCATTTCGGCACACTGCACGAACCGCAGATGGCGGCATTGCTCCCCCTCGTAAATAAACAGAGACCTCCGTTTCAGAAGTTCTCACTGGGGCACACTACAGAATCCCAGGTATAAATCTGGTCAAGGGTGCTCCTCTGTATGGTGGAGCTGGACGATCATCTCGTTCTGGTGGTCTTCACTATGATCTACGTCGAAGGTAGCTTCTCCCGTCGAAGTTTCGCGATCGTCGCGAACCTCCCATCGTTGATCTGCGCCAATGGACTGAAGTAGAGCATCATACGGAGGACATGGACGAAGACTCTGACCTTCTGTCATTTTGATGAATTGTCATAATCCTCGATTTCATTGTGACCAAGTATACGATACGGCAGAAAATAATGGTTCAAATGGCTCTGAGCACTATGGGACTTAACATCTGAGGTCATCAGTCCCCTAGAACTTAAAACTAATTAAACCTAACTAACGTAACGACGTCACACACATCCATGCCCGAGGCAGGATTCGAACCTGCGACCGTAGCGGTCGCGCGGTTCCAGACTGAAGCGCCTAGAACCGCTCGGCCACAACGGCCGGCGATACGGCCGAAAGTAGTAGCTTTTCAGACGGTCTCAGTTTCTGCATAGGAGGAAATATTCATAACAAGTCCCACTGGTTATGTCTGACTAGTCACTGATCGGGGCTATAGTACTCTCGGTATTTCTCCTGGGCGTCAAGAACCTGTCAGCTTCTTCGATCGTGGTGTTAAAGTCGTGAACCCGACAGTGTGTTCCTTTTGCTGTGTTGTATGTGAATGTCACAACAGGCACTAATGTATACCAATCTCTGTGCCATACATCGCATCCAGAGGATATCTGCCAACGTCTTAATAAAGCGTTCTGTGTGGCCATTCTACTGTGGGTAGCAGATATTGTCATCCTG
Source organism: Schistocerca nitens (assembly GCF_023898315.1). Taxonomy (NCBI): domain Eukaryota; kingdom Metazoa; phylum Arthropoda; class Insecta; order Orthoptera; family Acrididae; genus Schistocerca; species Schistocerca nitens. Next base: position 942,137,222 of record NC_064616.1, on the reverse strand, counting down.
TGGGTGGGGTCGAAATGTGGAATTAACTCTGATTCTGGTGTCGACTGAAGGACTTTCCAAAGATTAGAGGTCATCACATATTCTGTTCTTCTACGAAGAACTTTGCAATTTTCGGAGCTACGGAGATGGCAGAGTTTTAGTGACGCCGATGCGGGTGAGGTAGTCAGTGCAAAATGTTGTCCATCGATTCCAGTTTTTCAATTTCCGGAACCTCTTCAAGAGGTTGATTGCAATTCGGCGGAATGATGCTACTTCAGGTAAGATTGGTGCCAGATACCTAGGTGGTAACTGCGGCACATGCTTCCGTCGTTCTCATTCTATACAGTGTCTCATTTAGTTTTAACGGATCGGTAGAGACCTGGCCAGTGACACCTGAGTCTGATTTGGTATAGAGTCTTCAACGAATCCTATGCAACTAGATACTTAAGCGTCGTTGAAATATCTCAGGACAACTGGCTAGAGATGAGCTGGGATAACGAGTAACAATTTCCGTCACGATGGACCGTAGTTCCTCTTGTATGTACAATGTTCCGCGCAGTAACGGGAATCCTCATTTGATCAGTTCTCCTTTATCAAGGCCTCTACAGTTTTCAGCAGTGCTGAATTTTCACTCTGTTCACCATCAATGTCGTTTACTGCAGCGATGGCAGAGATTTCATCAACGCTGCAGTGTCCTGTCAAAGAATTCCTTTAAGGACAGTCAGTATCCTTGTACTGACGTAGCTTGTACATCACTGTGACGACTTACTCCTGAAGCCTCAGTGACCATCTACCCAGTCAGCGTGACGGATCTCTCAGATTAGTTAGCTAGCGTAAAGTTGATGACTCAGACGAATGCAAGACACTCGTTGTCGGTTGTAAAGTAGTTCATCTCGGGCTTGGAGAGTACTCTGGAACCGTAAGTTGTAACCTTTTCAGTGCCTTCTTGGGTTTGCACTGGAACCGCGCCTATTCCATGAACAGTACCTTCAGTCTAAAGTTCTCTCTTGGTATCATCGTCGTACTGGAGAAGAGGTTAGCGCCTTCTCAGGGGCATGAAGAGATCTTCCATGCGCATTGCTACAGGACAATTTTGCTTCTCCCTGCAGTAATTCTTTGCCGGTGACATGACTCGGTACAGAAGAAATTTATGAATCACCAGCAGTACGAGTATATTCCGTGCAAACTTCTCACATCATGGATGGGTGTAGAAGTTAATAAATCTGTGACAGCTTTTGTTTTCCTCTTGATCGTGACACACTCTAACACCATTCACTAGGATTCACGAGGTTTTTAACTCTTGGGTGGCGGACACGTTAAGCGAATTCAAGTGGAGGCCTACAGGCAGAACACACTATTTCCCGATTCTCGGGTGGCTTAGGTTTTCTTCGAATATTGTCGAAAAAACAACAATTTCATCCAGGTAGCAAAGACATGTCGGCCATTTAAGGTGACGACGCAGGTTGTCCATCATACAATCGACAGTGGCTGGAGCGTTACACAGTCCTAATGGCATAAATTTAAGCACATTGAACTCTTCAGGTGTTCTGAAGGCAGACTACTCCCTGTAAGCTTCGTCTTGTCGGCAGCCTGCCCCCATGTCCGAAGTTGAAAAATACTTTGCTGCTTCCAAGCAGTATATTGTGAAATCAGTGTGCGGAAATAGACAGACATCTGTCTGCGTGATTCTGTTCAGCCGTCGGTTGCGGACGCAGGGACGCCGTGCACCGTCCTTCTTCACAAGGATCACTGGAGAGGGAGGAGGACTCTCTGAAGGCCCAGTGATGTCATCTTGCAGTAACTTCTCCATTTTCTCCTAAATTACCCGTCGTTCAGCCGGTGACGGAAGAGCTCTGGGCAACTCCAGTCCATATTTGGAAGCAGGGTCGTCAATGAAATACAACACTTAGCATTGAAAGCACATTTATAACGAACACCAACATACGGCCAGAACAGAACAGACCTCGTGGAGAGTACAGCTATTTATAGAAGAATCGAACACTCCAGAATGCAGGTATTTATACAGTTATCGATTTCCAGAGTATACAAAAATTACAAACATAAGATATTTCAAGAACTTTCGAGAAATGATAAAAACAAAATAACAAATAATAACTGGTGGTCGCTTTTGGACGGCCGTCCCGCAGCATGCCAGCCAGCGATGCTGATCACTGTGCCACACTGCGCGTACCACAACTCGCTACAATAAAACACTAATAATGGTTTTTCGAGAAGGTGCATAAATATTTGAAATAACGAACTTATATCCGTACACATTTAATTTACAAATGTTACTTCTGTCTATAGATTTGTATTTGATGCTTGATATATGAATAAAATGATATATGAATAAAAGTTAATTCATTTTTTGTTGTCGTTTTACTGTGCTCATTTCTTTCCCCACTAGTGTATTTTAAGCGAGGCAATTGTAGTTTTCGTCCAGATATATTAGGTTCATACAGTCAACCAACGTAACTGTGATAATGCAGGATAGTCCTAATGGCGCCCTCGCGCTAGTCGCTACTTTGTGCTTCTAATCGAGAAACCATCCGATGTCACGTTCGCCATTGTGTAGTCAGCTGCAAACAAGGTCGATGCAGATGAATAGATAGGAAACACTAATGACACGAAATGTTAGCTCTCTTCCGGGAAGCGAATAATAGATAATGGAGTGCCACCGTACTGATCCAAACGTATCAGCTACAATCTTATCACTTTTAGCCTCTTTTACATTCGCTAAAGACTTTTTAGGAATCTCCTGTATTTTTACCCTGTGCCAGTCTTATTTCGCAGTAATATTCAATATCTGTTGATCATTATTTCAGTAACTACTCTCTTATTGATTCCCTCATATATATCCATTGAACAGATGGCTAAAAAGCCACGCAAAGAATAAGTTTTCACAGCAACAGAAACAGCGCAGAGGGCCTTCGATGGTTTTTTGTCGAAGAACGATAAGATTTAAGTTTATTCTACAGACAGAAAATATATAACAGCCGGAATTGCATGCCATTATTATGTTGGTACATAAGTTTGTAGCGTTTTTCCTTAAGTTTAATAAGCAAATCGGTTACACATAACAGAGATTTCGATGATCAACAGTATATTCTCCTTCACCATTTATAGTAGTCTGCCAACGCTGGGCAAATTTTTCGATTCCGTAACTATAAAATCACGTGGTTCTGAGGCGACAAACCCGTCGAGCCTATATCGTAGAACAGTTTCATCCGGAAAGGATGTTCCTAGAAGGTTGTTCGACGGAGAGCGGAAAAGGTGAAATTATGAGGACGCAAGATCATGTGAATAAGTTGGGTGCGGAATAACTTCACAACCAAATACTATATAGTGTTTTTTGTCAGTCAAGCAGAATACGGGTGGGCGTTATCAAAAATCAAATGGCTCTGAGCACTATGGGACTTAACTCCTGAGGTCATCAGTCCCCTAGAACTTAGAACTACTTTAACCTAAGTAACCTAAGGACATCACACACATCCATTCCTGAGGCAGGATTCGAACCTGCGACCGTAGGGGTCGCGCGGTTCCAGACTGTAGCGCCTAGAACCGCTCGGCCACCCCGGCTGGCGTGGGCGTTATCGTGGACTAGTTTGACTCCAGCAGCCTTCCTGGTGGTTGTTCTAGAGCTGCGTCTGCAACACGTCTCATTTCTTGACAGTAAATGTCAGCAGTGATGGTTACACCTCGGGGAAGCAATTCGTAGTACACCACACCATCGCTGGTTCACCAGATGCATAAGGTTCTCTTTTGTGGAAGTCTTTGTATGGGGGTAGCTGTTTTCTTTGGGCTCAGATACTCCTTTATTTCCATTATGTTAACACAAAGAGACCATTTATCGTCACCAGTAACAGTACAGGATAGGAATGGTCGGGTTTTATCTCGAGCCAATTGATGATGAGCAAACAGAGATGTGTATATGGCTACTAACTGATGTGATTTTGATTTAGCGCATGCGGTACCCATACACCCTATTTTTGAACCTTCCCCACAGCATGCAGATGTCGCACGATGGTGGAATGATCGCAGTTCATCACGATTGTCAGTCCTCGAGTACACTGCCGTGAATCATTGTGCATTAATGCTTTTAACGATCTTCACCAAACCCCGAATATCTTCCTAAACGCGCTAATGTTAAAATGGTCCTCCTTGAAATGACGTTTTCCGTACACACGGCGCAAATTTTGTGGCTGCCTCCGCTGAAGTCAGCCCTCTACTGAACTCAAACAGAAGAATATGTCGGAAATGTTCCGGTTGCTCCACGTGGCGCTCAGTTTTCTAGTGTTCACAGCTCCACTCACTACCCCCAAACGATAAAATGACGATATGTAATCTGAAAGAGCAGCAGTGAACTACAAATAAAAAAGGACAATAGATAAATAAATCCACAGCAACCAGAATACCAACACGCAAGACGGAACGGCTACGAACATGTGCACCAACCTAATACTTCATTATATTTGTGACGTCTTGGCATGAAACTTTGCTTCAAAGGCCCTAGATTTTTGTTTTTTTCTCTACCGTCTCTGTGAATGAAACATAGAAAAAGCGTCTAACAAATGCTTAATTACAATTTCAATAATTAAAATTGTACCAGAAATAGCAGGGCCTTACCATCCAAAGACGCAGCTTTTGCACGAGCAGAGAATGGAATAAATATGTTTCGTAGTGCGAACAATGTAACGAAAACGCGTCACAGCAGGGAAACATGTTTTCACTGTAATTTTCCAAGAGATAAAAACTTACATTACATGACAGGAAAAGTGAATCGCTCACAAGATGTGGTCAGACGTCAGTGTAACTTCCTAGTCATGAACACAGTCGGGTGGCGGGGGGTGGGGGGGTGGGGATGGGGGGGTTGTGAATTGTCAGGCTGGAATTCTTTCTGCCAAGCTGAATTATCACCAGAGGTAATTTGTGTTGTTCGTGTTTAATGTTGTTACCAAGCATGGCAGAGTATACAAGGAGACTGAACAGCGTTAGATAAAAATGGAAATGAGCGTATGGCATCGTTGGCCGGGAGGCCCCTATTCGGGGAAGTTCGGCCGCGAAGTGCAAGTCTTATTTCATTCGACGCCACATTGGGCGATTTGCACGCCGCTAATGAGGATGAAATGATGATGAGGACAACACAAACCCAATCGACAAGCGGAGAAAATCTCCAACCCGCTCGGGAATCTAACCCGGTCCCGCTTGCATGGGAGACGAGCACGTTACCACCCAGCTAAGCAGGCGGACAACGTTAGACGGTGAGTGTTCACTGTGAAGAATACTGAGACACTGAGTACTCGTGTCAAACAATATTATCACCACATGACAGAGTATGTGGGTTTCCACTTGACTAGCTGGTCAGATCATGAAATATCTTGGTTTTGGGGTACTTGGATGTGAGAGCGGCTTGGTGCTGGACTGCACGGAAACGTGACGACAGACGCTTACGTCTTCAGTGTTCCAGTAGGCCATGTCTGACCACAACAAGGAAGGTCTGCTGCAGTATGCCCCTTCACATCTGCACATGTCTTCCGAAAACAAGTAATGAGCTAGCAGCAAAAATCTGTGAAGTGCCACGGCGTTTTTCAGTGCAGTTGTCTCATACGAAGGCTGCCGTTAACGCCACAACATAGGCGACTGCGTTCGGAATGGTGCCGTACTGAAAGCATGAACTGCTGACAAATAACGCCGTTTTATGTTCAGCGGTGATTCGTGGTAATGTACTACTCCAGGTGATTATTGCTGATCAGTGTGTTCGCGACCTGATGAGAGGTATCATTTTTCTATTGCTTTAGAGAACCACAGCGGTGTTACTCCTGCCGTCATTGTGTGAGGGGTCACTGGGTCCGACTTCAGATTACGGCTGGTAGTAGTTGAGAGAACTGGTACCTCACTGTCATCCTGCATCCTCTCAAGCGGTCGACATTCTGCTCTAGCAGCACACATACGACACGGGTATCCATGAATGGTCATGTTGAGATATTCCCATCAAAAGCAAGACTCCCTGCTCTGTCCCCAGTGGAACATACAGCATGTTTCACTAAATGTGTTTTCCTCTGTAAGTTACGAAGTAATAAGCGACGGAAATACACTACTGGCCATTAAAATTGCTACACCACGAAGGTGACGTGCTACAGACGCGGAATTTAACCGACAGGAAGAAGATGCTGTGATTTGTAAATGATTAGCTTTACAGGGCATTCACACAAGGCTGGCGCAGGTGGCGACACCTACAATGTGCTGACATGAGGAAAGTTCTGACACACAAACAGCAGTTGAGCGGCGTTGCCTGGTGAAACGTTGTTGTGATGCCTCGTGTATGGAGCAGAATTACGTACCATCACGTTTCCGACTTTGATAAAGGTCGGATTGTAGCCTATCGCGATTGCGGTTTATCGTATCGCGACATTGCTGCTCGCGTTGGTCGAGATCCAATGACTGTTAGCAGAATATGGTATCGGTGGGTTCAGGAGGGTAATACGGAACGCCGTGCTGGATCCCAACGGCCTCATATCGCCAGCAGTCGAGATGACAGGCCTCTTATCCGCAAGCCACCTCTCGATCCCTGAGTCAACAGATGGGGACGTTTGCAAGACAACAAACATATGCACGAACAATTCGACGACGTTTGCAGCAGCACGGACTATCAGCTCGGAGATCATGGCTGCGGTTACCATTGATGCTGCATAACAGATAGGAGCGCCTGCGATGGTGTAATCAACGACGAGCCTGGGTGCACGAATGGCAAAACGCCATTTTTTCGGATGAATCCAGGTTCTGTTTACAGCATCATGATGATCGCATCCGTGATTGGCGACATCGCGGTGAACGAACATTGGAAGCGTGTATTCGTCATCGCCATAATGGCGTATCACTCGGCGTGATGGTATGGGGTGCCATTGGTTACACGTCTCGGTCACCTCTTGTTCGCATTGACGGCACTTTGAACAGTGGACGCCCGCATCTCGTGGTCGTGCGGCAGCGTTCTCGCTTCCCACGCCCGGGTTCCCGGGTTCGATTCCCGGCGGGGTCAGGAATGTTCTCTCCCTCGTCATGGCTGGGTGTTGTGTGCTGTCCTTAGGTTATTTAGGTTTAAGTAGTTCTAAGTTCTAGGGGACTGATGACCATAGATGTTAAGTCCCATAGTGCTCAGAGCCATTTGAACAGTGGACGCTACATTTCAGATGTGTTACGACCCGTGGCTCTACCCTTCATTCGATCCCTGCGAAACCCTAAATTTCAGCAGGATAATGCACGACCGTTTGATGCAGGTCCCGTACGGGCCTTTCTGGATACAGAAAATGTTCGACTGCTTCCCTGGCCAGCACATTCTCCAGATCTCTCACCAATTGAAAACGTCTGGTCAATGGTGGCCGTGCAACTGGCGCGTCACAATACGCTAGTCACTTCTCTTGATGAACTGTGGTATAGTGTTGAAGCTGCATGGGCAGCTGTACCTGCACACGCCATCCAAGCTCTGTTTGACTCAATGTACAGGCGTATCAAAGCCGTTATTACGGCCAGAGGTGGTTGTTCTGGGTATTTATTTCTCAGGATCTATGCACCCAAATTGCGTAAAAATGTAATCACATGTCAGTTCTAGTATATATATTTGTCCATTGAATTACCGATTATCATCTGCATTTCTGCTTGGTGTAGCAATTTTAATGGCCAGTAGTGTATTTATTGCGGGAGGTCACCATAAGAAACGTCACAATGTCTGCGGAGCTATTAACATAGTTTATAGTGTTATTACCCACAGAGTTACAGCCAAAAGATACAATTTTTTAAATGGGACAATAGTTGTTTCTATCATGCACTCGATTCAGTTAGACCAGCTGTGGGTACATCAATTGAAATTACATTCTTATCACTTTTAGTTTGGCAGCTATAATCCTTCAACAGTTCTGGGGGAGGCCGGCCGAAGTGGCCGTTCGGTTCTAGGCGCTGCAGTCTGGAACCGCGAGACCGCTACGGTCGCAGGTTCGAATTCTGCCTTGGGCATGAATGTGTGTGATGTCATTAGGATAGCTAGGTTTAACTAGTTCTAAGTTCTAGGGGACTAATGACTTCAGAAGTTGAGTCCCATAGTGCTCAGAGCCATTTGAACCATTTTTGAAGTTCTGGGGGAGATACCACACGCTGTACATAATACATGGCTGTGTGGTGGGTGATGGATATTCTGGCGGTGGGATGTTGATTTAAATGAGATGTTCAAATGTGTGTCCATGTTCCTGATTGCACAATGCGATGCGCCTTCTAAAGGATCTGCGGACGAGATGTAACATCGCCGATGTCACTGAGCAACATGTGTCCTCGATGCGCCGTTTTAGATCATCTGGGGATGTAGGCTGATTGACATAAACGCGATCCTTTAGATATCCCCACAAAAATATATCTAATGTTAAATAGGGCGACCTTGCGGGCCATGAATGAGGACCATGGCGCCCCAACCACCTTTCTGCAAACCTGTTGTTTAGTTCTTCCACAACAGCACTCGCAGAATGGGCTGGTGACCATCGTGCTGCATCCACATATGGACTCTGATATGTAGACACACATGTTCAAGGAGACCACCCAAACTGTCAACTATAAACGCGCAATATAACTCACCTGTCAGTGTACCTGGAAAGTAATGTGGACCGATGATTTCATCCGCAAGGACTCCACACCACACATTAATATACCACCTACGTTGACGGTCGACAAGTCGTACCCACCGAGGACTGTCTGCGGCCCAGTAGTGCAAATTATGGCGATTCACTGCACCATAATTTGTGATCGTGGACTCATCAGAGAACATAACACCTCGTAAAGACTCCAGCGTGAAATAACGCACGGCCCATTCACAGAATGTAACTCTCGCACGGAAATCGTTCCCATGTAGCTCCTGGGTCAGTGAAACCCGTGGCCGCGTACTATACGCCACACAGATGTGGGACTGACACCAGCGACTGCAGCAACGGCTCGTAAGCTAACACCTCCGTCTCCTCACTTCTTGCAGTTCTTCGTATGTTGCTGCGTCGCATTACTAAGCTGCCTGTTTCCCGAAGTCGTCGTTCGGCACGTAAGAGCGTAATGGCTGCCGGAGCTCTTCACCTAGGCTATCTCGCGGCGTACGCCATGGCTGCTTCAGTGGCATCGTGCCGGCACTCGCGGACCATCAGCAACATGTCCACGTACTCGTTGTTCGTCTATGCCATCTTCATTCGACGTCAGTAACTGTGGTATATTGAGCCCCGTTTGTTTGTGTGGCTCGAACTGTCGGGTATACGGCCGTGTGCGGCGACAGTCGGCAGTCTAACAGCAACGTTACAACTCCGACGCACCACATTTAGAAGGCGCGTTGCGTTAGGCGCAGCTTGTGTGGTATTTGCCCCTGAAAATTTGAAGCGATGTAGTTCCCAAACTAAAAGTGATAGGAATGTAATTTAAACTGATGTATACACAGCTGGTGTTACTGATTCCAGTGCATGATGGAAACAACTATTGTTCCATTTAAAAATTGTATCTTTTTGCTGTAACTCTTTGGATAATAACACAATAAACTATGTTCATAGTTCCGCAGACAGTGTAACGTTTCTTATGCTGACCTATCGCAATAAATATTTCCGTCGCTTATTACCTCGTAACTTAGAGAGGCAAGCACATTTAGTGAAACACCCCGTATGTGGAATCAGCTCGAACATCAGCTCAGTATCAACGATATCGAGGACCAGTTTCAACAATTGTGAGCGTTTGCCTCAGGAGACGATACAACTGATTTATGACACCATTCCCATCCGCATCAGTGGAAGCACCGATACCAGGGGGCAACGCTACATTGATTCTAGAATAGGATGCTATCAGGAGTTCCCTGGTTAATGTGGAGCTCACTAAGATACTTTTTGTCTCAGCGTACTGTTGTCGGCAGAAGGCAATCAGTGAATCTCGTTAGGTGATTAGGTCAGGCAGTTTTGGTGCAAGTAAGGATGCTGCCTTCTTCGTGCTACTGTGGACAGAGAAGGCGCACTCGCCTAGCTGTGACGAGGGGTGCTTTGCTGCTGTCGCCATCCCTAGTGAATAATTGTGTTTGACATTTCTTCCTGTTTAAGCATGGATATAAAAGGCCGAGATACTGAATTACCAACTGGCCAGCATGAGAATGTCCGTTGCTCTCACTTCAAAACTTTTGCTATGCAGTTGAATCGAACTGCGCCACCACTACGCTCGGGGCGAAGAGCCCCTGTCATCGAGGAATCACCGATCTGGACTGTTACCAATCTTATGCTCGAGCATAGAGTCATTCCCTCCATGTAGCGTGTTTTGAAATTAGACATTCTAGGGCTCTGAACTTAGATTCTGGGCATTTGTCTTTGAACCATTGGTGAGAGGGAATAGTCTCCACTTGCCGTCTGGTGCTGACAGGCACAAGCTACCTGAAATGAAGAAATGTAAGTGTCGCAAATTGTGGTGGGGCGATCTACATTCTGAGTACTTCGTTACTTGCTTACTTTGCCATGCAATCTGTGTAGCTTACTTTGGTTGTAATTTATGGCATCTTGTTGTATTGTTAATTCTCATTTCGTGATCTGCCCAGATCAGCAGATTTATTGCGCTTTCGCCATACAGTCTTCCACACTTTTTGGTAACTCACCATACTTTTAAAGTCCTTTTGTAATTAGCTTTGAGCTTTTCAGAATTTTTTCTTTGTTAATTTTATTGTGTTTTATGTCAATCATTAGAGCAACTAAATAACTGTCAGTCTCAGTCTTGAGTTAAATTTCAAGATCACTCGCTGTCCTACGGCTTTTCCATGGTCAGACGACATACAGATAACAAATATAACCTGCTCTAAGCCTTGTCTGTTGTTCTTATTGAGGCAGTGTTTCGTACGTACAGTGGCCAAACTTAACTATCATTTATACGAGTATTAAGAACTTAGAGAAAAGAAAGAGAATTTCATTCGGTCTTCTTGTATGATCAAAGATTTATTTTATCACGAGTATCACACTTATGCTCCGCAAGTCAGACGTGGGACACACTAGACACAAATTTCGTGACAACGTTATCCAGGATATTATACCTGGTTTCTAATGCTATCTTACAGCAACGTGTACAGCATGCGGTGGACTGGTGCATGACTACATTTTGAATTATAATGCTTTGTTGTGGGTGTGGCTGGTAAAGGACCTTCTTAATTAAACAACTCTATACCGAATGAACAATGATTCTAAGATTGATCGGTCATTTGCCTTTAAATGAGTAACCTTGTTAAGTACTGCAGACGCGCGGACGGTGTGCTTGAGATTGTGCTCTGTATCTGACCCATCGATGTCTTCCTCATCGAGTATCTGTAGCATTCATCCCAAGGATATTCACGCTTACTGGCACCATAACCCGGAAATTTATTATCTAACCCAAATTAACTTTCCTGTACCTGCTGGTTCTCTTTCGTGCGAAAGAACTTTTACTGTACTTCTACGCAGTTCAGTTCGTACTACCTCAACAATGTGACGCAGGAACATCTTCAGCTTTTGCTCTCATTGAAAATAAATCCCCGTCGAGTGGCCCAGGTACTACAAAAAGGGGTGTCCATCATATGAGACAGCAGGAAACAGTATTGACCAAGTAGAAAGATAATTATTAAATCAAATATGAAAGGGAAGACTGTTTCTTGTGAGTATATTTATGGACTAGACCAGCACACGTATTCTCTTAAATTCAACAATACCGAGCCAGGTCTACCTTATTATAAAGCATACATTACTCGTAGGGTACCAATAATGATAAAAAAATCTAAGGATCTCCATAATCTTGCACCACATATTCCTGCAGAATGCAATGAATTTTGTGAGTCACTTTTCAAATGGCCGACAAGAAGAAGATGACAGTGATCAAGAAGAAAATCTGATCTTAATTACTCTATAAAACGTTTGTCTGAAGACTCTTACGAGTTTATCTCTCATCCAAATTTTCTATCGTGTGAAATAATAATAAAACGTTTCTTCTTGCATTTTATTGTTTATTATATTTTAATTTTTAAAAATCCTATGTTTGTAAAAGTCATTCTTTGCAAGAAGTGTATATCTGCAATATACGAAGTTGTACCTCTTATTTTTTAATTCGGTTCTCAATGTCAGTTGAACTACACTCCTGGAAATTGAAATAAGAACACCGTGAATTCATTGTTCCAGGAAGGGGAAACTTTATTGACACATTCCTGGGGTCAGATACATCACATGATCACACTGACAGAACCACAGGCACATAGACACAGGCAACAGAGCATGCACAATGTCGGCACTAGTACAGTGTATATCCACCTTTCGCAGCAATGCAGGCTGCTATTCTCCCATGGAGACGATCGTAGAGATGCTGGATGTAGTCCTGTGGAACGGCTTGCCATGCCATTTCCACCTGGCGCCTCAGTTGGACCAGCGTTCGTGCTGGACGTGCAGACCGCGTGAGACGACACTTCATCCAGTCCCAAACATGCTCAATGGGGGACAGATCCGGAGATCTTGCTGGCCAGGGTAGTTGACTTACACCTTCTAGAGCACGTTGGGTGGCACGGGATACATGCGGACGTGCATTGTCCTGTTGGAACAGCAAGTTCCCTTGCCGGTCTAGGAATGGTAGAACGATGGGTTCGATGACGGTTTGGATGTACCGTGCACTATTCAGTGTCCCCTCGACGATCACCAGTGGTGTACGGCCAGTGTAGGAGATCGCTCCCCACACCATGATGCCGGGTGTTGGCCCTGTGTGCCTCGGTCGTATGCAGTCCTGACTGTGGCGCTCACCTGCACGGCGCCAAACACGCATACGACCATCATTGGCACCAAGGCAGAAGCGACTCTCATCGCTGAAGACGACACGTCTCCATTCGTCCCTCCATTCACGCCTGTCGCGACACCACTGGAGGCGGGCTGCACGATGTTGGGGCGTGAGCGGAAGACGGCCTAACGGTGTGCGGGACCGTAGCCCAGCTTCATGGAGACGGTTGCGAATGGTCCTCGCCGATACCCCAGGAGCAACAGTGTCCCTAATTTGCTGGGAAGTGGCGGTGCGGTCCCCTACGGCACTGCGTAGGATCCTACGGTCTTGGCGTGCATCCGTGCGTCGCTGCAGTCCGGTCCCAGGTCGACGGGCACGTGCACCTTCCGCCGACCACTGGCGACAACATCGATGTACTGTGGAGACCTCACGCCCCACGTGTTGAGCAATTCGGCGGTACGTCCACCCGGCCTCCCGCATGCCCACTATACGCCCTCGCTCGAAGTCCGTCAACTGCACATACGGTTCACGTCCACGCTGTCGCGGCATGCTACCAGTGTTAAAGACTGCGATGGAGCTCCGTATGCCACGGCAAACTGGCTGACACTGACGGCGGCGGTGCACAAATGCTGCGCAGCTAGCGCCATTCGACGGCCAACACCGCGGTTCCTGGTGTGTCCGCTGTGCCGTGCGTGTGATCATTGCTTGTACAGCCCTCTCGCAGTGTCCGGAGCAAGTATGGTGGGTCTGACACACCGGTGTCAATGTGTTCTTTTTTCCATTTCCAGGAGTGTATTATATGTCATGCATATTACTCGGTCAACTTTTCCGCTTCGCTGACGCAAATTACAATCCACTGCCGGTAGAGGCCTCAGAACTGTAGCGTGTAACATGATGGTGCGTAACGTAAATATGTAGATGCGCCAGAAACAACGTGCTGTAATCGAGTTCCCACCCGCAGTAATCGTGCCTCGAACTGATATCAATAGAAGAATGAAAGCTGTAAACGGTGATTATTATATCGACATCAGTATGGAGCGAAGTTGTTTGTTCGTGGTCGTAACGAAGGGGACGATGGTGCTGATCTCCACGTGTGTCACAGAACTCCGAGTAGACGACCGTTTACAGCAACTGACGAGACTCGCCGGAATCTGGTCGATGACCCTAACAGAGAAAATCATCTGGTAACACCGACCCAGCTGTTGGCTAAATGTGACATATCACGAGATCGTGTACAGACCATCAGGTAGAACTGCGGTACAGAAAATTATATGCACGGTATGTGCCTCGAATGCTCACCTATGATAGGAAGCAGAGGAGATTGGACATCTGTCAAAAATTTTGTTTGAATTTTGAGTGTGAGGTGGTGGGTTCCTTAACAATAATGAAAGGCTGTAAAAACTATGTTCTCCATTTTGACCCCGAAGATAAGAGATCATCAATGGAGTTCAATCATAAAGAATCACCGATGCCATAAAACTTCGAGACCAAGCCATCAGCTGGCAAAGTTATGCTCACAGTGTTCTGAAATGTTTAAAGTGTCGTGCATTTGGAATTAATGCATAAAGGCATGACCATAAGGTCTGAAAGGTACTGCAAGAGCCTCAGAAAATGAAAGCACGAATTCTAAGACTTGATCCACACGTGCAGCACCCTCTCCTCCAGACCACTCACGAGCATTGCGACATCTGAAACAATCCGACGCCTTGGATTCACTGTCATCGATCGCCCTCCTTACAGTCCCGATTTGGTTGCATTAGATTTTCATCTGCTTCCAAAACTTAAAGAACATCATCGAGGACTTCACTTTGATAGTAATGACACGGTGCTAGCAGATGTTAGGTTATGGCTCTGTCAACAAAGTCAGACATTCTACAGTGACAGTATCAACAAATTGCTCTCTCGTTTCGAGAAATATTTACGTCACCAGGGTAACTACATTCAGAAATAGATACGTAGACATGAAGAATAAAGATGTACAATGTTAATAAAGTTTGCTTTATCGAAAAAGCTTTAAGAGCTTTCCCATAAAACATTCGGAGGCATTACTTTTCAGCATGTCCTCGAATATACTGCAAAATAGTTTCCTGATGTCACATGTCCGACATGATTCCAAAGCTGCATAACAGTTTTATGTACAAACTTTGTGTTTCAAGTTATCTATGTAGTTTTTTGTGTCTACTGAACAGTTTCACTTCTATTAGATATGTCTTTTCTGAATCTTGCGTTTTACTTGATTTGTTATTTATTGAAAGGGTCGTATCGTCTGCAAGCAAAACAGACTTAGCGTCTGGTAATGTTACAGATGAACGGTCATTGATAGAAACAAGAAAAAGTAACTTGGAATTAGTTCACAGATGGATGATTCCTAATAGCTTAATACATGTCACTTTCCTAATGGCACCCATTGTTTCCAGCCAGAGATTTCAAACATTTTGCAGCATTTCCATTTACATCGTAATATTCTAATTAACATAAATGGATACTGTGATTTACTCAGTCAAATGCCTTTGAAAGAACTCAGAATATACCGTTAGCCTGTAATCTATTGACTAAAGAATTAAGTAAAATTTCACTGTATGTTTAGACAGCCTTCTCAGTATTAGAACCCTTCAAAAATTGGCTCGCTGACTTTGCAATACATTATTTGCTGTCAGATGGTGAAGAAGCCTATTGCGTGTTACGTTTTCTAAAATTTTAGAATGATGGCAAAAGTCACTTCACAAAAACTTGTTAAAATT
This sequence comes from Schistocerca nitens, assembly GCF_023898315.1. Lineage (NCBI taxonomy): Eukaryota > Metazoa > Arthropoda > Insecta > Orthoptera > Acrididae > Schistocerca > Schistocerca nitens. Next base: position 942,121,740 of record NC_064616.1, on the reverse strand, counting down.
GTGAATGACAGAACTAGCTTCAGGGGAAGTGCTTCATCAATGCAAAGAATTTTGAAAGCCATTGGTTTCAAATATGTTAAATGTAGTGATGGGAGAAAATGTGTAATGGAATGAAGTGACAAAGCTGCAGCACGAGCCACATTGCTGAGAAAGATGCAGGAAATCAGGTAGCTGCATGAAACATGTGTGAATCAAAATCATTCCAGGAAAAGCTGCTGGAAAATCAGTGATGGCAGTGGCGGTTTTAACGTTCCCATAGGAACAGGTTCTCGAATAATTACTGTCCATGATGGCCCTTCTTCCGGTTTTGTTCCTGAGAGTAAACTTGTTTTTAGATGTAAGAAAAACAGCACTGACTACAATTCGGAAACGGACGCTGTCACTTTTAAGAAGTGGTTCACTGAACAGTTCTTGCCATACCTGGCTCCGCAATCTGTCATTGTATTGGACAGCCGTGACAGAGAAAACACCGAGTACAAACACCAGGAAAGCGGATATTGTGCTCTGGCTTAAAAATAAAAATACTGAGCACATAATTAGCCAGACCCGTACGAAACTGTTGCAGCTCGTCAATTTAAACAAGTCACGTGAGAAAACGTATGAACTTGACTTACTTGCACATAAATGTGGTCATATAGTTTTGAGGTTACCACTGTACCACTGCCAGTACAAACCGATCGAGTTAATTTGGTCTCGGGTTAAAGGCTTGTGCATGAAGCAATAGACAACATATCCCCTTCAGCGTGGGCAGATTGTGTGAAGCACGCTTAAAAAATTTCAGGAAGATGACTTTGATAGGGACGTGAAGATGGTTAGAAGCCTTGAACCCATAATCGTAAATCAGCAGTTATATGGTTCGGACACAGACTTAGATAGCTATGACGATGGTATTACTACGATGTAGACTCAGGAACCAAGTAAGGTAATAATAGTTCTTGTTTTTAGAGACTCATAATTTAAAAAAGTATTTTTTTGTCTCAAAATATCAGATGCATTTTCAGTGTATGAAAATGTCCTGGCCTTTATTGTATCCTAAGAAGTATGCAGGCATTAACTTTTTGTGAATGACATACCTATAATTTTCGATGTATTTCCCAAGGCGAATTAGCTAGCTACTTTGTTAGTTGTGAACTGTAAGCTTTTCCCAGCATTTACTATGCACCCGCCGGAATGCAGGCGGATAAATTTGTCAAAAACTGCGATATTTTAACAGTTAAAAACAAACAACCTGTAATTTTCAAGGCACAAGTTGGAAAATATGTTAAAATAACAGTAAGGGTTACCTGTCGAGACATCGGTCGTTTTCAAAGTACTTATGGGGCAGCATTCCCTCGAGTTATTCGAAGATGATGTAAGTTGTTTCGTTGTTCCGTGGATAACAAGTATGGTCTCTAGCTGTACTGTGGAGAGTGTTAGTTTACGCTCATAATAATGTTTTTCAGCGAAAAATACGGCAACATACAGACCTTTTACAGTGTAGTGTTTTCCATTAATCTTTGCTATCAGTAATTCTTTTTGCACACAGTAATTTAGATATAACTACATTAAAATACACCCACATAAGCATATTATAAAATTTCACGTTTTTAAAAACTTCTGTAGAGGAGGAGTTGTGAAGGAAATATTATAATGGTTTCAGTTTGTGTTTGAAATTAATTTTGTTACCCACTAGATACTTCACTTCAATGATTAAGTTGTGAAAGGTTTTTGTGGCAAAATACCTTACTCATTTCTGTGACCAGTATTATGGATCATGGTTTAATGTAAAGAATTTATCTTCCTTTCATTGTAATGAATGCTAGCCTGCCGTTGTTTTCGAACTTTAATTGATCATTGGAAACGACTGTTTAATGAGCTGCCTTCAACAAATTCTAGAGTGGACATTACGTATTATTACAAGTTTCTGTGTGGGAACACTTTCTTCTTTTAGGGAAAGTTATCAAAAGCTATGATGCCATAACAAATTAGTGAACGAAAGTAGAAAAATTAAGTCAGCTCTTGAAATTTGCAATTGAATCTCTGCTGTTACCCATAACGGGATACGTTGCAGAACTTGGACGCTAAAGATTTGTAATCTGTGAATTTCATTTTCTGTTTTTATTTACAGGCGACTGTGTATTACAGTTTTGCTCATAATCGCACCAAAATGACACATATTATAAGTAATGTCGATGGCCTTGTCACTGGACATTAGTCTTTTTGAGAAAAACTGTACTTGACACATCAGCTGTTCTTGCCTTCCGACATTACACGGAATAAAGCTGTTGAGCACCTGATGCAATGTATCAACATTTGATTGAAGATTTCTCTTACACAGGTGACTGATCGAATCAGTTATAAAATTTATTATGTTCCTCACAGATATGAATGTGTAATAGGATATACTGTAAGCAAATGAATCCGATTCTTCTCGGCACCAACAGGCTTTGGCAGACCATCCACGGCTGTCACACCTGACACACCTGACCTAACCCGCCAGGTCTTTCACTTGTTTGGGCCATTAGGGGATGCCATTCGTGGAAGACATTTTGTGGACGATGAGGAGGTGATTCACACAGTGAAGCACTGGCCCCGCCACCAGGACAAGAATTGGTACCGACACGGCATACACACCCTTGTTTCATGCTGGAGGAAGGCAATAGAATGGCATTGAGATTACGTGGGAAAATTGGGTGTGTGCATAAAACACAGTTCTTTCGTGTGTGTAATTCTCATGATGTTCAATAATAAATTATTGAAGAAAAATAATGAGGTGTATTACTTTCCGGGCAACCCTTCGTAATTAGGCTCAGGTGTTATCGTAGCAAATTGGGAGGTAGAAAAAAGACCCGAATTTTGTGAATGTTTCCATTTGTTCAATAAACAGTTAATAAGTAGTCGGAAATAAGGCTTAAATAAAACTCTTCAATGGATACGGAAAGAACTGATACCGAAGCAGTCTCCCTAGTAGCTGACCGTGTAAGTATACCACTTTCGGGATTCGGCAATGGACGGCGGCAGTTGATCGACCACAAGTTCCGGTGTTCAGGCCATTCTGAATGTGGTTTTTAGGCTATTTCTCATATCCGACTAGGTGAATATTAGGCTGATGCCCGCGTCCCGCCTTAGTTACATGATTTTCAAACATTTCGAAAAAGTTCAAACACTTTAACATGAGGTAACACGAGGCACAGACACAGGTACACAAATTCCGTTCCGAGTGGGAAGGCGTGGCAATAAGATTGGTGTCCACCACCGCCTGCCACTAACACTGCCAAATCCAGGTTAACATGCCGACCCATTGGCGATACGCGATACGGTCAGGAAGAAGATAAAGGAGGGAGAGAAGATATGTGGGACTTATAGGCTACCGGTAGCAGAAGTAAGGTGCATAAAAACGTAAATTATTTGATGGTTAACGAACCAGCTTAGTTCTGTCGTGCAGTAAAACGATAAATATAATTAGTTATCTGCGTTCTAAGATACATTTTTCCACGTCACTTAAGTACACGATTGTTGTAGTTCCAGTTTTAGACTGAAACGTAAAGATAATCGTGATTGTCGCTTTCCATTACGAAGACGAGACACTGGGTGGGCGGAGAAACAGTGAGAGGAGATTGAGAAATGTGATGGCCCGCGGAACGGCGTGTATTGGGTGCGACGGGTGTCAGGAGTGGGCTCTAAGCGGTATCGGCAGCCTCGGCGGCGGGGCGGTGTTTATAACGCGCCCATACAATATTTAGAGCGGCGCGTGGCCGGAGCGCCTTTGCCATGCAAAATCTAAGGCAGCTAGGCTCAGGTGCTCTGCATCAGGGATTGAATAGCAAATGCGGCCGGCCTGCACTTGGAATGCTCTCGGCCACACACTACGTGACTGCCAGCGCTAAACGACCGTTCTCGCCGCAAAAAAGAAGACGTGTCGGTAGGCGCCGCATCGGCAGTGCCCTGTGGGTGAGAGAGCGTCAGGGAAAGCGAGGCGAGGGGCCTGGCCGCTCCTGGCCACCGTTCCAGTCATAGCGCCAGTATATCACCTAGCCTTATCGGCACTTGGGGTACGTCAGCCAATGACGGTCATTTCAAAAGCACAGCAATGAGAAGATGTAATACCATTATTTTAAAAAGATAATCGCTGTACCTGTGACTATTACCTCAACGTCTACCTCTATAAAACGTATGTGTGTGTGTGTGTGTGTGTGTGTGTGTAAGATATAACTTGTGATTTCCCTATATGCAAGAGTTCTTTTCCCGTTCAATTCAAGGATGGTGTGTGGTTAGAATGACAACCTGTACCCTTGTGTGTGACCTATTATTTGCCTAATTCTTTATTCACGATCCTTACGAAATAGACACATAGAGCTTGAAGAACATTAGTACTTGCTTCCATGAATGATAGTTCTTGAAGTTTTCTGAGTAGGTTCTAACGAGATATACGGCGTATTCCTTCGAGTGTAGGGCAGTACAGAGTTTCCAAAGTTTCTCAAACAGTCTCTCTTCCGTCAGACGAGCCTGTGTTCATTCATACAATGTAGTCTTTCACGGCCGGACGACCTCAGAAGATGGCTCCCGCAGATGGAGACGAAACGTTAGGTGGAAATTTTATACATCGGCCCGGAAGTTTCAATTGAAGAAAAGAAACCTGTGTTCATTCCCGCACCCCTTATCAATATCCGAAGTGATATAAGTTCTTTAAGAATTTCTCATCGCAGCGCGACATTCCCTTTATTTACACCTGAGTCTAATTGGTCATTCCGTTTCATATCTCTACACAGTGTTACCCCAAACGTATGTATGACATGACTCACTCTATCTATGATTGATCAATCCAGTAAACACAAAGTAACGCTCTTTTATATTTAGTGGAATGCACAACACGAAATTTCCTCACATTAAGCGCCAGTTTCCAGTCTTTGGACCAGACTGATATTTTGTTGAGTTCTATTTGGCTGTTGCTGCAGTTTTGCAATACTGAATTTCCTCCTATATAATTTTATCATCTCCGAAAAGCCTGAGATTACAAGTAATACAATCCTCAAAGTCACTAATTTGTAACATGAACAGCAACGGCCCTGCTACTGTTCTGTGGAGCGCCACGGATATCATGCCAGTCTCTCCATTCAGGACAACGTGTTGTATGCTGCGTGTCTCAACTTTTCAGTCCTCTAGAAATCTGGTTTCATATTCAACAGCAAAATATTTTTACTGTCCTCTTACAGCCCCTTTAAGGATGCTCAATCGTAACTTTTACGAAGCCTGGAAACCCCGAATCGACTTCATTTTCTTTATCTACTGCATACAGACTATCACGCGTGAATTCCCAGAGAGACGCTTCGCATGACAGTTGCATTCGAAACCCATTATTTATTCCATGATGCTTAAACTCTCAATATTTTGTAGTATTCTGCTAGAAATAGAAGCCACAGCTCTCCTTCTTTTGTGTGTGTGTGTGTGTGTGTGTGTGTGTGTGTGTGATTGGGTGGGTGTGGGTGGGTGGGTGGTTGGGTGTCTTCCAGTCACATGGAAGATATCCCTACTGAACGGATATGCAGTACATTATGGTCATTAGAGGAGATAATTCAGTTCACCCGCAAATCAGCAAATTCTGTATGGAACTAGACAGGGACACTATCCACCTGTGAAACCAGAACTGTAGATTTCGACGTTTGTTTTCCTATTTCTTGCTTTAGTTCCTATGCCACCTACAACTGTCTAACACCTGTTTTCGGGAGAGGTAGTGTTAATACACGACCAAAATTTCTTAAGGTTTCGAGACAGGTACTGTAATACTCGCTTCTGTTACGGTAGTTTTTGAAAGCTGGTTCAAAATGGCTCTGAGCACTATGGGACTTAACTTCTAAGGTCATCAGTCCCCTAGAACTTAGAACTACTTAAACCTAACTAACCTAAGGAAATCACGCACGTCCATGCCCGAGGCAGGATTCGAACCTGCGACCGTAGCGGTCGCGCGGTGCCAGACTGTAGCGCCTTTAACCGCTTGGCCACCCCGGCCGGCTTTTTAAAGCTTCAAGGATTAGTTTTCTGTCAGCCAAACTCGTTTTAGATAATATCGTATATGGAATTTTTATGTTTTTCTCTTTGATGTATTGTGTGGTTAGCGCTGTTTCTTAAAAAGCCTCCTGGCTTGGTCTGTGTGCCAGTGAGAATCTCTACTATTTACAATTACTTTGCTATGTGGGTAGTTTTTGTACCGCTTCGTCGGCTATTCTACTAGGTATTCATTGCCAGAATCAAATGATTCTCGCTCCTTTCTGCGAAATGAGACGACCGGCTTCTTATCCACTGTACTGAATATGAAGAATTTCCTGCCTTTCTGTGTTTCTAGGTTGCTGCTCACATTTTCTGCAGTTCAGATATGAATACTGATCCCAATCAATCCCAAAATTCTCCAAAGAAGGGGGGAGGAATCTGCTTGTTGCCAGCAATGGTGGCTTCAAATGGCTCTGAGCACTATGGGACTTAACATCGCAGGTCATCAGTCCCCTAGAACTTAGAACTACTTAAACCTAACTAACCTAAGGACATCACACACATCCATGCCCGAGGCAGGATTCGAACCTGCGACCGTACCGGTCGAGCGGTTCCAGACTGAAGCGCCTAGAACCGCTCGGCCACACCGGCCGGCCAGCAATGTAGCGAAACATCTTTTCTAGATAATTTTCCGATGAAGATTCTATAGCTATTTCACAAGACGTTCCATGATGTAGTGTTCACTACCAACTGTAAGGTGACTAAAATTTTCTGCGAGTATTATAGCATGACAACGATGCGTACGTACTAAGAAATGCATATTTTCTCTGAAGTAGCCAATTAATTCTGCAGCTGAGGCTGTGGCCGAAAGTGGCAAGTTTTATACTATCGGGATTGTTATTCCTGACAAATAATTCTGAATGCAAACTAAATTTCTACATCAGTTGGGTCAATGTTATTTGATGCTGCAAATACACCATTCTCGCACAATATGGCTCCTGCAGTCATTTAGATCTGTTCCAAATATCTCGTTGTGATCAGTTTCTGCATTTAACTAACTGTCGGCCCCGAATTTTATGAGGGACCCACAGCTTTTCAATACCGCTGCAGTGGGTCAAATCCTAACACTTTTGTATGTGTGGTTATACAACCTATGACTAATATATCGATATCCTGATTCACTTGAGTATTTAAAGATATGAGTTTCTTGAAGGATTGACATTTATTTTAATGGATGGAGAGTAACCTGCTCACGTATCCCTTCCACACGGCCGCCACGCCTGGTGTGTAATGCACCTCTCATGCGGTAGGGAAGACCGGCGGCCCTCAACCTGGTGGCATAAGTCTCGGATGTTCCAGCTTAGGTTGTTGTAGTGGATTTAGCTTATTCGACACGACGGTTAATGTAAATCTACTCACAGCAAAAACTGTGAAGAGTGTGAAACTTCCTGCCAGATTGGAACTCTGTGGCGGGTTGCTACACGAACATGGGACTTTTGCCTTTCACTGGAATGCGCTCTACGGACTGAGCTATCCAAGCGTGACTAATGACCCGTCCTCACAGTTTCACTTTCGTCAGTATCTTACTCCTCCATTCCTATCTTTGCATAATTTCTCCTACTATCAAGAGTGATTCAGGATGTAAATTATACAGAATGAGTCACCTAACATTACCACTGGAAACATTTCCCAAACCACAACAAACACGGAATAACCAATTCTGCAGACCGAAAGTGAGGCGGGGGACTAGTGTAACTGGTTAATTCAAACCATTGAGAAATGCACGGAAGTATGATTTTCAACACATACCCATGTTTTTTTTATGGAAACCTGTTATTATTTTTAGCACAGCTGATAATGGAAAAAATACTTAATAATTGCCGTTTGTTTCATTATAAAATGTTAATTACATCCAGAGTAATTTGTAACGTAAAGTTGACGCTTGAGTAACTCCTCAGCAGTTCAGTCGTGTGTATCGGAGAGATCCTAATTAATTAGGGATACAAAAAGAACAGTATTGCAACGTAGGTACAGAAGAGACTTCAACAGCACGTTACGTCCCCATGCTAAAATTTTTATTAGTCTTTTTCTCTGAAGAATACTGTACGGCACTGATCTGTTAGAAGAAAATGTACATTAACACTAGAATTTAGTTAAATTTAGAAATTTGTTTTTTTGTTTTCAGTTACAGAATGTAAAAGAGTGCGTCCTGACGTTTCAGGCCAATAAATGTTCGAAGTGGTGCCCATCATTTGCTGCACACGTTTGCAATCTACCGCGTAATGAATGTCTTACACGACGCGGTACATCTGGTGTAGTGTTGCCACAGGCTGCCTCAGTACGATGTTTCATATCCTTTGGGACTGTAGTCACATCACGGTACATGTTCTCCTTTAACGTACCCCACAAAAAGAAGTCTAAAGGTGTAAGATCTGGAGAACGGGCTGGCCAATTTATGCGTCCGTTACGTCCTATAAAACGCCAGTCGAACATTCTGTCAAGGATGAGCCTAACGTTCATTGCAGAATGTGCAGGAGCACCATCATGTTGATACCACATACGTCAACGCGTTTCCAGCGTGACATTTTCTAGCAATGCTGGCAGATCATTTTGTAGAAACTCAATGTATTTTGCATCTGTCTGGGTGCCTTCAATGAAGTGAGGGCCAGTGAGATTGTCGCCAATTACTCCGCACCATACGTTTACACTCCACGGCCGCTGTTGCTCTACCTGTCGAAGCTAGCGAGGATTGTCCACGGACCAGTAATAAATGTTTCGTAAATTCACTGTACCCTGGTTTATGAAACCTGATTCATTAGTAAATAGGAAGAAATGCAACGCAGTCTCTGTTAATGCCCATTGAGAGAAATTCACTCGATTATTAAAGTCATGTAATTGCTGATGCAGCGACACATGATACGGGTGAAATTTGTGAAGTATGCGCATTATACTACTTTGAGTCATTGCACTGCCCAAGCGATGTCACGTGAAGTCGTGTGGTTTCACGGCAACAGCACCTAACACACCAACTGCACCTGCTTCTCCTGTGATGGGTTTGTTACGGACCCGTTTGCGTGTTACTACCACACCTGTTGCATACAACTGCATGTAGATGTTTCCAAATGTGCTGCGCGTTGGATTATCTCCGTCCGGGTACCTTTCTGCATATAACCTGAAGGCTGCAGCTGCATTTTGTCTACACTCGCCATAGATGAGTACCATTCGACACTGAACACTCTGTTGTGCTTGTGACCTTCTCACGTTCCTACTGTGCGTACTTCTGTTCCTGCTTACATACAGTACACTATCACAGATGACCGGTATCACAGTGTACTACAGTTATTCTGAGTACAAGGACTAATTAAGCAAGCCCTACATGCAGACACGGAGATAGCCAAACTCGTAAATATCGTAGTTTTCGTAAACATATCCCTACAGATCTTGTTTATTACAACATGCGACCGAACGTCTGTGGTTTCAAGCGTCAACATTACGTTACCAATTACTCTGGGTGTACTTAACATTTTACAATGTAACCAACGGCATTGATTAAGTACATGTTTCTATTTTCAGTTTTGCTAAAATAATAATAAGTTTCTATTAAGAAAACATCAGCATGTGTTGAAAATCTGACTTCCGTGCATTTCTCAATGGATTGTATTAACCAGATACCACAGCCCCTCTCCTCAAAATGGTTCAAATGGCTCTGAGCACTATGGGACTTAACGTCTGAGGTCATCAGTCCCCTAGAACTTGGAACTACTTAAACCTAACTAATCTAAGGACATCACACACATCCACACCCGTGGCAGGATTCGAACCTGTGATCGTAGCGGTCGCGCGGTTCCATTACTGTAGCGCCTAGAACCGCTCGGCCACACCGACCGGCCCCCTCTCCTCAATTTCTGTCTGCGGAATTGGCTATTCAGTGTATGTTGTGGTTTTGGAGTTGTTTCCAGTGGTTATGTTAGGTGACTCACCTTGTATAGTACCTCAAATTAAGGTTTCCCCCTTTCACGGATGTAACACGTGACGAATGGCATTTTACAGTTTATGTGCCTCATTGTCACTTGTTACTAGTCTTATCATTTCTTGATGGGCCTTCGCGAGAGAGACATTGACTCCTGGAGAGTACTCGTAGATTCAAACATGACAATAGTTTATTTGAATTTTTCTCACTGTTATGTGTTAGCCCGAAGTAACATAGATCAAACATACTTGAAATATTTGAATAGTATTGCATTACAGGTCACAGAAATGTTTTGATACAGTTACTCTCTTAAAGCAACTGCAGTTTACCCGTGCAGTGTCAGCGAGTAGTAGCATGCTAGTTACCGTATCTTTTTGACTGTGCCTATTTCATCATTCCATTTAATATATCCAGGTGCTGTTAATGAAGAATGTGTAACTCGCGAATGACTGGTTGTAAATCACTAACCGTGTAGTGAAATTTTGTTAATCTATTAATAATTGTGAAATTTACAACTTCAAAAATGGTTCAAATGGCTCTGAACACTATTGGACTCAACATCTGAGGTCATAAGTCCCATATAACTTAGAACTACTTAAACCTAACTAACCTAAGGACACCACACACATCCATGCCAGAGGCACGATTCGAACCTGCGACCGTAGCGGTCGCGCGGTTCCAGACTGAAGCGCCTAGAACCGCTCGGCCACACCGGCCGGCTTACAACTTCACAAACAACGAAAAAAGTCAAGTACAAAATAATGATATAACAGAAATAACGTTGTATTCGAGGTAAGAAGAAGGGAAGGCATCGCTATACGGTGTTTTCTTCAACGCAAATGATTAAGGGGGGGGGGGGGAGGAAAAATAAAAAATAGCTTGCATTTTTGTATGCAGAATGTTTACGAAAGAGGCGAACTCCAGAAAACTCATACAGGGTTATAGCAGTTTTACGCTAAAAGAAATGACATAAAAAAGGCAGTAAGCATTATGCATCTATCAACTGATAATCGAAGTTTTCAAAATGTTCACTAAAATTATCCCCAGGGATACTGAATTTTGATAAGGCAAAAGAACAGCTCGGCTTAACAATGGGGTATCAGTTGATCGTGAAACAAGCTACAGAAGGCAACCTTGGGTATAGAATTACCACTTCGGAAGGGATTCATGGATTTGGGAAAGGTTTTGACCAAGCTGAAAGAAAGTTTGTTGAAGCAGTCTTGTAAGACCAAGCTAGTGATTCAGACGATGTTTGTACGAGTATATTAGACAACGTACACGCCAACGCTGCAGCTTCCATTAAAATATATCAGGGCAGTGAGAAATTCTAAAGATACAGAAAAATCTGGTAAGGAGGGTCCATAACAGCAAAAGTGTTTCTAAAGGTTTTGACGTTTGTAGATCACTAAATTGGAGAAACGAGTACGTGTCAATGGAACATATCTGAACCGCATACCTTTTCTGTACGACGTTGTACTGCTTTACAGTAGTGTAACGACGAGTGGGAGAAGTGAACTGAAAAGTTTGGAACTAGGCTTGACAATAAGTCATAGAGAGACTAAAATAATGTGTAACCGACACACTGAGAACCAGTAGTACAAATTGACGATGAGACAGCCAGTTGACAAATTTTTGTGTTTATAATAGCTGAAGGCAACAAAGTTTACAATAATTGTATGTAGCCATCACTGACGTACTGCAATGAGACATAGATTTTATTTTGTGACAAAAAGGGTACCAAGCTGACAATTACTGGAAGAGACAGGAATAACTTACAGAAGAAACGAGAGGGTCACACGTTATTAAGACCATACGGAAAAAAATTCCGGTTTGTAACCTGCGAAATGGCTAGCCGATGTTCTTTGATGGATTCTAAGGCATATGGAAAGACAGAGACGACGGCATAGAGCAGCGTAGGCGGGCAGTAAATCTGCATGGGCAACATTGCACCGTAACGCAAGGGACAGTGTAAAAGCGTCCTCTGACAAGCAGAGGTTGTGTATTGACTCTTAATGACGATAACATTAAGAACCAGTCAGTAATTTACACCGAAGTGAAATTTATTTTCTGATATGACTGGATTTTATTCCAGTTTTACAGGTTACTTGTTTCTGAAGGAAAACAACGTAGTGTATGACAAGTACGGGGTGGCCTCTTACACTATCAACCAATAGAATGACGTACTGCGAGTTACCGTTGCGATGATAAACAACTTCGAGGAGTACTGAAGAATGGAAAATGTGTGAGTCTGCTACGGAAACGACTGAATGGGAAGTTACGAAGCTAAACTTTGTTGAATAACCAAGATAGTGAAAAATGAGACCCCCAGGAATCGACGCGTGTACGGTGTAATCAACTGATCAATTAAGTACGCCGGCCGGTGTGGCCGTGCGGTTAAAGGCGCTTCAGTCTGGAACCGCGTGACCGCTACGGTCGCAGGTTCGAATCCTGCCTCGGGCATGGATGTGTGTGATGTACTTATGTTAGTTAGGTTTAATTAGTTCTAAGTTCTAGGCGACTGATGACCTCAGAAGTTAAGTCGCATAGTGCCCAGAGAAAAAAAAAATTAAGTACATAGTTGCTAACATGAACTCCGAATAGGCTTTGAAGGCCTAACCGTACCAACCGCCGCATGTGTCATTCTCAACCAATAAGTGTCACTGGATGCGAATATTGAGGGGGGCATGTGCTCAGAAAACCGCGTTCCCGAGTGTTGTCAATTTACGAGACCGGAGCCGCTACTTCTCAATCATGTAACTCTTAGCGCTCCATAGACCCATCTAAGTGCCAGCCAGCTCTTAACTTCGGTGATTCGACTGGAACCGGTGTTACCATTCCGGAAAGGCCGTTGACTAGTTGCTATCATTCCAGTGTAGGAAAACCCTGAAGACCCAACTAAAATGGGCCGGCCGTAGTGGTCGAGCGGTTCTAGGCGCTGCAGTCTGGAACCGCGCGACCGCTACGGTCGCAGGTTCGAATCCTGCCTCGGGCATGGATGTGTGTGATGTCCTTAGGTTAGTTAGGTCTAAGCAGTTCTAAGTTCTAGGGGACTGATGACCTCAGAAGTTAAGTCCCATAGTGCTCAGAGCCACTTGAACCCAACTAAAATGGATACGAACACCATGAGCTGTGAGGACAAGAAACTTTACGAACGCTTTGCGGGTGGTGTGTACCGTACACTAACGAAATCGGTCCCGGCATTATTATACGTCCTCCGCAAACCACTTTAGTGCATGATGGAAGGTATCTCGTACCAATATTGGTGACTCATTCGCGTATTGAGCTAGGGAATACACAGTTTTGTCACATTAATGTGACCACCGAGTATATTCGACGTCAACGTGCAATACCCACTCACAGACAGCAGGTAGCAGCGGTAACAGTGGAGGATATACGAGGCGTGTCGGGGGGACGAGGAAAACAATGCAGTCATTGTCGTAATGCGGAAACGGAGTGATTTATCTGGCGTCCAAAGGTTTGGCTTTCGGGGCATTAGTGGAACCATTTCTGAAACTGCGAAGTTCGTAAACTATTCGCGTGCAGCCGTGGTTACAGCATACCGTGAATAGCAAAATGGCGGCGCCGAGGCAAATGTGGTGCACAACGGGCCATAGATGACTGCGGTGAGCGACGGCTGCGCAGATGTGTACGGGCAAACATGCCTGCAGTTGTTGACTAAGTGGGCGTCCAGATGAATCAAGGGGCTACCAGCAGTGTCTCCTCAGCCAACATTCCTGTGTATGAACCTCTGCGGCTGGCCCCTGGTTAATGCACCTATGATGACTGCTGTTCGTCAGCGACGAAGTTTGGAAATCGCGCGCCAGTACTACAAATGGACAACCTCTAAGAGGGCGACAGATGGTCTTTTCAAATGGATCATGTTTTATGATTTTTGGGACAGATGGCCGCTGGTGTTAACGGCGAGCCGGCCGGAGTGGCCGAGCGGTTCTAGGCGCTTCAGTCTGGAACCGCGCGATCGCTGCGGTAGCAGGTTCGAATCCTGCCTCGGGCATGGATGTGTGTGATGTCCTTTGGTTAGTTAGGGGGTTAGGGGGACTGATGACCTCCCAAGTCCCATAGTGCTCAGAGCCATTTGTGAACGGCGAGAAATGTCTGAATGCAAACACCCGGCAACAATAGTGGGAAGGGTCCAGGCCAGGGGAGTGTTTATTGGCAATGCCTGGGTGATATCGGCATTCTGGAGGGCACATGGATCAACACAAGTATTCATCTGTCCTTGAGGACCATACCCACCCTCTCATGCAGTTTTTCTTTTCCTCGAGACGCTGGCATGTAACAGCAGGACAATGCAACGTGTCAGACAGTTTGGACCTCTTTTGAAGAGCACCAGGCTGAATTTACCGTACTATCTTGCCCACCAAGCTCCCCAGACTTAACCCAATCTAGAATCTGCGGGAGCACTTCAATCGGGCTGTTCGTGCCATGGAGCGTCACACGAGAAACGTAGCGCATGGCTCCACTTCCCTGTCGCTACCTTCCGGAACCTCAGTGACTCATTTCCTGTACGTCTCTCAGCGCCACGTGCTGCTAAAGGCAGTTAGTGAAGCTTTTAAGTGTTGGTCACATTCATGTGACTGGGGAGTGTACTACTCTGTACCCTAAACTCTCTTATCTTCTTTGCGTAGGCCATTTGGGAGAAATACGATGATGGCTGTAAAGTGGTAGTACACTCATCCTCGAATACAGGTATCTAAATTTAACCAACAGTGTATGTGAGAACTACTTCGTCGTCCTTACAAGAGTTTCTATTCAAATTTCTCAACAATTCCTGGTACACTTTCTAATATCGTCCGGTTACGATCCTATTAATGCATCTCTGTCATGCCTAGTAGATATCGTCTCCAAGCACTGGAATAATACTCTAGAACTGGTCGCACTACCGAAATGTACACGATTTACTTACTGTGGCACTGCGTCTTCTGAGAATCCTTCCAACAAACCTAAACGTTATATTCACTTTTTATAATAATGAGTTTACGTATTCGTCTCCTTTTATAATGCTCCTTACTTTTACCGGTAGACACTTTTACTCAGAATAATCACAGACAAAGTTTTCGTCGGTTACTACATCGTTCTGTCTCACTTTATCTTACACGTATCCGCCATTCAATACAACAAGCGGAAATTTTGTACAAGCGTTCCTGCATTTCATTACCATCCTCCGATGGCGATACTCTCCTTTACACAACAGCATTCCCAGTGTGTAACCTTATATAGCTGATGATATCATATAGTAAATAGTTTATGAATTTTGAGAAAATCTGAGTTTTTATTATGCTATCTTGCGGAAACCTGATGTTACTGTCGTTTCTGTTGAGCATTCATCGTGCAGGATAACGTACTGCGTTCTGTTAGTCAAATATCCATTCAGTCAACATTTCTTCAAAGATATTCTTTATCAATGTATCTTGTTTGCCAGTGTACTAGCTGATACAGTGTCGAAAGCATTTCGTAAATCTAGGAATGTGGAAACTACGGGTTAACCTGTGTTACTGTCAGCAGGATATCGCGTATGATTAGAAGTTGCGTTTAAAATGAGTGTCTTTTCCTGAATTCACTAGATTTTCTGAGAGAAGGTTCATTTCGTCCAGGAAAAAGCACAGTGTTAAAGCTTAGAATATTCTCCGGCACCGTGCAACAGGTGGACGTCAGCGATATTGGGATGTAGGTCTCTTCATCCTATCTTTAACTCGTTTTTGTAAACAGGACTGGATTGCACTCTTTTCTAATCACGTGAAACCATTCCCAGAGGAAGAAGTTCTCGATAAATATCAACTAGGAGAGGGGCTAACTTCGCAGCGTTTTCTATGTAATATTGCTTTAATTCCGAAAGCGGCAGGTGCGTTATTCGCTTTAAGAAGTTTTAAGTATTTTGAAATATCTGGGGTCCTTATTTCCGTATCTCCCTCTTGCGATTAAGAAAACGAGCGTTTTCTCACGAGTAAATACATTTTTAAAGAGGAATATCATGTTTCTGACTTCTTTATTATGTCTTGAGTTGAGACAGCTGTCAGTATATTATCGCAAGGCTTTTTGTCTTTACCGCCGGTAATTTACACGTAGTTTGCCCAGTCGATACTGAGGAGGCTAAAGCCATTACTACCGTACTGTCGTATGACAGAGGTGTTTCCTTTGCTATCGATTTTTGGCAATATTTGAATGTCAGCGACAGAAGTGTCTGAATCTGATAGTCGGTCGAAACATCTGGCTATTAATATAACGTACAGACCACGATTACTCTTGTCTATATTTATTTGCAATCGGGTTTTGTTTGTTATTAGAATTAATGTTTATGTTTGTCACCATAAACATTAATATATTATTCCGATATGCATTTAACATGTGTTCAAAAACTTATCTAAACTTTGCCTTGGGTTTAAAACAAGCTCTAGTTCCTAATATAATGTATGCACGATTGCTTGCTAAGAGAGACGCGAGCTCTGAGGTTTTTCTGTCAATACTCCGGAAGCTAACAGCTAATATTGTCAGATTCTCAATTTACGTACTTGATATTTCCTCTATTGTAGTAACTGAATATGTTTCTTTCCTACTGGAATGATCTCGCCTGACACAAAAAAAGTATTACGTGCACTCCATACGTTGTCTGCCACTCGAGTGACTGTTTCCGGTGTATAGTGCTCACATGACCACTTCAGAGTAGATTTACTAGTCTCTTCTGCCTAGCGTTGTCGGAAGGATGTGCAGTCAGCATCACCATAGCACCGACCAAGCCTCTGGTTTATATGCTACACGCGCCTCTAGACCAGAGGACCACAGTCAAACCTCGCCAGCTATGCAGAGAGCTCACGAGTGAGGCGAGCTATCATCTGTACTTCCGCCAATCTCGGAAAAGCTCCGAGAATCTTTTACGAACCGAAATGACAGACGTCGTTGATGCCGACGCGGCCGACGGCTTGCATCTGACTGCAATTTGTGCTTTCAACTGAGCCTAGGATAGCCACATCCACCTAGCGGACAGTACCTGCCGGGATACTCACAGGGTGTACAATTGGTTCCTTTCCCCGACGTCACACTATTTCCTTAAGAGAGACCATCACGTACCTGACATTTGAAGTCCATACGAAGTGATAGCCTTTATGTCAGTCTTTGGATGCCCGGACCTCGAAACGAGAGGGAGAGCACTGCACGAGCAGGTGAGGCAAGTTCCGCTGGCTCCTTTCTCATTATCAGAAGGGCACAGCGCCTATGATCTACTTGTTAGAAGTATTGGGGCTCGCTTTACAGGCATTCTCCAAATACCGCCTTCGTCGCGAAACGACTGCGGGTCTGAGCATGTCCCGCCAGCCACCATCGAGTGACCGCTTGACGCCGGACCGGAGTGCCCTGCGGACCATGTCGGCAGCAGAAGCGGCAGGAAGTTCCGTGGGAGACTGCCCGGACACTCCAGAACCGGCGCAGTTCGCAGCGGCCGTGTAAAGCGGGCAGACAGTTGCCAACTTAGATTACAGCTATTCGCAAACAGCAGTCGACACCACGACGATCTCGCAATGGCCACAGTCTACACGTGAACCTAGCTCTCTCGCAGACCGAAGAAACTAGTGGCGTTAAATCGAAGACCAGGTAGTGTTTACATAAAATATGAACTAGGAGCAATGCACGAACTTAAAAACGCCGGCTAGCATCTGTATCACTGCTTGTAATGTTCTGCTATGACAGGATATTAAAAGGAACACGTTTGTTCAACAGAATCGCGAAATTAACGTAAACAAGTTGAACTGTTACGTACTGTTTGTTATTTGACGGTTGTTGATCGAATCTGAATCATGTGGCAGCACCGCTTGTCACCGGCTTCAACTACGCTACTACGTGACATACGTGAGAGCAGAAAAACTGAACTAAGCGAAATGCACAAATGTGAGGCTCCGTATTACTGTGCCTAGGAATGATATCGCTAAATGTAAAGCATTTCTACTACTTCAGCATCTTGTATTAACAAGCTGAAGTTTATGGTCGATCAATCCTTTTGAAATGGCGTTGTTTCCGGGTATGCAATTAGCAGCTGCCTCCCGCCGAAGGTTTGAGTCCTCCCTCGGGCATTGGCATGTGTGTGTGTGTGTGTGTGTGTGTGTGTGTGTGTGTGTGTGTGTTGTTCTAAGCATAAGTTATTTTAAGTAATGTGTAAGTCTACCGGCCGCGGTGGTCTAGCGGTTCTGGCGCTGCAGTCCGGAACCGCGGGACTGCTACGGTCGCAGGTTCGAATCCTGCCTCGGGCATGGGTGTGTGTGATGTCCTTAGGTTAGTTAGGTTTAAGTAATTCTAAGTTCTAGGGGACTTATGACCTAAGATGTTGAGTCCCATAGTGCTCAGAGCCATTTTTAGTGTGTAAGTCTAGGACCCGATGACCTAAGAGTTTGGTCCCTTAGGAATTCACATACATTTGAACATTTTGTAATTAGCTGACAATGAAACCTGTAACGAAACTGAAAAGTTTTATGGAGTCAACTACCCTCGTAGAAGATATCGAAGGCACGTCGTTTTTTCAAGACTGTTGCAGCGATTAACTAACAGAGAGTGAAGATGACCGAGGAGGACTACGGACTCCCAACATGGTAACAGCACTGTACCTCGTCTAGCAGCAGTGCTTGCCTTTCGATCATGTACACATGAAATGGGCACCGTACACAGTAATGTAGCTACAGCCCAATCATTTACAGAAAGAGAAAACTTTATTGCTTATTGAGTTCATTCCTAGCAAAACGATGAGGTAATGAGTGATCCAGCGCTGTATCATCGAATTCATTCTCAATTTTCTGAATATGTACGTCTTTATACATGAGAGGCTACCAACTAAAGTACATTTCTAAGAAATATAATTATAACATATCTGATAGCGATTCAAAAACATTAGCTCGTCTTCACCAGGAGAACAAATAGCATAAAAATGCGCTGAATTCTGGATTACAACATTTTTATTATACACGCCGTTACATGGCAACCGAATATGACAAATGTAAATGTGGATAAGGCTAGGACCTCCCGTCGGGTAGACCATGCACCCTGTGCAAGTCCTTTTAGTTGACAACGCATCGACGAATTGCTTGTCGATAAGGATGAAATGATGATGAAGGTTATACAACACCCAGTCCTCGAGCGAAGAAAATGTGCGGCAAGACCGGGAATCACAGCCGGGTCCACCGCATGGTCACATGGCATTCTGCTGCGCTCACCAGTCAGCTATCCAAACACGGAATATGGCTACAAAGTATGTAAAACATTCTCAAATTTCGGGAAGAAAACAAATACTTTGGAAAAGTTTGCAATACTCTCTTTAAAAATGAAAAGAAAAAAAAAAAGAACTCACCACGAAGGAATTATCCGAATGGGACGGAAATCAGTAGACATGATGTAGCTGTACTGACAAATAAATTATTACAGTTTCAGAAAACTGGATGATTTATTTAACAATAAGATCTTCAGAAAATGACAAAGTCAATAACGTGTTTGTCAACCTCTGGCCTTTATGGAAGTAGTAATTTGGCTTGTCATACATTGGCACAGTTGTTGGATATCCGCCACAGCCATGCCGCAACAAATTCTGTCCAACTGGAGCGTTAGATCGTCAAAATCTGAAATGGTGGTAGGGACCAGCCCATAATGGTCCAAACGTTTTCAATTGGGGAGAGATGTGGCGACCTTGCTGGCCAAGGTTCGGTTTGGCAAGCACGAGTACAAACAGTAGAAACACTTTTCGTGTGCGGGCGTGCATTATGTTGCTGAAATGTAAGGCCAGGAGGACTTTCCACGAAGGGTAACAAAATGGGGAGTAGAATACCGCCGACATACCGATGTGCTGTAAGGATTCCGTCGATGGCAGCCAAAAGGGTCTTGCTATGAAAAGGAATGGATTCACAGGTTGTATGGCGGGCGACATTTGGCTTGGTTTCCCATCGCTACCTCGGGCGTTTCCTGACATGTCTTCACTGGTCATAGGGGCTCAGTTCTAAGCGGGACGTCTCACTAAAGATAATTGTTCTCCAGTCAATAAGGTTCCAGACCGAAGATCTCTCTGGAGACGCCCCGGACAGCGGTAGAATACCAACCTTACTGTCGCCCGCCATACGACCTAATAATCTGGAGTGAAGGTCTCTCTTTTCATAGCAGTATCCATTTGGTTGTCAAGCTCAGCACGACGACGATATTCTACACCCCATTTTGTTGTTCTTCAGCAGCGATGCTGGGCTTACATTTCAGCAACATATTGTCCGCACGCACACACAGAGGTTCCCTACAGCTTGTCTTTGTACTTGCAAAACCCTAACTTGGCCAACAAGGTCGCTGGCTCTCTCCCCACTTGAGAACATTTCGAACATTGTGGGCAGACCCCTCCAACCATTTCCGGATTTTGACGATCTAACCACCCATTTGGACAGAATTTGACGCGATATTCCTCAGGAGGATGTTTAACAAATCTGTCAATGAATGCCAGGCCTAATAACTGCTTGCGTAAGGGCCAGAGGTTTACCAACGCGTTGTTGACTTGCTCAATTTGTGGATCTCTTTTCTTGAATAAATCATCCGATTTTTCTGAAATTATAATCTTTTGTCTGTTTGTACGTGTACACTACGTCTACCGATTTCGGTCACATTCGGATAATTTCTTCGTGTTGCGTCGTTTCTTTTTTTATGTCTTAAAGTGTAGAATTATGATCTAGTGATATTAGAGGGAAGCCACAACCCTGCTACGAGACAGCCGTGTCATAACGACATAAATGAGATTACACATAACAGTGAAAGGATAGAGAAGACTAGCCTCAGAAACCCAAATTTTAGAAATCAGATGAACGGCTAATCCTTAACAAATAACATTCAAAAGAAAAAATTAATCTGGAATACGAACATTGCTGGAACGAGTACGGTATCTATTTCTGAAAGGAAGGTACGATGTGTTTATAGAAAAAGTGAATGTTGGCCCTCAAGAGTCACCAGATAGCCATGATATAAATTGAATCCGTTGGTAGAGATACACATACAGCGTAATGGTGTGCCGCAACCTCTTGGAATATTGTAGTACATTTTATGATGCAGTTCTCGAACGAAATCCAGCATAGATACAACTTGCAGCAAGTATTTTGTAGCTGATTCAAGCAATTGATATTATTGGGCACACATGAACTCCTCAAAAATCTTGAGACCCGTACATAAATAGGTAAAACATTCCGTGGATCAAGATAAGAGACGGATTACTTAATCTCTGGACTCGTCCAGGCGAGATTTATGTTGCAGCCACCATGGTTCATGATTTCTGTGATCGGCTGTGAGCGCATAAGGTGTCACAAGCAGATTCATTCAATGCAGTTACGCCGAAGACCTAGCTTATGACACAAAACGCAGATTCTGTTTCAGCTTGTAGTTCACAGCCATGGAGATCCAATAGTAAAAGCAGATTAGTCACTTAAGCAAAAATAACTAAAGCAAACACATACAGAATTGGCTAAACAGTAAAGTACGGCAAAGTAGAACAAAGATGTCAATACGTTACATCAAATACAGTAGTTAGTGTTCTTTTATACAGCATTATATAGCACAGTTCAGATCTCGATGATTAACCACTTTTCTTTGGTCTTGATGCTTCTCATTTTATGGGTACGAGCGCGTTGTTTTCTAATACAAACGGAAGATGTCGTTCTCAGTCTATGGGCAGTTCAATAATTCAGTACGTGTTTCAGGTCTTTACCATCTCATGTTGGATTCTTGTATAGCGGAACTTGAATACTGATTTGCTAAATTAGTTTGTAGTCGGTCGTTGGGAAGGTCTGATGGAAAATTAACAGTTTTTCAATATCTACACTGTCGCTACAACACTACGAATGAACAACAGCTACGGCTAACACCTCACAAGAACCAGCAACGCTACACAGTAATGACTTAAACGAACTTGTCAGTTTTATGTTTTAAACTTGGAAGCTGACAAGTTTGTGCTAAACACACGGCGTT
This sequence comes from Schistocerca nitens, assembly GCF_023898315.1. Lineage (NCBI taxonomy): Eukaryota > Metazoa > Arthropoda > Insecta > Orthoptera > Acrididae > Schistocerca > Schistocerca nitens. Next base: position 942,099,830 of record NC_064616.1, on the reverse strand, counting down.
CATGAATTTTATTTTAATAACTGAATAGTATGAACAGTAAAGTACAAGATGGCGCAATGGTTAGCGCACTGGACTCGCATTCGCAAGGACGGTGGTTCAAATCCGAGCCCAGACATCCAGATTTAGATTGTCCGTGATTTCGCTAAATCGCTACAGGCAAATGTGGGTTTGGCCTCTTTAAAGGGATCGGCCGGTTTGCTTCTCCGTCTCTGAAATACTGTGAGCCTGTGCTCAGTCTCTAATGACCTCGATGTCCGTCGGCCATCAAACCACAATCTCCCTTCTTTCCTTTTCTTCCGGTCACAGTCGTAGGGGAAGAATGTGATTATAAGGGAAATTCATGCCACTTGTTTTAATACTCGTCTTCATCGCAGGTGATCAGCATAAGCCGCTGTCTCCTGCGTTGATTACCCTTCACAGGCACACTACTCTTTATGCTAACTGACGACTGTAGTACAGCGTATTTTACAGTAATGCAGTAATGTGTAAGGTTGGATAGTTTTCTATTGATTATTTTGTCAACTTTAAAGATCTAAGGTTTACTTTACAAATTTCTATTAGCGTTAAACGTTTATCTGGAAACTAAATTAAAGCAATATATGAAATTTTTACACTCTTTGATTTTTGTAACAGTGGTTACCGATATATTTAGATGTGGCGCTGCATTTAACTAGGGTCTTCTAGCACGCAAGCATGCCAGCAGCCTCATAAATCCCGGGCGCAGGTTTTGCTAAAGGCTCCTGCATCGTCTGCTCGCACGACAGCAGTTTTATACGCGGCCTTTCGCTTGACTGACGGCTGCCATACCTACGAGAACAGTCTAATAAGGTTACCGTGGAGAGGCAGTCACCTTCCTTCTTATAAGATCTGGTTAGCAAATCCCTAGCAGAGAGGTACAGTACTGGCTCTTGTTCTCGAAAACGGTCAGTCCGATCAGCAGCGTACTGAAAAATCCTTGAAGAAAGAATCGAATGGTGAGCATCACTTTCACTTTTTCGTACGGGAAACTGGAGGATATGGACCCAACTTCAAATCTTCGAATATCATATGATACAAAATTAATTTTATTGAATAAAGATCTTGAAAATGAATGTTTTTTGCTTGAACGTCTACCTGTACGCGTTCGCCGATTCGCTAGCATCATTAAAATAATTTACTTGGCAATGATACACTGAACAACGTATAAGGAACAAAACAGTAATTCTGTTGGATAACAAAGCGTTTAAAATCATTTTATTACATTGTACTGAGAAAACGTTTTTTTTTACACTTTACATTTTATGATTACTCATTACTCCGTTTTAACAGTAAACGTTGTGATTTTTAAATTAGGACAGTTTGTATTATTTGAAATTATAAATAAGAACACATTTCCCTGTCTTACGCACAGTATGCGTTCGTTTGTTGCCAGAGGTACTTACAAAACCCTCGTCTTCTATAGGAAGCTCTCACTACTTCTTGCGGTGACAGAGAACACAGAGTGTATAAACAGTGTCCTACATCAAGAAATGAAATGATTCATCGCATCTGGAAAGTGAGACGTCTGCCGTCTGCTGCGAAGGTCCACAAGTCCACGACTGTAATTAGAACGGGGGGGAAACACAGTTTGTACATTTGTTGCGGGAACGTGAAAGTAGAGAAATGAGCTCTTCTATAATAATTTATGAATAAAATGATGATTTTAAGGCTATATTTATGGAACTGTAAGAAACAGCTATTTGTTAATACACTTTTTAAAATTTTTATTTTGACACATCCATTTCAATAAGGAATACGGAACGAGCCGTTTTTGACACAAATGACAAGTATGGTAGGTATTAGAAATCCTGCATAATGTAATTTAAAGGTGGGTAAAATCTTAGTACCACTTTCAACAGCAGTCTTTTCCTCATTTGCTAGTGTAGGACACTCAGGTAATTGTCACTACGTGTAAGTCAGACATCGTTAGTTGGTAGTAATCTACAGGTTTTAAAGATTATGGATCTTCTTAAGTATAATCCGTTGTTGGTGGACTACCAGTCCTAAGAGATAATATTAAAGGGAAAAGAGCAGTAGTGATTTCGGACATGATTTTAACCAGAAGCATCAAACGTGTGTATGAGCAGAGAGGCGTGTTGCGGCTCTTCGTTCAGATACTGAAAGATGTTCAAACTTTTGTCCTGCAATAAAAGCTTCTCTACAATGAAGAAAGCAGAAAAGCACTGCTGTGGGAATCAACAAGAAGTAAATATCGTAATAAATGTAAACATCCAAAATATAGCTCCTTTATTCCACTTAATACGTACTAAACAAAAAGGATGCACCACAAAGGAATTGTCACAATGCGACGCAAATCAGTGGATGTCATATACATATATAGACAAAAACCTGAGTGCCATTTCAGAAAAACTGGCTTATTTATTCAAGTGAAGGAGTTACACAAATTGGGCAAGTCAATAAAGCCTTGGTACATCTCTGACAATTGTGCAAGCAGTTATTCATTTTGGCATTCATTGCCAGAATTTTAAATGTCATCCTGAGGAATATCGTGCCAAATTCTGTCCAAACAGGGCATTTGATCGTCAAATTACCGAGATGGTTGGAGGGCACTGCCCATAATGCTCAAAACGTTCTCAACTGGGATAGATCTGGTGACGTTGCTGGCTAAGGTAGGGTTTTGCAAGCACGAATACGAGCAGTAGAAACTTTCACAATCCGCTAGCGGCCAGGAATTAATTGCTGAAATGAAAGCCCAGGATGGCTTGCCATATGGCTACAAAATGGGACGCAGAATATCGTCGACGTGAGGCTGAGCTGTAAGTGTTCGGCGGATGACAGCCAAATGGGTTCTGCTACGAAAAGAAACGGTAGCCAAATGGGTTCTGCTAGGAAGAGATACGGCATCCGAGACATCACTCCAGGCTGTCAGGCCATACGGTGAACGAGAGTCAGGTTGGTAACCCACCACTGTCTGCGGCATCTCCAGACGCGTCTTCGGCCTGAAATCTTACTGAATGGAGTAGAATTGTCTACAATGATGAGTTCCGCTTCGACTTCTCCGATGACCATCAAGAAAAGTCTGGAGACGCCTTGGACACCAGCCTGACTGTTGGCCGTCATACGTCCGGACTACCCGGAGTGATGGTCGGGGGTGCCGTGTCTTTCCACAGCAGGACCCCTTTGGTTGTCATCCGCGGCTTTCTTACAGCACAGTGGTACGTCGACGGTATTCTGTGCCCCGTTTTGTTGCAGTTCTTGGGAAGCCATAATGGGCTCACATTTCAACAACGTAATGTTCGCCCGCTAATGGCCAAGGTTTCTGCTGTTTGTCTTCCTGCTTGCCAAACCCTACCTTGGCCATCAAGATCGCCGAATCTCTCCCAAATTGAGAACGATTAGAGCATTATGGTCAGGTCCCTCCAACTATTCAGGATTTTGACGACTTAATGCCCCAACTGAACAGAATTTGACGCGATGTTCCTCAGGAGGACATCGATAAGCTTCATAAGTTTATGTGCAGCGAAATAACTGCTTTCATATGGGCCATAGGTGGACCAATACGGTATTAACTTGTCCAATTTGTGAAGTTCATTCTCTCCAATAAATAATCCAGTTTTTCTGAAACTGTAATTATGTGTTTGTATTCATATGTACATCGCATAGGTATACCGATTTCCGCCGCATTCGGATAATTATTTCGCGATGAGTCGGTTTTTTTTGTCTTATTAGAGTGTACTTGCCTTTTTCATAAACATAATGACTGGTTGTAAAGTATCTTAAAATCTCTGGCAGAGTTTCAGATACGCATTTCTCGGGGTCAAGTTCAATTTTTAAAATCTCTAGAACATTAACAGTGTAATGTTCATTTATGTTAATGAACAATGCAGGATATACACCGTACATGTGCTTTACCTTGCTAGAAATAGCATTTAGTTGAATACACGATCACTAAAAATCCAAAGGCACACTGAAGGGAAAATGAATTACAATTTTGATACAAGTACAGGTGATATAACATCACATAATTCCGAAATACCAAGGATAGCTGTTACACTTATATGTCACACAGAAAAGGCTCATGGCCCATCCAACAGCTCAACTAACTTTCGCGAACACACAGCCAACCGACAAGGTCACACGACAACCACATGTTAATGAGTCTACATGTTGTAAAGCAATTTTCGAAGTATTTTATTATTTTAATTTTTTAAGATATCTCTGCCATATATTCTACAACTAACATCAGATATAGTTCTCATGTCAAATGTCTGTATCCTAATAATATAATCGCTGCAAGGTGGCTTTACCCCATAAAATGTATCGTAACTCATTAATAAATGAAAATATGTCAAATAAACTACAATGTGAGATAATAAAGTGAAGACTCAGAAACGTGGTAGGATGTCAAAGTAATTTCAAACACGTGCCCATTGTGAGGTTATCGCTGAGCCATCGGCGTACCCTTGTGGATGTCAGAAGGAGCTGCACCCGGTGGCCTACTGATAGACAGACTGTTCGCGTAGGATCATCTGAATTTCATTATAGGTGTCACACAATCCACAAGTTAATGAACTGAATTTACTAAATTGGAGTGGTCCTAGCATGCAGGAAACCTGGGCGCTGAACTCACGAGATGATGAAAATAGGTGGCTCATCAAAATACTGACACTAACATTCTGGGATACCTCCTAATTTCCTGTCGGACATCCTTTTGACTTGCGCAGTGCAGCTTCTAGGGTGGAATGAACTTAAAAAGTCGTCTGAAATCTCCTGCAGAAATACTGAGCCATGTTGCCTCTATAGCCGTCCACAATTGCGAAAGTGTTGCCGGTGCTGGATTTTGTGCACCAACTGACCTCTCGATTATACCCCATAAATGCTCGATGGGATTCATGTCGGACGATCTAGGTGGCCAAATCATTACTTCGAATTGTCCGGAATGATCTTCAAACCAACTGCGATGCCGGCCGCTGTGGCCGAGCGGTTGTAGGCGCTTCAGACCGGAAGCGCGCTGCTGCTACGGTCGCAGATTCGAATCCTGCCTCCGGCATGGATGTGTGTGATGTCCTTATGTTAGGTTTAAGTAGTTCTACGTCTAGGGGAATGGTGACCTCAGATGTTAAATCCCATAGTGCTTAGAGCCATTTGAACAATTTGAACCAATTGCGATCAGTTGTGGCTCGGTGACATGGTGCATTGTTGTCTCGGAACATGAAGTTCATGAATGGTTGCAGATGGTCACCAGGTAGCCGAAAGTAATCCTTTCTAGTCAGTGACCGGTTCATTTGGGCCAGAGGACCCAGTCCATGCAGTCTACACCATTATGGAGCCACAAACAGCTTGCACAGTAATTTGTTGGCAACTTGAGACAATGGCTTCGTTGGATCTGTGCCACACTCGAACGCTACCATCAGGTCTTACCAACTGAAATCGGGACTCACATGGCCAGGCTACGGTTTTCCAGTAGTCTAGGGCCCAATCGATACGGTCACGAGCCGAGGAAAAGCGCTGCAGCCAATGTCGTGCTGTTAGCAGTCATCTGCTGCCACAGCCCATTAACAACAAATTTTGCCGCGCTGTCCTAAGGGATTCATCCGTCCTAGTCCTACATTGATTTCTGAGGCTATTATATACAGGGAGATCGTCTGTTGGAACTGACAGCTTCTCGCGGACGCCGCTGCTCTCCGTCGTTAAGTGAAGGCCGTCGGCCACTGCGTCGTTTGTGGTGAGAGGTAATGCCTGAAATTTAGTATTCTCGATACATTCTTGACACTGTGAATCTCGGAATATTGAATTCCGTAACGATTTACGAAATGGAGTGTCCCATGTGTCTAGCTCCAATTACCACTTCACGTTCAAAATCTGTTAATTCCAGTCGAGCGGTCATAATCACATCGGAAACCTTTTCAATATGAATCACTTGAGTGAAAATGACAGCTCCGCCAATGCATTGCCCTTTTATACTTTGTATACGTGATAGTACCGCAATTCTGTACATGTGGATATCGCTGTCACGTGACTTTCTCATCTCAGTGTAAATGCCTATTTATTACAAGTCCCTGTAGACTTCAGATGAAATACAAGTGAACAAAGACAGGAATCTGTTACGTTCATTAAGTGTTAACACAAGTTACAATGGACTCAAAATGTTAATATCTTGGTGAAGATCGGGTAATGAGTTTGACGTAAATACATTAAAGTCAACGCAACATTTGGAAAGCCTGAACCGAAGTCCATCTCTCAGGTGAAGCGTTCCCTAGGGAGTATCAGATGGAAGTAGTTCTACTGGTCACTCTCAGCAAGAAGACGAATTTTTACGTATCTTGTTGAGTGTGAGCCTTGTGCATGATTTTGAACAACACTTACATTGATTCTTCCAAGTGCGACTAATGACATGCATTCTAACGTAGCAGTAGTTTCCCTCCCACACTCATATTTAGTAGAATTAGCCTATCGTAGAAATTTCTAGTGCTGCAGCTAGAAACAGCCATTCTCTGACTCCTTCTATCTGTCCTACTCCCAATTCAGCAAGTAAATCGTTCTCCACGTATGCACAGGCGAGTTATTTCTCACACACCGGAATTTATTTATATTATCCAGTGGTATCTGCTCTTACAGTTTCTTAGAAGAGTCAACAGCAATTCAATTAACATGGCGCCAGCAGTTACCGGAGTACTAGTTTTCTGCATTGTGCAAGGCATTATTATACTGAATGCACTATCGCTGTTAGCTCACCACACACCTCTTTGGTGCCGGTAGACGTCCCCGCCGAAAACAGAACACATTAGGTTTCCATGTGACAGTTTTAACAAAAACGGTCGTGTGAGACTCCAACGCCAGGTACGTAAATTGTTAAAGATGCAATTCTGTAATTCTTTGTGATAGGTACAACTATCATGACGGGATATTGGTGCTCTTTGTGTTCGGTGTTATTACCAGGCCGGGTAGGGTACATATAGTGCGTGAACCGCGTCATGCACAAACTTGTGTGATGCAGCGTTAGCATCACCAGTCGTAGTTTGAAACGGGCCTCATTATGAGTCTCCATGTGGCTAGCTGATCAAATCGCACAGCATCCGGATTTGTGGGGCATTTGGGAGTGACAGTGTTGCATGGGAACGTGACGGCAGGCACCTTCGCCGTCAAGGTTCCGGTCGCCACGTCTATCCACCTTATGGTGGACCATGTTCATCATAAGCCCTAACATCTGCACCGAACCCTCTGCACCATTCTGCATTATCCTGCGCAATTTGTTGGATGGTGGCAGCATGTGGACTTGGTAATTACCGTCCCACGTATAGGCTGCCATTAACACCACAACACAAATAACTGTGGTGCTGTCAGTGAGAAGTATGGACTGCTGATGAATGGCGTCGAACTGTGTTTAGCAAGAAATCCCAATTCTGCAGTACGCCTGACGACCATCGTCGGCGAATATGGTGACGGCGTGGGGAGAGGTCCCGTTTTTTCAAGGTTTTGGAGAGGCACACCGGTATTACCCCTGGCTTCTTAGTGTTGATAGCCACTGGAAATGTATTCAGGTCACAGCGTATGGTGATTGAGAGAACTCTGACGGAACAACGGAACCTCATGGACTTCCTGCCTCCTCGTGTGTTATCTCTCTTACAACAATGCTGGTCCTCAAATGACATTACCTCTACGCACTGTTATCCTGATGTTTAAGTACTTTCACGGCCAGAAACATCACGTCTGTCCCTGGTAGAACTACAGGGCTTAGCTCGGAAGGTAACTCTGTCCCTCTGTCCGTATCCTGGACTTCAAGGACCAATTACAACAGATATGCGGCAGCTTGCCTTAGAAGAGGACACAGTGGCTTTATGCCACCTTTACTACCAGTCCAAGCTAGAATGTCATTCTGATAAGTGGGCTCTCATTGTCAATGTCTTTGCAAATTTGAATCTATCTTCTAATCACTGAAATAACATCACATACCCTGTCAACCTGTGAGGTTTCATTTCTTTTCAACCTCCCCGTCTGGATGTCTCACTTCTTTTTTGTCGCATTTAAATAATTTACGGCAGCAATCATAGGTGTTGCAAACATAACTAAACTATGGCGCGACATTAATTCTGAGCAATGGGCTTTCAAATTAAGGTTCTAATTTATCTGTAGTTCCAAAACGTTAACACATACGTCTTGTTATATTTAAATAGTGTGGAAAGACTGTTCTGTAGGTTAGGGAACTCGAATTGTATATAATGAGTCTTGTCAAAATTCAAAGATAGTCCACCCGCATTGACGATTGATTGTTGTTTTCAAATATTTCGGCAGCTGTCTTTGCAATAATCGGGATCATACTGCTTTTGATCCTATGAGTATACTTGTATCATACGCAAAAATAAAAATATCCACGTCTGCTGAAACTGCAAATGAAAAATCATTTATATACATCAGAAATAAGATAAAATAGTACTCTGTGGTACACAATGTCTGATTGCTTTCTTCTCCGTGTACCTGTAGTTATACAAGCGACATGGAACTAATACACTCTTCTTTCCGTCATTCAGATGAAATAACGACCACGAGCCTGCATTGTCTACTGTTTCATAACATCTTAATCTTCCTTTGTTGATACCATAGATTATGCAAGAGAAAATCTTACCAAGACACAAAATATTCCCATTGATAATAGTTGCTGTTTATTGATATCAGAGTATGATCTGCTAAGATAAATATAGCCTGTTTCGTTTACAGCACTTTTTGATAGAGAAACAGCTTTATTTATTTATTTAATCGTGTCTGAGCTACATCTGTAATTAATTAATACCCTATATATGCTAGATTACAAATACAAGTGCCGGCCGGTGTGGCCAAGCGGTTCTAGGCGCTTCAGTCTGGAACCGCGCGACCGCTACGGTCGCAGGTTCGAATCCTGCCTCGGGCATGGATGTTTGTGATGTCCTTAGGTTAGTTAGGTTTAAGTAATTCTAAGTTCTAGAGGACTGATGACCTCAGATGTTAAGTCCCATAGTACTCAGAGCCATTTGAACCATTTGAACAAATACAAGTAAATGATAGTTATTCATTCATACAGTATATACATTGAGAAACAGCTTATTGCTGTTTATGTTTAGCTTCGCTATGTGACGTAGTACCAGCCGCGAAAACTTACGTTGTATGACTTTGCAAGTGTTCATAACTTCTGATGTACATAACTTTCTCGAAAGTTTTCGAATCAACGCCCATAATGAAATAATTCGGTAATTACTTAGTAATGATTTTTGTCCTTTATTATAATATGTCTTGATCTAAGCATAGTGACTAAGCAAAACTGTAAGCAGACCACTTGCTTCATTGACAGAGCGACTTCTATCATTTGATTCAAGTGCACTAAAAATACGTAATCGTCTTATAGCTGACGAGAAACACCATCCATTTTGAATCTGGTAAGTGGTATCCGCGAAATTCGTCTTTTATCACTTTCTGTACGTAGTGTAACGGTTAATGACTTACCAGAATAACAATTCTGGGAAGCAAATATTCCACTGTGAGACAATGTTATGAATGAGCTGTGTGGAATCCTGGTTACGACTCGTCCACATTGATCAAAGCCGTAGCAGGAACAAGCAAGGTACTGTAAATTATCTAAAAATATATTCTCATTTTACCCTGGCATTACACATAAAACGCATTATCCCATAAAATTTGTAAAAGAACAGTTCTTAAGAGTTCCTGAAGGGCACCGTGCTATTCCTCAACAAGAACAAACACCAAACCAGAACCTATCGTCAGAAGCGCTGATATAAACTGCTAGCTATTAAAACTGCAACACCAGGAAGAGTAGCAGATAAAGAAATTTAACTTACTGCATATATACGGTATAGTGGGAGAAATAAACAAATAAATTTGGAGGTAATCTGGAGTTATTTAGGGAGCCAAATGTAGTACTCAGAGCTGCCACCGCTGTAAGCAACATAAGCTCTAACCCAGCTGTATACTGTCTCGAACTGAAGGTAGACCACAGATATGGGACGACATTCCACGCAGCACAGCTCCATGCCCGCGTTCATCAGTCGTCTTGGTTGGCGAGTGGTGGCATGCCATTGTCTCACCAATCCCAGAATAGGTATTTTTAATGGGTCAGAGATTTAGGGAACGAAAGTGCGTAGTATGCTGTAACTGTGATTATAATATCACACCTTAAATCGGTCAATTCACACAAATACTTGGATGTAACTATTTCTAGGGATATGAAATGAGCGATTACATAGGTTCCATCATAAGTAGAGCTGGTGAAACACTTCAGTTCATTGGTAAGATAATAGGGAAATGTAATAAGTCCATAAAGGAGCTTGTTAACAGAAAGCTACTGTGACCCATCCTAGAATAGTGCTCATGTGTTTAGAAGCTGACCAAACAGGACTCACAGTGGGTATTAAACGCCTAAAATTAAGGTCAGTACGAATCGAGGAATATATTGCAGCCTACAATGTACCGCTCTCGTATGTACAGTAAGGACGAGATTAGACTTATTACAGCTCCCATAGGTGCATTGTTAGTAATCATTTTTCCCACGCTGCATACGTGAATGGAACGGGAAGAAGACCTAGTAACTGATACAATGGGAAGCTCCCACTGCCAAGCAATTGACAGTTGTTTGCAGAGTTTGCACATAGATGAATAACATGTGGCTAGGATATACACCCCGGATAGGAGACTGATTCCTTTCCATGGTACAAGACCTGCCTTACATTAGAGCCTGCCTTACATCTACATCTATATGATTGCTGTGCTGTTCGCAGCTAAATTTTCTGGTGGTGGTTCATCTGCGTCTTCATCTAGACCTACATACATACTTCGCGCAAGCCACCGTTGTGGTGCGTCATGGAGGGTATCTCGTACCACTACTAGTCACATCCTGTCCTGTTCCATTCGCAAATAGAGCGAAGGAAAAAACTGCAGTCTTTATGCCTCCGAACAAACCTAATTTCTATTATCTTATCTTCCTAGTCCTTAATCGAAATGCACGTTGGCAACAGTAGAATAATTCTACAGTTAGCATCAAAATCTGGGTCTCTCAATTTTCTGAACAGTGTTCCGCGAAAAGAACGCCACCTTTCCTCCAGTGATTCCCATTTGAGTACCCGAAGCGTCTCCATAACACTTGCGTGTTGACCGAACCTTGCCGTAAATCTAGCAAGCTACCTCTGAATCACTTTGATGACTTTTTTAATCCGACCTGGTGGGCGTACCAAACACTCGAGCCGTACTCAAGAATGGGTCGCACAAGTGTGCTATAAGCGGTCTTCTTTGCAGATGAACCATACTTACCTAAAATTCTGCCAGTAAACCAAAGTCGACCAGTAACCTTCCCAACTAAAATCCTTACATGGTCTTTCCATTTCATATCGGTGTGCAACGTTACGATTAGATATACAGTCGATCTCACGGAGTCAGTCAGCACACTGTATTCGATGATTACGGGATTGTTTCTCCTACTAATCTCCATTAACTTATTCCTACATTAAGTGCTAGTTACCATTCATCACATCTTGCATCTTTCTACAGCCACTCAACGACGATATCGTCCCGTAAACCACGGCATCATCAGCAAACAGCCACGGATTGCTGCTGACCATTAATGCGTATAGAGAGTAATAGCGGTCTTACCACACTTTCCCGGGCGCTGATGAACACTCGTCGTCGAGAACGACGTACTGGGTTTTGTTACTTAAGAAGTCTTCGAGACACATATCTAGGAACCTATTTCGTAAGCCCGTACCTTCGTTAGCACTCTGCAGTGGGGGTGCAGTGTCAAACACTTTTTGGAAATCTGGAGATATGGAAAGTGCCTGTTACCTTTCGTGGTATAGTTCGCAGAATATCATGTGAGAAAAGAGTAAGCTGAGCTTAGTACGAGAGATGCTTTATAAAACCTTTTCAGTTGCTTCTCAACGCCAGGAACGTCCATTACTATGTTCTCCATACGGGAGTCTGTACGATGGTCAAACGACGGCTTGGTTGTTTCATCCTCCTGCGTAATCTATTTCTAAACGTGAAATTTAAAACTTCAGCTTTCCTCTTGCTTCTCATATTGCCACACGAGTGTGATCAACGACTGACATGACTGAAGCCTTCGACCCGCTTAGAGATTTTACATAGGACCAGAGTTTTCTCGGGTTCTCTGTCAGATCTTTTGTTAAGGTATGACGGTGGTAGTTGTTATAGACTTCGTCCATCTATCATTTTACAGATGCATGGTTCATCGATCCACCTCTAGACTATATCTCTACCGTTTCACTCTCGAACAGCGTGATGGACAAACGAACAGTTAAATCTTCCCGTGTAAGCTCTGATTTCTCTTATTTTATTACGAAGATAATTTTTCCCGGTGTAGGTGGGTGCCAACCAATTTTTGTCGAATTCGAAAGAGAAAATTGGTGGGTGAAATATCATGAAACGATCTCGCCGCACCGAGAAACACCTTTTTTTAAATAATTGCCAACCCAATTCTCTCCTATTTGCGATAATACAGAACGAGCTACCCTTCTTTGAACTTTTTCGATGTTTTCCGTTAGCCTTATCTGATACTGATTCCATACCGTCTGCGTTATTCCAGGAGAGGACGGACAAGCATAATGTAAGCAACTTCCTGGCAGATTAAAACTGTGTGCCCGACCGAGACTCGAACTCGGGACCTTTGCCTTTCGCGGGCTAGTGCTCTACCAACTGAGCTACCGAAGCACGATTCACGCCCGGTCTCACAGCCTTACTTCTGCCAGTATCTCGTCTCCTACCTTCCAAACTTTACAGAAGCTCTCCGCTGCAGAGTGAAAATCTCATTCTGGAAATAATGTAAGCAGTCTCTCTAGTAGACCTGTTGCATCGTTTAACGGTTCTCCCAGTATGACCCAGTCTTGGTTCGCTTTCTCCAAAACAATGTCTGCGTTATCGATGCAATTTAAGCTATTCGTAATTGTAATACGTAAATATTCAATGGATATATAGCTTTAGGTTTGTGTAATTTACCGCGTAAACGAAATTCGTACGATACAGACATCTTGTCTGTATCATCTGAAATTTGTTTTATCTTCTGATAACTTTACTAGACGGTAAACAACAGCACCGTCTGCAAAGAAACATAAAAGTGGTGATCAGGTTGTCTCCTAAATCGTTTATATAAATCAGGAACAGCAGAGGGCCTTTAACATCTCCTTCGGAAAAACCAGAGATTCCTTCTATTTTACTCGATGAATTTCCGCCACTTACTACGAACTGTGACCTGCTGACAGGAAATCACGAATACAGTCTCACAAATTAGACTATAATCCACAGGTAATCTGGATGAAAGTCGATTGTGATGAATGGTGTCAAAAATCCTCTTGAAGTATAGAAATATGGAATCAACTGGAAATCCCCTGCCGACAGCACTCACTCCTTCGTGTGAAAAAACGCTATTTGTGTTTCATAAAAACAGTATTTTGTCAATTCGAGCTGACTGTTTGTCTACAGCTCGTTTTCTTCCAAGTAATTCATAGTGTTCGAATACAGTGCGCGTTCCAGAATCCCACTGAAAATTGACGTCACTGATATGGATCTGTGGTTCGGTGGACTACTCGCAGTTTCTGTGTGGAATATTGGTGTAGCCTGTGCAAATTTACAGTTTTTAGGTATGGATATGCCGTCGAACGAGCGGTGTACATCATTGCTAAGTATGGAGCTAATGTATCAGCAGACGCTGAAACGAAACTAATTGGTATTCAGTCTGCAGAGGAGAAGTTGCCTCTATTAAGTGATTTAAGCTGCTTCGCTGGACAGAGAATATCAGCTTCTAAGCTAGCCATGTTGGCAGCTGATCTTAATGAAAATTTTGGTGTATTTATTTTGTCTTCATTCGAACAGAATCCTTTCGGATGCTCTGCCAGATTTCGAGACAGAGCATCTTGCATTAAACTCTGCACAAAATTGAGAGCTTCAGTAAAACATCTCCAGTCTTAGAGATATTGCGTTATTTTGAATTTTGAATATTTTTTGTTGCTTCTGCAACTCTGTTCTGACATTTTTGTATACTATTGAGGATCAGTAAGATCTCTTATTAATTGATTTGGCCTACAAGCGTATCTTTCAGTTCTCGCCGAATCCATTTCCTAGAATTAAAACCAAATCTGGTCTACGGTTATGTACGGCAGTTAGTTCGGAAGGAATGAAGACAGTCTCTAATGAAGGACTGAAACTAACTTTTCTTTTTTAAGTAGGTATAATGTGCGTTTATTTTTTATCGGTTTCGATGTTTTCATACTCAGTGTAGTACAAAGGGACATCGGGGTTGTCTAGTCCGATGTATTCCAATTTGCCTTTTTATCTGACATGAATTAATTAGATGCCCTCCTAATTAATTAATTAGCAAGTCAATAATTACTAAATGAAACAAAAATAACAATTAATTCGGTTTATTTTATTAGATTGACTCACAAATCATCTGACAAGTAATGACACTTCTGACGAAAGGGTCTGGGGTAAGATTATAATATCGCAAAGATATTTTGGCGTGATGTTACTATAGAAGACAGATAGTACTAAAGCTGTGGCCAGCGTACTGGTGGGTGCCTGCAAGAGCGCTGACGCCGCACTTGTACCTAGCTAGCCTCGCGTAGCGCTCTCTGTCTAACATTCAAAAACGACAAGGCTGATCGTCCGTAGTTGTCAAGTTCGGGTGCCAGTAGAACGTAAGGGGCGAGATGGAGTGTAGATTTTCGAGCAGTTCTGGTTTTCCATTTCTTTGTAAATTATTAGTTTCGCCGCTTTGGCTCGAAGTAAAAAAGTGTACCTAGTGGGATCATTTGTGCAATTTATTTATTGCGTAGAAGTGTTTGTGTAACTTGAAAATGGATAAGCAGGGAGAAAGAGATATTCCCCCTGTTTTGTGTGGGTGGGGCTTCCAAACAACTCTAAAAAGACGCGTTTCGACAGCAGGAAGAACGCGACTGAAGAAGGCAACTAAGTTTCGGCGGCAAAGGAAATCCATAATCTACAGTAACTATAAATATTTAAAACATTTATAGACAATGGTGGTGAAGTGCACGCTCTTTAAGAAAGATTTTCGGAAAACAGACAGAGTCAGTGGCGACTATATAAAAAATGTTGTGATATGTTAGAGAAAAAAACAACCTTTGTAAGAAAAAACCTTGCTACCACACAGCCTATTTTCGCTGCAGCTTGTGGCTTGGTTTAAGAACTATCTTGCGCATTTATAGTGATGGAAAATCTCGAACGTTCAGTTATCCACAGAAAAATATTAAACAACACACGTCTTTAGCTAAAATAAACGACTTATCAAAAGAGGTTGCCAGGTGAACAGACTATGAATTTTACGAGAATGGCGAGTAGCCGACATCAGAAAAAATGAAAAAAAAATGTTAACTTAAAAAAGTTAATGTTACTTGATATGCTAGTTGTGAGACGCAAATTAAACGATGTAGGATTTACGAGATACAAGCATCAGAATGAAGGCAGACAACTTTTACTTTTACGCAACGACATAGTGGCCACCACAATTAAATTTATGCGCATGATGAATTCAGTGCGTACATCAGGTGACATGCGATCTATTTTCTATTTGTATGAGAAAGTATGTATGGCAGAAATGCGGACGTTAAGCTACCTGTTGGGAAAGGGGCCAGACTGACTGTTGGGCATGTGTGATCAGCGAGGACTGGTTTTCTTAAGGAAAGTAAATTAGTTTACAGATGTAGCGAAACAAACAAATCAGAAGATTACCATTCGTAATGAACTCAGCTAAGTTTGAATAATTATGCATTTCCATTAGTGTACTAATGTGCTTATAATTCCGATAGTTATAGTAGTTTGTATCCTAATATGTGTCTTTGTCAGTGATTTAAGTACATTTACGCTCCATATAAACATATAATACCTAATGTTGTCTATAATAATTTTACACATTATAGACTGCAAATAACGAATTGAATGGCAAGGTTTTCAAAATGTTTTTAAATTCAAAGAATGTAAACATAGTTGTTTTCATAACGATATGACTAACATGGCCTAAAATCAATATTTCACCACGAAAACGTGATTATATTGATTTTGACGAAAGTAGAAACTATTACAACGAGTAACAGAGGAGCATGTGACTGTAAAGTGCATGTGACACACTATTTGCAAACACCGCACTAACAGCTACCCGCTAATACGCCTGACCATAGCAAGGAAATACGTGGCATCTGTGTAGTCGGAGATGGAAGCAAATTAGTTATTCGAATCTGAACTCAAACGTTCAGGGTGAAATTCGAGGTTATTAAAGTTTTATAAAACTCACCTTACTGTCCCTGTGGATCATCTCACTGTCGCGGCACGACCTCACCTTATCGATCTGTAAGTGGAGACTGAAACGACAGTAGAATCAGTCATTGGCGGCGCACCAACTCCCACCTGCAGCTAAGTTCTAATCAGTCAACAAACTTTCTAAGTCCATCAACTCATACGCTTGGAGATGGGCCTTAGCAGAGCCGCAGGACAGTGGAATCTCACAGAGATGAAGAAATCGAAGAGTCAAATGGCGAAAATCGAATGAAATTGTACCTATTCTTAAAAGGAAAATTTGTATTTCTGCGGTTTGCGTTCTTTACTCCGTTCGGATTACGTGGCCTAAGAATATTCCAAGCGCCGACCAGAAATAACATTCCTTAAATTTCGTGGTCCTCTTTCCTGTGTTTTTCTTCAGGTGGTTAACGGATAATGCACTTCCTGCCATTTAGAGCTGAAAAAAGGTATCTTATTCCCCCTCTTTCTCTCTCTGGAGTCAATGAAGTGCGATCTCGGCAGCAAAGTCGAATTTCTCTCTCTAGTCCCAGTTTATTTACATTACGCAATCCTAGTAGTTCCCGTTTTGCGTAAACATTTCCTTTTTGTGGACCTGACTTTTGGTGACCTCCCACGCTTTTAAATAAGTCCCAGACTATAGGCTGTCACTCCATTTTCTAGATGTTATTTGTGGCATCTAGAGCGTCCTATAGAAACACAGTTTTCTACGTTGTGTTCATAATAGTGTGTTTCCTGGACCTTGCTATAAACAGCATTTCGCCTCTTTCCACCTTTAAGTCGTAAACCAGTTGCTGCTGGATGCCTTACGTCATGGGAGATTGTATCTGTTTCGTTTGTGGGAAGCCCGGCGGCCAGTTATGGGAACTCAGAAGGGAAGTCTGGTCAAGTGAGTGGCATTGACTTGTGAACCGTATAGCGCGCCCCTCTGAGAATTCACCTAGAGGCGGTACTTCTCTCAGGCTATGAAGCATCGCGGAATGTTTAAGGCCTGGCACCTCATCCCAATGTGATTCTAGATGGTTTCTCACTTATATACACCACGTAAATCCTAATAAAAGTGTGAATTACGATAATTAACTACCGACAGCCACTGGTACTAATATGCAACTCACTACTCAGTGTTGATTAATTATTCTGATATGTGAGGTCTTTATATTCTGATTTTATATTAGTTATGGCACAATTCTGGAAAAAAACAGTCGCATAACAACAGATACAATTACCTTGTTGTCACTAATCTCTGTATGCGTCATAATACTCCCTACATACTCAGGTTACTTTTTGCTAAGATATCAAATAGGTTTTCGGAACCATTCACACTTCAAGTGGGCTCCTGAACCAATTGTTTGACATAATTTGCTGAGAAAGCATTCAATACGATTTCGGAAAACGTTTTATGCCTAACGACAGACTTTAAACACCTATTTCCACTAACATATCGAGGGTAGATTGAAGTCACCATCTAGTATTAAGTAAGTGCTGTAACCATTTGAAATCAGTCTCAAATTTTCGTTGAACTGATCAGCAATTGTATAATCGGATTAGGGGATCGGTAAAAGGAAGCACTCATTAAAGTATTCCGGCTGTCAGATAGAACCTGTATCCAGACTGGCTCGCTGTAAATATCTACTTCATTTTCACTACATGGTAACTGATTGTAACAGTCATCGCCAACTGTGTTTGCTGTATCTTTTCTGAACACTATTTGGTGCTATGCAAAAATTTCGGCACAACTTATCTCCGAATTTAGCCAGTTTTCAATACTGATATCGATTTCAGCTTCATTGCTTTCTATTAGCGATTGGGAGGTCTGGTTCTTTCCAAACATAGCTACGACAGTTTACAACTAGAATACCGATTATTGCTTGGTCTACCATCATCCTGTATTTCTCCTACACACAGTGAGAGTGAAAGCCTTTCCGTGATTTCTCAACACACACTCACCGTAAAAACTGCTCAGTCCTTTCAAAACAGTCCCGGCCATCCCGTGTACCCGCCTCCTGCACGTGGTGAACTCCTGACGTATAAAGTGGAATTCGAAACCCCATCACCCTATGGTGCAAGTCTAGGAATCTGCAGCCTCCACGGTCGCAGAACGGTCTGATCCTCTAGCTGGCTCTGTACCAATGGTCTGCGGTCGGTCCTGTCGACCTCGCAACAGATGGTGAACTCTGCTTTCATCTCACAAGGAAAACTGGTAGTCTTTACCACTTCAGATAGTTTTCAGAAACCAGAGAGAATATCTCACAGTCCAAAGTTAGTACCGACATGAGACACACCTCCTGTTCATTGCACCCTGCGCTCTACATAGCATCTAGAAGCACCCATTCCACATCTGGGATGACTTCACCTCCTGAACTTCTTCCCCTTCTGTGAATGTCCACATCTTACAAGCCGAGATGCTTCCTCTCAAACATGGAAGGCAACTGCATCTGGCTAAGGGCCCTTATCAGCTACAGATAGCGCCTGAAACATGTTTGTTAGAAGAACTGGGGAGGCCTTTTGATCTGCGCCCTGGAAAGCCTCGTCGATACCTACCACACCTTGAAACGATCTCCCACTCAACCGTGTGTTAGGAATGAACCTCAATGCGGGTAGTAGCTGGGGTGACCAAGATAGCCGACCGATTGGGAGACACATAGGACATGCTGGACCGCCCCTGGATCCCTACATCCGGGCCCCTATAGTGATGCCCATTGCCAGCAGCCCTAGGCTGTGTGAACAAAGCCAGCATTGCCTGGAGCTGTGAGCGAAGGGTCACCAATTCAGATCACACCCAAACACAGTAATACAGTCCCTATCCATAATACAGACGGTTGAACTGTACACTACACAGCTATTAAAATGCGGAACAGTGCCTAGTTAACAGAGAAACACGCAAGAAATTTAAAAATTTAAACTGAAAATCACACAGAAAAATCAAAATAAGCCATTTCCACTTACAAGTTCGCAACAAGTCACACACGAAACGGTGTGCCGTGTGGCGTGTGCGGTGTGCCGTGCTGAAGTGACAGAACCTGCTGCTTGTCTAATTTCATACTGCAGTAAACATGTACCAACGATATCCACTGAACGAACATTCTCCCTGGCTTAGATGAGTGTGAGAGAACAGAATTTATTCTTGTTTGGTTCGCACTCAAAGGTGCTCCGTAGTATTTCGCGGTCTGTTGGTCTCGTGACGATTCGTCAAAGGAAATTTGCGCTCTCTCCATTTAGGCGCTACCCTAGATGTCAACAGAACAGAGAGCAGTCGCTGTAGCATTCTTTTTTTTTCCTTTATGCATGAACTGTGTTTGTTATAAGATATGAGTTGTGTGACAGGTACAGTAATCTGAGGATAATGTAATGTTAACTCCAAGTAGTTAAAAAGTATCACTATTTTCCTATCATTTATCGTAATAACCAAATAAATAAAAATCTTTTTTCTCTAAATTTATTTATTTTTATTTATTTATTTATTTATTGTTCCGTGGGACCACATTAAGGAGAAGTCTCCATGGTCATGGAACGAGTCAATACATGAAATTATAAATGATTGTAGAAACAGATAAAATGAAATATAAGAAACATATTCAGGTGACACGTCGTTAGTTTAAATAAAGAAAATCAAGAATGTAACACTGGAATTTGCTTAATTTTTTAGCTCTTCCAGGAGCTCCTCGACAGAATAGAAGGAGTGAGCCATGAGGAAACTCTTCAGTTTAGACTTAAAAGCGTTTGGGCTACTGCTAATTTTTTGAGTTCTTGTGGTAGCTTATTGAAAATGGATGCAGCAGAATACTGCACTCCTTTCTGCACAAGAGTCAAGGAAGTGCATTCCACATGCAGATTTGATTTCTGCTTAGTATTAACTGAGTGAAAGCTGCTAACTCTTGGGAATAAGCTAATATTGCTAACAGCAAACGACATTAAAGAAAATATATACTGTGAGGGCAATGTCAGAATTCCCAGACTATTGAATAGGGGTCGACAAGAGGTTCTCGAACTTACACCACACATAGCTCGAACAGCCAGTTTGTAATGTCTCTTGCAGCGGTCTCTCGGCGATATTTTCAGAAATTTTTTGTAAATTATATAACTCAGTACATATCTCGAAATATCTCTTCTTATCTTACCGATTCCTAAACTTTAATATACGATGATTATAAATGCAAAGTAGTTTCAAGCCCTATTATTCCTTGGAGCGTGCATTTACTCCATGGAATAGCTTCTCTGCTATCTATGTTTTCTCTTATGAAAAGAAGGATTGAGATCTTGCGGATTAGCCAGGAAAGGACGAAGATGTATATGTATGTATTGTTGAGCTAGTCGCCATCTTGATGAGATTCTGTGTGAGAAGGGATTTAATACATGAACTAAACTAAAGTAAGTGTGTTCGCGTATTATTTAACTGATTATTATGATTGACAGTGTCTGCTTACTACGCTGTGTTGCACGGGATCAGTGGGGAACGTCTGATTTACACAGGACGAACCTGCCGTTTTGTATGCTCAAGATATCCTGTTTATTACTTCCAATAAATAGGCTAACACTGTCTTACCAGCAGATCTCCGGTCTTCCCCATGTGATCACCGAAAGTTAATAATTATTACAAGTATTTTCAGGAGATCGACTGACAATTTTCGTCGCACCGAGACTTCGAAATTGCTTCAGTGCCTTATGGAATTTAAGTTAAGCTCAATTTGATCAGGATAGAACAGTATTGAACTGTGTGAATGTGATAAGCCTGCTTTGTGAATGAAAATTCCCTTAATATACGCATGTTTTTTACTATCCTGATCAGAGAAGCTAAATCAGGCCGGTGTGTGAGAGGTTTTTAAATTTTAGATCCCACAAAAAATAGTAAATCTTTCTTCCCCTCATACAACTAACTATAGAGACAATTGTATGAAGTAGCCTATATGGTACGTGATAGGGAAATTTTTACATTACATTAACTGAATTATATCTAACGTGTCAGTGATCACTATTTTATTAATATTCTTGGATGCTTAGAAAAAGGTACAGCAGGCGTCAGGATGTGTCTGACAATAGCAGCTATTGAAATTAGGATAAGTATTGGAGTACTTGTCTCCATTTGTTGAGAACCAGTTGTAAATGCTTGCCTCTTTCAGATAATGTTCGTCATCAGTTTTTGGGTCCTGCTCTGATATTTCCCCGTAAATTTCCGTGAGAATTCAGTGAAAATCGGCTACACTCTTACTTCTATGATGATGGAACAAGCGAAATGAAGGATGGCGCTGCAGTGCGGTGACAAGTATACATCCGCCACGCGTAACAGACTTGAGTAAACATTCAGAAACTACGTCCTCTCTCGTGTACCCTTCCTTATGCTCCTGAATAAAAGCTTCTTCATTGGGGGAAAAATAGCGAATTGTTCCGCGAACTCTCGTTCACTTGTGTTTTCTTCCATTCGCTCGATTATAAACGAAGCTAAAGATGGTACCGTTAATAAACGTGGAATTGTTTCGAAGATCATGTTTTTCCTTAGGTGGGAACACAATATTTCTTTAGCACTTAATTACGATGGTGAGTCAATAAGTACGTCGCAAACACCGGAGTACCATATATCACTTTAATTTCGTGCCCGTACGTATATAGAAGATGGAAAAACATGTCGCATAATATACACAGTATTCCGCGACGAACAATAAATGATTTGCAGGCTGGCCAATATTGCAGCTTAGACGTATATGTGACCCAATTAGAACAGAACGAGTTTTGTGAGCCAGGGGTCTGTCTGCAGAGGACGTTGATAGAGAAATTCGTTCCGTATATGGTTAGAACTGTATTTCATGGAAATTTGCATTCAGCCGAATACAGCATTTCAACGAAGGAAAAAAAAATTCACAAACAACGAGCGTCCTGGTCGCCCTGGTTATCCACCGACGTCACATTGTTTTCCTGTCTAGGGATAGTTTGCTACGCGCACTGCACATCGGTCTTGTGGGTCGCAGCAATTAGAGGAATCAAATAAACTTGTCACACCTGGTGAGTTCACTCGTTGGATACTAACGCTGCCAAAAGAACTCCATGCTGCAGCCTTTTAAGGCCTTACCGAACGATGGAATGTGCACGAACTTGCAGCATGCTGGAAGCGCTGTAACTGTTCGTTTCCACTTCATAATACGTATACATTTTTGCCATGTTTTTTTGCATTTTCGGAAATATCATTTTTTCTATCTGTTTCGATGATTTCAAACTAGTTCCTGGCCTGAAACTAGTCAACAAGTAAATTAAAAAAGTGAAATTTGCAACTTTGGCTGGTTTTTCGTTGTGTTGATGGAATATGTGTGTAAATTTACGGGAGACACGTGTAAAATAGTAAAATAAATCCCAGGCTGGCATCTGTATCTCAATGTGAGACTTATTTATTGACTCACCTTCGTAAACATCCGTCTGATGCACATAAAAATACTGTTCCATCGGTCAGCCAACATCCACAGTTCTTAGAGCATCGTGATACTGCTGGGTTAATGGAACACACCGAGGCCCACCGATGTGTAGACGACTGCGGGCATTTAGCCGATATTTTGCTCTTTGTCACCGTCTATAAATGCTGTCAGCTTGAGTTGCTTAATACCGACTATTAGCACGAGGCATGAGAGAGTGGTAATTTCCATATTCGGCCATATTTCCTTTAAGAAAGTGCATACTAGGTTTTCATTGCAAAATTCTCTTTGCCAGAAAGCGCATCAACAGCCGTGAAATTATGTTTTCGTTCAATATAACGGCATTTGATGCCTCACACGGAATCTGATTACCATCAGGGGTAGTAATAGCTTTTATTGAAAGGTATCAGTAAATAATATTGTTGACTCATCTAATGATCCTAAGTCGCATCGAAGGACGACTCGTGTTGTTCCAAAACTTGACTATTTCATCCTGGGTAGTTACAAATCTAAAAGTGTGTCGAGTGTACGAAACAGATTATTTCCCACTTTCAGTCGTAATAGTGACGGGTTGTTACCTCTTGCCTGTTTCGAGCAGTGTAATGAAAACGAATAAAGCATTACCTCGTTGCAGATGATATAATTATTTTATTTTATTGGAAGATACTTTGAAAATGCAATAAGTCTAGAAAGAAGATTGCTTACAAAATACTTGAACGACTCGTTCTTGAATATTGGGTAAGTGCGTGGACTACTGGACATCTTGAGCGTATCCATGAATGGTGGCGCCAATTGTCACGGTTTTGTTTGAGCCACGAGTGGGACACTGATGTACCCATGGTGGGAGACGTGTCAAGCTAGAAACACATGTTCCTCTTACAATGTCTCCAGAAACAGTGTTAAGCCAAGAATATGCTACTAAAAGATACCCCCTACGTATCGCCCCCGCAGGCACCACGAAGCCAGGATGAAACTACACTATTTACAAGCACTCAAGAAATCACCCATCCAGCACTCCATACCCCGAATGGAATGAAAAAAACCCTTAGTATGTAGTGGGATTGGAAGTACCTTCTGCTATACGCTTCGAAGTGGTTTTCAGAGTGCAAATTCAGATGTGGATGCAACAGTTGTTGTTTTATCAATAACGATCATACCAAAAATCAGACATATTGCCTATTCCCGCATGGCATTCGCTGACTCAAAATAGCGCAGAGACGGAATGCGTTAACAATGTCGTTTTATTTACATCGCAATAGGTAGATGAGTCATGAATATTTGTTATTCTATCTCATGCTGCTGCTGAATTGGTCACAAGGGGATGAGACGAAAGTTTTGACGAAATGATTATCAAACTACAAATCGTAGCTGAATTTGGGGCATTTGGAAAGCCTTTATACTAAGAAGGCAGTGGCTGTGGTTCTATTTTTAAATTTTTGCTAATTACGTAAGGTGATTAGTTTCGAATGTGAATTTGTAATTTTGACTCGTTCGTGGTGATTCACTTACGATAAGGTGCGAAACGTAATAGTGTATTAATGACTCCTGTTTTCCAGAACACGTCGTTACACGTGCGTTACCATATAATCCACATTTATAAAAAAGTAGTGAGACAGCGGCACACTCACTAAAAGCATACAATGCAGAACCATCAAATTCGTAAATCAAAAACTTTAAAGTCAACAGAGAACCCTAGTGACGCAGCTATTAAAATGAGCGACACATGGGCATATCTGAGGCACGTTTAGTTCAAATATCACTTCGACCATCTTGTATTACGTTTTCTGTAGTATTTCTTAGTTGCTTCAGATGTACACTGGAATGAGATTCTGACAAGGTCATCGTTCAATTTCCCATGACTAAGGAACACAGAGTTAAAGCCCATTAAACAACGTAAAAAGTATAACAGGCTAAATATTTTCGAGTATTAACATTAACAGCTTTGAGAAGTTCTAAGGAGGAGAAATTCTCTCACTAGACTACACTAGATATTGACGCTTACAATGCGTAGTATTAAATATAAAGCCATTTGACGACCCTTTTAAAGGCTATTCTGAATGTGGAAAACAGACTGAATTCTCAGCGTACGGTACATGTTATGCATGTTTAACGTTTTCTTCTATACTGGAACTTGTGTGGGACCTATATTTTTGTCTGTCCGCATGATAGCAAGGTACATACGGATACACTTCAGGGAAGATATATGGGCTATGCTGAAAAAGTTTAAGCTGAAGCACGGCTTGCCTGAGGCAAACTTCTCTTGCTTAAGATGCAGAGCGCAACATTCACTTCTGTTATCTCGCTGCCAGCTACATTCTCAGCGAGCTCGGATATGAATGATAACAGAGAGAAATTCAGAGTGCCAACTGAGGCATTTAAGACGTCCTCCTCTACACCTGCGACCAGAGAAAAAAAAGGAAGACGCAACGCTTCAGACAGTGCGAATCATTCCACAATGCACATGGAATTTCATTACTTTTCAGCTTCCGTTGCTGCTTCACACACCTAAATCAGAAAATGATTTGTTTCTTCCAGAGTCAGAGATTGGTAGCTTCTTCTTAGTATCCGATATTACAAAAAAGTAAATGAATTCAACGATAAAGACAGGGCAACACGTTCTTTGTCAGGACGTATTCAGGACACCAGTATATTGCAAATAAGGTGGTGTGTAGGATATATGGAAAAGGATTTATCGCTTTCAAATTTCATACTTACTTCCTGTGATAGATGGAGAACAATTTTCGTCTGGTATATGATATTTAAGTCCTACAAGCTGGAAAATTAAAATTTAGAGAAGTAGTCTGTCTAATTTTCCGGTAAGGAAATAGAATTTTAATATGTTATCTAAATAACGACGGCTGAAGGAAATGTGTGCAATCTGAGAACAAAAAATGTGTTAGCGCTAAACCATCTCTCTCAACACCATTGTGTAATACAGTATGTTATTCAACATCGCTTTTATGTTATGAGGAGAATGGGAATGTAAAACTGACATAATATTTTACGAAATCCCATTAATTTCTGCGCCTTTATTTTAAGCTTCTGGAAATAATGCATCATGAGTAATATTTTGATACAATTTGCATTAACGTATATTTTTTCCCACAAACTCAAAGATATATTTTCATCTCTCAATTATTCCTTTGAAGATGCTACGCACTTGGATGTATATCTTACAAGTGCAATCAATGGCATACTCGTTCCACTGTTTCGGCAACTAAGTTACGATTTCTTGAGCACTGTTACCGTTTCGCGCTACAAATTCGGCACGATGTGATGATCCACGGCACGCCACAGCCAGAAGCTTCAGTCGCCAATTACGCACTTCAGGAAAGTAGTAAATGCTGCGACCCAACGAAGGAATATGAAATAAGTAAGCTGATGTCCCATTAAGTATTTATACTCAGTGACACTTGAAATTGGAAACACTTGCCGTACGCCCAGTCGTATCTACTGGTGTGTCATACGCCATAAAATGTCATTACAAAGATTCAACCAGCCCAAAATGGAAGGCGCGTGTGGTGTTAGTTGCCAGTCCACTTGTAATATACGCATACATATATGTGTGCAAGGGTGAATCTTACCATGTTGCATAAGGAAAAACGCATTTGTTTCGCTCTATGGACAGGAGTTTAACGAAATAATCACTACACTAAAAAAAAATAAAATAAATAAATAACATCTACTGGGATCACAAGCGGAAGCTAATTGATAATATGATTTACATTTGGAAAATTGGAGACTGCAATTTAAAATTTCGGTTAAGCGTAAAATGAAACAAGAAGGGAACAGAAAAATTACAGAATGTATGTATAAAATTTTCACTTGTTTCAATTTATTGTTAATGCATTGGTCTCATACTGACCATAGAAGACACACTTCACGGAACATTTTAGTGTTATTCTTGCTTCTTGCGACTACTTTCACAAGACGTTGTCACTACACAGTGGCGATCACAACAAGTTACGGTTTAATTTTCGGTCGAAAATGATTACATCTGTTAACACCAGAAAGTTACCTAGATGTTTCTGAGTACTTCATTATGATTAGGCGAGGGCCATCCATCAGGAAGAGGTAGCATTCATAGCCAGTGTCGATTTGAGATGTATCGACACAAGACAGGAGCCCAGCCTACACAGCATTTGATCCCGCTGCCAGCATCCGCAGTAGCGACCCTGTTCTCCGAGCAGTGACCAGCCTCCAGGAAGTTTCGACGGCACTGAAGTATGCGGCAGTACATGTTTCCACATTATGAAGCCCACTTCGGCCATATATACAGAGTGGTCAGAAACAGTATGAAAAGTTTGTACGGGTGTTGCAGGGGAAGTTTACTGTTAAGAAAGAAATTCGTTACATGGTGCCGTTTCCGAGTTATTTAACATTGAAGTTAGTGAATCAGGTCGTCACACGCGCTAATTCAAGCTGCTTGCCAGAGGCGGTGTCGCCAAAGATGTTCTTCGTTTGCTTTCCCAAATACGAAGAAACGTAGCTTTTGCTCATCTAGCTTAAATTTATCACTTTCGAGAAAGGCACATTGTAACTGTTAATGAGCGTTTCAACACGTGGTAACTCAAGGACCCACAAATGTCTGCACATCGCCATATTTTAGCACGAGCAGTTGGTTCTATTAGCGCGCGCTACGACCTGATTGGATAACTTGGAGGCTAAATAACTCGGAGACGACGCAACGTATCGAATCTATTTCTTAACAATAATTTCCCACCACAGTCTCCCCTGATGGGATATCAGTTCGATTTTACACAGGGTACACGAAGGAACTTGCCCCCCTTCTTGCGTCGGTGTACCGTAGGTGTCTAGAAGAGCGTAGCGTTCCAAAGGATTGGAAAATGGCACAGGTCATCCCCGTTTTTAAGAAGGGACGTCGAACAGATGTGCAGAACTATAGACCTATATCACTAACGTCGATCAGTTGTAGAATTTTGGAACACGTATTATGTTCGAGTATAATGACTTTTCTGGAGACTAGAAATCTACTTTGTAGGAATCAGCATGGGTTTCGAAACAGACGATCGTGTGAAACCCAGCTCGCGCTATTCGTCCACGAGACTCAGAGGTCCATAGACACGGGTTCACAGGTAGACGCCGTGTTTATTGACTTCCGCAAGGCGTTCGATACAGTTCCCCACAGTCGTTTAATGAACAAAGTAAGAGCATATGGACTATCAGACCAATTGTGTGAATGAATTGAAGAGTTCCTAGATAACAGAACGCAACATGTCATTCTCAATGGAGAGAAGTCTTCCGAAGTAAGAGTTATTTCAGGTGTGCCACAGGGGAGTGTCATAGGACCGTTGCTATTCACAATATACGTAAATGACCTTGTGGATGACATCGGAAGTTCACTGAGACTTTTTGCAGATGATGCTGTGGTATATCGAGAGGTTGTAACAATGGAAAATTGTACTGAAATGCAGGAGTATCTGCAGGGAATTGACGCATGGTGCAGGGAATGGCAATTGAATCTCAATGTAGACAAGTGTAATGTGTTGAGAATACATAGAAAGAAAGATTCCTTGTCATTTAGTTACAATATAGCAGGTGAGCAACTGGAAGCAGTTAATTCCATAAATTACCTGGGAGTACGCATTAGGAGTGTTTTAAAATGGAATGATCATATAAAGTTGATCGTCGGTAGAGCAGATGCCAGACTGAGATTAATTGGAAGAATTCTAAGGAAATGCAATCCGAAAACAAAGGAAGTATGTTACAGTAGCTTGTTCGCCCACTGCTTGAATACTGCTCAGCAGTGTGGGATCCGTACCAGATAGGATTGACAGAAGAGATAGAGAAGATCCAACGGAGAGCAGAGCGTTCCGTTACAGGATCATTTAGTAATAGCGAAAGCGTTACGGAGATGATAAATAAACTCCAGTGGAAGACTCTGCAGGAGAGACGCTCAGTAGCTCGTTACGGGCTTTTGTTGATGTTTCGAGAACATACCTTAACCGAGGAGTCAAGCAGTATATTGCTCCCTCCTACGTATATCTCGCGTAGAGACCATGAGGATAAAATCAGAGAGATTAGAGCCCACACAGAGGCATACCGACAATCCTTCTGGAATGGAAGGGAGAACCGTCGGGTGGCTTGCGGAGTATGGGTGTAGATGTAGATGTACACTCCTGGAAATGGAAAAAAGAACACATTGACACCGGTGTGTCAGACCCACCATACTTGCTCCGGACACTGCGCGAGGGCTGTACAAGCAATGATCACACGCACGGCACAGCGGACACACCAGGAACCGCGGTGTTGGCCGTCGAATGGCGCTAGCTGCGCAGCATTTGTGCACCGTCGCCGTCAGTGTCAGCCAGTTTGCCGTGGCATACGGAGCTCCATCGCAGTCTTTAACACTGGTAGCATGCCGCGACAGCGTGGACGTGAACCGTATGTGCAGTTGACGGACTTTGAGCGAGGGCGTATAGTGGGCATGCGGGAGGCCGGGTGGACGTACCGCCGAATTGCTCAACACGTGGGGCGTGAGGTCTCCACAGTACATCGATGTTGTCGCCAGTGGTCGGCGGAAAGTGCACGTGCCCGTCGACCTGGGACCGGACCGCAGCGACGCACGGATGCACGCCAAGACCGTAGGATCCTACGCAGTGCCGTAGGGGACCGCACCGCCACTTCCCAGCAAATTAGGGACACTGTTGCTCCTGGGGTATCGGCGAGGACCATTCGCAACCGTCTCCATGAAGCTGGGCTACGGTCCCGCACACCGTTAGGCCGTCTTCCGCTCACGCCCCAACATCGTGCAGCCCGCCTCCAGTGGTGTCGCGACAGGCGTGAATGGAGGGACGAATGGAGTCGTGTCGTCTTCAGCGATGAGAGTCGCTTCTGCCTTGGTGCCAATGATGGTCGTATGCGTGTTTGGCGCCGTGCAGGTGAGTGCCACAATCAGGACTGCATACGACCGAGGCACACAGGGCCAACACCCGGCATCATGGTGTGGGGAGCGATCTCCTACACTGGCCGTACACCACTGGTGATCGTCGAGGGGACACTGAATAGTGCACGGTACATCCAAACCGTCATCGAACCCATCGTTCTACCATTCCTAGACCGGCAAGGGAACTTGCTGTTCCAATAGGACAATGCACGTCCGCATGTATCCCGTGCCACCCAACGTGCTCTAGAAGGTGTAAGTCAACTACCCTGGCCAGCAAGATCTCCGGATCTGTCCCCCATTGAACATGTTTGGGACTGGATGAAGCGTCGTCTCACGCGGTCTGCACGTCCAGCACGAACGCTGGTCCAGCTGAGGCGCCAGGTGGAAATGGCATGGCAAGCCGTTCCACAGGACTACATCCAGCATCTCTACGATCGTCTCCATGGGAGAATAGTAGCCTCCATTGCTGCGAAAGGTGGATATACACTGTACTACTGCCGACATTGTGCATGCTCTGTTGCCTGTGTCTATGTGCCTGTGGTTCTGTCAGTGTGATCATGTGATGTATCTGACCCCAGGAATGTGTCAATAAAGTTTCCCCTTCCTGGGACAATGAATTCACGGTGTTCTTATTTCAATTTCCAGGAGTGTAGATGTAGAAGCACCCTTAAAGCCCTTCACACTGTTTCTGGCCACTCTGTGTACTCCCAGGCTAACCGAGCAGGTTATAAGCACCACCGGACTGCGCACCGACGCCCGCCGTGTGTCGTCTTAATCGTGGCGTCGCCGACGCTCTTCTGACGCAGCTACCACCGTCCCAGCCGGGCACCGAACCGACGACCGCTACCTGACAGCCTTCACTCTACCACCGTCTCTACGAGGTCGCCTTCCGCCACCTCGTGGTCCGAGGTACGAACGGATGGCCTGCTGGCTCGGTGCCGCTCGGTTCCGACGCCGCAGTCGTCTGTCGAACGCAACCGCCGACAGGCCACCAGCCCGCCTAGCTCCGGCTAGCCGAAGGTGAAACACCGCCACGCCATCCTGACACGGCAAAAGCCAGCCGTCGGGATGAGCTGACAGCAGGGTCACTTGCCACCGGGCTCGACAAAAAACGCTTATAGGTGCGTGCCTTCGTCCAGGGTTTAACGCCCGTCGCCTTGTCTTGTACTTACTACAGGTATGCTACATTACACTTTCTCACGATTAACGATAAAGGACTTCATCGACCACACCTCCTCATCTCCGGCAGAGAACATTCGTCCGCACCATCCATCCCACACCTTTTACAGAAAATATATTTCCACGCGGGCGACATATCATTTGGCGCTCACCCACCTCACCCCTTTTTCTTGATCAAGTGGTAAGACCTTTGAAAACGTCGCACTTGGGTGTCTTGGGGAGCCGATTTAAGCTTGATGCCCAAAGCGGTCTTATGTGTCGCTTGGACCTTGCTCACAACAGTAGTGTCCAAACCAGAACCGCTTTTTATCATGGCAATCGTATATTGTACTGAATTCCGTTACACTTGATAAAATTACCAAATGATTTACACAGATGAAGCGTACGCATTGACGTTGTTACAGACAAGTTATATCTCAGGTGAGCTAGCCAAACTGGAGTGTTCTAGGCTCTAAGATAGCCGACAGGAGCTTCTCGAGCACCTATTGCCTCGGGGAATGGAAAGACAGATTTGAATTGTCTTCCCGGACCTCGCCAGCCTAAAAGTAAATTGCTGTTATAATTGAATTCTTACATGATTTGGTCTCCTTTTAGCCGGCCGCTGTGGTCGAGCGGTTCTAGGCGCTTCAGTCCGGAGCCGCGCTGCTGCTACGGTCGCAGGTTCGAATCCTGCCTCGGGCATGGATGTGTATGATGTCCTTAGGTTAGTTAGGTTTAAGTAATTCTAAGTCTAGGGGACTGATGACCTTAAATGTGAAGTCCCATAGTGCTTAGAGCCATTTGAACCATTTTTTCCTCTCCTTTTGATGGACTCCAAGCTGTGACAAATTTAACTCACTTTGCAGCTAGCTAATCAACTGTCAGCAGGGAATTATTCCAATAAAAATACAGCACGATGAAATATTGTATATTGAGGCAGCAAGGTTGGTAAAATAACGCACTCCAGCCATAATGGTGGTAGTTCGCTATTCACACTTTCCTGAGAAACCTTGAAAGTGTTTTTAAGGTCGGAAGGAAACTCGTACAAACTACAGGGCTATTCAAAAAGAGGGAACAGCTTTGAAACATTTACTACTTCCAAAATACAAAAAAAAGAAAAACAACTCCAACGTTCCTAAAAAGAAGGAGGTTGAATTTTATGCATTCAGTGTGCGCACCATACGATACACGACAAATATGGAAACGGTGGCTCATTTCTAGCCACACACGAAGCAACTGGATAATGGAGCACCATCTGCTTTGTGTGTGGCAGGAAATGAAACACAGTTTTGGTATTTGTCATGTAACACATGGTGCTCACATTGAATGCATAAAACTTTGAACTTTTGTGTTTCCAGGAGTGTTGGAATTGTATTTCTATCTTTTGTAGTTTGGAAGCAAAAAACATTTGAAATCTTTTCCTTCTTTTTTAACACCCCTGTATTTTTAACTGTTATGCGCAAGTATGCATACGTATGAAGTCCTTCCAATTATTGTAGCTGGCATAGCTACATATATTCCAAACTGTTCACTGAAATCCCCGAAAAATTAAGAGTTCCACGAAAATATTCAGGAGTGTTTCCCAAAGGAAGGTGATTGCTCAGGATGAAAATGAAATAGAGTGTAGAAAGCGAAGCAGCTTCATTAATAGAGCTGTATGTCTTACCAAAATCGACTTTCGATGGCCCTGTTGTTCATTTATTGCTTTCCATTCCTGTACTTGGGATGTCTGGCAGCAATTAGGCATCTGCACATCTGCATAGATACTTTACATAGAACAGAGAGGGAAATAAAAACAATAAAATATAAAAAAATGCATACTTCATTAATTAAGAGTTGTGGACTTGATATGCTCTGGACATTTTGATGCCGGAGTTGCTGTGTTTAAAATGAAGATGGTCTGTGTGGGGCATGATATCCATCTCTGAATTGACAGTATAAATGGTGTGGGTTGTGGGAAGAAAAGTAAAGAAGAGACATGAGTGGGGAGCTGACGAGCAGCTGTGGGTTGTAGGAGGGAATTATCCGGTGAGCGTTGAGGGAGTTGGTCTAGCGTCCTTCGTGATGTTTAATGGCTCCATTAGGATTGTAGATGATGCACTAGGGAGAGTGGATTTGGGAGGGGCTCCGAGAGAACTTGCTGGTGGTATACCGGGACAGACACCAGCGTGCTCACCTTTCTCATTTAACCATCGATAGATGTTAAAAATAATAGTACAAGATAAATTAATATTTGAATATTACAATGAATTCAAATACAAAAGAGAAACAGAAACGTCAAACACAAGGACGATCTACATGAATGAAATAATGTACACTCCTGGAAATGGAAAAAAGAACACATTGACACCGGTGTGTCAGACCCACCATACTTGCTCCGGACACTGCGAGAGGGCTGTACAAGCAATGATCACACGCACGGCACAGCGGACACACCAGGAACCGCGGTGTTGGCCGTCGAATGGCGCTAGCTGCGCAGCATTTGTGCACCGCTGCAGCTCCATTGCAGTCTTTAACACTGGTAGCATGCCGTGACAGTGTGGACGTGAACCGTATGTGCAGTTGACGGACTTTGAGCGAGGGCGTATAATGGGCATGCGGGAGGACGGGTGGACGTACCGCCGAGTTGCTCAACACGTGGGGCGTGAGGTCTCCACAGTACATCGATGTTGTCGCCAGTGGTTGGCGGAAGGTGCACGTGCCCGTCGACCTGGGACCGGACCGCAGCGACGCACGGATGCACGCCAAGACCGTAGGATCCTACGCAGTGCCGTAGGGGACCGCACTGCCACTTCCCAGCAACTTAGGGACACTGTTGCTCCTGGGGTATCGGCGAGGACCATTCGCAACCGTCTCCATGAAGCTGGGCTACGGTCCCGCACACCGTTAGGCCGTCTTCCGCTCACGCCCCAACATCGTGCAGCCCGCCTCCAGTGGTGTCGCGACAGGCGTGAATGGAGGGACGAATGGAGACGTGTCGTCTTCAGTGATGAGAGTCGCTTCTGCCTTGGTGCCAATGATGGTCGTATGCGTGTTTGGCACCGTGCAGGTGAGTGCCACAATCAGGACTGCATACGACCGAGGCACACAGGGCCAACACCCGGCATCATGGTGTGGGGAGCGATCTCCTACACTGGCCATACACCATAGGTGATCGTCGAGGGGACACTGAATAGTGCACGGTACATCCAAACCGTCATCGAACCCATCGTTCTACCATTCCTAGACCGGCAAGGGAACTTGCTGTTCCAACAGGACAATGCACGTCCGCATGTATCCCGTGCCACCCAACGTGCTCTAGAAGGTGTAAGTCAACTACCCTGTCCAGCAAGATCTCCGGATCTGTCCCCCATTGAGCATGTTTGGGACTGGATGAAGCGTCGTCTCACGCGGTCTGCACGTCCGGCACGAACGCTGGTCCAACTGAGGTGCCAGGTGGAAATGGCATGGCAAGCCGTTCCACAGGACTACATCCAGCATCTCTACGATCGTCTCCATGGGAGAATAGCAGCCTGCATTGCTGCGAAAGGTGGATATACACTGTACTAGTGCCGACATTGTGCATGCTCTGTTGCCTGTGTCTATGTGCCTGTGGTTCTGTCAATGTGATCATGTGATGTATCTGACCCCGGGAATGTGTCAATAAAGTTTCCCCTTCCTGGAACAATGAATTCACGGTGTTCTTATTTCAATTTCCAGGAGTGTAGAAATCTACTGTACAAAATAAGTGTACAAAACTTTTGGTAATAAAATAATCATTTTCTATGAACTTGTCTTTTATTTATAGCCTATCGGAGGTTGAAAAAAGAAAGGCCCTCGTAATATCTAACAACTGTGAGCTACCTGAACGTACAGTGTTTCCTCATAAACTTATATGTGGTAACGCCAGAATTACGCTAAAATACAGCAGTTAAGAAACTAATTGTTTATACGTTTCTATAACGAAAGTACGTTTATGTCTTATTACTCTACGGTTAACGATAATCTGCTTTGCGAACTTGGTGCCCGTTGTCAAATGACCCTCTGAAATTTCGTATTCAAAAGTTATCACTTCATTTTTATTAATTTTGTGTTCAGATGCCTTCCGTTTCTTTCTCCGCCCTTCGTACAGTTTAAATTCTTTTACCAAGATAATCAGATCACTGAGATCATTACACAGTGTTACTTTTTACGTTCAGGCAGTTAGCCTTCCTCTTCGAGTCAGGGAACAGCCGTACATGTGGCGCGAGCGCTGGATCTCTCTGCTGCGTATCAGATAGCGTACGCCAGCTTCACAGCCGAACTGCTGTAGAAGCTGACCGGGGATCTTCGTCTCTGCATACCCTGAAGTAATCATAATCTGCTCAGAACATACGTTACACAATCCAGTTTAAGAAGCTGAATAGTTGAGTGGTCGATTTCTTCTTCTACACCATAAATTCATGTGCAATTAAGTAATGAGTGCCCCTGGAGAGTACAGACGAGAACATTAGAGCATCGATGGAATGATACTTTTATATCCGTATTATAACGTTCAACGATTGAAAAAGGATTTCGGTTGCTTATTAATGACTTTTCCAGAATATCTGGTTTCACGCGTTACAAATAGTGGAAGAACTTTGATAGAAGAAAACAGCTTTGATTTTTCAGAATAAAAACTCCTGTGACGTCAGTTTCACACAAATAATGTTATTACCTGCTCTGGTCGATGAACTGCTGAAACAAACTTGCCTACCTTTTCAAGTAAATGCCGATCCAATTCTAGAATTCTCTAACGAAAACGGCTCTAAACATGTGTCCCCTATCGATATGTTTTACGTATGAGGTTTTTTGCTGAGGTAAGCGTAAAATCTCAGAATGAATGTTTCCAACATGATAGTAACACCTTCTTACGGACTGCTAACATAACACGTGAATAGTTTCAGTTCCATCTGTTAGAAAAGAGAAAGGCTAGGTTTTGTGATCCATCACGATGAAGTTATTAACGACGGGCCACAAGCTCGGACTGGAGAAGGATGGGGAAGGAAATTGCAGTACGTGCCTCAAGCGACTTAGGGAAATCACGCTAAACCTAAACATAGCTGGCTGACGCCGTTAGTCCCAAATTATAAACACCTCTATCGTTAAGAATACGGCAAGAACCGGAAGATGCAGTAACTGATCATTTCCAAATCATTGCTTATGTAAGGGATGATTCTGTCATACTACTTCTGCTGAAACAGCAGAATAAATGTTATGCTCCTCATTGGCTTTACAACCTGAAGAAATTCTCTACCTTCCTTCCAGATATCTTGATTAACTGTATCATATCTATTTTATATTTACAATATGCATATGGCCCGAGTGCTGCATCTCCGTGCTGCGCTTTAGCGACTCGTACCAGACAGAGTACGCCTACTTTCCAGCTGCACTGCTGTGAAAGCTATGACACCGCAAAAAGTGAACGACCAGACATAGTAACAGCTGCCAAACAAGAAAAATGTTAAATACCTTAGGCATGCGTACTACGCTACGATTATTGAGAGGGTCGGCAAAGAGCTGTACAACTAAAATTTAGATATGAGAAAATAACACGGCAGCATTTATCTCCAACATTACAACGTTTTGGACAAGAATTTCTCATTGTCCATGCCTGCACACACAGCAGCATAGGCACACTCACACACACACACACACACAGAGAGAGAGAGAGAGAGAGAGAGAGAGAGAAATGAAAATTACGTTCATTGTCGTGAAACGTTCGCGCCTCGTTGAGCTTCCGTGTAATTTTCTGTCTGTGGATATTATTTTAAGCTTAAAGAGAGAAAGGAAAGTATATTACGAATTGCATTGTGCAAATCTCGCAGGTTCAAAAGTAGGAGCATTGCACTTCTGTAAGCTGCGGCTGTTCGACTAGTTGTTACTAGAGAATCGTTACCGTAGGCACTGAGTTAGAAATATGTGACTGGTGTAAGTTTAACAAGCCTATGCTGAGAAAATGAAATGCACTGATGCAATTACTGATTTGCGTCCTCTATCCTCAGTTGGTATTATCACCAGAATCAAATCTCAAGCGTAGTAACACCTTGCTGAATTTTGAATATAAATCTAGCGCTGATAAAGACTTAAAGTTGTTGCTAACTGTTTATAAAGTGTTAGCACCCAGCTGTGACTTTTGCTACACGAACCTCAAAACATTTCCAATGGTATTCAACAATACGCCACTTGTTCTTTGACAGAAATAACAGAACTGTGAAACTGTCGCTTGTGAAAATGGGGTTAATTCTCAACTATCTACCTTACAAGCATGCGCAACGTGCTTTCGCTATGTGTTGCGCGGATACCAAGTTTGGTATGTCTATATGTTAGCAAGACGTCACGTACAACGAAGTCATTAAGTTTTCTGCTATTTAGAAAGTATAATTTTTACAGAGCGTGGCATCGGATTACAGCGACCACATTGCGAGTGAAAACGATTTACTCAACTCGTGAATATTACTGTAACCTAAAATTACAAATTATGAGCTATCACAAAATGGTTCAAATGGCACTGAGCGCTATGGGACTTAACAGCTGAGGTCATCAGTCACCTAGAACTTAGAACTACTTAAACCTAACTAACCTAAGGACATCACACACATCCATGCCCGAGGCAGGATTCGAACGTGCGACCGTAGCGGTCACGCGGTTCCAAACTGAAAGCTATCACAATGTTGAGATTAATTCTTTGGTGTGTTTATGATTATAAGCATAGCGAACAAATGTTATCACAAAAACAATTGCAAATCAGACACAAGGTATGATCCTGGTGGTATAACAAAAATGCATTCATGCTAGTAAACGTCTCTACTTCCTTGTGGTTACATATGTTATAGACAATACATCACGTGAATTGAAATGGTAGTATTTGAGTTTAGAAAAAAATGTGAGAAATTAGTGAGAAAGTGCAAGGAACCTGTATATAAACTGTGGCGATTGAATATTAATCTTTTTTCTTTTTAAACGAACACATCGCCATTTGACTGTATTGTTGTTTATTTAATTATGACCCAGGTTTCGACCTTTTATGCTATTTTCAAGTGATTGACTCTATGTCAGTCCGCAGCTCGTGGTGGTGCGGTAGCGTTCTCGCTTCCCGCGCCCGGGTTCCCGGGTTCGATTCCCGGCCGGGTCAGGGATTTTCTCTGCGTCGTGATGACTGGGTGTTGTGTGATGTCCTTAGGTTAGTTAGGTTTAAGTAGTTCTAATTTCTAGGGGACTGATGACCATAGATGTTAAGTCCCATAGTGCTCAGAGGCACTTTATGTCATTAACATATATTGCAGTACATCAAGCTCAGAATTAGCCACAAATTCAGAAAAATATTCGCTCCCCATGAAATGCCAGATGTAAAATCATAATCTTGTAAAAAGATAAATAAATAATAGTGGGAGCACGTCACAGTTAATAAAAGCAGGATTGCTTTAGTATATAAAAGATGAACACATGTCCTTGAGCCGTAATGTATATGTTAATGACATAATCTCAATTACTGGAAAATGGCATAAAATGCTGAAAGTTGGGTGGTAATTTAATAAACAACAATACAGTCAAATGGTGGTGAGTTCATTTATAAATTATTGTATGACTGTTGCTCAGCAACATCAAAAACTGTTTACTGAGTACTAATCATTGAAATGATAATTATTTAAGCAAAGATAAACGAAAATATATAACGTAAAATCTCAGTAATTGACAGTTGATATTAGTAACTGCTCTAATTAATTGCATCAAAATTGCGTAATACTTTAGTCTCGAAAATTAAATTCCATTGATTTTTGTTGTTGACTGTTGTTTCATTAAGATATTAGTGCTTAATTTTGCTTCACCATAGTTTGGAGTCAACACATCTTACAGCTGAAATAATTAGCTGATGTTGCAGATGGAGAAGTGTCATCATACTAGTGGGTATTGATGTTAAATCCTATATTTCTCAGTTGCAAGAAAATCTGTCTCCAGCAGTAAAAGTAGTATTCACTTTCAAAAAGAACAGGAAAGTTAGCTGTTAAGGTTTACAAATAGAAAGGAGCTTATTGCGCAAAATGGTCATCAGATAGTGAAATGCAAATAGAAATTCTCGACAAACTATTATTCTAATGAAATGCAATAAATGCGAGAGACTTCGAATTTGCAAAAGTGATCATTTGAGAAATGATTAGTCGTAGTTGGAGAGAACATTTACATGTTCACATGAATGAAGTTAACTGGGCCCCACATGGAAAGTGCGTATATTAAGCAGATTAAAAACTTTAAGATACATAAATAAAGAAAAAAATATGTACCTCTTTTCAGCATCATTATGCCCGTAATATTAATGTGTTGTTAAAACTCTCTTGTCCTTGGGGTGGGAAACTGTTCCTAAAGGTGGAGGAATCAGCAATTATCAACGGCGTGAGGATGCAGAACGCATTGTAAACCACTGCATTAAAGACACATAACGTATATCCACAGGTCTTGTGGCCTGTAAATGAAAATTGTACTGATGACCTCTCCATTGGCAAAAGATTCTGCATTAGTCCCCCATTCAGATATCAGTGACGGGACAGACAAGGAGTAGGTGACCACGAAGATGAGATTCAATAGCCAGTGAAAGGGTAACATTCTACGAGTCATGGTGTGGAATGTCAGAAATTTGAATGTGTTAGGGAAGCTAGAAAATCTGAAATGGGAAATGCTAAGGCTCAGTCTAGATATAGTGAGGGTCAGTGAAGTGAAATGGAAAGAAGACTAAGATTTCTTGTCAGATAAGTATAGGGTAATATCAAGCAGGAAATAGTATAACGGGAGCACAATTATTTATGAATAGGGAGGTAGGACAGAGATTGAGTTACTGTGAAAAGTTCAGTGATAGTTTTGTTCTCATGAGAATCGGGAAGATTTGAGTTAGATTGCATCCTGGTCAGGCAGAGATTCAGAAAACAGATACGTGCGCTGGAGCAGATATAGACTCAGATCAAAATGTAGTAGTGATGAAAAGCAAGATGAAGTTTAAGAGACTAGTCAGAAAAAATCAACACTCACAGCAGTCGGATGCGGAAGTACTAAGAAATGAAGAGATACGCTTGAAGTTCTCTGCGGCAATAGGTACTGAGATAATGAATAGGTCAGTAGGCAATTCAGTTGAAGATGAATGGACATCTCTAAAAAGGGCAATCACAGCAGGTGGAAAGAAAAAAATAGGTACAAAGAAGATAGCTCCGAGGAAACCTGTCGTCACAGAAGGAATACTTCAGCTAGTCGATGAAAGAAGAAAGTGCAAAAACATTTAGGGAAATTTAAGAATAAAGAAATACAAGTCAATTAGGAATGAAAACAGGAAGTTTAGGGAAGCTAAGACGAAATGGCTGCATGAAAAATGTGAAGCAGTCGAAAAAGAAATGAATGTCAGAAGAAATGACTGAGCATATAAAGAAGTCTTAACAACCTTCTGTTAAATTAAAACACGGGCGGTAACATGAAGAGTACAACAGGAGTTCCACTGTTAAATGCAGAGGAGAGAGCGGATAGATGGAAAGAGTACATTGATGGTCTCAATGACAAGGAGGACTTGCCTGAT
This sequence comes from Schistocerca nitens, assembly GCF_023898315.1. NCBI lineage: Eukaryota > Metazoa > Arthropoda > Insecta > Orthoptera > Acrididae > Schistocerca > Schistocerca nitens. The sequence goes on along the minus strand of NC_064616.1, from coordinate 942,059,539 downwards.
GAGGTGGTAAAAGAAGAAACAGGAATCTATATAGAAGATATCAGGGATCCAGTACTCGATTCAGAATTTAAAAGAGCTTTAGAAGACTTAAGATCGAATAAGGTAGGAGAGATAGATAATATTCTATCAGAATTTCTAAAACGATTGTGGGGAGCGGCAACAAAACGACTATTCAGGTTGGTGTGTAAAATATATAAGTCTGGCGATATACCTTCTAACTTTCAGATAAACATCATCTACTCAATCCGAAGATTGCAACAGCCGAAAACAGCGAGACTGATAGCTCAACAAGCTTAAAAGCTCATGCATCCAAGTTGCTGACCAGAACAATATTAAGATGCATGGGAAAGAAAATTGGGGATGCGTTAGATGCCGATCAGTTAGGCTTTAGGAATGGCAAAGGAGACAGAGAGGCAATTCTGACGTTGCGGTTGATAAAGGAAGCAGAACTAATCAAGACACGTTAATAGGATTTGTTGACCTGGAAAAGGTTTTCAACAATGTCAAATTGTACAAGATGTTCGAAATTCTGAGAAAAATACGGGGAAGCTATACAGAAAGGCAGGTAATATACAATATTTACAAGAGCCAAGAGGGAACAATAAGAGTGGAAGACCAAGAACGACGTTCTCGGATTAAAAATGGTTAAGACAGTGATGAAGTCTTTCGCCCCTGATGTTCAATTTATTCATCGAAGAAGCAATGACGGTAATAAAAGGAAGGTTCAAGAATTGAATTAAAATTCAAGGTGAAAGGACATCAGCTATTGGATTAGATGATGACATTGTTATCCTCAGTGAAAGTGAAGAAGAATTACAGGATTTTCTGAATAGAATGAACAGTTTAATGAATACAGAATATGGATTGAGAGTGAATCGAAGAAAGACGAAATTAATGAGAAGTAGCAGAAACGAGAACAGCGAGAAACTTAAAGTCAGGATTGGTGATCACGAAATAGACCAAGGTAAGGAATTCTGCTACTTATGTAACAAAATAACCCACGGCGGTCGCAGCAAGGATGACATAAAAAGCAGAGCAGCACTAACAGAATGGGCATTCCAGGCCAAGAGAAATATGACAGTATCAAACGTAGGCCTTAATTTAAGGAAGAGATTTTTGAGAATGTACGTCTGGAGCACACCATTGTATGGCAGTGAAACACAGACTGTGAGAAAACAGGAAAAGAGAATCGAGGCATTTGAGATGTTGTGCTACGGAAGAATGCCGAAAATTAGGTGGACTGATAAAGTAAGGAATGGGAAGGTTTTCCGGAGAATCGGCGAAGAAATGAATATATTAAAAATACTGACAAGAAGAGCAGACAGGATAGCAGAACATCTGTTAATAAATCGCGCAGCCGATGTTGGATCGGACTATTTCATTGTCTAACCGGACTTGAAAGTGAAACTCAAATCACAGAAATGGCGACAGCCTAAGCGATCGTTTGATGTACCTGATCTAAAAGACGAGAGAGTAGGAAGTTAATTCTGAAGCAGCCTTAAGAATAGATTCCAGACACTACAAGATCCATCCGATGGCGCTGAAACGCAAATATTTCAATTCAAAGATTCTGCGTGTACATGTGCAGAAGATACAATTAAACGGCTTAGATGAGCGCGGGAAGATCTATGGATTCAATACCGAAAGTGACATCTGATACATGAAAGGAAGATGGTAAAGCAATAGCGTCAAAGAGCTAAGGATCAAGGTTAGCCTCAAGTATCTAGACAAAGATATGTTGTACCGCCGACCAAAAGTGTGTTTTGAACGGAAAGATTGGGAGGCGCATACTATTGCTTACTATATGACAACAGGACGACCAACTGTATCGGTTGACACCTTAACGGAGCCTATAATGTTTCAAAGACGACCACAGAGGATAAATAGCGTAAACTTCTTCTCGCAAAAGATGAACGAGCTGCCCAATGTGTTGAGTACTTCAAACAAACCTTAAACCAGCCCAGCCCACTCAATTCTTACAAATTCGAAAATAAGTAAAAATGCAAGGACTAACGGAAGAAACAGATGATATCACAGAAGAAAGGAGTGTGCAGCAATCACAACACTTAAAGACAATGGGGGGTCAAGTGTAGTTTGGATGAAATCTCTCGTGCACTTCTCAAATAATGTGGGTCCGGACTTCATTTACCACTTTAACAAACTGTACAACAGCTGTAGGTAAGGCAGGCACCGGACAAAAGACTAGAGACATGACACGATTGTTAAAACAGAAAAAAAAAACATTAAATCTAACCGAAGGAAGAAACTGGAAAACTGGAAAGTTATCACGCTTCTCCCAGTGCCTAGTAAAGTCTTTTTCTTTGATCTTCTTAAAAGGATAGAAGAAGCAGAAGATTATAGGCTATGAGGAGAACAAGTTGGCTTACGAAGTGGGAGATCCTGGTCTGAACAAATATTAGTGCTGCGAAATGTAACATAATAATGTGTGGGATTAAACTGTCCACGACACCTAAATTTCGTTCTTTTAAAAATGCTTTTGACAAGAAACGTCGAAAATTATTGTGGAATACTGTAAGCCCATATGGAATTCCTGACCATCTCACTGACGTTCTTAGACGAGAGTTTCCATGTAAGAGCAAAAGATGAGAGAATAGCTTTCTTTAGCATAATGAAAGACGTCAAGGAAGCATGAATTTGTCACCATAGCTCTTTATATTAATCACAAACTTCATAATGAGAAAACCTATGGACAACTCCAACATCGGTATACGTTGGAAAGAGTAGCCACGTTTCATAGGATGAAGTACTGAGTAGACATAGCCTACGAAAAGTGCACAAAATCGTTGTTCAAAGATGACTGAAGATTTCGCAGGATGTTGTGTGCATAAAAGAGGGAAGAATCCCGAAATAAGTATTGTTGTGTAAACCAACGAATGGATACAGAAGTAGAGGACGACCTCGTACCACCTGGAAAGCAACCAAGGATCTTCAATGCATGGACCGGAACTCGGTGAAAGCTGAAAATCTGGCTGCTTATCTACGGGTAGTTCCCTGGAGAGAACTTGTTACCCGAGAAGCTACTTCGAACGGGAGGAACTAAGTTCAAGTCTACGTAAATCAGACTACTACCAATTAAGGGAAAACTATAGAAATAATAGGACATTTGTGTCGTAAATGTGATGAAACAGTCAGTAAAGGAAATACGTGACATATTGCAAGTAAACCAAACAATCGCAGCTACAGACGTAGCATTTTGTTCAAATTTAGAACTTTTTTAAACGTGCAGAAGTGAAGGTTCAGTTTTGTACGGCACAAGTTACGCCAGTACGGAATGTACCAAAATCACATTCTACGAAACCTCAGTCTGTTAACGACTGCGTCTATCATCTGCATAGGGTGTGAATGACAGCACGGTAAGGATTTTCGGATGATGATTGCGCACAACAGAAGATCCAAACGTAGTCTAAGCACTTCAGCTCGGGAAATAGAGTCGATCACTCCAATGTCCGAAGTTATTGCTGTTGAGGATATTCGTCCATGAGGGAAGCGTTGTAGTCCATCTGAATGTACCATCCGCCCCCGGTAGCTGACAAAAATGGTTCAAATGGCTCTGAGCACTATGGGACTTAACATCTACGGTCATCAGTCCCCTAGAACTTGGAACTACTTAAACCTAACTAACCTAAGGACATCACACACATCCATGCCTGAGGCAGGATTCGAACCAGTGACCGTAGCGGTCGCGCGGCTCCAGACTGTAGCGTCTAGAACCGCTCGACCACACCGGCCGGCCAGCTGCATCACGGTTATTGAGCTGGGAATTAGGCTTATTTCGAGATTGCGACGTCTCTAGCGTCACAGAATACCCAGCAGCAACCATGCTTGACGTGGCAGCAGGAAAAGGTACTCTAGTAGGGATGTGCCCAGTGCATCAGTAGCAGCAGAGGCGTTCTAGCAGTGGCGCGAGCAACCCAGCAGCAGAAAGAGGTGCCCTAGTAGTGGTGCACCCAGGGACAATACTGGGCACAACAATGCCACCCCCCCCCCTCCATGTTTTCAGACAAACCCCAGCCGTATGTACTAAATCACTGTGGACATACCCGTGAGTGAACATTCCAAGCACAATCAACGTTGACAGCTTGCACTGTCTTCGTCATGTGGGCCCAGCACCTGTCGTGACGGAACGGGTTGCCATTGGCAATACAACACCATCTCTTCTTGTTCACATAGCCAGTTATCTGGAAAGCAGGCGCTAAGTTTCTGACATGTTTAGGCTGCTGGCTGTGTCCTATCTTCAGGTCTCCGTGACGCTGTCTATCAACAAGATATAGGAAGACCGCATGTTTCCCGCTCTGTGAGGATGTTGCCCTGAACAGAACGTTTCCTCGATCTGTCACTCACTGAAAACATCTAGTCACAGGAAGCCTGCAGCCGCCATTTACTAAAATTGATGAACTTCACCAGAGAGTTGCAGCAGTTTGGAATGACGTTCAGATATCAGTGACCTAACGTCGGTTCGACTCGATGAAGTGCCGGGTTATAGTTGTTGAAGCGGGGGGTGGCGGTTGTCTGTTGTAAACTGTGCGGCTTTTATACCCTCGGATCATCTATACATTTGATCGTGTATTCTTTCTACTATTCTTAAAATTGCGTTATTTGCTATCAAACGTAGGATAATTTCCAACAGCGATCCGCTGTACCAGGGGTATCTTCGCTATCTATTACAAACAATATTCCTCGAACAGGTTCGAGCATCTTCGTGTGAACCGGTATCTGTAAAAGAAGAGACCTCGAAGGCGGGAAAATGTCACATGTCGGCTGATGGCAGCCCAGGAGAAGCTATGAGCTCTATATGGACTGTAGGAGGACCTCATGTTGGTTGAGGTTACTGACAGCGCAAAACCGTCATACCACACCTATATCCCAAAAGAATTAAATTTTATACCAAGATTCGAAGGTTTCAAAATTCTGCCATTCATATTGCTAAATTAACTGTTACTCTGGAACTCTTTTAGAGGCAAGTGTATGACTGGGAGAAGAGGGTACTGCGAAGAAAGAAATCGTTTGACAGAAGTCTGTGTCCAAGCGGGGCGTTCAAAGGCAGGATACGCTCATGGGAGGCAAAATAATTTGATATAACACTACAGGGGAATAATGTGTTTCCACACCTGATGTGAATCCCATCAATCTTTGTATAAAAGAGACTCGAGACATAAGCATAAACGATGATAAACGAGACATAGCGATTGGACGCCTGTTTCATTTTGTTCCAAGCACATCCTAAAGGTACACAATACAGATGCTGAAACCTGTAACATGGAAATCCAAGTACGTATTGCGGCCTTCGCTATGCTGCTTGGGCTCCTAATCCTGGAAACGCAGCAGTCAGGCGCACTGCTTTACCTTTCCTGTCTGGTGCACTTAAATGTCGTAGTCACATCACCATTAAAGTTCTCATTCCTTGCACAAATTCTGAAAACTTCGAGAGGAGTAAGACTGCAAGAGAAGAACTTTTTTACTTATCTAGATTATATCGTTGTTGCAATTGTTGCTGCTGGCTCAAAATATTGTTGTGTCTATGAGTACATTCTTGCTGCTGAAAATTGTGATTTAACGTTGCGGGTTCTTGAAGAAGAAATAACTAATGAAGAGTGGCCTGTAGGAATGGATATCATTTTATTTTACCCCATTCTTCTAAATCACACCGACTTTGTAATTTCCACGTTCAAAACACCAATAATTACGTGGTTGGTGACAAACCTATAAAAACTTCTACTTCCATTTCAGACACGCCCACTGCTACCTACATTCTGCGGTACTCACAATTTCCACAGAGTCTACAAAGCAAAAGAGTTTAAAAGCTTTCTCGACAGAAAAAGAATCTTTACCAAATTATATCGTTATTTCGTAAGTAAATCCAGAAACAAATTTAATAATTAGCGTTAGATGGCGCAATTAATAATATGAATTTTAAGTATACCACAAATTTTGTAATTTCAATTATTCTTAAAGGGAGAGTAATCTTAACTATTAGTACATATCGATTGTAACACAAATGGCTCTGAGCACTATGGGACTTAACATCTATGGTCATCAGTCCCCTAGAACTTAGAACTACTGAAACCTAACTAACCTAAGGACAGCACACAACACCCAGCCATCACGAGGCCGAGAAAATCCCTGACCCCGCCGGGAATCGAACCCGGGAACCCGGGCGTGGGAAGCGAGAACGCTACCGCACGACCACGAGATGCGGGCAGATTGTAACACATTAATTTCTTTTGTAGACATTTTAGCCTGAAATATAAAACATCGTATACAAAATCATATGAATTCTTTTAGTGAAACAGCTGAGACAATTTTAACCTTTGCAAGAATCGATAGTATATCGACGCGCAAGTCACCGAAGTGACGTCAAATCGAAAGACTTGCGCCCGCCGAACGGTCTACCCGACCGGAGGCCCTAGTCACACGACATTTACATTTACATCGATAGTATACATGGTATCGGTTATCTCTATTAAAAAAGTAATGCTAGAGAAGGATGATTCCTTACAATGTGCTGTTTGAAATCAGTAAATGTACTTTGAATTTGAACATTTTTAGGACAGGAGTAACAGTGTTTATTATGAATATCAACAGACATACACAAATAACAGTAACCAGTCAAATTATTTTCAGTTTAGAGAACTGTAAGTCCACACACATAAACATACGCATACACACACACACACACACACACACACACACACACACATGAGTCAAAATAAAAAATCAAGGTATTATGTAAAACCCACGAATTTTGGCCGCATAATTTTAAGTTCACTAGCCTTTTCCCCACGGCTTCATCAATGTATGCATCTGACACACATGTCCTCCCATCTATCTATCTCTTTCTCCCCACTCTCACTGTCTCTTCATCTCCTCCTCACTTGTCTTTGTCCATTTTCTCCACCTCCCCTCTCTCTGACTATATCTTCCTTCCCCTTCTCTGAACATATCCTCCCCCATCTCTATTTCCGGCCGCGTGGGGTAGCCGCGGGGTTTGAGGCGTCTTGTCATCGTCCGCACGGCTTCCCCTGTCGGTGGTTCGAGTCGTCCCTTGTGCATGGATGTGTGTGTCCTCCTTAGCGTAAGTTAGTTTAAGTTAGATTAAATACTGTGTAAGCTTAGGGACCGATGACCTCAGCAGTTTGGTCCCATAAGACCTTACCACAAATTTCCAAAATTTCCTCCATTTCCCCTGTTCCTTCTCCATCTGCTCACCTCCCTCTACACCGTCCACCTGCCTCGTGTTTCTACCCCTCCTCCCCTCTCTCTCTGTTCATTTCCTCCTCCCTCTCACTCTGACCATCCCTTCCTCTACCCCAGCCGTGCTCATTGGCACATCAAGCCCCTGCAATACTGTTCAATAAAGCAGGCCGATACTAATTCCACAACACACATGTCATGCAAGACAGTTTACATATCTGGATTTTATTTGCCCAAGACGTAGACGCCGCTATGCAAAATAGGTCGATAAAGCAGGCCGCTACTACTACACAACACGTCTATCATGTAGGCCAGCCTACTTGTTGAGCCAAGGCAATCACTTCTTGACTGTGACATACAGGCTGCCCTGCAAATCAGGTTCACTTGGTAGTGCGAAACTGTTCCCACACAACATGCATTTTGTGCAGTGCAGCCTATAAGCCACAGGATGAAAAAACACGTTTTTGCCCTACCTCCACACTCTTGGAGCTGGGAGATTATAAGGTCCACAGTGGTGATACTGTGAGACCCGCTGTTCCTGTGTCACATTTGGTTGAAATGGATCTAAGGATTTGGGAGGAGATTCTGGACGTACGCTCGTACACTCTGCTTTATATATATACAGTGGGGCACGTAAAAGTGTCAGAGATGAGTGGATATGATTGGAAGGGAATGTATGCATATAACCACACCCTGTGTCATGCACACCATGTGTACGCCCCCCCCCCCCTCATAATCAACACAAATTCAGAGCATAGTGTGGGTTGTGTCAGTGTGAATGGAGCAGTGCAAAGGGGACGATAATACTCACAGTGGAGCAGAGGGTGTTCGTTGTGGAAAGTTACGTGACAACAAAGTCGTGGGAACGTTGTGGTCAGTTGTTTGCTGGGAACCTTAATGGCGTCAAAGTGCCAGCAAAGAGTGCTATGCAACGCTTAGTCCAAAAATGGCATCAAACAGGATCTGTTTTGAACAAGTCAAAATACATTCTGAAACGTGCCTGCACACCATCAAGTGTAGCTGCAGTTCAGAGTCCTACCAAATCAACCCAACGCCTGTTGCAAGAGACAGGCAATCACATAGATCATGAGGACGAATACGCCACCTAGACCTGCACATACATAATTACCAAGTGTCTGATGTTCGTGCATTAAAACCTGCAGATGCTCCACAGCGCCTCCAGTTTTGTGGGTGGTTGTTAACTGAGATAACAATAAATGGCTCCGACATCGATCTGTTCTTTATGTCTAATGAAGCCTGGTTTCAACTGAGTGGTTATGTCAACTAACAGAATCACAGGTTCTGGGCATCGTACAATCCGCATAGCTTCCAAGAAACACCACTGCATGACAGTATGGCTGGAGTTTGGTGTGTGGTTCTACACGTCGCATTATTTCAGAAACTTGCTGAACAGGGTCTGAAAGTGGCAAGAGCTGAATGGTAGTCAGTTTCAGCGTCTGGTACAGTCAAGTTAGTACTGTATAGCGTTTCCTCTGCTATGCTTCTTTGTACTCTGGATCTCGGCCACTTTTATTTTCCCCACTCTGTGTAAACTTTTGTATATGTTATTTACAGTACACAATCTCTGCATACACCAATTCATAAAAAGTGATATTTGTAATGCGTGCAGCCTGTGGTCACAGAATGGTGATTATACTGGTACTCACATAACAGCAATGTTTCAGAGCCATGCTCTGAACTGATGCTGGAACTAAAACACTCGGAAACATGTAATGCAACTGATTAATCGTTACAAATTGAAGCAATGCAAATTGTCTCTCAAAGTTTGTATGGCATAATAAATGAATCATCACGTATGTAACTTTTCCAGTGTGTGCTGAATGGCACTACATATGGGCAGGAATCAACAGCATCAGCATTCCTGTGGCCTCATAAAGGAAAAAGTCGTTGTAACTTGGGATTACTGTCTTATTATTTTGAGTGAGTTATAGCAAAGTCATTCATCGGCACCCTCGCAGTTGCCGGGTGTCATCGTCTGAACCCTCTGGACGCCCAGCATCTCATCAATGGCTGTTGTTTGCACAAACAACACAATAACGAACATTTATTTACTCAACAGGCTGAGTTCGACTTGCCTCAAATGTGTCAGTAGGTCTCCGTCGCAAGTTTTCCAAGCAGTGATGCCACGACACCACATGCCATAAATGGTTACCCACACTCACTGCTCCCACGCCCTTCTGACTACTGCTTTTGTATGTTCAGTGCTGCAACTGTCTACCTGAGCAGCCTGCAGCGCCTGTGGGTTGCATGTAGTAGTTTTCTGCAGGACTACTATGGATAGAAATACGGTGTTCATATTACTTGCCTTAGTGTTCCTCCAGTTATTTATATTAGCGGTTTTCCCTCCTTTATGAAAGCAACGTCTCTGCTGTGGCGAGGCCGACGCAGCAACAGGCGAGATAGTCCGTAGTTACAATGATGCACCATTATTTGAGAAGTACATTATTCTCTTCGACAACGAGTTCTTTGGAGACGAAGCGCAAGCTCAGACTGGGGAAAAAATCGACCGTCTACGTATGAAGGGATCCATCTCAGCATATGCCTTAAGCGATTTAAGGTCCAAAGGAACCGTAAATGTAATTGGTGGGATCGGAATGTAATTATGTTCTTTCTGAATGTACGTTCAGTGTCTCAACCACTGCTCCAAATCGCTCGCTCCGTGCTAGAGAGCTGAAAAATGTACGCAGAAGTGTCCACTGTGACTCAATTACTGTGTGCTTCTTTCTAATCGGTGTGCTAGAATGCCAGAATTGTACACCTTACATACGAATGATTATTTGCTTTCCTATCATCCGAAGAATAAGCCAGTATGCTGCTTGTAACAGAATATTTATATATCGAATGTTAAAGATTCTCAAATGTGTACCGCCAAAGAAAATATTCTTCGATCAACAGACGTCCTGTTGTCAATGACGTTTCAATTGTAGGTCAAAAAGCTAGAAAAAAGTGTGAGGCTTGGTTCTGTACCTAATTAAACCAATGGAGAAGAACTCTGAGTTTTTTCCTCCTCCTTTTACGCAATCGCAGTAACTCTGGGCTCGGCTGGCCATTAAAAAGTTCATCACGCCAAAAGCTTTCTGGGCGCACGCGAGTTGCCCGGAATTAGGACTCGGCTGTCATACGGTTGGGTCATAGGAACACCGTAGCCCTCAACCTGACGCACCACCGTCTCCCTCATTTTTGTTATTATTGCCGAGCCTTTGTAGGTCGATGGAATAGGCGCAGTGAAGGCGAGCGCAACGGGACTAGCGACACACCATAATGAGCAGCCTTCCTTCGGCCACGCTGTTTTTCACCTATGACACCGTTCGCGGAGTCTACATCGGTCTGAAAGCGTGCGTTAAGAACCACTGCTGTTCCCCTCCATTTCATTTCTTTCTGCACACGTCTCGTGTCTCTGATACGATGATGTCGAAAGACGTACCACAGGATAAACGGACCGTTTATAATACGACATGTTACAATTCTCGCTCTTTCCCCTACACGTTCGTCGAGTTACCCGAGTAGATCGATTCTTGAATAAGGTTTTCTTTTTCGTTCCTTCTCTAGCTGATCCAGCTGTTGGTGAAATCTTAGATTCTAATGGAGAGGTATCGTTCACAAACAACAGCACGATACACTACCATAGCCGACGTTCTTGATCCAATCTATGCTCGTTTCTCTTAAGTTTGATCCGACACTATAGATAAAGCATTACTCAACAGTCGTTCAGCTGTTCGAAAAAATGTAGATGACATAGCCACCACATGTTGTCCTAGTCCCACGAACACCATTCACGTCTACGTGTAACATGACTTACGTTCTCACTCAGCGGAAAATTTAGAAAATATTTCGAGTAGATTTCCCGACCATGTTATAGTTCTGGGTGGAGATTTTAATTTACCAGATATAGACTGGGAGATTCAAACGTTTATAACGGGTGGCAGGGACAAAGAATACAGTGAATTTTTTTTAAGTGCGTTATCTGAAAACTGTCTTCAGCAATTAAACAGAGAACCGACTTGTGGCGGTAACATACTAAACCTTCTGGTGACAAAAAGACCGGAACTATTTGAAGCAGTTAACGCAGAACAGGAAATCAGCGATCATAAAGCGGTTACAGCATAGGTGATTTCAGTCGTAAATAGAAATATTAAAAAAGTTAGGAAGATTTTTCTGTTTAGCAAAAGCGACAAAAAGCAGATTTCAGAGTACTTGACGGCTGAACACGAAAGTTTTATCTCAAATACAAATAGTGTTGAGGATCAGTGGACAAAGTTCAAAACCATCGTACAATATGCATTAGATGAGTGTGTACCACGCAAGATCGTAAGAGATGGAAAAGAGCCACCGTGGTACAACAACCGAGTTAGAAAACTGCTACGGAAGCAAAGGGAACTTCGCAGCAAACATAAACATAGCCAAATCCTTCTTACGGCGGTGTACCGTAGGTCTCTAGAAGAGCGTAGCGTTCCAAAAGATTGGAAAAGGACACAGGTCATGCCCGTTTTCAAGAACCGACGTCGAACAAATGTGCAGAACTATAGACCTATATCTCTAATGTCGATCAGTTGTAGAATTTTGGAACACGTATTATGTTCGAGTATAATGACTTTTCTGGAGACTAGAAATCTACTCTGTAGGAATGAGCATGGGTTTCGAAAAAGACGATCATGTGAAACCCAGCTCGCGTTATTACTCCACGAGACTTAGAGGGCCATAGACACGGGTTCCCAGGTAGATGCCGTGTTTTTTGACTTCCACAAGGCGTTTGATACAGTTCCCCACAGTCGTTTAATGAACAAAGTAAGAGCATATGGACTATCAGACCAATTGTGTGGTTGGACTAAAGAGTTCCTAGATACAGAACGCAGCATGTCATTCTGATTGGAGAGAAGTCTTCCGAAGTAAGAGTGATTTCAGGTGTGCCACAGGGGAGTCTCGTAGGACCGTTGTTATTCACAGTTTATATAAATGACCTTGTGGATAACATCGGAAGTTCACTGACGCTTTTTGCGGATGATGCTGCAGTACATCGAGACGTTGTAACAGTGGAAAGGTGTACTAAATGCTGGAGGATCTGCAATGAATTGACTCATGGTCAGGGAATGGCAATTGAATCTCAATGTAGAAAAGTGTAATGTGCTGTGAATGCATAGAAAGAAAGATCCTTTATCGTATAGCAGGTCAGCAACTGGAAGAAGTTAATTCCATAAGTCACCTGAGAGTAGGCATTAGGAGTGATTTAAAATGGAATGACCACATAAAATTAACCGTCGGTAAAGCAGATGCCATACTGAGATTCATTGGAAGAATCCTAAGGAAATGCAGTCCAAAAACAAAGGAAGTAGTTTACAGTACACTTGTTCGTCTACTGCTTGAATACTGTGTGGGATCCGTTCCAGATAGGGTTGATGGAGGAGAGCGGCGCAATTCGTTACAGATTCATTTAACAATCGCGAAAGCGTTACAGAGATGATAGGTAAACTGCAGTGGAAGACTCTTCAAGAGCGACGCTCAGTAGCTCGGTACGGGCTTTTGTTGAAGTGCCGGCCGGTGTGGCCGTGCGGTTTCAGGCGCGTCAGTCTGGAACCGTGTGACCGCTACGGTCGCAGGTTCGAATCCTGCCTCGGGCATGGATGTGTGTGATGTCCTTAGGTTAGTTAGGTTTAAGTAGTTCTAAGTTCTAGGGGACTGATGAGCACAGATGTTGAGTCCCGTAGTGCTCAGAGCCATTTTTTTTTTTTTTGTTGAAGTTTCGAGAACATACCTTCACCGAGGAGTCAAGCAGTATATTGCTCTCTCCTACGTATATTTCGCGAAGAGACCATGAGGATAAAATCAGAGAGATTAGAGGCCACACAGAGGCATACCGACAATCTTTCTTTCCACGAACAATACGAGCCTCGAATAGAAGGGAGAACCGGTAGAGGTACTCAAGGTACCCTCCGCCACACACAGTCAGGTGGCTTGCGGAGTATGGTTATAGATGTAGATGTAGGCGATCCTGAGGTGAATTTGATGGGCTCTCAATTGCACCCCATAGTCACGGCAGTTGCTAGACCCATATGACTATGACGAATACAATCTGGCAGTTTTCATTGTCCTTAGAGCCTCCACATAAACACGTCTATGTATTAGCCGGGCTCTTCCGATAAAATGATACGATGACACCCACGCGTTCGCTGTTGTCGATGAAGGCACCACTGTCGACGCGTCTCTCTCTGCTGCCGTGATCTACGAAGTCACAACAATGGTCATCATGTTGAACCTTCGTGGTGCTCCAGACGTTGTAACACAATCTGCGTGGATACGAGACTTGGTGATAACAAGATCAGTTCCTGACTCAAGGGCATCCTCTTAGACGCTAGATGAGTGTGGCCGCTAAACTCTTTGAAGCACTGAATATGTCTCTCGTGTCCTAATCAATTCCACGCGTAACAGTCGTGAGATATTCATCAGCGTGATCAACTATATCGCAGAAAGATAAACTGCAGGCTCAATAGGCCTCGACCCTGCCTCTGGGGAATTCAGACACGCTCTGGTAGACTTTGTCTTCACAGGAGGCATGAGACGATCTTTTCTTACACAAACAACATGTGAATACTGTTTCTGAATCAGAAGCCCTCTGTGTAGTATGGCTATGTACATGGTGTCCGGGCTAAACATATAGTAATATCAAACGTAATAGCTTAAGACGTAATTCAGATGTTTCTTCGCAGTTTGTTTCTTCCAGTATGGTAACTCAAAGTGTTTTATGTCTTTGCTTGCGGCAGTTGGTACCGTGTGTGCATGCGTATAACTTCTTCGTCACGTAAACGCGTATCAGTAGCCATGTGGACTCCATAGCAGAAAGTTTTAACTGTGCTTTCTCTCACGGAGCTGAAGTATGTTACATTGTTGCAATGTCCTTCTCGGTGTGAATATTGACTGTGACCATCTGACGTTGCCCCTTTTACGTAACAATCAAGAAACGGGACAAGCGGCTTTGGGAACCTGGGAGTTGGCTTTCAATGTCGGGTAACTACGTCAAACACGCAACTCCAAAGTATGCTGTTCAATTAGTCCGTACGTCTTTTCAGATGAGCGCTCCTAAGTCAAACCGACAAGCAAGTAGGCAGCTATAGTTACCTCGTTCGACAATAAACGAAGTAGTCCATAAAAGGCTGTGGCTACGGTCGTACAAACTGCAGCTTCGTCACAAAATCAGTCTTGAGGACAAGCCACGATGAAAGCATTAACAGGGACAAGTCTGACAAAAATGGGTGAAAGCGAGGCATTCTTCGATTTTGTTTCTCGGAGGAGGCTACATTCCACCATTTCCGGCGCGGTAAAAACGCATACTTGCTGCACATGGGATACTGAAACCTCTCTCCCCACATGGTGATAGAGTGCGATCGTATCTCTCCGAAAGTGAATGTATGGTGTGGATTGCTGAAGGACAGGGTAATAGGCCCATTCTTGTTCGAGGAGCCTACAGTTAATGCAACAACGTAAGTAGACATGCTGACACTGTAGGCTGTGCCACAACAATATGGCGCACAGTGGCATTCTGCGAAAATTGTGAGGGATTTCTGGGATCATGCGTTCTCAGATCGCTGGATTTGGAGAGGTATTGCATCGATTGCTTAGATTCCTAGAACATCAGACATTATGCTATTTGATATTTTGTTCTGTGGGAGTTCATCAAGAATCAATTGTACCAGACACCAATTCGTGATCTATGCGATGTGTGCCATCGCATTCGCGTAACTATCACAAGTGTGACACCTGCAATGCTGCAAGACACCTGGAGAGAAGTGGAATGCTGATTAGATGTCTGTCGCACCATTAATGGTGCGCATACCGAAGTGTATTAAGTGTGTAAAACAATATTTACAATTACTGTACTTGCAGAAATATACCGTCAATAAATATCTCAGTTACTTCCGACGTTATTAAATTTTACGTTATTATATGTTGAAACCGGTCACCCTATACGTGTGGCTGCCCTGGATTGTCATTTGCGATGGCCTTTTTTTTTCCAACGTTCGACCGGTCGAGAAGAGATGATCAGAAACGTTTTATTTGCAACATTAAGGTATACCTTCCAGCTGATTCTACAAACAGTCGCCGCTCCGACTTACACATCTGCCGTAGCGTGGTACCAACTTTCCAGTACCCTCGTCGTAGAAGGCAACCGCCTGAGCATTCCGCCAATTCCCTGTACTGATCTGCAGCTCATTGTCTGAGGCAAAATGCTAACCCCATAGCCAGCGGTTCTGTGAGTGAAAAGATGGAAATTAGAGCGTGACGAGTCCGGGGTGCATGCTGGGTGATCAAACACTTCCAGACGAAAATGCTGGAGGATCGTCTTTGTTGTATCTTCAGACCCAGCCAAGAACTGTCATGGAGACGGAAAGCCATGGAAGTTGCGTTCTGTGGGCTGAATGAAGTCTGGCGAAACCTCTCAGTAGGACTTCACACTCGGCAGGAGACGCTATTACACTCCTGGAAATTGAAATAAGAACACCGTGAATTCATTGTCCCAGGAAGGGGAAACTTTATTGACACATTCCTGGGGTCAGATACATCACATGATCACACTGACAGAACCACAGGCACATAGACACAGGCAACAGAGCATGCACAATGTCGGCACTAGTACAGTGTATATCCACCTTTCACAGCCATGTAGGCTGCTATTCTCCCATGGAGACGATCGTAGAGATGCTGGATGTAGTCCTGTGGAACGGCTTGCCATGCCATTTCCACCTGGTGCCTCAGTTGGACCAGCGTTCGTGCTGGACGTGCAGACCGCGTGAGACGACGCTTCATCCAGTCCCAAACATGCTCAATGGGGGACAGATCCGGAGATCTTGCTGGCCAGGGTAGTTGACTTACACCTTCTAGAGCACGTTGGGTGGCACGGGATACATGCGGACGTGCATTGTCCTGTTGGAACAGCAAGTTCCCTTGCCGGTCTAGGAATGGTAGAACGATGGGTTCGATGACGGTTTGGATGTACCGTGCACTATTCAGTGTCCCCTCGACGATCACCAGTGGTGTACGGCCAGTGTAGGAGATCGCTCCCCACACCATGATGCCGGGTGTTGGCCCTGTGTGCCTCGGTCGTATGCAGTCCTGATTGTGGCGCTCACCTGCACGGCGCCAAACACGCATACGACCATCATTGGCACCAAGGCAGAAGCGACTCTCGTCGCTGAAGACGACACGTCTCCATTCGTCCCTCCATTCACGCCTGTCGCGACACCACTGGAGGCGGGCTGCACGATGTTGGGGCGTGAGCGGAAGACGGCCTAACGGTGTGCGGGACCGTAGCCCAGCTTCATGGAGACGGTTGCGAATGGTCCTCGCCGATACCCCAGGAGCAACAGTGTCCCTAATTTGCTGGGAAGTGGCGGTGCGGTCCCCTACGGCACTGCGTAGGATCCTACGGTCTTGGCGTGCATCCGTCCGTCGCTGCGGTCCGGTCCCAGGTCGACGGGCACGTGCACCTTCCGCCGACCACTGGCGACAACGTCGATGTACTGTGGAGACCTCACGCCCCACGTGTTGAGCAATTCGGCGGTACGTCCACCCGTCCTCCCGCATGCCCACTATACGCCCTCGCTCAAAGTCCGTCAACTGCACATACGGTTCACGTCCACGCTGTCGCGGCATGCTACCAGTGTTAAAGACTGCGATGGAACTCCGTATGCCACGGCAAACTGGCTGACACTGACGGCGGCGGTGCACAAATGCTGCGCAGCTAGCGCCATTCGACGGCCAACACCGCGGTTCCTGGTGTGTCCGCTGTGCCGTGCGTGTGATCATTGCTTGTACAGCCCTCTCGCAGTGTCCGGAGCAAGTATGGTGGGTCTGACACACCGGTGTCAATGTGTTCTTTTTTCCATTTCCAGGAGTGTATATAGGCATCTTTACGTGCTCACTGTGCGCTCAGAACTGAGAAGTGCGACGTGACGCTATGGGCGGACATACTATAGACACTAAGCAACACATCTGCACAAAGCTTCACAGAATATTCGCTGTGGTTTTAATTTCGCGACCGGTCGGGAAGATAAAAAACAATAGTCATCGTATTTGCATATCGAAGCACGTAGTACGCTTCACACTACTTGGACTTTCCTTGCATGTCATCTTCATGGTGTTGCAATTCTAATCGCCAATAGTGTAGGTTTGTTCATAATGTAATGTAGTCAGTAGGGAGAAAAGCAACGTCAAAGTATGACGTGTGTAGAAGAAACATGGAAACAACGAGAAGCTCCTCGGGATTTATTTTGTTAGTCAGTGAAATCATGGGCGTGGCTGCTTCTCCACGTGATTGAAACACTTAAAATAGAGCAATCGATTACAAGATGCAAGAACGTATTTCTAACTGAAAATAAGGAAGTGAACTAATAATGTAACCTTCAAAGGAAAAAATGGTTCAAATGGCTCTGAGCACTATGGGACTTAACTGCTGTGGTCATCAGTCCCCTAGAACTTAGAACTACTTAAACCTAACTAACCTAAGGACATCACACACATCCATGCCCGAGGCAGGATTCGAACCTGCGACCGTAGCGGTCACGCGGTTCCGGACTGAAGCGCCTTTAACCGCACGGCCACACCGGCCGGCCCTTTCAAAGGAGAAAATGGGATTAAGATATTAGAATAGACAGGAAAAAAATTACGTAATCTCTTACGTTTAGAACTTTGGTCATCTACGAAGGGGAGACGAAAAGCTGTACTAACTGTGCCTCTACGAACCACTTAAGGGTCAAGTTGATAAGTCAGTAGGGTAACCTATAAAACGCCCCAGTCCAAAACTGGTTTATCAAATATGAACACCCAATACCCCGATTCTTACGCAAAAATAATCACGCAGGGACAGTAAAGAGAGGTAGGAACTTAATGACTACGTTTACAACAGTCGCAAGAAAAAAGCTGGAGAGGATGTGGGGAAGCAGAATGTACACCTACACCAATAAAGGACCGGAACAGGGTATAGATGGCGAAACAGAACTTGAACCGACACATAAAGGCGACATACGCTACGAGGAAGGGAGGGAAACAGGAACCAGGAAAACGTAGAGACCAAGGCGAAAGAAAACTTTTTAACACAGAATTAATGTAGGCTGAAAGTATCCTGTTAAAAACATAAACAAATGGAAAATCTCATGGAACAACTTTTTCGTACGGGAGGGAGAAAGTTACCACAAAAAGCAGCACAAAAAATATTCTGAATAATAAAGGAAAATGCTAAAGACAAAGTAGATAAGGGTGAACATGATTTAACGACAAGAAAATGTATTTAAAAAGTTAGGAAAGTAAACGATTAGTCAGCCAGTCACATAAATATTGAATACCCGGATTTCGAACAAAACGTGGAAACGATAGATAAATAGAGATCGGAAACACATTTCAGACCTGAGATGTATGTCGGCATTTGATATATAATAAGTGAGGTAAGATTACAAATTTAGAAGAGTCATTTTAAACTGACTACGGATGGAATTACAATTCTTTAAGAACTACAAGTAAATCTTTGTTGCGGATCATAAAGTATTCTTACCAAGTCTGACTATAAATATAAATAAAATACCCCACTATAATGATATTTCTCGTATGCGAACGGGAATTTCAATGGGAGGAGCATAACTTAAATGACAGTGTCCACACTGGGAACTGGAATAGCTATCGCGGTGTAGATGCACACGCTGCATTTAACTGATGTCTAGGCACCTTCAGGATCAAGCAACAGATTTTGTTGGAAACAATTTTCTTATTTTAGAAGGGAGTGTGTGGCAACAATGAATACTTGTCGAGAATTAAATGCTCAGGAAATAAGATTAAGATACCACTTTTGACTAATGTGACGAGCTGGGAATTTTCATAACAGGTTTGGATACGAAGGAGTACTGACTTCAGGTGTTCCGCAACACCAGAGTATTGACTTAGTGAACACTCTGCAAGTGAATAAACTGGAAAGGGTTGTATGAAAGAACTTATTATGGCAGCTGAGTTTTTCCGGAGCGTTTTAGTAGTCATACTTGTATAAAACTCAAGCTCCTAGAACGAGGCAAGCAAATGTTTCACTTTTTTGGGGCCAACACTAAAGTAAGCATTCCCAGACAAGTGGATAAATTGCCTTCTGAATCACACAATGTATTAGGAAGTAATACGCTCGTATCTGATACGCGTTAAACGCACGCTAGAGAGAACAATTATTCAGTGCAATATAGAATGGCTTACGAAAACAATTGTGCTGTTGAAAATTATTGCAGGTATCTACGGGACTTGCATAAGAGATCGATATGTCTGCTCCAGAATATCCTCTGGGTTAGAGTTGGACACGTAACAGCAACGATGTTAGAACTCAACATACATCGTTATTTCATCTGATCAGAGAAGAAGGTAGAAGAAAAAATAATGTTTCCCCAAGAGACTAGAATAGAAAATGCTTGTATACACAGACTGAAATCGAACGACATGTAACGTGATATGTTCGAATATTTCTAGGAGGAGCCCGAGACGAAATTGGAGCGGCTAAACAAACCTCTGTTCTTATTAGATAACAGTAGAAGCTGTGAGGATCAGTACGCGCTTATGAACAGTTTGACCAAGAAACAAGTCAGATTTTCACATCGGAATAAAAAAGAGTCTTAGGACGGCCTAGTTCTCGAATTCTAACTGCATTTTAGGGGTATCGCTCCAATCTCTCTCACAAAACAAAAATGGTTCAAATGGCTCTGAGCACTAAGGGACTTAAAATCTGAGGTCATCAGTCCCCTGGAACTTAGAGCTACTTAAACTCAACTAACCTAAGGACATTACACACACCCACGCCCGTGGCAGGATTCGAACCTGCGACCGTAGCGGTCGTGCGGTTCCAGACTGAAGCGCCTAGAACCGCTCGGCTACACAGGCCGGCCTTACAAAACAAGTCAATATTCAGTGAACCTCGCTTTCCAAAAGATTTTTAAGGGCTTAATCGCGTAAATTGCTACTAGCTAGAAGATGAAACTTTTGCAGCACACGGATACATTTCCGTGTTATATCGGGACTTCAAAATTCTGTCAAGACTGCTAAATGATAAAATTGAACGAATTTTTATCAAAGTGATAGCCCATATTAAATCTCTGAAAATTGGTTATAGTCACACTCCTTGGTCTGTTTATATCTTCTACAACACGTAGCAGTTTTAGCCTGTGACAAAGTACGTGTAGCACTGTGTAACTAACATTAGCTGGAAAACAAAACGTATGTTTTCCAAAGTAATTTGTACAGAAGGATTAAAGCCACGGATACAAATATCTGTACTTAACGCATTGAGGTCGATGTTTAGACGTAAATAATTCGTAATAAATGATCAGATTTAACGCCTACTTGTTCCATTTCCCTGTCTTGCCACAGCTACAGAATGTTACATGCTACAAAAAATCAGTAGAACGGTGTAACAGCTGATGATGAGTCGCTAGGAGACTTTAAATCGGTCGCAGTCACACATAAGAATTATGAGATATGAAGTAGACAAAACACAATACCTGTAGCAGGAAAGTTGTTTAAAATATATCTGAGACCAACTCCAATCTGTCAGCAGTGTGAAGTGATTGATTCGTTGCTACACAAATTTGTGTGCCGACAATAGGTTACGGTGTGAAAGCGGGGTAGAAAGACACTGTCGTTTGTAATCCGACCCAGTGAATCACAGATAAAGTTTCGTTCTATATTAAGCTGACCATGGTTCACGACTGGGAAAAATAGTTCTACGTGGCTATTGGGCCAACATATTTACTATGCAATTCATGGCAAATAACCATCATTACAAGAGTTCGAGAAACTTTTAAGGAATGAAATCGTGAACACAAGCGCTCAAACGAAATACTTGACTTCAACTTCCATGTAACTTTTATACAGGGGGATCTTTCAATTAAGTAAATAAGACAATACGAATCTTGTATTCTGACAGAGACGAGAAGAGTTTGGAAATGATGTAAGTCGAGGAAAGTTATCAAAGAAACAGGAGTCACTGCTAATAAAAGTAAAGTAAATGAGAGGAAGTGTCTCGGCGCCAAGGTGAGTAAATATCTGACTGCTAATCTGTGCGTTCGGAATTCAATGCTCGTTCGGTCACATATTTTTTCTGACGTTTATAGCTTCTTTCATCAATGTCAATAAATTGAGTAGAAAATTCCTAGCTGCACTGTTGTTCGGAGTCAACGTTATTCTTTCTGTTCCTCTACAACTGACTGTAGGGCAGTTTAATAACCGAACTAGGCAGGAATCGTGCCTATTACAGCACCGCAGTGTTCACAATTACCATCAGGATGAGGTCAGCAGTGAGCAGGGGCTGTCTGTAGAAAATATATCTTTTCTCGTGTCTAACATCTTACTCTAGAATACCTGCGGACAAATGGCAGTTACTTAATGATATTGGACTCCAATTCCTTTGCATTTACTCTGTAGGTCTTGATGTTCGATTCTCCCAGTGAAAGCTGCGTGTTTCTCTTTTTGTGGTAGTTTACGAGCGCAACGTTAATGTGAGTGTCAGCGAAGTTTGTTTCCAAAACAATGAAAATTCGGTACTTTGGCAATTTTTCAGTGTTTGTCCACAGGAGTTTTTGTGAATGGTTCAACATAACCAACCCATTGTTTCCAGTTGCTGCTATTTGTTTTACACGTTCCATTTTGCTGGCATTAAATATGATTGTGTATGTAAACCAAACGATTAACTGACTCATATTAGTATACTGACATCAAAGTTCAATGGCTCTCTTTCTTTCTCATCTACAGGCGTGAACTCTTCTGCTGCGTTATGTAGTGGGCTGTGTCACCACTGCCTTACGGTATACGACTGTTTCTTCAGACGTGATACCAGAGAACCACTACGACATGTCTAAGGCAGCAACCAGTCACGTCGCATAGTTAATTAGAATGTATTTATTGCTATATGAGCAACCAATAATCGTCTCTGACTTATCATTTAGCGCCTTACTTTCTTACATCTAATGCAAAACAAATCAATAAGGTATCGAATAAAATAAAACCTATCCTTATTTTAACTATTGGGGCTGTCCGTTTGCCGTTGCTGATGTCTAATAGTTGTTTCACAAAGCATCTATACAACGCCAGGCACTGCTTCCTCGTGATGCGTTCTTCTGATTACATTTACATCTTAAATGAACACACCGCCATTTGACTCAATCGTTGTTTATTTAATTACGACTCACGTTTTGGCCTTTTATGCCAGTTTCAATCAACTGAGTTTGTGTCATTAACATATAATTCACGACATCAAGCTCAAAACTGTCCTGCAATGTATATTAATGGCATAAACTCAGTTACTTGTAAATGACATAAAAGACCGAAACCTGGGTCATAATTAAATAAACAACAATACAGTCAAATGGCGGTGTGTTCATTTTAAACTTATTGTACGATTGTTGCTTAGAAACACAAATAACGTTTACTTCTATTGGTGTAAAATACAACTACATTGCCGTTGTATTGAGTATCCAGTATCAGCTGAATCTACCTGTCTGCTGTTAAACTGGAACACAAATCAGCAACAGCCAAAAGATTGTTAAAATAGGCCAAGTCTTGGTGGACATGATTTTTAATGTTTCTTCACAGCATTTTATGTGCTTTGTGTTAGATGTAGGCAAGTAAGGCACCATGTGATGGAAGAAAGTGCGAAGTGCGTACTGCTGTTCCCGTATAACAATTAAAACATCTTCATTAGTAATTTTGTGACTGAAACCATAAACATATTTGGTGTGACAAAAAGATTTGACCAAACTTCCTGGTAGTATTCCCCAAACCTGGAGGAAGAAATTATGTTATATATGGGACCAGAAAAACTTTATTCCATTGTTAGAGCTTAGTTTCTACATCTCTTGAACACGTTAATCATGGAAAACTCATAGAAAAAGAACGAATTAGAACAGTATGAAATACTTTCCCGAATTAAATTTTTAAAATGTCTACCGTTAGTACGATCGCTTGCATCAGCACACCGTCGCACTGAATACCTGATGCACTGAGTGGATTTTGGTTCGGAGAGCGTGGAGTATGTTTAGAAGCCTACTAAGACTAATACTCAAATGACGAGGAGTTCTATCATGCATGTATTACATGTTTTCTCGCATTCGTAAAGACAAACATTAAATCAGAAGAGGTAGAGTATTCTCTATGAAAGTATGCTAAGTTTCTCCGTTGAGCCTACATGGAAGAAAATTAGGCCCTAATAGAACAGTCACCAATAATACAGACCCTAAATTTGACAACAATATTTGTTCATGACGTTATTGCACAATTGCGTTAGGACTGTCGATAGCCCATACGTGCTCACTGTGAAAATTTATAATCTAATCACTTCGAAACGAAGTCTCATTCGTAAACAGCACGTTAGCAGTAAAGTTAGGATTGGCACATTTTTGAACGAACGATTCGCAGCAGTGTATCCGTAAGGAAAATCAGCTGCTGACGGTGCCGGCACATGATGTACATGATCCGGATACAGAAGGTTCTCATGTAGCACACTCCAGACAGTCATGCGCTCAACACCGCTTGTTGCGCCTCATTGTCTTACGCTGACACGAGGGTTGCCGTCAACTGCACGAAGTAGTTCCTCCTGCAGTTCTCCAGCTGAGGTGTCCTAGCCCTTCTAGGTCTTCCCCAGTCTCGAGCAGTACTTTAGTCCCATTCTCCCTAAGAGTGTATTTTTAAGATCTGATGTAAAAAAAGTTTCATGTAATGCTTATATGTTCTGTTTCTGCGTGTTTCCCATCATTAGTCTCATTATGAACAGAAGCGGAAAATGGGCTCTAACAAAGAAATTAGGTGTTTCTATTTAAGATATTCCCTTGCTATATGTCTGATTAATGTCTCCTGAAAGTTTGACCGTACTCTTTTGTTAGCCCCTCTATACTTACAGAAACACTGATAGTTTCTGTCTTCTGCAGTAACGTTAAGTAAATAATATCCGATAATCTGGTGACCTTGCCTAAGGCAGAATACTTTCTAGCATTTGCGCCACTTCTCTGTGAGACGATATTTTGAACACTTGTTTTACAATTCACTTTTGTGCAGCAATAAGCAATAAATCTAACAATGCTGGAATAAATTTGGATGTGTTTTCACTAAAATTGTTTGTATTGCTCATTTAATTTATTTCTGAAGGAACGGCTACCTCTTCGTGTACCCACAATGTTACAACTATCACAGAGTAATAAGGAGTTGGTCAATTTGATTTTAATTTCAATATTTATCTGTTTCGATGTCAGAGAAATGATATCTAACTATCACGGTAAATGATAACAGCCAAACAGTTGCAGGATAAAGATTTATTAAAATCCTTGACCACTGTTTCGGTATATCTAAATATACCTCCATCAGAAGTAAAGTACAATATACCGAAACCGTGGTCAATGATTTTAATAAATCTTTATCCTGCAACTGTTTGGCTGTTAGCATTTACCGTGAAGAATTTCAGCATTTGCTGTTTCAGCCATGTTTAAAATCTTGAAGTTGAAAGGGTACAGTACCGCCCAACATTGAGAATAGGTACGAAATTCTTGTCAGAACAACACATTTTTTGTGTAAAAGTAACTCAATAATTTCAATTAATACAGCGAAGCCGGATACCAGTGTGGGAAAGAATGACAATTTATTTATTTAATTGATCACATGTGCACTTCCGCAAAATAAATCCCTACATCCCGTTTGGTGAGATCTGTGTGGTGTAAATGAATGAATGTATGGTCGTCTGCTAACCACAGATAGTGAATCGATATGAGCATCTTTGAGTCGATCCTTTGGGTACCTTTGGTGAGACCAAAGAGATGGAAGTTACCAGAGCTTTTGAGCGTCTGAAATGCGGCCGACCAATAAGGTAGCAAGGTGCTTCTCCCACTTCGAGAGAGGTGCGAGAGAACGAAAAGACGGCCATGTTTCAGACTCGGCACTCTGGCGCTGAACCTTCTGCTGTGAAGACCTGTTTTTTGTTGTGCTCCGTAATGAAAGCGTGGAGGCATGGTATGGATGTGGAATACTTAAGAGTAGTTAGAACTAATCATTTCTCTTTCCTAGGATCTTTTGTGGGGAAAATTACAAAGTGAGGCAGGTAATTTTAAAGGGATTATAGTAAACCAACGGTCACATAGGGACCACGTGTAGTTATAAGTTGAGATACTAGCGTGGGTACAATAAGCTGAAATATTTAAGAATTAATATCGTGTGTACCATAAGCTGAAATATTTGAGAATTAATAGCGTGTGTACAATAAGCTGATATATTTAAGAATTGCGTGTGTATCATAAATTGAAGTATTTAAGAAATATCATTCCGTGTGACGCTGAATTTAAACTCTGAGAGAAAATCAAGGTGAGTCGGCCGTTTTTCCAGCAACGCCACTTGGCTTGCATTGCACAGGAAGACGAGCGTTTATCTCCAGAGTTCACAGTAGGAAACTGGAATTACAAATTGGGGCTGTGTCGAGTGAAACTGGGTTAAATATTGATTGAAGTGGGAAAGCGGAAAATGATGAAGTTGTAACGGTTCTTGTGTATTATTTCAGATTGTTGTATTGGGTATGTCTTGTAATTTGAATATGTGTGTTTTGCATGGGAGTAGCAAGGTAGTTTCGGAAGATTTTGTGGGTATGCCTGTTCCTTCTGCATCGATCGATCTGGAGGAATGTTTCTGGAGAATGATTGTGAGAGGCGAAGTGTGAGGTATAATAAAAGATCCACCATCCGATCCAGGGAGTGCACAGTTGTGGTAGATAGATTACGAGACCGTAGTATGGAAATTCTCTTATGATATTGTCGTAGGTTGTAGAATTTGTGTGCTAATGAATAAATCAAATAGTGAAAAGAAAGAGATTAGTGGCCTATTTCATTAAATTGTATGTTATCATAATGTCCCGAATTTGTATAAAAGCCGTTAAATCAAAGACAAAAAGTAAGTGTGGTATTGCCAGTGCGTAGTGTGCAGACAGAGTTCTATAGTCAGATGCGTGTTTCCGTTGCGTATTATTCATGCAGGAGGATAATTTGTAACAAAATCGTAAGATACGAGAATTCATGTTGCTAATCCACTCGCTTGGCAAACCACCCATCTTGCAGGCCTGACTGCTTGATGCCACAGTATGAGAAAGGCAAGTGGGTGCCTCTCATAATTTCGACCCTGCCAGGATTCCTTTTGTTAGGATATTTAATTTGATGCCAGGATTATTTATTGGTCAGGATATTTAATTTTGTTGCCAGGATTCCGTTTTTGTCACGATAATTTTGTTGCCAGGATCATTTTTGTTAGGATATTTTGTTGTTAGGGTTTGCTGTTAAATTTTTTTTTATTTTTTGATGGAATATATTGTGATAGCGCTAAGAAGTAAAGTTTTTTCTGTTTGCAATTTCATTCTGGATTGGTGAGGATCTTTTATTTTATTTTATGTAATTAATTGCTGTATCGCACAAGGCTAGAAGATCGTTTTATAATTTTTTTTTGCGTAATGTCCGTAGTAACTAGGTCGCAGGCTAAAAGTATAGTCACCATGGAGAATAACGATTCTGGCGTGAACGTAGCAGTGCAGCGGGAAGTAGGTGTTGACCGTGAGTTAATGAGAGGGGACGGCAGGCACTCCGAAGAGGCTGTATTGTTCAGTGGACCTCTGCAAGGGGAGCCTTTGTGCAGTGGGCTTTGTTCACTATCCGGGGCCTTTCCGAACGACGCGGGCGAGCAGGGACTCGGTCAGGTAGAGAGTGAAAGTGCAGCTACCCTTAGCGAAGCTACGGTTTCTCGGGCGAACGAGGTGAGCGCGTCGACAGTAGCAAATAACGATGTGATACGGCAGTTTTTTGAAGCGATGAAGAAAGGATTTGATGCAACTAATGAAAAATTTGAAGCAACTAACGAAAGGTTAGAAGCAATGAGTAGGGAGACTAAGAAAGGATTGGAAGCAAATAACGAAAGATTAGAAGCAATCAATAGAGATAATAAGGAGAGAGATAGGGAGACTAAGGAGAGATTGGAAACAATGGATAGGGGAAATAAAGAGGCAATGAGGAAGCTACACACAGTTATCGATGAGCGTCTGTCCGCAGTTAATAATCGGTTAGATGAGGGGGAGAAGAATCTGGATGCGGTAAAGCAAGTATGTGATGCTGTGAAAGAAAAAACCAATAATTTGGAGGTACGAGTAAGTGCAATAGAGAGCGATATTACCGAACGTGGGGACGTGTTGCCGGATGAGCGAATCAAAGAGATAGTAGAGGACTTACTTGCAGATAAACAAGGGGCATTAGACAGCGTAGAAGCTCAAGTCACACGGCAGGAAATGGCGATAAATAAACACAGGGATGAAGTTGCGGAGGTAGTGGTCAGAATGAATACGATTAGCACAGATGTAGAAGAGATCAGTATAAGAGGCGAAACAGGCTCTGACAGTACGCAGCGAGATGTTTATGCCGACCAGGAGGAGATACAATCACTATTACAGTTTAAAGAGGCACAATTAGAAACAAATAGGAAACATAGTGAGCTAGCACAGTTGCAATTAGCGTGCAGTAGCGAAGGTGACACACCACCAGGTAGATTGGCGAGGGAGAGTGAGATAAACTCAGATAGCGAAAATAGGCAGAAAGAGAAAGGCGAATTCACAGAGTCAGAAGAACGGTTGTGTCAGATAAAACAGGTGGCAGACTCAACTGGGTATAGTCCAAGGCTGTCTCAATTTCAGGACTCATTACCTTCATTGAGGGGACTGCTCCGCAAAACGAAGTTTGTGTATAACTATTTGAGGGACGAGGCCAGAGCGAAAATGCAGAAAGACCTTAAAGACTGTAGTAGCTATTTAAATGAATTCTGGTCGGAAAGTAAGGGGGACCAGGTTACGCAAAGCATATTGATGATGCCAAATCGTAACGAATGTGGTATAAGGGATTCAGTGTCGTGTTGTCAGAAAATGCTGAGACGAAACAGGTATTTGGATGTGACATACGAACCAGCGGAGTTCATTAGAATCCATATAACGAAGTTGCCAGTGAGATTGCGCAGAGATATAGTGATAGCAGGCAGAGGCGTAGACGATTCCGCGTCATTTCAACACTTGGGTAATGAGAGCGATATCGTGAACGGAGACAGGTCAGATAGTGTCGAGGGCGGAAAGTATCAGAATGACAGGAGAGCATGGAATCCAGGCATTTCATTCTTGTCGTAATGGATTGAAGAATAGGAGAAACTAATCCAACATATCAGCCCTTAATATCTTGCTCTTAAAACACATGCAGCTGGCACTGAAAATTGTCTATGTAGCAGACAAACTCAACTAATATGTAGGGAATGCAAATACCATACTTCTGATCAGAGAATAAAACGGCAGTAATGGAATCTGTTAGGCTGGTATCTCAGTAAAATTTGCAAATTTTTTATTTCAAACGGTAAAGTAAAAGAGCGGTTTCTTCAAAGAATCCAGTTGCTAAAATGTTATGTAATAATGCCAATGAGTCCAGTTTAATTAGGGTGATTTGATTATTGTAGATACTAAACACGTAATGTAAGAGGTAAACATTGTGATCGAAGTTTTTAGATGCCATCTGATCTATATTATGTCATTGTCGTGGTGACAGTTATAATGAAGTGCTGTGTATGGTTGTTCGGAATCTGGTGTTAGTGAGAGAGGCCACTTGCACCTAAGTTTCCAACACTTGGGTTGCCCAATTCTCCCAGCTTGTATATTCTCTGCACACATTTAATTTTCGTGTAAGCACATATTCCTAACTAGGAAATTTTTTACTGTGTATAGTGGACCATTCAGAGTGAGGCGGATTGTACATGAAAATGCTGTACTGATTGAGACGATCAAAGGAAAACAATCTCGAGGGCTTCATCACATTTCTAACATCAAATTATGGAAAAGTTATAGATCTAAGGTAGTCAATTTATGGTAGATAGTCAGTATATTTATTTGTGGGGTGTAACGTTGTGCAGGGTCAAATCGAACGTAAGAATTTTCAGGCGGGATGTCAGGAAGTATGACGGAATAGACTGGTCAAATGAGTCATGAACAGGAGTCGACAGAGTGGTGTATGTACGTGTTTTTTGTCGTATGAATAAGGATCAAGCAGAAACGACGTGATGATTAATGAGTGAATAAAGATGGTAGATAGAGAAGCGACGTGATAAATAGTAGTGGATAAAGGTGAATTTTTTGAGGAGAGAATCGACGAGAAGCAGTGTGAATAATAATAGGGAGATTCGACGTGATGAAACAGCGGTAAAATAAAGGTGAGTAGAATTGAATAATGTGGAGATGTCTTAGATGTATGTTACAGAGAGGCCTGTGTATGCTGCAATAGAGATTGATGCCAATGGCGAAGGAAGACCAGGAAATGATGGAGTAATGGACGGACGGAGAGCCGAAATACGAATGAAGAGATGAGGACAACTGCACAATGTGAAAGGACGTAAAGGGGGTATGAGACCCAGAAGGTGAACGTTGTGGAATACTGACGTAAGATGTAATGTAGGTGTAGATCTAATTCTTAGCATAACAATTGCGATTTGAGAAAAATAATATTTTTTGTTGTTGTTGAAGCCTCGTACCAGTATAACTAATCAAAACGGTACCAAGAATGTGTACAGCTATTTTTTTGCAGGATGAATAATTTGTGTATTTTTTGTTCTTAGATGAAATGTCGCAATTCTAGGTTGATATTAGCATAAAGTGAATGCAGAGGTAAGCCGATGGAGAGAGGTGCCAGAGTGAAAGGACGAATTCGGAGACTGGAAAGCTATCTCCGAAACAGCTTCATGTGTTATGTGGTTGAGTATAAGGGAGCAAAGGTATGGTATGTTGTAGTGAGTGTGGTGGTGTTAAGGTTAACTGACTTCTAAACCTATTCTGTTAGTGTGTTAATGGAATGAATGAGAGGGAAAATGTGATGTCTGGTGAGTGAGAGTCGTAGAGTAGTGTGATCAATGCGCACACTCCTGAAAAGGGGATGCTACCGATCCATAACTAAAAGATTATTGTGTTTTATTGTTTGTTGGGATGAACCTTGATGTGAGGTCAGGATCTGTCATACGTGTCCTAGAAACGTTGTTATATATAATGAAATGTAAAGTATGTGAAGAGATACGAATTTTCAGTCTGTCACAAGCACAGAGGTGCATTATATGTTGTAGATTTAAAGTCACCAGTTTCTAAAATGTTTATTGTGTTAGGATGTTAAAGTAGTTTACTATTTAATAACATGTGGTAGGTAATTGAGAGTTGTGTAGATTATTTTCTCATTTTTTTGGTAGAACACTTTCAAGGGATTTTAATTTCAGTGTGTCATAAGCACAAAAGGTTCATTGTATATTGTAGCGTGAGAATCAACAGTTTCTAATATTTTTCACTGTGATAGGATGTTAGAGTAGTTTACTGTTTTGCATTGTAATTATGAGCGGTATAGATTGCTTATTATTCCTTTTGTTTTATTTTACACTTTCATGTTTTGTATGAGGGACGACAGGTACAAAGAATAGCACGAGTGTGGGCTATCTATAGAAAAAGGATAGATAAATGTATGTTGTCTGTGTAGAAAACTAGGGTGTATAATTTTATGTTCTTTTTAGAACAAAGATTCTTTTGTTACCAATGTAGCTAATAGATAATACATGTAATCAATGAGTATTTAAATGCTGTATATCCTTTTGTCTGTAATGTTGCGAGATGCACGGAAGATCTGGCTAATTGGGTGTCGTAACGCCCATACCGCTAACGGGCCGAGCTGACGTCACCATGGCGACAGGCGACACAGCCGCGGCACTCCCCACTCCATTGTCGGACGAGGTGCGCTCCACGCGCCCGCTACAGCAGGTCAACGGCCTGGGGCGACACGCACGCATCACTGGCCATTCATGAGTTCCGCCACCCTTACGACTGGGGAAGGTATCCCGCGGAGGCAACAGCGGGTGGTTTCTTCTGCTCAACGGCGCGCGCAGCGACGCTACTGCTGAATGGACGGGGCGCGACAGAGCCCGGCGAGCATTTTTTACCTGCAGCTATTAACTTGTACTGGACTGTGGAGCCGTGAAACAAGATGACTGCGACTATCCATAAGGTGGAAAGTGAAGGACTGGTGTTTCCACATTGTGAGTGGTGGAAAAGATGTTGTCCTTAGCAGACGGGACGATTGTTTTGTTTTGTCTTGACTACTGAATGGTGGGATCGATAAACTTTTGACAATGACTTGTTAAGTGTGCTTTGTGAATGGCATGTGGGACACTTGGTATACTTAGAGGACAGTTGTCGTTTGGTGAACAATTAGAGTGGGACATTGACATTTGCGTCTGTAGTAGGAGACATTTCTTGGATTGGCGCGGGAATAAGTGCTGTTTGTTGAAACTTACGACTTTTAATTACACCATGAACTGAAAGGACAGAACCGTGGGTAATAGTAGTTGTAGGGCCATTTTTTTTTGGACGAACAGATTCGTGTGGATGGTACTCTGAGAGTGACTATGACATTTGTGTTTAATGAGAGATACAGTTTACTGTTCAGTGCGTGTTCAAAATGCCGAACTGAGTGACTAAAAGACTTTCGTCCGGGTAACCATGGGAGAGCTTTGACACCGAGACAGTGGTTCTAGGAAAACTATCAGCAACTTTTTGACCCCAAGAAAATCACAGAATGAAATGTTTCCGTGTGACTCGCAAGATAGGGAATAATGTATTTGTAATTGTGTAAATGTTTTTTTTATATGTTTCATTCCTGAAGGGACAGCAAGCGTAATTGTATTTTATTAATAATTGTGTTTAGAATAGTTAGTGTTTGTTTTTTGGGTTGTTCTGGGTTATCAAGTTCACGTAGCATGTGTATTAGAATATTTGGTACAATGATGCTTTAACTATTAGCCAGTGGCGTAATACTAACGTAGCGGCCCTTGTAGCATTTATCAGTAAGGTTGTCACAGGGGAGAAGAATTTGCATTGCACAACAAATATCGGAATTAACTGATGTATTTTGATGTCGTGCATAGTAATAATCTTGTTGGTGTTTTGACTGAAGCCACTTATTTCTATTATCACAGTGGTGATATTTCACATTAAAGTGTAACGAAGGCTAGTCGAAATGCAAGTTCTTGTCGTCTATATGTGTGACAACAGAGAAATGAACAGTAGAGTAAGATAAGAGAGCTACTGGTGGATTCAAGCACTTATTGTTAAACTATTTACTGCGTGTATTGATCAAAGTTGATGGACTGACTGGCTCAGCAGCAGGTATTTGTACTGATGGATATAGGATAAGGTTAAACTCACTGTCGAGTAGCTGTGGCAATTGTTTAGGTGATGATAGTTAATGAGGTGTGACATGATGTCTTAGACGAACTATATTACGTAACCAGTATGTAACTTGTGGTATATTTCATTGTTTTCCTTCTCAGTTATTTCGCTGTAGGTTTGAGGTATATTTTACAGTAATGGTATGGAGCCTGACATTCTACGTGTAACTAGTGTACGAATTTTTTTTCTTTTGTTGATTTTGTTTTGTATTTAGACTTTGCTGTGTAAGGGTTTTTACAGCGCAATTTATGAATGTCAGATTACTTGCTCTGTGTTTGGACGGTGAGCCATTTAAAATTTCATGAGTAACGAAGATCCCAGTAACTAAAGCAAAATTTTATCTCAATATTATTTTTTCATTTCTATGATGTGATGTTTTATTTGTCATGTGGATTGTTATATATTTGTATGTGTACGTTACTCAGGATTGTGGAGAGTACAATATAATTTGGTCGTCTATTTGAGGTCACCAGGGGCTAAGGTCTCCTCCTGGTTATTTTGATGAATTGCTACGTTTGTTTTAATACAGTTTTCTTAAAAAAAAAATGTTCGGAACTACCCTCGCATTGCAAGGATAGTACCGTGCCATTTTTTTCTGCATGGGTAGCCGGTGATGAAAGGGTACAGTACCGCCCAACATTGAGAATAGGTACGAAATTCTTGTCAGAACAACACATTTTTTGTGTAAAAGTAACTCAATAATTTCAATTAATACAGCGAAGCCGGATACCAGTGTGGGAAAGAATGACAATTTATTTATTTAATTGATCACATGTGCACTTCCGCAAAATAAATCCCTACATCCCGTTTGGTGAGATCTGTGTGGTGTAAATGAATGAATGTATGGTCGTCTGCTAACCACAGATAGTGAATCGATATGAGCATCTTTGAGTCGATCCTTTGGGTACCTTTGGTGAGACCAAAGAGATGGAAGTTACCAGAGCTTTTGAGCGTCTGAAATGCGGCCGACCAATAAGGTAGCAAGGTGCTTCTCCCACTTCGAGAGAGGTGCGAGAGAACGAAAAGACGGCCATGTTTCAGACTCGGCACTCTGGCGCTGAACCTTCTGCTGTGAAGACCTGTTTTTTGTTGTGCTCCGTAATGAAAGCGTGGAGGCATGGTATGGATGTGGAATACTTAAGAGTAGTTAGAACTAATCATTTCTCTTTCCTAGGATCTTTTGTGGGGAAAATTACAAAGTGAGGCAGGTAATTTTAAAGGGATTATAGTAAACCAACGGTCACATAGGGACCACGTGTAGTTATAAGTTGAGATACTAGCGTGGGTACAATAAGCTGAAATATTTAAGAATTAATATCGTGTGTACCATAAGCTGAAATATTTGAGAATTAATAGCGTGTGTACAATAAGCTGATATATTTAAGAATTGCGTGTGTATCATAAATTGAAGTATTTAAGAAATATCATTCCGTGTGACGCTGAATTTAAACTCTGAGAGAAAATCAAGGTGAGTCGGCCGTTTTTCCAGCAACGCCACTTGGCTTGCATTGCACAGGAAGACGAGCGTTTATCTCCAGAGTTCACAGTAGGAAACTGGAATTACAAATTGGGGCTGTGTCGAGTGAAACTGGGTTAAATATTGATTGAAGTGGGAAAGCGGAAAATGATGAAGTTGTAACGGTTCTTGTGTATTATTTCAGATTGTTGTATTGGGTATGTCTTGTAATTTGAATATGTGTGTTTTGCATGGGAGTAGCAAGGTAGTTTCGGAAGATTTTGTGGGTATGCCTGTTCCTTCTGCATCGATCGATCTGGAGGAATGTTTCTGGAGAATGATTGTGAGAGGCGAAGTGTGAGGTATAATAAAAGATCCACCATCCGATCCAGGGAGTGCACAGTTGTGGTAGATAGATTACGAGACCGTAGTATGGAAATTCTCTTATGATATTGTCGTAGGTTGTAGAATTTGTGTGCTAATGAATAAATCAAATAGTGAAAAGAAAGAGATTAGTGGCCTATTTCATTAAATTGTATGTTATCATAATGTCCCGAATTTGTATAAAAGCCGTTAAATCAAAGACAAAAAGTAAGTGTGGTATTGCCAGTGCGTAGTGTGCAGACAGAGTTCTATAGTCAGATGCGTGTTTCCGTTGCGTATTATTCATGCAGGAGGATAATTTGTAACAAAATCGTAAGATACGAGAATTCATGTTGCTAATCCACTCGCTTGGCAAACCACCCATCTTGCAGGCCTGACTGCTTGATGCCACAGTATGAGAAAGGCAAGTGGGTGCCTCTCAAAGTATCTACTTATTATCATAATATAGCTTGATAATGAACAGAGGAAGATCATTGATCACACTGAGGAAAAATAACTTAATGCTCACGAATATTTGTCGGTAGTGTTCGTATAGACTATGTGTTCATACACGATGATAGGTGACATCTATCATTGTTCATGAACTGTTCAAAATATCTAAACAAGACTTTCAACAGCTAAACGAACGTAAGACTCAAATGGCTCTGAGCACTATGGGACTTAACATCTGAGGCCATCAGTCCCCTAGAACTCAGAACTACTTCAACCTAACTAACCTAAGGACATCACACACATCCATGCCCGAGGCAGGATTCGAGCCTGCGAGCGTAGCAGTCGCGCGGTTCCGGACTGATGCGCCTAGAACCGCTCGGCCACCGCGGCCAGCGACGAACGTAAGGAAATCAGAAACATGCTGTGTTTGTAATACTTATAATTTTATGTCTAGCGAGATACAGGAGCAAATAATTTTCATATTTCAATGTAACATTGTGAATGATTTCAAGTAGTGGAATCACAGGTTTCTGTAGAGTTTGAGAGACAGATAGAGGACAGGGAGAGAGGGAGGGAGAGAAAGAGAGAGGGAGGGAGAGAGAGAGAGAGAGAGAGAGAGGGAGAGAGAGAGGAAATGCTCGTTTTCTCACAAGGTACTGAATTGTTGAGCGAGTCACATAAATAATTCGTCATATCTCGCAACGTTTGTTGGCGTGATACTAGAGCTCAAGGGTTAAGGCTCACTGTGCGTGGTCTTAGAAGGACTTCCGTGCCCGAGACACTGGATACTCCATGTGTGAGTTGGAGCGAACACTGCACGTTTGACGTGCCACTGACTGAAAGCTGTACCTTGAGTACCTCGACTGGATAAAGGAGGAAACAACGACGTGGTAATGAGAGGGATCGTCATCAACTGTCACAGAAGCAGACGGGATACTGTGGAGCAGAATACTAGCAAACTCAATACTGGTGAACAAAAAAAATGGTTCAAATGGCTCTGAGTACTATGGGACTTAAAATCTGAGGTCATCAGTCCCCTAGAACTTAGAATTTTCTAAACCTAACTAACCTAAGGACATCAAACACATCCATGCCCGAGGCAGGATTCGAACCAGCGACCGTATCGGTCGCGCGGTTCCAAACTGAAGCGCCTAGAACCGCTCGGCCACACCGGCCGGCACTGGTGAACAACCTCAAAACTTTTTGGCAATGAGGTACTACAGCCACAATGCTCCACCAATATGCCACAGTTGCCTTAGGATTCGTGATACACGCCGCTGACAGATTACGATTACCGTATGTTTGGAAAAGGAGAAGCAGAATTATCTAGGAGGACGTGAACCACCTTCGATGAAAATTATCTTCCGTGTCTGACACTTTTTTCATTTTGTTCAATTGTTACACGTTTCCAGTGATTTCTCCCCGTACTAGGGACATTAGCGTATCTAAATTAGCGCTAATGTCGGCGTTCGTGTTTCACATGCTGTTGCTCTGTGACGCAGGAGTCTTCTTTGGTTTTGTGGTAAGGATTATGGGAACAAACTGAGGAGGTCATCGGCCCCTAGGCTTACGCACTACTTAATCTAATTTAAACTAATTTGCGCTAATGACAACACACACACCCATGCCCGAGGGGGGGCTCGAACCTCCAACGAGGAGAGCCGCATGAACCGTGACAAGACGCCCCTGATCGCACGGCTACCCCGCACGGCGTCTTTGGTTTCTCAGCTCTGAGAAGCCGTTGTACTTTGGAATTACAACTATCCATCGACAGTTTAAGCTGAGGTCTGAAATACTGCTTACTACATTCTGATAAAAGCCTCCGTTAAATCACGCAACTAACGTCGGCAACAGACAAGCTAATGTTAATGAGTTAGTGAATCCCACCTAATTTACATTGCAGCAAATGTAAAGTCTGTACGTTCTTTCCATCTTCATTCCTCGTTCTTTACGCAATGTTTGAACTGCAATGTAGCACAAATTGTGTTATGTCATCAGCTTTAGACACTTTTTTGCAGCAATTGAGAAACACATCTGTCACTAACAAAAAAACAAATAATGTATTATCATAGTCCCCTTTTAAAAATCTTACGAACATCATTACGAAAACTTATCACAAACATAGTTTTTTTCTTTATCAGTAGGGATATAAGTTGTGGAATATAGCTGAATAGCTTAAGACGTACAAATTAATTGCTCCGTGCTTAGGTTTAGCACTGGACGATCACATTAGAAACGTGTAATATTTGCCGGCTGCCTTATACGCGGACACTTGCTTCTTCTCTCGAGACGAGCGCACTTTTGTGCCGGTCTCTCGCGGCCTCGCTTTCACCTTTTCCTTCGCCACTTCCTTCTATTTACGTTTCGGCTCACCCGAGCCGCTGCATTCGTTTGGAGAACTCCCCTGCGAAGCTAACTGCGACCACGAATTTAACGAGAGGAGTTGCACGTACTCGTGTTAACGACCGCAGGTGTCGTTTGACTAGGGAGCGCGAGAGGCTGTTTGCAGCGCAGCCCCGGGGAAGAACTGCACCCGCGGGGCCGCTTTTCATTCCGGCCAGCTTTGTTAATTGTTTCCTTACGAGGACCCCCGCCACTACTGGCCACCACCGCCCAGTTCACCGAGCCTCCTGCCTTCCCAAATTAATTATGTGCAGCTGAGAACGCTCAGTAATTACTCGATTGCAAACCTACACGTCGAATAAAAACCGAACAGCAAATAGCACGATCCAGTCTTCCCACGGACTGAAAGTAGCATGTTAAGGTGAGTTAGGCAGTTGGCTGAATATATCAAAGCAGCTTACGATCGTCGTTTTATTCTTTACCTGTGTAATGGATTACCAGAAATGAAAGCCAAACTAATATCTTACTCAAAAGCCGTAGCACATATTTGGAAATACGCAAAGTGTTGTATCCTGCCTACTCGTCAAATATGGGGTGCCCAGGAAACCTGCTTTCTCGGATCGCTAGACAACAATTCAAGCAAATTGTATTAGTGAAGCTTATTATAAAAGGCAATGATTAGAATACTGAACATTGTGTTGTACAGATGTGTCGCAAGCAAAAGGCGACAGAGAAAATATGAAATCTCTTCAGTATAGACAACGCTGCACAGCAGAAGTTAAGTGATGCTTTGATGCTATTCTTGAACTCGCTGCTGTAGAACTCGGCGAACTGCACCGCGTCCAGGCGGCTTGGCGTTTATGTGCTCTTCGTGTCGAGGGTGCTGCCGTCGCGTGGTCGTCCCTGTTCCACAGTGCGTGGGAAGAACGATTGTCGGTCCCTCTGTATTGGCTCTAATTTTTCGAATATTCTCCTCGTTGTCAATACGTGAGATGTATGCGGGGAGAAGGAATATGTTGTCCGACTCCTACTGAAAAGTGCTGTCCCGAAATTTCAATAGTGATGCACAACGCCTCTCTTGTAACGACTGCCATTTGAGTTCGTTTAGCATCTCCGTAACGCTCTCTAACCAGTTAACGATCCCGTGACGAAACGTGACCCTCTTCGTTTGATCTTCTCTATCAGTCTTACCTGATAGGGATCCCAGATAGATGAACAATACTCAAGAATCGGGCGAACAAGCGCGTTATAAGCCACGTCTTTCGTAGATGAGTCACATTTCATTAAGATTCTTCCGATGAATCTGAATCTGGTGTCTGCTTTTCGTACTATCTGCTTCATATAGTCATTGCACTTAAGGTCGCTCTGAATAGTTACGCTTAGATATTTTACGGCAGGCACTGTTTGTCATCAATATTGTAGATGTACAATAGTGTATTTATTTTTCTATGTATCTGCAATGTGTTGCATTTATTGACGTCCAGGGTCAACTGCCAGAGTCTGCACCATTCATCAATTCTCTGTAGATCTTACTGTCTTCTGGCGTTGCTACTTTTGTAAAGACAACTGCATCATCTGTGAATAGCTTTAAATAGCATCCGACGCTTTCTACTAGATTATTTTTATATATTGTAAACAGCAATGGTCCTATCACACTTCCCTGTGGTACTACGGATATTACCTTTACATCTGTCGATTTAGTTCCGTTAAGTGCGACGTGTTGAGCTCTATCTGCAAGAAAGTCTTGAATCCAATCGCAGGTCTGCCCCGATACTCCGTGAGGTCGCTTTTTTTTCATTAAACGGCAATGCGGGACGGTGTCAAATGCCTTACTGAAATCAAGGAAGACGGCATAACCTGAGCGCCGCTGTTCACTGCGCTGTGTATGTCATGGAGGAACCGAGCGAGCTGAGTTTCGCAGGATTTCTGTTTTCGGAATCCCTGTTGATTTTTACAGAGAAGATGTTCTTTTCCAAAAATGTCATAATTCTTGGGCATAACACATGTTCCATAATTCTACAACAGATTGACGTCAGCGATATACGTCTATAATTGCGTGGATCTGTCTTACGGTCTTTCTTAAAAACGGGAATGACTTGCACTTTTTCTTAGTCGTTACGTACCTTTCGTTGCTCAAGTGATCTACGATGAATTAGTGCTAGAAGGGGCGCAGGTTCTTCCTCATAATCTTTATATAATCTTATATGTATCCGATCTGGTCCTGAAGCCTTTCCACTACTAAGCGATTGTACCTGCTTTTCAGTTCCGAGATCGGTTATCTCAATATCTGTCATTTCAATGTTCGTACAAAATCTCTTAGGGGTTTTACTCAGGTCGATTGACAACGTGTAACCGTCAAAATCATTGAACGCTTCTCCCACTGCTCTCCTTCCAGTCATTTTCGCTTCGTTCAGCTTTTGTCTGTCAGCTACATTTTTACTTCTCTTGAATCTGAGATGAAGTGCTCTTCGTTTACGTATCGCTTTTCTAACACGGCTATTAAGCCATGGTGGACTTTTCAAAAACGGTTCAAATGGCTCTGAGCACTATGGGACTCAACATCTGAGGTCATCAGTCCCCTAGAACTTAGAACTACTTAAACCCAACTAACCTAAGGACACCACACACATCCACGCCCGAGGCAGGATTCGAACCTGCGACCGTAGCGGTCGCGCGGTTCTAGACTGAACCGCCTAGAACCGCTCGGCCACAACGGCTGGCATGGTGAATATTTCCCGTCCCTTAAAACCTTACTCGGAACATACTTGTCTAGGGCGTTTGGAGCGATGCTTTTGAATTTTTTCCGTTTGTTCTCCACATCTTCGTCCTCATCATCGAATATTTGATACTGACTGCTGAGATGTTATGAAATTTGTATCCTGTCACCCTTGCTGAACAAATACGAGGGCAGTTCAATAAGTAATGCAACACATTTTTTTTCTCGGCCAATTTTGGTTGAAAAAACCGGAAATTTCTTGTGGAATATTTTCAAACATTCCCGCTTCGTCTCGTATAGTTTCATTGACCTCCGACAGGTGGCAGCGCTGTACGGAGCTGTTAAAATGGCGTCTGTAACGGATGTGCGTTGCAAACAACGGGCAGTGATCGAGTTTCCTTTGGCGGAAAACAAGGGCATCTCAGTTATTCATAGGCGCTTGCAGAATGTCTACGGTAATCTGGCAGTGGACAAAAGCACGGTGAGTCGTTGGGCAAAGCGTGTGTCCTCATCGCCGCAAGGTCAAGCAAGACTGTCTGATCTCCCGCGTGCGGGCCGGCCGTGCACAGCTGTGACTCCTGCAATGGCGGAGCGTGCGAACACACTCATTCTAGATGATCGACGGATCACTATCAAACAACTCAGTGCTCAACTTGACATCTCTGTTGGTAGTGCTGTCACAATTGTTCACCAGTTGGGATATTCAAAGGTTTGTTCCCGCTGGGTCCCTCGTTGTCTAACCGAACACCATAAAGAGCAAAGGAGAACCATCTGTGCGGAATTGCTTGCTCGTCATGTGGCTGAGGGTGACAATTTCTTGTCAAAGATTGTTACAGGCGATGAAACATGGGTTCATCACTTCGAACCTGAAACAAAACGGCAATCAATGGAGTGGCGCCACACCCACTCCCCTACCAAGAAAAAGTTTAGAGCCATACCCTCAGCCGGTAAAGTCATGGTTACAGTCTTCTTTGACGCTGAAGGGGTTATTCTGTTCGATGTCCTTCCCCATGGTCAAACGATCAACTCTGAAGTGTATTGTGCTACTCTTCAGAAATTGAAGAAACGACTTCAGCGTGTTCGTAGGCACAAAAATCAGAACGAACTTCTCCTTCTTCATGACAACGCAAGACCTGACACAAGTCTTCGCACTCGAGAGGAGCTCACAAAACTTCAGTGGACTGTTCTTCCTCATGCACCCTACAGCCCCGATCTCGCACCGTCGGATTTCCATATGTTTGGCCCAATGAAGGACGCAATCCGTGGGAGGCACTACGCGGATGATGAAGAAGTTATTGATGCAGTACGACGTTGGCTCCGACATCGACCAGTGGAATGGTACCGTGCAGGCATACAGGCCCTCATTTCAAGGTGGCGTAAGGCCGTAGCATTGAATGGAGATTACGTTGAAAAATAGTGTTGTGTAGCTAAAGGATTGGGGAATAACCTGGTGTATTTCAATGCTGAATAAAACAACCCCTGTTTCAGAAAAAAATGTGTTGCATTACTTATTGAACTGCCCTCGTATATCTTCCCACTTTTCTTAACATTCCTGGTAGGACCCGTCGTCATGGATGCTGTCACAACCTTATGATCACTAATAATTTCCTCTACGTTAACTGATTCGGTAAGTTCCGGTCTGTTTGTTGCCAGGAGATCTAAGACGTTAACCTCTCGAGTTGGTTCTCTAACTATCTGCTCAACGTAATTTTCGGACAAGACATCCAGAACAATGCCACACATTTCCCAATCTATACCTGGCAAGTTGAAATCGCCCATATTACAACGGCATGATCAGGAAAATTACTAATGATATTCTACAAGTTCTGTCTCACAGCCCACTCTGCTCTAAAGTTCCCTCCTGGCGTGCCGGCTCTTGGCTTTACGCCGGAACACTGACTACATGCGTACCCTTCTTTCGTTAGTGTTCTCCAAGTCAAAAGTTTAATTAGATGTGTGGCCGATTTTCCGCTTTCGAGACGGTCCTGAGTCACCGTGGTTGGGGCAGCTAGACGTCTGCTTTTATCACATGTTCCGACGACCATAGCAGTGTAACTATGGATGCAATAAATTGGTCTGCTGTGTCATTGAAAGCGACGCAACCTGCTTTAACTGTTCGTAAAAGGTGGACTACTGGATAGTTAAATTACCAGATACAGGCCTACAAACACTTTCATTGAACGATGTTCTTGGTTCTTACACGTATTTTTCCTGAAAGTAGTATGTTTTTAAACAATCAGACGTACAAGGAAGTACATAACAATTTGGACACCCACAAGAAGTTTATATTCGCCATGTCTTTCCCTTCTAACTCTTACTGACAGGAAAGCAGTATGAACGCAACAGATATCGGCAACATACATGGTGCTTTATTCAAGTACAAATAGGCGACAATTCGAACGCTACGTGGTAGCACAATACTTTCTTGTGTTGTCCACGTGGTTATCGATAGAGGGACATAATGACAGCTACTCAGTTTTACCCACTGCACGAGCGAGCGAGCGAGACTCGCTTAATTAACTGCCGTAAGTGGTTGTACTAAACTTCAGCCGCGAGGAGCGGCCGCGCGGTTTGAGGCGCCATGTCACGGATTGTGTGGCCGCTCCCGCCGAAGGTTCGAGTCCTCCCACGGGTGTATGAGTGTGTGTGTGTGTGTGTGTGTGTGTGTGTGTGTGTTTGTGTTGTGTGTGTGTGTGTGTGTGTTCTTAGTTTAAATTTGTTTAAGTGATGTGTAAGTCTAGGCTCTGATGACCTCAGCAGTTTGGTCCCATAGGAATTCACATACATTTGAACATTGAACTAAACTTCAGTTACATATTCCCGACATATTACCTGTGGAACATCGACCAATACAGTACTGAAAAAGTATATGTTTGTGTCTACAGTTGCAACTTTTTTATTTCGCCTACTAGCTACTGGTTCTCAGTCCATCCCACGGGCATGGAGTCGTCACGCTTGCTTCCCAAGCAGGTGTGTCAAATACTCACTTCAGTTGGTCAGTGTCGGTTGGACCGCAAGCGAGAGAGATCGCCTTCCATTAATGATGCGGATAAGGGGAGTACACAGTTCGTTTTCGAATTGTATTTACGAGCTTCAGACAGGAGCGATTTATTTTCAGTTATGTGTAGATACTAGTTGATTTTCTTAATTTTTTGCATGTTTGAGTGCTTACTAGGCATAGTCTTCCATTTTAATAGCACTATAGTGAAAAGTACACACCCCCGTTTCGATGCTCCAACCGAGCCTCTATCATAAAGGCTTTTCTTTATTTCTTTTGCTTGGATCGGGTCAGTGTCGGGTGGCTCGTAAGCGAGAGTAACCGCCGACCGTTGCTGCTGCAGATAAGGCAGGTACATCGTTTGTTTCCGAATTGTATCTACGAATTTCAAATAGGGGTGTCTTACTTTCAGTTACCTGAATGGATACTAGTTCACTTTCTTCATTTCTTGCGTGTTTGTGCGCTAACCAGGCACAGTATTGCTTTGTGCTAAATGTGTAGTGTACAGTTTTGCCGTCTTTGGTATGGACAGTGACTGTGACTGCTATGATCAGATGAGAGCTGAGTTGGTGTCCCTTCGTGAACAGTTGTGAATGGTGTTGGCTTCGGTCACACAGCTTGAGGTTGTTGCCAATTGGAGTCACTGTAAGCGGCCAAACGTGGGGATCTGGGGGAGTGATGATGTTTGATTTGTCGGGCACTCAACTGCGTTCGACCCAATCTTGCCGCAGTCATGAATGATGACGAAATGATGAGGCCAACAGAAACAC
Source organism: Schistocerca nitens (assembly GCF_023898315.1). Taxonomy (NCBI): domain Eukaryota; kingdom Metazoa; phylum Arthropoda; class Insecta; order Orthoptera; family Acrididae; genus Schistocerca; species Schistocerca nitens. The sequence continues at coordinate 942,015,910 of NC_064616.1, read as the reverse complement.
CCAGTCATCTCGAGGCAGGTGAAAATTCCTTACCCCGCCGGGAATCGAACCCGGGACCTCGTGCTCGAGACGCGAGAACGCGACCGCGAGACCATGAGCTGTGGATCTGGGGGACGCCCAGCACGTCGATTCATCCACTACTGTGGCTAACCCGGGTGCAGGCTGCACTGAAGCTGACCCCTCAACTGCGGTCGAATGGGAGTTATCTCCAAGGAGAATCAGGCAGGAAAAGTCTTTTTGAGGGCCAATCGGAGGGTTTGCCTGACGACCATGTTCCTGACGCTAGCTGTGACTGACAAAGTCCCTGAGCCAGGTAAAGTCGGCTGTCCTGTTCCAAAGGAAGCCCCTCGGCCTGTGAAGTCTGTGCATTCACACGGGCTAGGTTTACAAGTAGTTGAGCTCCAACGATAGGTGCGTAATGGGGCCCCTCAGGGACATAGCTGGCAATGGGGGGAAGGAATCCAGTGTGCACTCTGTGTGCACACTACGAGGAGTCATTCCACGTGTCTAAAGGGAGCTTCTGGATGATTTGAAGACGACAGGCCGCAGCCAACTGCAGGTGGTGGCTCATGTCGGAACTGACGATGTATGTTGCTTTTGATCGGAAAAGGTTCACTATGGTGTTGGGCAGCTAGCTGAAGTGGTATACACAGCCAGTCTTGCTTGCAAGATGAGGGCGGAGCTCACAATCTGTAGCATCGTCGACCGAACCGACTGTGGTCCTTCCGTACAGAGCTGAATGGAGGGTCTGAATCACAGGCTCAAACGATTCTGCGACAGTGTAGGCTACAGATTCCTCGACTTGTACCATAGGCTGGTGGGTTTCTGGGTTCCACTTAATAGGTGAGGGGTTCACTATACCCATGAAGAAACTATACTGGTATTGGGGGGTTGCGTGGAGTAGACTGGGCGGTTTTTTTCGGTTAGAGGGTCTCGGGAAACTACAGAAAGCGAACAGTTTAAAGGGTGCAGGAAAAATGAATGAAAGCAGACCTAGAAACAATAGATACTGTAGTTGTAAACTGCCGTAGCTGTGTTGGAAAAGAACCAGAACGCCAATCGATAACAGAAAGTTCTGAAGCTGAAATTGTTATAGGTTTAGAAAGCTGATTAAAGACGAAAGAAAGTTCAGCCGAAATTTTTGCGAAGGACGTAACCATGTTCAGAAAGGAATGATTAAATGCAGGTGGTGGTGGAGTGTTTATTGCAGTTAGAAGTAGTTTACCTTGTAGTGAAATCGAAGTAATTACACTATGCGATCAAAAGTATCCGGACACCTCCAGAAACATACGTTATTCTTATTATGTACGTTGTGCCGCCACGTAGTGACAGGTACCCCATTTCAGCGAACTCAGTAGTCATTAGACATGGTGAGAGAGCAGAATGGGGCTCTCCGCGGAACTCACGGACTTCGAACGTGGTCAGCTGATTGGGTGTCACTTGTGTCATACGTCTGTGTGCGAAATTTTCACGCTCCTAAACATCCTTAGGTCCACTGTTTCCCATGTGATAGTGAAATGGAAACGTGAAGGGACTCGTACAGCACAAAAGCCACAGGCCGACCTCGTCTGTTGACTGACAGAGACCGCCGACAGTTGAAGAGGGTTGGAATGTGTAATAGGCAGACATCTATCCAGATTATCACACAGTAATTCCAAACTGCATCAGGATCCACTGCAAATGCAATGACAGTCAGGAGAGAGTTGGGAAAACTTGGATTTTATGGTCGAGCTACTGCTCATAAGCCACACATCACGGTGGCGCCAAACGACGCCTCGCTTGGTGTAAGGAGCGTCAACATTGGACGATTGAACAGTGGAAAACCGTTATGTGGAGTGACGAATCACGGTACGCAATGTGGCGATCCGAAGGCAGGGTGTGGATATGGCGAATTGCCGGTGAACGTCATGTGCCAGAGTGTAGTGCCAACAGTAAAATTCGAAGGCGGTGGGGTTATGGTGTGGTCGTGTTTTTCATGGAGGGGGCTTGCATCCCTTTTTGTTTTGCGTGGCACTATCACAGCACAGGCCTACGTTCATATTTTAAGCACCTTCTTTCTTCCCACTGTTGAAGAGCAATCCACGGATGGCGACTGCATCTTTCAACACGATCGAACACCTGTTCATAATGCACTGCCTATAGCGGAGTGGTTATACGACAATAACATCTCTGTAATAGACTGGCGTGCACAGAGTCCTGACTTGAATGCTATAGAACACCTTTGGGATGTTTTGGAACGCCGACTTCGTGCCAGGCCTCACCGATCGACATCGATGCCTCTCCTCAGTGCAGCACTCCGTGAACAATGGGCCGCCATTCCCCAAGAAACCTCCCAGATGCTGACTGAATGTATGTCAGCGACAGTGGAAGCTGTCATCAAGGCTAAGTGTGGGCGAACTCCATATTGAACTCCAGATATATCGATGGATGGTGCCACGAACTTGTAAGTGATTTTCATACAACTGCCCGGATATTTTTGATCACATAGTGTAGTTCCTAGGAGTTAGTACAGGTGGAGGTTATACTTGACAACCGGAATAAAATTAGTCATTGATTCTTTTTAGCCACCCCCGGCTTAGATGATTCAGTTGCTGAACATTTCAAAGAATACTTCAAACAGATACGGCACTCATACCGTTATAGTTGGTGGTAACCTCAACCTACCCTCGATACGTCGGCGAAAATACACGTTTTAAGGTATAGGTAGGAATAAAACATTGTGCGAAATCGTTATGAATGTGTGCTCAGAAAATTTCTTTGAACAATTAATTCAGGAACCCACCTGAAGAGTAAATGATTGCGAAAACATACTTGGCCTCTTAGGAACAAATAATTCTGAGCAAATAGGGGGCTTCATGACGGATACAGGGATTAGTGACCACAAGGTTGTTGTAGCAAGACTAAGTACCATAACATGCAAATACACAAGAGGCAAACACAAAATACATCTCTTTAAAAAAGCATATAAAAATTCGCTTGAGTTCTTTCTGAGTGACAATCTCCATTCCATCTAATCTGAATATGTAAGCGTAGACCAGCCGTGGTTTAAATTCAAATAAACAATGTCAACGACTATTGAAAGACGTATACCAAATAAAAGCATAAGAGGAGGTACTGATCCCCACGGTACACAAAACAGAAAAATATTGTTGCAGAAGAAAAGAATAGAAAATACCAAACTTAAAAACTCAAAACCCTCTAAATTGGGGAAGTTTTACAGAAGCTCGAAATGTAGCGCGAACTTCAGTGCGAGATGCTTTTAATGCTTTCCACAACGAAACTACACTACTGGCCATTAAAAATGCTTCACCACAAAGATGACGTGTTACATACGCGAAATTTAACCTACAAGAAGAAGATGCTGTGATATGCAAATGATTAGGTTTTCAGAGCATTAACACAAGGTTGGCGCCGGTGGCCACACCTACAACGTGCTGACATAAGGAAAGTTTCCAACCGATTTCTCATACACAAAAAACAGTTGACCGGCGTTGCCTGGTGAAACGTTGTTGTGATACCTCGTGTAAGGAGGAGAAATGCGTACCATCACGTTTCCGACTTTGATAAAGGTCGGATTGTAGCCTATCGCGATTACGGTTTATAGTATCGCGACATTGCTGCTCGCGTTGGTCGAGATCCAACGACTGTTAGCAGAATATGAAATCGGTGGGTTCAGGAGGGTAATACGGAACGCCGTGCTGGATCCCAACGGCCTCGTATCACTAGCAGTCGAGATGACAGGCATCATATCCGCATGGCTGTAACGGATAGTGCAGCCACGTCTCGATCACTGAGTCAACAGATGGGGACGTTTGCAAGACAACAACCATCTACATGAACAGTTAGACGTCGTTTGCAGCAGCATGGACTATCAGCTCGGACACCTTGGCTGCCGTTACCCTTGACGCTGCATCACAGAAAGGAGCACCTGCGATGGTGTGCTCAACGACGAACCTGGGTGCACGAATGGCAAAACGTCATTTTTTCGGATGAATCGAATCATGATGGTCGCATCCGTGTTTGGCAACATCGCGGTGAACGCACATTGGAAGCGTGTATTCGTCTTCGCCATACTGGCGTTATCACCCGGCGTGATGGTATGGGGTGCCATTGGTTACACATCTCGGTCACCTCTTGTTCGCACTGACGGCACTTTGAACAGTGGGCGTTACATTTCAGATGTGTTACGACCCGTGGCTCTACTCTTCATTCGATCCCTGTGAAACCCTACATTTCAGCAGGATAATGCACGACCGCATGTTGCACGACTGAAGGGCCTTTCCGGATACAGAAAATGTTTGGCTGCTGCCCTGGCCAACACATTCTCCAGATCTCTTACCAATTGAAAACGTCTGGTCAATGGTGGCCGAGCAACTGGCTCGTCACAATACGCCAGTCACTATTCTTGAAGAACTGTGGTATTGTGTTGAAGCTGCATGTGCAGCTGTACCTGTACACGCCATCCAAGGTCTGTTTGACTCAATGCCCAGGCGTATCAAGGCCGTTATTACGGCCAGAGGTGGTTGTTCTGGGTACTGATTTCTCAGGATCTATGCACCCAAATTGCGTGAAAATGTAATCACATGTCAGTTCTAATATAATATATTTGTCCAATGAATACCCGTTTATCATCTGATTTTCTTCTTGGTGTAGCAATTTTAATGGCCAGTAGTGTAGGTCTAGAAATCTGACAGAAAATCCAAAGTGGTTCTGGTCGTATGTAGAGTGCACCCGCGAAGAGACTCAGTCAATACCTTCCCTGCGCGATAACAACGATGATGATACTGATGACAGTGCCACTAAATTAGAATTATTAAATCCGGTTTTCGGAATTCCTTCACTGTGGGGGACGAAGTAAATATTCCAGAATTTGAACCAAGAACAGCTGCCAACATGAATAACTTAGAAGTAGGTATCCTTGGTGTAGAAAAGCAGCTTAAGGCAATTAATAAAGGCACGACTTCAGGTCCTGATTGTATTCCAGTCAGGTTCGTCTTGTAGTATGCTGACACAATATCTCCATATTTAGCAGTCACATACAACCGCTTGTTGGAAGATCCATACCTAAATACTGGAAAGCCGCACAAACCACACCAGTACCCAAGAAAGGAAATGAGAGTAATCCGTTCAGTTACAGACCGATATCGCTAACGTCGATATGCAGCAGGATTTTGGAACAAGTACCGTGTTCGAACATTATGAGTTGTTGACAAACAATCAAACACGGAATCCAAAAATTTCGTTATTATGAAACATAACTAGCTCTTCATTCTCAGGACGTAATGACTGGTATAGACAGGGGATGTCAAATTGATTCCATATTTTTTTGTTTTCCAGAAGGGTTTTGACACCTTACTTCGAAAACGGATTCTAATCAACTTCCATGCCTATGTACTATCGTCCCAGTGGCGCGACACGATGCGTGATTTACTGTCAGAGAGATCACAGTTCGTAGAAATCGACGGAAGGTCATCGAATACAACAGGAGCTATATCTAGCGTTCCGAGGGAGCGTTATAGCCCTCTGCTGCTCCTGATTTACGTGAATGATTTATGGCACAATCTGAATAGCACTCTTAGATTGTTTGCAGATGATGCTGTGATTTAAAGTCTTATAAAATCAGCAGATGATAAAAGAAATTGCAAAATGATTTGGACAAGGTACCGGTATAGTGCGAAAAGTGGCAATTGACCCTAAATAATGAAAAGTGTGAAGTCATCCACATGAGTACGAAAAGAAATCCGCTAAATTTCGATCGGTGTTGTCCTCGACAGTGAGTGTTCACCAGAGACAAGGTTATCGTCAGAAGCGCCCGAGAAAAATGTTATAAGGCACTGTTGTTCTCTATATGCATAAGCGATTTGGCGGTCAGTATGGGCAGCAGTATGCGGTTATTTGTTGATAATGCTGTGTTTTCGAAGATGAATGACTATAGGAGAATACAAGATGACTTAGGTAAAATTTGTAGTTGGTGTGATGAATGGTAGCTACTTTTAAATGTAGAAAGATGTAAGTTAATGCAGATGCGTAGGAAAAACAAACCCATAAATTCGATACAGCATTAGAGGTGTCACTTAAATATTTTGGCGTAATGGTGAAAAGCGATATGAAATGGAACAAGAATGTGAGGACTGCGGTAGGTTTATTGGGACAATTTTAGGAAAGTGTGGTACTTCTGTAAAGGAGACTGCCTACAGGACGCTAGTGCCACCTATTCTTGGGTACTGATCGAGTGTTTGGGATTGGTAGTAGGTCGGATTAAAGGTAGCCATTGAGGCAATTCTGAGACGAGCTGCTAGATTTGTTATCTGTAGGTTCGAGCAAAACGTAAGTATTACAGGGATGCTTTGGAAACTGAAACGGGAGTCCCTGGAGGGAAGATGACGTTCTTTCCGAGGAACATTATTCAGAAACCTGCCGTGCTCTGGCGAGAACTAAACCGATCAACCAGCAGGGAGAGGGCAGCCATTCGAGATCTGAGAAAGAGCCCTGAGATTGTTCTCTTACACGCTCACAAAGGCAATGCTACGGTTGTTCTTTCCCATAAGGAAAACATTGAGAAGATGCAGAGCCTGCTAAATGATGAAACGTACAGTGAGATCAACGCTGACCCCACAAAGAAGGTGGAGAACAATTGTTAGCAACATTTTGGGCATGTACATATTTGCTGGCAAAATACCTGGCAAAGTTACTAAGCCCTTATGTGGGTAAATGCCCTCATCACGTTTGTAATTCTGTGGATTTCGTAAAATGTCTCGACAACTTCAAGCTGAAAGACTCAGATATCCTAGTGAGTTTCGACGTTGTTTCATTATTCACCAGGGTGCTTCTTCGAGAGTCAGTTGAGCTTATTGCACAGAAATTCGACGAGAAGACGACCGACCTCTTCAGGCACGTTCTGAACTCCCCGTATTTTCTCTTTAATGGAGAATAATATGAACAAACATAAGGAGTCGCAATGGGGAGACCACTCTCGCCTGTGATGGTGAATTACTATATGGAGTACTTCGAGGACGAAGTTTTGTCGTCATCCAAATGGAAACTTACTTGTTTTCTCCGTTATGTGGATGAAACGTTAGTTATTTGGCCCGATGGAAGGGGCAAGCTCCTAGACTTCCTTACACACCTGAACTCCATTCATCCGAACGTCAAATTCACTATGGAGACCGAAGCAGAAGGAAGATTACCATTTCTGGACGTCATGGCCAAAAGAAGACCGGATAGCACCCTGGGCCACGGGGTATACAGGAAGAAAACGCACACCGACCTGTATTTGAAAATGAGTTCAAATGATTGTGAATTCCTATGGGACCAAACTGCTGAGGTCATCACACTACTTAAACTAACTTATGCTAATAACACACACACACACACACACACACACACACACACACACACACATACCCATGCCTGAGGGAGGACTCGAACCTCCAACGGGAGGGGCCGCGCAATTCGTTACATGGCGCCCTAGACCACGCGACCACTCCGCGCGGCGACCTGTATTTGCTTTCGGATAGCTGCCATCACACTTCGCAGAGGAATGGGGTGCTAAAAACACTGGTGCACAGGGCGTGCACCATTTCTGACGCAGAGAGTCTGCCTCATGAGCTGGAACACCTCAAAACTGTATTACGGAAAAAAGGTTACTCAGAATGGCAGATTGGACGCGCTCTCCGTCGCACCTCTACCGTACAGCGTGTGGAGACGGAAGAAGTCACGGAGGAAGAGATAGCCACTGCCTATATACCGTATACTGGCGCACTGCCGGTGAAAATAGGATGAATATTGAGGAAACACCGAGTAGGAACTGTCTTTTGCCCACCCAATAAAACACGAGCATTATTTGGAAGTGTCAAAGACGATCTTGGTTTGAGGAAGGCCGGCATATGCCAGATTCCGTGTCAGTGTGGGAAGACTTATGTTGTCACGTAGAAGAAGGTGTAATTAGATGAATGACAAACTCTAACTTCAGTGGACGAAGGTTTATTCAGCACTTGCACATACATGAGCGCGGAGCGAACTGCCTGCGGCCAGAACTCATACGGTATATATACAGTTAAGGAACGTTCCAGTACAATGATTCTTGACAACTGTGGATAGTCGGAAATAACGAAATAAAGATGAGGACAACGCAACACGGGTAGAGAAAATCTTCAACCCGGGTAGGAATCAAACCCGGGCCCGCTGCATGGTAGGCAAGCACGTTACCACTTAGCTAAGTAGGCGGACTACGTCGATAGAGAATGCGTACGACACTTGCCTGACTCAGGCCACTTATTCGAACGATCGTGCGGGAGCTAACGTGCGGATCAACTGCAACAGCAGCAAGAGCATTAATTTCCCCCTCTTCTGTTGTCACTTGTTTCCTTCTGTTACGTTGCCTAGGTGTTACATTACCACTTTCACGTAACTGGTTGAAGAGGTTGATAAAATACAACTTCTAAAACGGCTGACTTCTGTTGGAATATCTTGCCACATATAGAGTCCAAGGGCGAACTGCATCCTTCCTACACTCTCCATACAACATGAGCATGTCGGTTTTTTCTTCATCGGTAAATCCCATCTCCCGCTCACGACCAACTGCATGGTCTGTCACGCGCTAACTGACTAACAAGTCGCAGTGCACTTAAAGAACACACAAGCACAATGCAAGCAAACATACCACTACCGTACATTGCGGCAACGGAGATTGGATGGCACAAAAAAGTGTCGGTGAGGAAAGGTTTCAAAATGCGATGTCACGTAAACTATTCACACTAGAATCCTGCAACAATCATCACTGACATTCTAATTTACCCCACTTTTAGTTTTTTACTTTCTATAGACATTGTTCCATTTAAAAAAGTGTAACTTTGTACAAAAACTACACTTTGTAAGTATAATAACAATTTGTTCATTTGTTAATAACAAAAGGCCCTGACTACAAATTCATTATGTGAAAACTGTACATCAATAGCACTTTCCATTTCCGCAGTATTTACGGTGCAAGTTATAGGTGATTAACGCTTTATATACGTGTTTGTTGTTGTGGTTTTCAGTCCGAAGACTGGTTTGAAGCAGCTCTCCATACTACTGTATCCTGTGCAAGCCTCTTCATCACCTGATAGCTACTGCAACGTAAATCCTTCTGAATCTGCTTACTGTGTTCATCTCTTGGTCTCCCTCGGCCTCCCTCTAAGACCTTTACTCCCACTCTTCCCTCCAGTACTAAACTGGTGATCCCTTGATGTCTGAGAGTCTGCGCTATCAACTGATCACTTCTTCTAGTGAGGTTGTGCCACAAATTTCTTTTCTCCTGAATTCTATTCATGCCTCCTCATTAGTTACGTGATCTACCCATTTCTTCTTTATTATTCTTCTGTAGCACCACATTTCAAACTTCTCCCCTCATCTTGTCTAAACTGGTTATCCTCCATGTTTCACTTCCATATACGACTGCCTGACACTTAAATCAATATTCGATGTTAACAAGTCCGCAGCTCGTGGTCGTGCGGTAGCGTTCTCGCTTCCCACGCCCGGGTTCCCGGGTTCGATTCCCGGCGGGGTCAGGGATTTTCTCTGCCTCGTGATGACTGGGTGTTGTGTGCTGTCCTTAGGTTAGTTACGTTTAAGTAGTTCTAAGTTCTAGGGGACTGATGACCATAGATGTTAAGTCCCATAGTGCTCAGAGCCATTTTTGATGTTAACAAACTTCTTTTGTTCATACACGCTAAGGCACGCAAGCCTTCCCACCAAAGGAAAGCTCCATAGATAGCATACATCAGTTCCAACTTTGATTCGAATGCGTGTATGAAATTGAAGCATTTTATAACAACGTTTCTCATATTGCACAACAGTATAAAGCATTCCACACCTGCAACGTGTCAGTGAGATCCTCTTACTTCAGATCATTTCCTTCAGAACTTTCGACTTCATGTCATTTTAGCCATGTATGTACTGTTGCGGCTTGGAATGAAGGAAGGAAGGAGGAACGAGTAGGTATTTAACATCTCATCGACATCGAGGTCGTTAGAGACGGAGCACAAGAACCGAATGATTCGAAGACAGGGAAGAAATCGTCCTTGCCCGTTCAAAGGGGCAATTCTGGCATCTGCCTGGATGGAATTAGAGAAACTGCGTTAAACCTAAATCTAACTTGTAGAATGCGTATGTGATCCTGCTAAGCATAGCTCGTTATTTTTCGAATGACCTAAATTTTTAAAGTGAAGCTTGATATGAAATTGCTATGTTCCATGTGGTGATACATGAATGGATTAAGGAATACGCATGTAGCCTGTAGCTACTTGCGAGTGCGGTAAAGCGACCTGTGAGGGCGGAAAGAACTGTTAAGCTCAAGCAGAAATTCAGAAGCTTTCTACACTTACTTTGAAACATGTGATAAAACCTGAAAAAAAATTCTTATGTTTATTACTATGATACGTCGAAGTAGAATCACAATACTTTTATAAACCTATTGCATGTGCAGGTATGATGGAGAGGAACGCCATAGCTTATGAAGATGGAAGCACTATAGGAACATGGAGTAATTTTATAGTTACGTGAGACTATAGACGGACACATTTCGCTTCTGGCTGTGTGCACCATATGATGGTATTGCATCTGTCGTTACACATGTATGTAGAAAGTCTCGTGTACACACTGGTTCCAGTTTTTCTGCCGTAACACGAAGCGCTAACTTCCTTCAATTGCACACTAACGTATTTTTTTATTGGCGGTACGCTTGTTCAAAGATTTATCTTGCTTTGGAAAGATGTTAATATTATTTGATTATGTAGTAATAACTAAGCGATATCCGTAATTGTCGAAAGCCTGTTATCTAAGGAAAAGACTGTTGTGTATAAACAGCCGGTGGCAAAAGTTACAGTGAATTTATTAGCAACTTTTACTGTCAAATGTTTTACACCGTTGTGTGGCTTAGATGGCGAGTAACCGTTCGCGAAACAGTACTTCACAGTTTTGTTATGATATACTAACCACTACGCAGTATTCAGAGTGCGTTACGATTTATTGTTCATTCACTGGCACTAAGTGTACACATTAACTGACTGATTACTGCAAAGAAACCCCTTGGTGGTTAAATAATTTTTATATGGTGGCCTAGGGTCATCTTCAGTCTGATTTTTTACAGGATCTCTTATCTCAACAGGATATATTACATACCAAAGGAACTACTTTTACATTAGCGTAGATTTAGCACGTAGAGGACAGTAACGAGTAGAGAGACAGTAGGCACACGAGAACAAGGGGCCCATTTTCATTTTATGTATACAAAGTGGCCGCTTTTATCTAAAAAATAGCTCGCTAGTGCTTGCTTAGGATTAAATTAATAGCCCATAAATGTCATTTTAATTACCATTAGTTATTTCCCAAGACGGCCACTAAGTCGTGCACCTGCGCTCATGTTTACTCAGGTGTTCTAATGCTTTAGCCTATTCTTAATTACCAAAATTTATGATCCAAAAATGTCGAATTCTCCTCCCCCACATGTTGTAGCGCATTCCTATGGCTCCGTCACTGCCAGCCCCCTCCCCACCATCACTCTTTGGGTAGCCAACATTATGAGGTGGGTCTTAGCATTGGAGATTACCGCACCCAGTGGTATTTCGTGCAATCTATGATGACCACCATTGCACATGCTCTGAAACCACACCAACATATGAAGCTATTTGTGGTTTTGGGGCAGTCCGTTGCTATTTTTTCTTTTTTCTCTCACATTTCGAGATGAAACAAGAAAATAAGAGACCTTAAATAATTAGTAATGATCACCACAGTGCATGCCATGCAATCACAACAACATATGACATTATTTTAAGTTTTTGGGAAATTCGTTGCAATTTTGACAATTTTATACCACTTTTCAAGAAGCCAGATGTAAACATAGCACTTTGAAATATTAAACTATTTCCAGGATGCATTATTTGTACAAACACACTGATATCCCAATAGTTGAATGTCTAAAAATTAGCACAAGGTATCAGATACACTGCTGCTACATTTTTTCGCTATATGGAATTTAACCTTGCATTTTTATCCGTGTGACGTCAGTATCAGATTGCCTCGGAGGTGTCTAAAACTATAAAATTACTGTGGAATTATAACAGGGGAATATCTCTACAGAAAGTATATACATCGCTAAATTACGCTAATATCCCACACACAGGGGTAGCTGGGGGAGAAGACAATCGCACCTTTACTTAAAAACATGTAAAATGTCGGATGTCTGCCACAACTTCTCGCGTGATGCCTAGCACAGCGCTCGACCAGGCCCGCCACGTCTCTGCACTGCCCAGCACTGCAGTCTTCGCCGGATAGTGCAAGCTGCCGCCCACCTCGCTGTGCTTCCTACAACTGCTGTAGTGGAAATCAACAACCACCGCCTCTGAGGTGATTTTTAATAGTGCAATGACAGTGGTAGGCGGGGCATCGGGCGCTTCATGTTTACTCACATCCACTGGTAGCAACCCGCTGGCAGCACCACCCCAAGGCAACACTAGAGAGCTGAGCGCGAATTTGCGACGTGCAACCCATATTCTACATAATCTATCTGATCTGAAATAGATGGATACCTGATTGTAGTAAAAGTAACACTACCCTATCATCGGAGATGCAGGCTCTCCCTCGTAAGAGCAATACCAGTGTCTGCAAGATCATATGCGGCTAATTGAGGTCGGTAGCGTTCAGTACGCAGCACTGTTCAAATGTGTGCAGACACAATACCTCACTTCCTCCCGTCCCCAGACTCCAAAGCAGATATTCAGCCCCCACCTTACACCACAACACTGAAACATCCGAGACATCCTTGCACACAAAATGGCTACGACATTCGCACTATAAACAGTTAGATGCCACCAATCTTACGTTGCAATTTCATAAAATGACCACTTAACTCCCAGGACACTTAACTCCCAGGAATGGAATATTATTCACATTCAAGCATCCGGGCATACTATTCTGGCACGTATAGGGCTATACATACACACCTTTGGCATAAACATCAGGACTATGAAACCCCTGTAGAGTAACAACGTAAATAATACAACACTCATAGCCAACGTCATGGCCGCGCGGTTTGAGGCGTCATGTCACGGACTGCGTGGCCCCTCCCGCCTGAGTTTCGAGTCCTCCCTCGGGCATGGGTGTTTGTGTTGTTCTTAGCATACGTTAGCATAAGTAGTGTGTAAGTCTAGGGACCGATGACCCAAGCAGTTTGGTCCCTTAAGAATTCACACACATTTGAACAGCCAACGTCATGGCTTTGCGATAGAGGTGTTTGCTGGACTTTCCTTTGCTGACTGAAAATATGTTTTACTACTCCCTCCCCCCTCCCCACCCTATGCCGATTGAAATTATATCTAGTTGTGGAAGTAAACCTATGTAGCAGCTCCAGTTTCTAGTTGCAGTCATTTCGCGAGTCGGATATGATAAGAGGTAAAATATTGGTCACGACTCTTAGAAAGAGAAAGTTTTAAGCGTGGTAAACTTCTTCCACATCTACGAAACTGGCAGATTCCTATCACAACGACAGCAAAGAACTGCTGCATAGAAGTTAATTTCCGCCCCCTCCCCCCACCCTACATAACGCCACACACGTCTGAGATCTCTTATAGGGCGCTAGGTTTCCTCTTGTTTCAATTCCAAAACGCTAACACCAATGTATTACGACCGGCAGTCTACACATATTCAATAGGAACTGCTCATCATGTCTTTCGTTCGACGCCCATCGTCAATGGAAAGCGTCTTTTTATTTTCCGTTACAATCAAAATGATTTTTAACGTAGACTTTTATGGGCCCATTCGACAGAGTGGTCCAAAATGAGTCTTTAGATATTCGTTTTACCGATATATGTTAACAGGGACAGAAAAACTTGAAGAATAACCAGTACTCCAACATCGAGAGCACGCGCAGACTACTACCACCACGCAGAAGCTTTAGGCTCAGCCGCTGCTAGAGTACTGGTTACTCTTCGTGTATTATTATATCTATTAATACATGTCGATAAAACTAATAACACACTAGGCTGATCTTAGAGCGCTTTGAAGACAACCAGCATCGCACGCGGAGTGCAAGCTGAGCTTAATATCTGCAGCATAGTGCCCAGAGTCGATCGCGGTCCTCTGGTTTGGAGCCGTGTGGAGGGTCTAAACCAGAGGCTCAGACGACTCTGCGACTATAATGGTTGCAAATTCATCGACCTCCGTTATTGGGTGGAGAACTGTAGGGCCCCCCTAGACAGGTCAGGCGTGCACTACACACCGGAAGCAGCTACTAGGGTAGCAGAGTACGTGTGGCGTGCACACGGGGGTTTTTTAGGTTAGAGGGACCCCCCCTTGGGCGAAACGATAAAATACCTGACGTCTTACCAGAGAGAACATCAGCATCGTTGATAAAGAACGTCCGTCCTCAGAGACCAAAAACAGGAAAAGTTAACGTAATATTGGTAAACTGCAGGAGTATCCAGGGCAAGGTTCCTGAATTAGTATCGCTTATTGAAGGAAATAGTGCGCATATAGTATTAGGAACGGAAAGTTGGTTAAAACCGGAAGTGAACAGTAACGAAATCCTAGACACAGAATGGAATATATACCGCAAGGATAGGATAAACGCCAATGGTGGAGGAGTATTTATAGCAGTAAAGAATTCAATAATATCCAGTGAAGTTATTAGCGAATGCGAATGTGAAATAATCTGGGTTAAGTTAAGTATCAAAGGTGGGTCAGATATGATAGTCGGATGCTTCTATAGACCACCTGCATCAGCAACCGTAGTAGTTGAGCGCCTCAGAGAGAACCTGCAGAACGTCGTGAAGAAGTTTCGTGATCATACTATTGTAATAGGGGGAGACTTCAATCTACCAGGTATAGAATGGGATAGTCACACAATCAGAACTGGAGCCAGGGACAGAGACTCTTGTGACATTATCCTGACTGCCTTGTCCGAGAATTACTTCGAGCAGATAGTTAGAGAACCAACTCGTGAAGCTAACGTTTTAGACCTCATAGCAACAAATAGACCGGAACTTTTCGACTCCGTGAATGTAGAAGAGGGTATCAGTGATCATAAGTCAGTGGTTGCATCAATGACTACAAGTGTAATAAGAAATGCCAAGAAAGGAAGGAAAATATATTTGCTTAACAAGAGTGATAGGGCACAAATCGCAGAATATCTGAGTGACCACCATCAAACGTTCATTTCTGAGGAAGAGGATGTGGAACAAAAATGGAAAAAATTCAGAAACATCGTCCAGTACGCCTTAGATAAGTTCGTACCGACTAAGGTCCAAAGCGAGGGGAAAGATCCACCGTGGTATAACAATCATGTACGAAAGGTACTACGGAAACAAAGAAAGCTTCATCATAGGTTTAAGAGTAGTCGAATCATAGCTGACAAGGAAAAGCTGAACGAAGCGAAAAAGAGCGTAAAGAGAGCAATGAGAGAAGCATTCAACGAATTCGAACATAAAACATTGGCAAACAATCTAAACAAGAACCCTAAAAAGTTTTGGTCATATGTAAAATCGGTAAGCGGATCTAAATCCCCTATTCAGTCACTCGTTGACCACGATGGCACCGAAACAGAGGACGACCGAAGAAAGGCAGAAATACTGAATTCAGTGTTCCGAAACTGTTTCACTGCGGAAAATCGTAACACGGTCCCTGACTTCAGCCGTCGCACGGACGCCAAAATGGAAAATATTGAAATAAACGATATCGGAATTGAAAAACAACTGCTATCACTTAGTAGCGGAAAAGCATCCGGACCAGACGAGATACCCGTAAGATTCTACAGTGATTATGCTAAAGAACTTGCCCCCTTTCTATCAGCAATTTATCGTAGATCTCTGGAAGAACGTAAAGTACCTAGCGACTGGAAGAAAGCGCAGGTCGTTCCCATTTTCAAGAAGGGTCATAAATCAGATGCGAATAATTATAGGCCTATTTCGCTTACGTCAATCTGTTGTAGAATAATGGAACATGTTTTATGTTCTCGTATTATGACGTTCTTAGATAATACAAATCTCCTTCATCATAACCAACATGGATTCCGCAAACAGAGATCATGTGAAACTCAGCTCGCCCTATTTGTCCAAGAAATTCACAGTGCCGTAGACACTGGCGAGCAGATTGATGCCGTATTCCTGGACTTCAGGAAGGCATTTGATACGGTTCCGCACTTACGTTTAGTGAAAAAAATACGAGCTTACGGAATATCGGACCAGGTTTGTGATTGGATTCAGGATTTCCTAGAAGAAAGAACACAACATGTCATTCTTAACGGTTCAAAATCTGCAGATGTAGAGGTAATTTCGGGAGTACCGCAAGGAAGCGTGATAGGACCTTTATTGTTTACAATATACATAAATGACTTAGTTGACAACATCGGTAGCTCCGTGAGGCTATTTGCAGATGACACGGTTGTCTACAAGAAAGTAGCAACATCAGAAGACTCGTACGTACTCCAGGAAGACCTGCAGAGGATTAATGAATGGTGCGACAGCTGGCAGCTTTCCCTAAACGTAGATAAATGTAATATAATGCGCATACATAGGGGCAGAAATCCATTCCAGTACGATTATGCCATAGGTGGTAAATCATTGGAAGCGGTAACGACCGTAAAATACTTAGGAGTTACTATCCGGAGCGATCTGAAGTGGAATGATCACATAAAACAAATAGTGGGAAAAGCAGGCGCCAGGTTGAGATTCATAGGAAGAATTCTAAGAAAATGTGACTCATCGACGAAAGAAGTAGCTTACAAAACGCTTGTTCGTCCGATTCTTGAGTATTGCTCATCGGTATGGGACCCTTACCAGGTTGGATTAATAGAAGAGATAGACATGATCCAGCGAAAAGCAGCGCGATTCGTCATGGGGACATTTAGTCAGCGCGAGAGCGTTACGGAGATGCTGAACAAGCTCCAGTGGCGGACACTTCAAGAAAGGCGTTACGCAATACGGAGAGGTTTATTATCGAAATTACGAGAGAGCACATTCCGGGAAGAGATGGGCAACATATTACTACCGCCCACATATATCTCGCGTAATGATCACAACGAAAAGATCCGAGAAATTAGAGCAAATACGGAGACTTACAAGCAGTCGTTCTTCCCACGCACAATTCGTGAATGGAACAGGGAAGGGGGGATCAGATAGTGGTACAATAAGTACCCTCCGCCACACACCGTAAGGTGGCTCGCGGAGTATAGATGTAGATGTAGATGTAGACGAATAGTCACGTAAACTTCCGATTTAAAAATCATTTTGTTTGTAATGGTAAACAAAGTGACGTGGCGATTAAAGAGCTCTTTTCGAAAGTCATTCAGTCCAGAATCGGTATGGCACTCAGGCAAAATCGCCTTGAGCATTGAGTAAATTATCCTACTCACTCACTTGGGTGCAGACAGCCATTTGATAAAACACTGTGTCCTGCGGCGTGAAGAAGTCCGTAATTGCCTGCTGAACATTCTCGTTCGACAGGCCTTTTTTAATGGACCGGAAGGTTTAAAATCTCATGAAGAAAGATAAGGATCGTAGGAAGAGTGCTCGAGTGTCTTCCGTTCGAGTTGGCGTAACTTCTTGGCTACGACATTTGCGATAAGGGGACGTGAATTATCATGAAGTTCCAGCACCCCCTGTCGCAGTCAGTTTTCGACAGACATGCTGTCCGAGTGTCCGTCATCCGGCATTCAAGAAAAGAATAACAGCATGTTGGGCCTGTTTGAACGCGTTTTGTTCTAACGTCGTCATAGTTCACGTTTTCGCATATCCCGCACACACTTCGGAGAGACACGTATGTCACACTAATCCATACCGCTGGCTATTCATATCTCTTTTCCCCTCCACCCCCCCCCCCCCCCACTCGTGCACATGTACTGATAAAGTAAAAATGGTTGTCTGTATGACTGTGTACGTGCCCTAAATCCCCTTTATGATCGCTACGCTAGTTATAGCTTTTTAATCACGAGAATATAGAGGAATGGTTCTTCAGAGCAATGACCAAAGGATCCTTGCTGCTACACCATTAATATACGAGGACGGCACTAAGAAATCATATCCTTAACACATGTAGTACGCTGCTTTAAAATGACTATATAATCGTTTCTCTGTACGAATATTAATCTCTTTTATCGTATTCCTATGCCAGATATGCCACGCCAACTATAGGATTGAGTGGAATAATGGTATCAGGGTCTTAGCTGAATTCGGTTTACTTTGAATCTACCCAATAACGTTTCGCGAGAAATACGTCACCTTTTTTTTTCCAAATGGGATATACCTGCATCATACGATACTGACAGGGTCACAGAACTTCCGGCACCATCCAGTGGATCATTTACAGTGGTGTTGCTGCTCTGAAGATCAACCACAACCACTCACACAAAATTCAGAGGTACAGGAAGAGTACGGAGTGATTTAGGGTTTAATCACAGTATTGTTTGTTTTTCCCATGTGCTATTCGAAAGTGGGCTGACCATGATACCGTATTTTGGCTAGAGAAACGTATATATCTTCTCCCACGTGGGCAGTGGTCATTATTTTTAGAAAGAATCCCAACACTCACACTTCGGTCAGAATTTTATGTTTAGAGCCTGTATGTTAGGTGGACGCGATTTGCGACTACATGCTTGCTGCACATAGGTCGACCTGTCAGTACTTAGTGGGTGGATTACATTTACTTGTGCTTCATGCAAATGAATATGAGCTCGATATATTCCTCAGCTTAATACATTGTACTTTAGCTCGGTCCAGATGCTTATTCCTACTGATTTTACAATGGTTAATGTTACCAGCGATAGTGTAGAGGATCTCCAGCCCTATTTATGTGTCATAGCTACAGTTAATTACGTTCAGGTCAGCTACCACTTCCCGCACCACCAATCATCGATTCTCCATAGATCTTCGTGCAGTTCGCTGCTGTCTTCTTATAGATAAATCTATCATCTACGCACATCCTTCATTCAAAGAACACGCTGCAACCCGAGTTACAGAGCTTGGTGAAGTATACATCGTACCAGTATTATCGATTTCCCTCCCATCCCACTCTCATGCAGCGACTGAGTCGTACTGTGTTCAGTACATACCAAATTCCACTCTTATATTCTGGAAAAAATACGTCGCCTTCAACCGAGCTTTTGTTCTGTAACGTATTCGAATGGAGTATGCCGACCAGTACGATGCTGGCATCAACATGATGCGGAGGCTCGTAAATGAGCCACAACCATTTATCGAATGCGATTTTATCAGTAGACTTTTCTCCCCCGTCTGGCATTTCTTCTGTCTTTATGTACCTACTCTAGGACATACTACACGACCTATATCGAGGAAATTCAGAATACCACTCCCACCACCACTTCATCCCACATGACAACATGGGACCTACTCGTTTCTACTTGGTAACCCTCCCCCATCATTCCAGACAGATCTAGACTCTCATGACTGGTAGACAGGAGCTGGTGGAGGGTATGTAAAACGCCACAGTCCACACACGTAGTTAGCCACCGCGAGGTGTAAACTAGTCGACTGGCCGGCAACACAGGGAAGCCGTATTGAACACTAAACCCTCACACAGTCATCTATTTATGACTTATCGACCACTTATACAACAATGTTTGCATGTTACAGGTACAGTCGCAGCAGCTGGCCCAGAAAACTTCGCAAATGTCCAACCCAGCAGTACCACTCCTCGAACGGACTAACACGCTTTATGACGACCTACGCTATGACAACGGTAACGAGCATTGGACGGTACCTAAAACTAACAACCACCCTACCCTTGCATAATCTGTCGCAGATAGCAAAAAACCGCTACTGCTCTTACTACCCGACCAGATTATCGTAGACGATTTTTCCCTTGGCGCTTGCCTTGACACTTCTTTTCCTCCGCCCTTGAAACAGATATCCTTCGTTCGCTTTTCGTCCACTGTCTGCCTCCTCGATGCGACCGTCTTAGTGGGTCATCCTACTCAGACGATCGGATAACATCACTGTCCCACATCCCGTGAAGTCCAAGATTAGTAACTAACAAACACGGAGGTGACAGTAGATCTTTTGAGAGGATCACCAAATCAGTGTGGGAGTGGAGGGGCTCCATGCTTTATAAATAAAGTGTAGTTAACTGTCGAAGGGATGTTACTGTTTGCAATACATATCATTTAATAATAATTGTAACCTCGATTTGAGATTCGACATTGAGTTCGAAGTTACATAGAGATACGAAAGTGAGGCTCATTCAAATAGACTGGGAGCAGCTGTACAACAATCTGACATATACCGAGTGTCAGTTGACAACCAGTTATAATCCACTTCATCTCAACATCCATGCCGTCGGCGGCAGCAGCAACAGTACCATTGTCAGTGCATTAATAGTCGATGTGTTTGGTAGTGGTACGTTAAAATTAACATCTGAAAAGTCATTGGAAAGTATTTTTTTCAGTCGTTAGAAAGGAAGTTAGGATACGCAAACACGTATAAAGATAATCATTTTTATTCGATCAATATGTGAGCGCGCGCGTGTGTGTAAGAGGAACAGAAATCGATATTCGGTTATGATATAGCCCTCACCATGCACTATACAGCTACATATGCATCAACACTCCACAAGCAAACCGACGGCTTGTGGCCGGGGGTACTTCTGGTAACATTAGTTTAGTCCCATTTCCTGTTCCACTCAAGAATGGCTCTTATTTCTCGAATCTTTTCGCCGGCCGCTGTGGCCGAGCGGTTCTAATCCTGCCTCGGGCATGGATGTGTGTGATGTCCTTAGGTTAGTTAGGTTTAAGTAGCTCTAAGTTCTAGGGGACTGATGACCTCAGATGTTAAGTCCCATAGTACTCAGACCCACTTGAGCCATTCGAATCTTTTCATTGTGGTCATTTCGCGAGATGTATATTGTGGACAATAAGGAAACTACCCTCTTGAAGTTGCAACAGTAAACCTCTCCGTGCTGTACAACACATCTCTTGCAGCATCGCCATTGGACTTCGCTGAGGACCTCTGTAACGCTCTCGCGCCGATTAAACGATCCCGTGACCAAACGCTGCGCTCTCCGTTGGATCTTCTCTATCTTCTCTATCAGTCCTACCTGGTAAGCGTGACAGATTGGTGAACAACATTCAAGAATCGGTCGAACAAGCGCCTTGTAAGCCACTTCCTTCGTAGATGAGTTACAGTACACTGTACAGTGGCTTGGGGAATTTGTGTCCAGACGTTTATCCATAGGAGGACTGAAGCACTAGTGGCTTGTAGCGACTTGCAGCGGATTGATGATCGGCGGGAAGTGGAGTAGAATGTAAATAAGTGTAACTACTGCATCTAAATACGCGGAGAGATGCGCAACCGTCCAATTATGCTACTGACAAAAATCACTAGAAACAGTGGCAATCGTAAAATGTCTCAAAGTATACCTTCGGAACGATCTGAAGTGCAATGACTGCACATAAGAAAGCAGATGACATGCTGAGATTCGTTGGATGAAACCTAAGAACATAAAAAAAATAAAATAAAAAACAGTGGTCCGACAGATTATTTTTAGGTATTAATCCTCAGTCTGGGACCATTGATAGGTCAGATTAATAAAAGATCCAACGAGGAGTGACATTTAGGCAGTCGTTTGTTTGGTAAAACTTCTGTAGTATACACTGCAAGAGATGCATTAAGCACCGTGGAGGTTCTTTACTGTTAAAAAACAAGGGAGTGTATTTTAGAAATGTCTCGGAAAGCTGCTGTGTGAATCTCGTTTAAGTTCCTGTAAAATATATGTAGAATGATTGTCGTATTACAGTAGTGTTAGCGTTTTGGAAATGAAATAAGGGTTACGCTAGCACCGTATCGGAAGTCTCTGATCTTGGTGGTGGTATTGTGAAGGTGTGGATGAATTTTTATTTAACGGTTCTTTGCTTTCATTGTCATAGGAACCTGTCAGACTGGAAGATATTATAACTCTTGTCACTTCTTCTTCTAAGTTTTGTGGACAAAATATTACTATCAGTCACATAACTATCGTGAAATAACCTGAACTAGAAATGGAAGCTACTACGCAGGTTTGCTTCCACAGCGAAATAACCGAAATAACTTTTGTTTCGACAGTGGTGGATCGTAAAAGATATGTTTAATCACCAGATATCTTGGTGGTGAGCTTTCAAATCCATGTACCGATACTGTACACAAAAGTGTGTTTAACGTTAAACCGTTCCTGGCAGTAAAAGTGTCACTTTGTGCAATTTCAACGTAAGATTGGTGGCACCTACGAATGTACAGGGAGAGTGTTATAGCCAGCCATCTTGCAGGGATCTGTCTCCACTGCTCCAGAATGTGGTGTAGGGCGGGAGAATGCATATCTGTTATGAAGTGCGAGGATGGAGTCTAATCTCTCTGTTCACATGCGTACACTTGTCGCGCCATGAGCACTACCGATCACAGCGGGCTGTATATGATCTCTGAGTCACTAATATTGCTACGGAAGAAAGTGTGGTTATAAAATGGCAAATCCGCGCTTTTCTCGAATTAATTCCGTAATTAAACATGGTTCCATATATCACTCTCTCGGAATATTCTAGTTAGTTTCAGATTCATGGTTTAGTGTGTTCCTGTGCTTGTTTTTGAAGACCATCGTCTCATCTGGTCACTGCCCACCAGCGTGGAGAAGACAGAGGTTCTTCGTTCTGGGCAGGCACTGCCAGCGAACGTAAACATAAAGCACTTAGTCCTCACCCACCCTCACTGCACTATTAAGAATCATCTCAGAGGGCGGTGGTTGCTGTCTGCTTCTACTACAGTCATGGTGAGCACGGCACACTGAAAGCTGGCAATCTTCAGTGGAGCCTGCAGTAATGGGCAATGCAGAGGCAGGATGGGCCGGAAGAAGTATATACGTATTTTGTCTGTGCATTGATGCATGATCATTCTGAAAAAGGGAAGAAAATACGTACAACCTTAGGATGTGTATTTCTTCCGGTAATATAAAATACATGCAAGAAGTATAACAGACTCTATAAGGACCTTCTGCAGTGACTTTGGGACTAAATCACGAAATAAAATTTTCACAAAAATGCGTTTTGTTATTCATAACCAGTTGTCCGCTCCAGAGTGTGTGGCTATGCTTCAATATTCCTGGGAAGAGGGTAGGTACAATACCTGCGCACAAGTCACCGAATTCAAGAATATGATTCAAGTGGCATTTGATTTTGCAGCTCAAGACTGTTTTCTGAGGACTGTCCAGATATTTCTTTCGCCAACTGCGCCTATTATGAGTCTGTGTATTGTTTGACGCATTTTATTAAGGAATCTCATGTTCATTCTTCAAGTCCGATAGTGGGCAAACTAAGAGTAACACAATCAAATGCTTTCACGAACCTAATTGCAGTTGTAGGTAAAGCTTCTAAATACAGTCTTAACACTGAATGGCTACTCGAGCCGTGAGACTATCTTCGTAAGTCTGGAAGCAACATCAAACGTTTTTCGAACATTAAACGTCTTTCGTTTTGTTTTTAGTTGCTCATGAGGCAGCCTGTGGGATCAAAACTGCTGCGTTTAGTTTTTCCTGAATCATGCCACAGGTATTCTACAGACGTTGTGTCATTATGACTCTCTGGAACCATCTCGCCATTTAATTGTACCACGCTCGCTAAAGTAGTGGCTTGTTTTAGGTATAGGCTCGTGTTCTACGCCTTAGTCTG
Organism: Schistocerca nitens; assembly: GCF_023898315.1. Lineage (NCBI taxonomy): Eukaryota > Metazoa > Arthropoda > Insecta > Orthoptera > Acrididae > Schistocerca > Schistocerca nitens. The sequence continues at coordinate 941,992,239 of NC_064616.1, read as the reverse complement.
AATGAATCACTATTGTTGTGTCCTTGTGACCACACCAGGAATCACAAATTATTATTTAGTTATTTACGACACTGTAACTAATAATGTTCAGTAAAAAGGGTCCTAAATGGTCTTCGGACGGTTTCCCACTAGTGCTAACTTCCAAATGTATGTTTGGTGGAAGATTGTCTTCAATAACCTTTTTAACTTTCGAGGCGAAAGCTTTTTGCTGAAGACAAATATACACTTTCTTTTGTTAGGTCTCCACTCATTGAAAGTCCAACATCTATTTTATACCTATGAGTTTTCAGACTATACCAATGCAATTGTTGATTTTTCCCCTTTATTAGATAGTGTCCCACCAGAAGTTAGTTCATAATTAAATCAACTTGGATAAGTGTTCCAAATGCAGTGTAGTTGTATCTGGAAACTTGTAGCTTTCTGGTTTACTTCTTCCACAAAACGGGCCCCAGACTGGCGAATATCTAGGTGCTTCTGTACACTCTAGCTGTCATGAAAGCGGTGATGTGTCTACGGTACATTCTCTGTTCTTTCTTGAGACGCGCTATGGAAGCTTCGGAAGTTTTCAACTTTGTATCCCCGATTTCTCTTACTTTTTTCATTGCCAAAAATTTCAGGTGCTAGTAATGTACACATTATCCTTCATTCTTTGCTGTGTCAGACTGGAATAGAATGAGTTGCTTTGCCTGCAGTTCTTTTAGTTCCTTGTTTCCTCGAAATAGATGTTCATTGCGTCTTTTTTCCTCCAGATAATCAAATATTACTTTGATGTTCACCGTACTCTTCAATAACGAGCTGTAAGACGCAGCTTTACGTAGATTTGTAAGATGCGTATGATAACCACCATAAATACGTTCAATACATTTCTCCGAATTGTTTTTAAATATTAAGAGTATTCGACCTCTTTTCTGGTGAAGGTTCATAGTCACCAGAACTGTTAGCTTTTCATTGAGGAGTGCCATTTCTGCGATTTCTATTAGCACTACAAGCTTGAACACTATTAATCGCGTTACCGTCTGTAAAGCCGTTTTCTTCATCCACTATCCTGTCCAATGTAACTTCAGTTGAGCAGTCAAATTATTATTCATGTTTCTGAATAGTCAGACCCACCAAAAACATTGCGAAGGTGTCATCATCTGGTCCTATATCGTCTTCAATTTGGCAGCGCCTTCTTAGCTTGGATGCCACAATATTGAAAACGTTTCAAACATAAGTGGTTTCATTCATTTTTGCTGTATATGTATGACAATACTGACGCACGTATGTCAACTACTAGCTGAGGTAAATGACTGACTGGCATGTTAATCCTCCCCCTCCAGCAATGCAAGCACTGCTGTGCAAAACCCAAGAGCAACACACCGTCGCAGATATTGTTAGAAATGTGAGAAGGGTCTGTCTAATAGTGATTAAACAGATATTCCTGTTCCAGCCGAAAGTCGTCCCTTTCTAGTGCATATAGTGTCTACAACAGATAAATTATTTCGAAAAATGAATCTGTTTAGAGCGCAGTAATTACATGAGAGCATTACAGTACTAATAAATGGAGATAGAAGATGGATTCAGATAAAATACGTGTTAAAGTACAGGAAGATAGAAAAGAATACAGAGAGAGAGCAATAGTTTAACACCATTAAATACCGTTTTTAAAAGCAGCGATGGAGTATCCTTATGTCCTCACATTTATATAGAATTTCAACTAACAGTTATTCATTAGTGTATTGCATTAGGATCGTTGTATTGAAATTTTGGACATCGTTAATTTTATGTGAAGCCGTAGAATATGACAAACCAAACAAATTTCTTTTTGGGATATAGAACGATACCGCCATAAACAGAATGGCAAACGCTGGGAGCTGGCCCCCTGCTAGCGATATCGGCACACAAGACAGCACTCAATGTTTACCGTCGCTTGCTGTTTTTACTAACTCACGCTCCCTCATGAATATGCAGCTGCTGGTAGCAAATGGAAATGACCATAGTCGTGGAAAATACAACACCCTCGTTTCTGTGAGAGTCGTCCAGTCAAGTCTTGGAAACTTACGTGTTTCCTGCATTAAAAATATTACTTATCGCTTACTGACTATTCATACTGTACATGTAACATAGAGGCGATGTGACATAATCAGCAAATTGAACGTGCCAACTCTCCTTCCTGTGTCTTTCACGTTCGTCACAAACGTGGAGAATAGTACTTATTTTTTAGGCGGAACATATTATTAGACCGGGGTGATAAGAATATGGCGCGTTTTTTTTTGGGGGGGGGGGGTTACGGCTGTCGCAACAGCAAACACTTCATTTGGTGTTACCCGCAGAATACGTTGTCTAAACTCCTTGCGACAACAAGACTGAGCTGTTTCCAGAATCTGCCAGGAAGTTTCAAGACTGAGATAATTTTGACGGCAGTGGGAGACAACAGAGTTTGCACTTGAGGGAACCATCCTGGAAACACTTATGCAGATGTATGGAAAACGGGCAGGAACCACCCATTGTGTGCCCGAGCAGCAATTTAATCCGAAGACTTCTGTTTTTGTCGCTTTGTACCGAGGAAGTAAAGGATGATCAGTTGAATGGAACTCTGCAGAACACATAAGGGGCGATCAAAAAGTTTCCGTCCCAAGGCCGTACATTCCAGAATCGGTATGCTTATCAGGCCGCCGTGGGCGTTGAGGCAATGATCCCACCGCCACACCAGGTTGAAGATATCGGTTCGATGAAACGCCATATCATGCTGCTTGATGAAGACCATAAATGTCTGCTGCACGTACTCCTCGTACAGGAATCGTCGACCCTTCAAGGTCTTTTTTAAGGGACTGAAGGCGTGATAACCGTTGGAAAGAGATCAGGACCACAGGAAGAATGCTCGAGTGTCTCCCACTTGAGCTGCCGTAACTTCTGCGGTACGACATTTGCGATATGTGGACTTGTTATCACGAAGCAACGCCGTCCGTTGTCGCAGTTGGTTTTCGAAAGACATGCTTCCCCATGCACATTCTTCATTCTCCGATGAATATTTACCAGTGTTTGCCCTTCGGCAGCCAAGGAAAGAATAATAGCATGCTGCTCCTGTTTGGACACATTTGGTAACAACGCGGCCATAGTTCTAGTTTCCGTATTTACATCACGCACGTCAGAAAGACACGAATGCCACACTAATCCCTTGCCTAGAAGTCGGTGCTTACAAACCTGCATCGGAGTCGCGTCATGTTCCATATACACTGCATCAACGCTCTCGAACGGTAACTTTTTGATCGCTCCTGTATAATTTCCAGACTATACTCTTCGATGATGAAAGTGCTATGCGCGAACAGCAGCGAGATTTTAAGTCACAACAAGTACTTCTAACTCTAGAATTATTTTTGTGAGCAGTCCTCTGACTGATTTATTGCAACTCGCCAAATTTTACGTATCTGCGTGTAGGGAAGCAGCCTACTCACGCCTTATAAAATTCACATCAGTCTTTCCATTGTGTGCCAGCCTAGTCCGCTGTAACTAGCTCTGACGTCATAAATATTGAGCAATACTTTAAAATGAAATAAATAACCTGAAACGTTTCTAGCATGTCAGGAGTAAAACAAAATCAATATGTGTTGGATATCAGTTCAATAACTTTAACCATTTTCGAAATTTGGACGTTTTTCTGTAAAAAATCATTGGCGGCAACAGAAAAGAGCTAGAAACTTAAAAATTTATATTTAGATTCCTTTTACATAATAATTTAGTAGAAACAGTATTCTGGATCTCACAAATTAAAATTTTATCATGATTTTCTGGTTTTTGTCTTAGAAATTAAGGAAGAAAGATAGATTAAGTCGGCGAATAAATAAAGCTAGGATGTTTAAATTTAAGTAGAAGGGAGATCCGCTATAATCATAAAAATGTGAGAAGTTTCAACAGAATAACTATAAAACTATAGCTATAGCGTATCTCCAAAGAGCAAGTTCAGAGCTCATCTACTGCGTATAGTGTAATTAAATTAATTCTCTCGCCCAAAATATTTGACTTAGCCACGTCAGACTTTTATTATGATTACTTACTTGTGTGCTGATTGCACAATTAAATTGAAAGCTTCATCGACCATCAGCAAAGGAAGCAATGATTTATTCGATAACTTAAAGTGGTGCATTACTAGGCTAGTCTGTAGAGCAGATTTGATCAGGCGTTCCCTTAGCCGTCGGCACCGCGGCTTTACATGTAAGAACGCTGCACGAGAAAAAAAAAATGGCCCCAGTTCTCTCCAGACGCTGATTAGCGCACCACATGTGCCGGGAGTCACCATAGCGTCGGTATCTTTGATATCAACAGCCTCGGATACAGTGATAAGTTACTCGGGATACGCGTAACCATGAAATCGTTTTCGAGTGAAGTGTTATTTTTGGGATGACGTTAATGATCTATCTTTAGTTTGCGTATATCGTATTTTCACGTGCCACCGCAGGACAGACATTCTACCATTATTAGCGTGGCGTTTGATGAACATTATCATCAAATTATGGCGAGCATTCACTTAAACATTTAATTTGAACAGTTATAGTGGCATCAGCGCATTAGACTCTGAACTGCTCTGGTAGTTGGATTGTGTGGATTCTTTTTGGTCTGTGACTTTCAGAATACAGTGAACATTTTAGAGAGAATAGTTTTTGTTTATGAATCCCAGACAATCTCCTAATTCCTCAGAGCTATAAGCTGTATCTATAAATGTATTTCTCAGATGAAGTGGGCACTAGGAATTCTAATTACAGGCTTCACGTTTTGCTACTCACTTTCTGGTTGCCAATATTGTAGTTAGAGAGCCAGTGTTGAGAACGGCAAACAGCATAAATACAAAACATTTATTGTATTATTCCACCCGCCGCCCCACATGTGCCAACCGCTTCATCTCAGTCTGTCTGCCTCTTTAGCTGAGTGGTCAGCGTGTCTTAATGCCATGCAATGGGCTCGGGTTTGATTCTTGGCCGGGTCGTTGATTTTCTCCGCTCTGGGACTGGGTATTGTGTTATCTTCATCAATATTTCATCAGCACCGACATGCAATTCGTCCAGTGTGGCGTCAAAAGAAAAAACTTGCAATTTGGCGACCGAACTTCCCAGGTGGGGACTCCCCGCTATCAATACCATACAATCATTTCATTTCACCTCAGGATGGTACGTGCACCCAATATCCTGAAGTATTTGTTTGCCTATGTTCCAAAGTTCGTCTTCTCCTACAGTTTTTGACATTTACTATTGTACTACCTGAAACTTAATTCCTGATGTCTTAAAACACTCCGTATCATCCTTTCATCGTATTACTTCGTATTTTTCACTTATTCCTTTACTCGCTGTTACGGCAGAGAATCTCCTCATTGCTTGTTTTACCAGTCCACTTAATTTTCAACATTCCTCTATAGACAATATCTGACATGCTTCGGTTCTCTTCTTTTCCGGTTTTCCCATAGCCCATGGTTCACTTACGTACAATGCTGTGCTCAAGATGTACATTATAAGAAATGTTACCCTAAACTTAATGATGACATTTTTGCCTATGGTAAATTGAATCTTGTATCCTCCTAGCTTCATCCGTCACATGTTATTTTTGTTTCTCTGTAGCAGAACTCATTCACTACGCCTAGCTCATAGAACCCAATTTCTATGTAAGTGTTCTCTCTAGTATCGTTTCTGCTACTCTCCATTACTATCTCATTTCTGTGGTTCACACTAAATCCATATTATGTGTGCATTAGACTGTTGATTCTCTTCAACAGGTCCTTGTTTCTTCCTCAATTTCAATGAAAACTGCAACCTCATCAACAAATATTACAGACTGCCCTACCATCTCAATTTTAAATCTTATCTGAACCTCTCTTTCATTTCCATCATTGCTGTTTCGATGTATAGAGGGGCAGTAGGCGAGTAAATTTACACCCTCTGGTAAAACGTTCACTATCGTCTGTATTTCTTTCAGGTAACTTCTATGTTTTCTTGTGCTATTGACAAGGGATTTCAGATCGATTGCGTATTTCTGGATTTCTGGAAGGCTTTTGACACTGTACCACACAGGCGGCTCGTAGAGAAATTCCGTGCATATGGAATATCGTCTCAGTTATGTGACTGGATCTGTGATTTCCTGTCAGAGAGGTCACAGTTCGCAGTAACTGACGGAAAGTCATCGAGTGAAACAGAAGTGATTTCTGGCGTTCCCCAAGGTAGTGTTACAGGCCCTTTGCTGTTCCTTATCTATATAAACGATTTGGGAGACAATCTGAGCAGCCGTCTTTGGTTGTTTGCTGATGACGCTGTCGTTTATGGACTAATAAAGATCATAAGATCAAAACAAACTGTAAAACGATTTAGAAGAAATATCGGAATGGTGCGAAAAGTGGCAGATGACCTTAAATAACGAAAAGTGTAGGGTCATCCACATGAGTGCTAAAAGGAACTCTTTAAACTTCGGTTACACGATAAATCAATGTAATCTAAAAGCCGTAAATTCAACTAAATTCCTAGGTATTACAATTACGAACAGCTTAAATTGGAAGGAACACATTGAAAATGTTGTGGGGAAGGCTAACCAAAGACCGTGTTTTATTGGCAGGACACTTAGAAAATGTAACAGACCTACTAAGGAGACTGCCTACACTACGCTTGTCCGCCCTCTTTTAGAATACTGCTGCGCGGTGTGGGATCCTTATCACATAGGACTGACGGAGTACATCGAAAAATTCAAAGAAAGGCAGTATGTTTTGTTTTATCGCGAAATATGGGAGAGAGTGTCACAAAAATGATACAGGATATGGGATGGACATCATTAAAAGGAAGGCGTTTTTCGTTGAGACGGAATCTTCTCATGAAATTCCAATCACCAACTTTCTCCTCCGAATGCGAAAATATTTTGTTTACACCGACCTACATAGGGAGCAACTATCACCAAGATAAAATAAGGGAAATCAGAGCACGTACGGAAGGATACAGGTGTTCATTCTTTCCGCGAGCTATACGAGATTGGAATAATAGAGAATTGTGAAGATGTTTCGATGAACCCTCTGCCAGGCACTTAAATGTGATTTGTAGAGTATCCATGTAGATGTAGATGTAGATGTAGATGTGCAATTGTAATACTTGTGTTTCAGTTTTCTTAAACTCATCATACACGTACATGATTGCTGTTGCTATATATAAAGTTATTTAACAAGAAGTAATTATTAAATATAATTTTCGAATCTTCGAACCTTTATAATGATGACATGTTAAAATGTTGGGTGTAAAACTGGTTCATGCGTAGGGTACGTTGATACAGAAGTAAGACCTGGAGGACACCCCTTCTGCAACGGAACTCTGTGGGAGCAAAGGTAAAAGCTTGTTATTTAATCATAACATTTATTGGTTTGTTCTGAATCAATAGTAAACATTTGAGAGACATTTATGAATTAGTTAATATAACTGACTGCTTAGTGGCAAGACATACACGCTCTATAAGTAAAGTAATAGTAATCATGTTAGTGAACATAACAGTTTGATGAACATTTCTATACTACTGTCTTTCAACAATAAAGTGTTAAGACACTTCAAGTCCAGCTTAGCTGTGCTTCTCCCTTGGTAAGTGGAACTGTGTACTGATCATTATCTTTCTTGCAGATAGTGTTCGCTAGTGGGAGACTTTGTGGTCACAACATTTCAGCTTCTTTCTGTGTTGCTCGTGAATAACTACTTTACAAATACTTGCTACACTGTGCTACCGTTTCGCGTCCAGTCTACACAACAAATTTCTGTCTTAAGTACAGTCACGTACAACAACTTGTTTCCCTGATTAACGTTGTATTTACTGAATATCACATTGCCTCATTACGCTGGCGACCGTTTTTCATTTACTTGAATATAGTGTTACCGTACGACAATAAATACAGTGGTTTGATTCCTGTTAAAAAAAACTACGAAAATTAGTCCGAATCCTTTACATTAGAACTCATTCACCGGCAAACTTACATTCCTCTAGTAGGAGTAACAATTTTGTGGATTTGCCGATAATGTTATACCGCGTCTAAGATCCTTTTCAGTCCTAGTATGGCTTTCTTGCTTTAACAAAAATGTAGTTCATATAGCTAAAAATTATTTATTTTTAATTGAGGTAACCGGTTTCGGTCTATACCTTCATCTTCAAGCCAGAGGCTCTGAAATGTGTAACGTAATGGGCCCCGTATGACAGAACTTATTCCCCTTTAAATCTAAACACAAACTGATGCGTTGACTAGATGATGTGAGAAGACTAATCACGAAGCAACTGCTGTGAAGGTGACAAAGATGGAAGTTATAAAGGGGAAGCTCCACCCACTGTTACCCGGCTCATTCATCACAAAAAAGACAGAAATGCTCAAACACCGTGTGTATAAACAGAAAAAAATCATTGCTTAGAACCCACACATACGTGGATTCTAAGTAAACATTTTCAAATATATTTCTGGATTTTAAGCGATTTTGTATTAGATTTTCATGTACTGTGCAATATTTTCCTGTAAACACGCACGCTACAAGGGATTTTTTTCGTTTTTCTTATGGATCACAATGGGGATCACAGCTTACTAGTCAGCGATTGGTTGCAAGTACCATTTAGTACTCACAGCAGCTCCGTGAACCGGCTCCTCGCGTTATGTACGTAACACATCATTTTAATGTACAGCTATGTTTCCTTATAGTGAGAATTAGTGAAGTTCGGTGGCAGGAGGAACAAGACTTTTGGTCAGGTGAATACAGGGTTATAAATACAAAATCAAATAGGGGTAATGCAGGAGTAGGTTTAATAATGAACAAAAAAAAATAGGAATGCGGGTAAGCTACTACAAACAGCATAGTGAACGCATTATTGTGGCCAAGATAGACACGAACACCCTGCCTACTACAGTAGTACAAGTTTTTATGCCAACTAGCTCTGCAGATGATGAAGAAACTGATGAAATGTATGATGAGATAAAAGAAATTATTCAGGTAGTGAAGGGAGATGAAAATATAATAGTCATGGGTGACTGGAATTCAACAGTAGGAACAGGGAGGGAAGGAAACATAGTAGGTGAATATGGGTTGGGGGTAAGAGATGAAAGAGGAAGCTGGTAGAATTTTGTACAGAGAATAACTTAATCATAGCTAACACTTGGTTCAAGAATCATAAAAGATGGTAGTATACATGAAATAATCCTGGAGATACTAGAAGGTATCAGATAGATTATGTAATGGTAAGACAGAGATTTAGAAACCAGGTTTTAAATTGTAAGACATTTCCAGGGCCAGATGTGGACTCTAACCAAAACCTATTTGTTATCAACTGTAGATTAAAATTGAAGAAACTGCAAAAAGGTGGGAATTTAAGGAGATGGGACCGGGATAAACTGACTAAACCAGAGGTTGTACAGAGTTTCAGGAGAGCATAAGGGAACAATTGATAGGAATATGGAAAGAAATACAGTAGAAGAAGAATGGATAGCTCTGAGGGATGAAGTAGTGAAGGCAGGAGAGGATCAAGTAGGTAAAAAGACAAGGGCTAGTAGAAATCCTTGAGTAACAGAAGAAATATTGAATTTAGTGGTGAAAGGAGAAAATATAAAAATGCAGTAAATGAATCAGGCAAAAAGGAATACAAACGTCTCAAAAATGAGATCGACAGGAAGTACAAAATGGCTAAGCAGGAATGGCTAGAGAACAAATGTAAGGATGTAGAGGCTTATCTCACTAGGGGTAAGATAGATACTGCCAACAGGAAAATTAAAGAGACCTTTGGAGAAAAGAGAGCTACTTGTATGAATATCAAGAGCTCAGATGAAAACCCAGTTCTAAGCGAAGAAGGGAAAGCAGAAAGGTGGAAGGAGTATATAGAGGGTCTATACAAGGGCGATGTACTTGAGGACAATATTATAGAAATGGAAGAGGATGTAGATGAAGATGAAATGGGAGATACGATACTGCGAGAAAAGTTTGACAGAGCACTGAAAGACCTGAGTCGAAACAAGGCCCCAGGAGTAGACAACATTCCATTAGAACTACTGACGACCTTGGGAGAGCCAGTCCTGACAAAACTCTACCTTCTGGTGAGCAAGATGTATGAGACAGGCGAAATATCCTCAGACTTCAAGAAGAATGTAATAATTCCAATCCCAAAGAAAGAAAGTGTTGACAGATGTGAAAATTACCGAACTATCAGTTTAATAAGTCACAGCTGCATAATACTAACGCGAATGGAGAAACTGGTAGAAGCCGACCTCGAGGAAGATCAGTTTCGATTCCGTAGAAATGTTGGAACACGTGAGGCAATACTGACCTTACGACTTATCTTAGAAGAAAGATTAAGAAAAGGCAAACATATGTTTCTAGCATTTGTAGACTTAGAGAAAGCTTTTGACAATGTTGACTGGAATACTCTCTTTCACATTCTAAAGGTGGCAGGGATAAAATACAGGGAGCGAAAGGCTATTTACAATTTGTACAGAAACCAGATGGCAGTTATAAGAGTCGAGGGGCATGAAAGGGAAGCAGCAGTTGGGAAAGGAGTGAGACAGGGTTATAGCCTCTCCCCGACGTTATTCAATCTGCATATTGAGCAAGCAGTAAAGGAAACATAAGAAAAATTCGGAGTAGGTATTAAAATCCATGAAGAAGAAATAAAAACTTTGAGGTTCGCCGATGACATTGTAATTCTGTCAGAGACAGCAAAGGACTTGGAAGAGCAGTTGAAAAGAAAGGACAGTGTCTTGTGTGGAAGATATAAGATGAACATCAAGAAAAGCAAAACGAGGATAATGGAATGTAGTCGAATTAAGTCGTTTCTGAAAGTATTTGTGTGGAGTGTGGCCATGTATGGATGTGAAACATGGACGATAAATAGTTTGGACAAGAAGAAAATAGAAGCTTTCGAAATGTGGTGCTACAGAAGAATGCTGAAGATTAGATGGGTAGATCACATAACTAATGAGGAGGTATTGAATAGAACTGGGGAGAAGAGAAGTTTGTGGCACAACTTGACAAGAAGAAGGACCAGTTGGTAGGACATGTTCTGAGGCATCAAGGGATCACAAATTTAGTATTGGAGGGCAGCGTGAAGGGTAAAAACCGTAGAGGGAGACCAAGAGATGAATCCACTAAGCAGATTCAGAAGGATGTAGGTTGCAGTAAGTACTGGGAGATGAAGAAGCTTGCAGAGTGTAGAGTAGCATGGAGAGCTGTATCAAACCAGTCTCAGGACTGAAGACCGCAGCAACAACAGTAACATGTTCCCTTTATGTTTCGAAATAGCGATACGCATTATATTATTCTGAATGTCTTCTCCGAAAATTTATTCCTTGAGGTAGAGAACTAACTCGCGTAGGTAACGTCGTTAGACGAACTAGCAACAAACAGACCTCAACTTTTCGAAACATTTAACGTAGAAGAGGAGTGATAATAATGCTTAATAGAATCTATGGCTACGGGTATTACACGGAACATTACGGAAGGTATGAAAATATGTTTTCTTTGAAAGAGTGACGGTATACAAATCGCTGAGCATCTGAGTAGTCAGCATCACATATTCTGAAATGAGGACGGAGATTTAGAGCACAAAAGGAAGAATAATTCAAAAGCATCGTTCAGTATGCCTTAGTCTTGTACGTTACGATCAAGGTGTTTAGCAATGCGAAAGACCCACAGTGGTTTAATAAACTTGTTACATACACAAATAGAGTTTCATCACAGATTCAAGATAAGTCAAAACGTATCTGACAAACAAAAACTTAACGAAGCTAAAATAAGAGTTAGGAAAGCAATGAGGGAAGCGTTTAGTGACTCTGACAGTAAAATGTTGCCGACCGATATAACTAAAGATCCTAATTGGTTTTGCTGCTACGCAGAATCAGTAAACAGACCGTAATCATCTGTTCAGTCACTCAAGCACTATACTGGCAGCGAAACGAAAGATAACAGAGAGAAGGTCAAAATACAGAGCTCGGTTTCCCAAAACTGTTACACCACAGAAGATCGTAATACAGTTCCTCCTTTCAATCATAGTACGAACATCGGAATGGCATGTACTGAGATAAGTGGCCTCGGAATAGAAAAGAAAATAAAATCGTAGCGGAAAGGCATCAGGATCAAGAGATATGCCTGTCAGATTCTACAGAGAATATGGGAAAGAACCTGCTCCCCTACTAGCAGTACTTTATCTTAAGACCTAGAAATAATCGCAAAAAGGCAGTCAGTATAAAGTAACACCCATCGCTGGTCGCTGCACCAGTTTTGATCGCGTAACTCTCACATTCGATAGCTGACGTTCTGTAGCCTCCTGTTTTAGAATAGCGTGATTTGGAAGCTTGCTATATCCTTCAGGTTCTTTTTGAAGCACTCTGCCACTATAATTTTTGACGTATGTGGTCTGTCAAACCACCCGACATTTGACCAAATCTGATGCTTAAATTCACACAGATTATGTTCCTAAAAGCTTAGTAAACTCAGAGAGGATTATAGACTTCTTTATTACACCAAAAACGTCATCAAAATGTCTTTTATCTATTCTTGCGATATACACTGTGTTGACAAAAGTCATTAGATATCACCTAATATCGTGTCGAACCTCGTTTTGCACGGTGTAGTTCACAATTCGACGTGGCAGGGACTCAACGTCTGCAGTCCCCTGCAGAAATACTGAGACACGGTGCTTCTATCGCCGACCATAATGGCGACAGTGTTGATGCAGGAATTTATGCACGATCTGACCTCTCTGTTGTGCCGCATCCATGTCTGATCGGAATGATGTCTGGTGATCTAGGTGGCCAAGCAATTTACTCGAACTTTCCAGAATGTTCTTCAAACCAATCGCGAAAAATTGTTGCCCAGTGATATGGCGCATTGTCATCCTCAAGAATTCCATCGTTGTTTGGGAACATGAAGTCCGTGAACGGCGGAAAATGGTCTCCAAGTAATCGAACCAAACCATTTCCCGTCAATGATCGGTTTAGTTGGACGGGAGGACCCAGTCCATTCCATGTAAACAATGTCCACACTATTATGAAACCACCATCAACTTGTACAGGTCCTTGTTGGAAACTTGGGTCCGTGGCTTGGTGGGGTCTGTGCCACACTCGAACCCTCCTATCGGCTGTTACCAATTGAAATCGGAGCTCATCTGATCAGGCCACGGTTTTCCAGTCTTCTAGGGTCCAACCGGTAAGGTCACGAGCCCAGGAGAGGCGTTGCAGGTTATGTCGTTCTGCTAGCAAAGGTACTCACGTTGGTCGTCTGCTGCCACAGCCCATTAACCCCAAATTTCGTTACCCTGTCCTGACAGATGCGTTCGTCGTGCGACCGACATTGATTACTACGGTTATTTCATGCACTGTTGATCGTCTGTTATCACTGACAAAGCAACTCTCTGTCGTTAGGTGAGGGCCGTCGCCCACTGCTTTGTCGCTGGTGAGAGGTAATGTCTCAAATCTGATATTAACACTGCAGTTTTCTGAATACTGAATTCCTTAACGATATCCGAAATGGAATGTCCCATGCGTCTAGCTCCAACTACCATTCCGCCTTCAAAGTCTGTCAACTCCTGCTGTGCGGCCACAATCACGCCGGATACCTCTGCGTATGAATCACCAGAGTACGAATAACAGCTCCGCCAATGCACTGCTCTTTTATATCTTGTGTACGCGATATTACCGTCATCTGTATACGTGCATATAGTTAGTCTATAACATTGGTCACCTCAGTGTACCATATGTTCTGTGCGGTATTGTGTTTAATAACTGATAATAATTCTGGATCATTACCATGGATTTTCCTGCACTCTACGGACATCGTGTTACGTAATCATCATCATGTAATGGCTCTGAGCATTATGGGACTTAACTTCTGAGGTCATCAGTCCCCTACACTTACAACTACTTAAACCTAACTAACCTAAGGGCACCACACACATCCATGCCCGAGGCAGGATTCGAACCTGCGACCGTATCGGTAGCGTGGTTCCAGACTGTAGCGCTTAGAAACGCCCGGCCACTCCGGCCGGCCCATCATCATGTAACCGAACATTCTTTGACAAGGGGAGGGTCTGACATATGGGTCACGCTTTTGATCAAGTTTTGAAAGGACGTCCTATACTGAAAATAGACACGTGTTTCGGCTATCTACTAGACACTCCCTAGTTTTTGAAAAAATTTCGATCAAAACAGATGACAGAAAATCGTATTTTCAATAACACATTGTCTAAAAATAAACAATGTTTAGTTATATAATGTAATACGAATGCAGCAAACACTGTTCTGGCTGCAGAAAGTTTATTAAAACCGCGGCCGGTTTCACGGCAGTTGTAGACGCATCCTCAGGTGATCTAAGCGGTGATAGGAAAGTATATATTTTACAGTTGCTCTTTTCACATAAAATAAATAATGTTGTAGAAACAATTATGTAAGTACACTATGTGACCAAAACTATCCGGACACACCCAGAAACATACGTTTTTCATCTGAGGTGGATTGTGCTGCCACCTACTGCCAGGTACTCCATATCACCGACCTCAGTAGTCATTGGACATCGTGAAAGAGCAGAGTGGGGCGCTCCGCGGAACTCACGGACTTCGAACGTGGTCAGGTGATTAGGGATCACCTGTGTCATACGTTTGTATTTGAGATTTTCACACTCCTAGACATCCCTTAGGTTAACTGTTTCCGATGCGATAGTGAAGTGGAAACGTGAAGAGACACGTACACCGCAAAATCGGACAGGCCGATCTCGTCTCTTGACCGACAGAGACCACCGACTTTTGAAGACGGTTGTAATGTGTAATAGGCAGGCATCTATCCAGACCATCGAATAGGAATTCCAAACTGCATCGGGATCCACAGAAAGTACTATGTAGGAGGTGGGGAAACTTGGATTTCATGGTCGAGCGGCTGCTCGTAAGCCACAAATCACGCTGGTAAATGCCAAACGACGCCTCGCTTGGTGTAAAAGTAAACATTGGACGATTTAACAGTGGAATACCTTGTGTGGAGTGACGAATCACGGTACACAATGTTACTATCCGATGGCAATGTGTGGGTATGGAGAATGCTCGGTGAACGTCATGTGCCAGAGTGTAGTGCCATCAGTAAAATTCGGAGGCGGTGCTGTTATGGTGTGGTCGTGTTTTTCATGGCGGGGGCTTCCACCCTTTGTTGTTTTGGGTGGCACTATCAAAGCACAGGCCTACATTGATGTTTTAAGCACCCTGTTGCTTCCCACTGTTAAAGAGCAACTCAGGGATGCCGATTACATCTTTCAACATGATCGAGCAACTGTTCATAGTGCACGGCCTGTGGTGGATTGGTTACACAACAGTAACATCCCTGTAATGGACTGGCCTTCACAGAGTCCTGACCTGAATGCTATAGAACACCATTGGGATGTTTCGGAACGCCGACTTCGTGCCAGGCGTCACCGTGCGACATCAATACCTCTCCTCAGTGCAGCACTCCGTGAAGAATGGGAGCCATTCCCCAAGAAACCTTCCAGCATCTGATCGAAACTATGCCTGCGAGAGTGGAAGCTGTCATCAAGGCTAAGGATGGGCCAACACCATACAGAATTCCAGCATTATCGATGGAAGGCGCCACGAACTTGTGAGCCATTTTCAGCCATGTGTCAGGATACTTCTGATAACATAGTGTACATAATGTGCACATCTAGTTTACTCCATGTAACAGTATTCACTAAGCGTGCGTAAAGAGAAAATTTGTAACGCACTTTCTTTCTAATTCCTGTTAATATCACCTGCTGCTGTAGCTGAAACTGTCGTGAAGGCAGTCGTGGTTTAAATAAACATTATATAGCGAGAGCCGGATCTGTTACCTTCAATAAAAATGTGGATATTTGGTTGTGGTTGTCTGCAATTCGAGATAACAGATTATGTACAAAGTTAAAATTGTTCGACTTATTAACGTCTTTGTTTTCATGCTGTAACTTGGGTTCTGTCATTCATTGTATCAAACAGAGCGAGGTAAGCTATCTAGCGGTCAAGGTATTAGACCACCAAACTATTGGTCTGTGTACGATTCTTGGTCGTATACACTCCTGGAAATTGAAATAAGAACACCGTGAATTCATTGTCCCAGGAAGGGGAAACTTTATTGACACATTCCTGGGGTCAGATACATCACATGATCACACTGACAGAACCACAGGCACATAGACACAGGCAACAGAGCATGCACAATGTCGGCACTAGTACAGTGTATATCCACCTTTCGCAGCAATGCAGGCTGCTATTCTCCCATGGAGACGATCGTAGAGATGCTGGATGTAGTCCTGTGGAACGGCTTGCCATGCCATTTCCACCTGGCGCCTCAGTTGGACCAGCGTTCGTGCTGGACGTGCAGACCGCGTGAGATGACGCTTCATCCAGTCCCAAACATGCTCAATGGGGGACAGATCCGGAGATCTTGCTGGCCAGGGTAGTTGACTTACACCTTCTAGAGCACGTTGGGTGGCACGGGATACATGCGGACGTGCATTGTCCTGTTGGAACAGCAAGTTCCCTTGCCGGTCTAGGAATGGTAGAACGATGGGTTCGATGACGGTTTGGATGTACCGTGCACTATTCAGTGTCCCCTCGACGATCACCAGTGGTGTACGGCCAGTGTAGGAGATCGCTCCCCACACCATGATGCCGGGTGTTGGCCCTGTGTGCCTCGGTCGTATGCAGTCCTGATTGTGGCACTCACCTGCACGGCGCCAAACACGCATACGACCATCATTGGCACCAAGGCAGAAGCGACTCTCATCGCTGAAGACGACACGTCTCCATTCGTCCCTCCATTCACGCCTGTCGCGACACCACTGGAGGCGGGCTGCACGATGTTGGGGCGTGAGCGGAAGACGGCCTAACGGTGTGCGGGACCGTAGCCCAGCTTCATGGAGACGGTTGCGGATGGTCTTCGCCGATACCCCAGGAGCAACAGTGTCCCTAATTTGCTGGGAAGTGGCGGTGCGGTCCCCTACGGCACTGCGTAGGATCCTACGGTCTTGGCGTGCATCCGTGCGTCGCTGCGGTCCGGTCCCAGGTCGACGGGCACGTGCACCTTCCGCCGACCACTGGCGACAACATCGATGTACTGTGGAGACCTCACGCCCCACGTGTTGAGCAATTCGGCGGTACGTCCACCCGGCCTCCCGCATGCCCACTATACGCCCTCGCTCAAAGTCCGTCAACTGCACATACGGTTCACGTCCACGCTGTCGCGGCATGCTACCAGTGTTAAAGACTGCGATGGAGCTCCGTATGCCACGGCAAACTGGCTGACACTGACGGCGGCGGTGCACAAATGCTGCGCAGCTAGCGCCATTCGACGGCCAACACCGCGGTTCCTGGTGTGTCCGCTGTGCCGTGCGTGTGATCATTGCTTGTACAGCCCTCTCGCAGTGTCCGGAGCAAGTATGGTGGGTCTGACACACCGGTGTCAATGTGTTCTTTTTTCCATTTCCAGGAGTGTATTTTCTTCATTCCTTACTTTCCTGATATGATTTTGAAGTCATACAATGAAAGTCCATACCTGTTGTAAAAAGTAGACGTCACACGGCTCACAAGGAGAGGTACATTGCAGTGGTATTATTTTGGTGGTGCAGGTCCGTTAACCATCATCATCATCATCATCATCATCATCATCACATACTAAAGTCCTGTTTAGTGCGTCACGTATCACTATAAAGAAGCTGTCATTACGTTATATATTCGTATTTGATTATTAATCACACCTTCCGGTGTTTTAATTCTAAAAATGGAAAGAAATTATCAGATACACCGAAAAAATATCGAATAAAATAATATACTCCATGAAGATCGCAACGCAACTTGATAGTCTAATGGCCTGCTCACTCGACCGCCGAGACTCGCTGTTTAACACAGTTGATTGACGGGTACCCAAGCTACAGAAAGAAAACACAAAAACGTTAATAACGCGAACATTACTAACGTTGTACCTCATATTATATAAATACAAATTGTTTGTTTTTAGACGATCTTTCGACATAGACCATTGTAAATACGATTTTCCAACATCGACTATGATCTAGATTTTTCCAAAACTGTGGAAAGTCTTGTAAAAAGCCGAAAAATTTTCACTTTATTTTCAATATAGAACGTCGTTGATCAAAATCGGTGACCAAAACGTCAGGCCCTCCCCTTGTGAGAATAACACCGTTGAGTTTTTCTTTGTTTTCGGCAGGAAACTCATAATAGATCCCAAGGGGGGCGAGGTTAAAAAAAATCCTGTGCATGGTACACTTACTCCGCTACCACAGTATCCGGTTCCTCCGTGTATTATACGTCTTGACTATTGAGGGGGACCTGCCAATTCTTCACCCAGTAGCGGAGATCGAAAAATTCGCATGTGGTTGACTGGGCCCACCCTGTCTCTGCATTCCCCACCACTGTACGCTCCACTGAGGAGTGCCAGCTGCCGCCAGATGAACTGAGGGGCTACCAACAGTGTCTCCTCAACGACCATTGAGTAAACGTTTCTGCGCATGAACCTCTGCAACAGGTGACTGTTTCATGTACCCATACTGACTGCTGCTCATCGGTGACGAAGGCTGGAAGTTGCACGTCAGTACCACAACTGGGTGGTCACTTAGTGACAATTGATCTTTCCAAATGATTTATGTTTTTCCAGGCCGTAGGAAAGAGCGTTAGCGAACCCCCCCCTTTGGGTGATCTCCTCATTCTGGAGGGCACAATGGATCGACACCAGTACGCATCCATCCTTCGTTTCTTCTCGACCAGATGGCATCTAGCAGCAGCACAATGCAACGTGTCACACACCTCGTAGTGTACGTGCGTGATTTGAAGGGAACAAGGTTGAGTTTACTATACTCACCTTGCCACTAAACTCCCCAAATTTAAACCAAATCGAAAGTCTTTGGGACCACTTCGACTAGGCTGTTCGTGCTATGAATTGTGAACCGCGAAACCTAGCGCGGCTGGCACCACTGCACTGGAGTCGTCATGGCTCCACATCTATATCGGTACCTTCGGGAATCTCATTGACTCTCTTCCTGTACGTCTGGCAACGATCCGTGCTGCACAATGTGGTTATTCAGGCTTCTGCCAGGTGGTCACAGTAGTGTGGCTGTAAACTCTAATAACCCAGTTACTTGTAGATGGAGTCTAAACAAGGTGTTCTGAAGGAAGAAAGGAATACGTTCGTGACCAAATTCGAATTTGGTCCCTTAGTTAAAATATATGTGTAGACTCTTCAACGTGGAGAGTGCACTTGAATAGAACTTTCTAACGAATTAGTGAGTCTCGAAAAGACTTCATTAGGCTTAAGCTGACATGAGTTAGAGTATATTTTGTGTTGTTAAAAATATGTAACAGTATTTTGGTGGTTTTACAAATTTTAATACCATGAAAGACCGATTATTCTTTCAATATTAAGCCCGGATTGTGATGATTGAAATCTTGTATTATTTTACGGTGTGAAACTCTCTCAGTTTTCAGAGGGTCCTGCTTTGGTCCAATGTGGGAACGTTTGGTGCATGTTTGAAATTAGTAATTACACTGAAAAAAAATCGATCAGTCCACTGGCGTTTTGTTATAGTTATGTAGTGAATGTGAAACATGAAAGAATAGAACAGAGATGGATTAACATATATCAGGTGACGGATAGTTGACTGTTACCTGTGTACCTCAGGAATGGAAGTTCTCTGCAATAGATATGTTTTCAGAGTTCGCTTCCGAATTCGGCTGTCTCTGTCTGGTAATTTCTAAAGAATTATCAAAGTGATGATTCGGTTGACTGACTTCCTCAAGTATCCCGTTAACAGTGGATCTGGGCGCACCGAACTGCTGTCAAATCTGACTGAAAAAATGAAATGAAACTCATCATTGACTCATTCTGACAGAAAAGGTGTTTCGACGCTGGCGCTTTGCGGCAGCTCTTATATACAAATGTACAGCCGGTTCGGTAGTGTCTAGAGCCTTAGGACAATGAAGTGAGGTCCACCGGCACCTGCCCACGAAGAGAATGTTACTGTACAACCTGAAGGTGCAGGGTTCTAATTCTAGTTTTTAAAGAAGTTTACAAAAATATAATCAGTCACTTCACACGATTATTTAGTAATAATAACAATAATAATAATAATAATATAAGTAAAGTTACGAATTATAAGAATGATCGAAGTTCAGAACCAGCTTTTTAAACCACTATTGAACAGTTAATGAGCTTCCCTTTAACTTTAATCATACTACCAAGCCCCACACTTTGCTCAGTAATGCATCGGCGCAACGTAATTATTGGCGGCCTTCATCCGACCTTTCGTTCGATAGCCAGTTGTGGCTTCATATTATGTTGTCATTTCTGATATATGACATTTATATATGCTGTTGAAATAGAAATCATAAATAATATATTTAAGAGGCCATTGACCATTCCGTAAACAGTTGTTGCTAAAACTGGTTGAAGCATTTTTCCGAAGGCTGGTTGCAGAAAATGTGTCGCAGGGATGAAAAGTTCTAGCGTTGGATCGTGGTATCTTGCGTACAGTTGTCGAAAGATTCATGATTCACAATGAGCTGTAGAGTTCAGGAAAAGTAAGAGAAGAAGATACTAACTAAAGTAACATTAGGAAGTATACCTATGAAGCTTTTATTTGGGTACGGAGTTTCAGTATTGCAGAATATTGCCCTTTGTCAATCACAACACTCGCCTCGCCTCAACTATGTTTTGCGGAACGGTAGCACGTGGTATGAAAAACGCTAGACTCCACTATTAAATGAAACAATAAAATAATTTTACAAACTAGACTGAAAACTGAGTTTAGTATGCGAGCAGCTGGCTGTGGTCCGCGGGCGGGTGAGGGCGCGCATGTGATAAGCGAAGTGTGAATGTGGCCTCGAGGGCGGCCGATCCAGCGATTAAGCACGCGGCCGGTGCTCGCTGCCGCCGCACCAGGCGCGCATTCACCCAACCTAATGTGCCTGTCTGCTTTCATTCTTCTGTGATGAAGATGCAAACTCTCTCGGCTGACAGACGTGAGCTAATGTATTTATTTGAGATAAGGAACTCTGATCATTAAACAAATAATTCAGTACTCATAAGTTAAAATCATAAATTTTCAGCCGGCCGTTGTGGCCGAGCTGTTCTAGGCCCTTCAGTCCAGAACCGTGCTGCTGCTACGGTCGCAGGTTCGAATCCTGCCTCGGACATATATGTGTATGATGTCCTTAGGTTAGTTAGGTTCAAGTAGTTCTACGCCTAGGGGACTGACGACCTCAGATGTTAAGCCCCATGGTGCTCAGAGCCATTTGAACCATAAATTTTCAGCTTTGTGTTTAGTGCACTAATGATAATCAAAATCCGAAAAATATATTTTCTTGTAATCTTATTGATCAACTAAAGGTGCAACATCACAACACATGTTTAGTGTGGCTTCCAGCAGCTTCTACATTGTTGTGAAGCACAGCTCTGTCGAATCCCTTCCAGGAAGTTTGATGTTTTCACAGGCAGCGAGAGTCCTATTCCAGGCGCGACAGGCTTTCCACGTGGCCGCACAAGACATTTAACGGTATCAGATCGAGCTGGCCACGAAACATTCCATCCCTCAAGATACGCCAGATGCACATGTTGTCGAAAATGATGTGCCGAGTGAGCCAGAACGGCCCACGATCGGATTGCCTACGACACAATTTTAATTACTACGTACATATTAATTTGTTCATCACGTAGTCCCAACAATGATTCCCAGGTTCTAGAATTATTTTGTGTTATCAGCTGTAATTATGGTTTTGGCCGTTGTGATGAAGTGTTGTTCCAGTGTCATACTGGACCAAGAATCAAAGTGTTGATGAGTAAAGGGTCGATGCCTACTTAGTTTGAGGTTTTGTGAATATAACCACGAATCTGCTATGGGTATCTGAAAGTACTGTCTGCAGTGGCATGGGAGCATACGAAAATAGCAAATACAGTTGTGGGAGAAAAGCTAAACATGGGGGTGGAGACGACCTGTGATATCTAATACGACCACTGCCATGAAAACTGCTGGGCTTCATGTGTGTCTAAAACCGAAAGCGTCAAAGGCAGTAGCGTCACCGAAAAAACGGCATTCATAGTAGAGCCACCATTACAAATCGTACTGCAAACATAAACAACACGAAAATGGGGCTTACGTGACGCTAGGAGAACAAATCAACAACTCGCGCGAAATACAGTGGTATGCAAAATTTAGGGATGAAAGTAACTTTCGCATGATGTGCCACTGCCAAGTAACATAGCTCGTTGAAACTTGTACCATTCATAGAAAGAACTACTACAGTACCGTGCCGAATTTAACTGGAAGAAATACATAATCACACTAACAGAAATGACACTTTTATTCAAAGCCAATAATTACACTGAAGTCACAGCAGTTTATGGTGGCTCCCTGGAAATTACTGAAAGTGGAACCTGGTTGTTAATGGAGTATGTGATCACGACATGCTCCGCGACGAGCTCCCATGCTGGCCACAAGCGTCGTAAGGAGATGTTTGGTACGGCGTTCCATTCCTGCATCAGCGCTGTTGACAACTGCTGGACGGTGGTTGGTATATTTGTGAGTGTTGCAGTACTTACTCGGTGGCATTTAAGTCAGGGGAACGGGCAGGTCAGCCTGTTTCGTTCCAAGAGCTCCTCCATCTTCACGGTTCGACGCGGTCACGCATAGTCATCCATCCAGGGCCGAATGCACCCCCAGAAAGATGGGCGTGGGAAAAGAATACAGCGTGACAATAGCTTTGACCAGTGATTATACTGTGTTCAAAAATTTGTAGGTCAGTGTGCCCATGCAACATTGTGCTTCCCCACACCATAACACGTGGACCATCAAAACGATCATGTTCGACAGTGATCCTGGATATATCACGTGTTCCCACCTTTCGGCACATGAGGGTACGTCCAGAGTCACTTCTCAGACTGAATCTGCTCTCATAGGAGGAGATCCCGCAGTCCTGTTGCTCGTTGTTCCAGTTCATGTGGTCTTGGCTCCACCGCAAACAGCCTAGCGTTTGTGTGGGTGTCAACAGAACACAACGGAGTGGTTGACCGGCAGAGAGAGCCCCATGGAGTCACCGTGCCATTGTGGAGCGTGAGACTGCGCGCTTTACAGTCCTTCTAAATGTCGTAACAAATGCATCCGCTATCTGGCGTGGGTCCCTTCTTGCCTGTTGTACAATGTAGCGGTCATCTGCGGGTGTAGCTGACCGTGGACGATGACCTCCTCTCCTTCGGGTAGCAGTGCCTGTGGTTTGGAACGTTTCCCAACTACACGAAACGATGCTGTGATCAATACCAAACTCCTGGGCTACACTTAGTCCTTCTCGCAGTTTCCCGACGATTCTTCCCTGTGTGAAGTCACCCACATGTGGCGACTGGAAGGGTATCCGTATTCATTTAAAATCGCCAAGTCCAGTAACTAACATGCCGACCTCGTAAAGGAAGAAGAAGTCAGAAGAAAAAGCTCTACTTAGTTTCAACTTTATGGCCTGAACGCTTCCTGCCACCACAGTTATCACTTAACAAAAGGGAATGAAGTCGCCTACCCTATATTCTGAGGCGGAAATTGGAGACCAGCCCAGCTTTTGCCTAAACGGGCGATGAAAACCGCTTAAAAATTACAGTCAAGCTGGCCGGTATACCAGACCAACGATCGTTAATGCGCCGAGCGGATTCCGTTCGGATATGGCTCACTTTATTTCGCGAACTATACGAGCAAGTCTGCAAAGAAGCTCATGTATTCATATATATATTAAAACTGCAAGATATTACTCATAAAATATCTCGGTTAGAGTTGAATATCTAGTCGAAGAAGATATTATTTTTACCCGAGTACAACTTTAGGGTGGGGAAGAGGACATTAGCCGTTCCCTTTTCATAGAAACAGAAGCGGTATTTTCTGCAATTTATTTTGGGAAATCACGGAAAATCTAACGCAGTTTGAAGCCCTGCCTTAGATGGCATTTTGATAATAAGTGTGAAAACTTACGGAAGTCTGTTACGAAGAGACGTCTGCATAAAACCAAATAATCATTTTGCTCAATACGACAGAAGACACTGCGCTGCTGACCAATGCAGCTACTCTACCGCGGCTTCATTCAGAGTTTAGTATGCGAACAGCTCGCAGCTTTCCGTCGGAGGCGGAATGAAGTGGACGACAGATTTTAGCGAACCTGGAATCGCGATCAAATTTTACAAAACTATCTGGAATACTTATTCGCACGGTCTGTTTGCCAACTGAGTCTCAGTGAGACGATCAGGAGGTAACGGGCTCATCTGTATCGTACTCCACGAAATGACTGGTAACGATGCAGTGTCCTCTCGTGGCAAAATATCTAAGTACTCTGGCAAAGCAGAGTGTACGAACATTGTCCAACATAGGTCAGGCAACACTGAGTATTCAGTGAACGCCTGCCTCTTTTAGCATCGTCGTCTTGATCGGAGTACAGAGCATTACGTTTGACTGTTTTTACACTGTACCCAGTTTCGAAAACTGTTCCTGAAATGGCTGAAGATGTCAGTGAATCAAATCTTTCCCTCTTTTTTCAGTTTGAGCAATGACTGCGGGAGCTACCATCGTGTTGCAAGTTGCTTTAACCCTTCCGAAACTGTTCAGAATGACTGGGCCATTTGCGGAACAGCTCTTATAACTACTCTGCCTCATTCCGCACCTGTTATTACATGACAATGGCGTCATAAAGTAGAAAGGGGAGGCTGTAATGGACCGAGGCGCTTGCCCCATGGAAATTTTAGATTTGATTTCATTGGCCTGTACGAACTAAAGAGATGGAGGCTTTGATGCCCTTTCTGGTATGACACTAGTGCGAGCTCTGTTGATTCGGAGGCCGGCAGTTGCTGGCAGCCCTGGCATCGGAAGACTACCTCCCACAATCAACACGCTTCATGATTCCGAATCGCCTACCTATTTCGGTCACCACACACGTCCTCCTCTTGGTGGTAAGTGGTTGATCAACATGTACAGGGCTTCATGGAAGTAGTAACACGGCCACACCCAATTTTGAGTCTCTGCAAGTTGTGATATTTCGTAGTATGTAAATCGTATATGACGCTCGCGTTCCATTGAGCATATGGTAACAGATTGCTCCGTCTCACAGATGTTAACTACTCTGCGTTTTGAACTGACTTCGTAAACTCCCGACTTGTGCATCATACCGAGAGCATTCATGGAGGAGCAAACAAGTTCTTTAAATTTCTAGCTGTTGTGACGGACATCTGCTTTTCCACAATCGATCGTCGGTGAAACGTTTGGGGAGGAAGGTAGCGCCATTCCTCTCGTCGTTAACATGTGTCATTCTGTTAAATCTCATCTCTGAAGGTGAAACGTGCCTTTTTACATTTCAGCGTCAGGTCTCCTGTGTTACTGAAGTGCGCCAACCTGGTTAACTTGTGCATGACGTTGTATTTAGTATTTGATAATGGGGGATGTTGTTGTGCAGGTGTTTATAAGAACAGATTGTTTTCCACTTTGCTGAACGGCCAACAACGTCATCATCGCGCATCAAAAAACTTTTGCATCACCTCGGTTCCGAGAGTACTGTAACCTGTACAGAAAACTGGAATAGAGGTAAACATAAACATCATTTTCGCTCTTTTTATTGCTCATGCAAACCATACATTGCATGTTGTACCACCATACAGCGAGACCTTCAGAGGTGGTGGTCAAGATTGCTGTACATACCGGTACGTCTAATACCCCTGTAGTACGACCTTTTGCATTGATGTATGCCTGTAATAATCGTGACATACTATCCACAAGTTCATCAAGGCACTGTTGGTCCAGATTGTCCCAGTCCTCAACGGCGATTCGGTGTAGATCCATCAGAGTGGTTGGTGGATCACGTTGTCCATTAATAGCCCTTTTCAATCTATCCCAGACATGTTCGATAGGTTTCATGTCTGGAGAACATGTTGGCCACTCTAGTCGAGCGATGTCGTTATTTATTCACGAGACGTGCACGATGGGCACGCGAATTGTCGTCCATGAGGACGAATGCCTCGCCAGGATGCTGCCGATATGGTTGCACTATGGGTCGTAGGATGGCACTCACGAATCGTACAGCCGTTACGGCGCCTTCCATGACCACCAGCAGCGTACGTTGGCCCCACATAATGCCACCCCAAAAAAGAGGGGAACCTCCACCTTGCTGCACCCGCTGGACTGTTTGTCTAAGGTGCTCAGCCTGACCGGACATTTCCTACGATTGTCTAGTTGAAGGCATATGCAACACACATCGATGAAGACAACGTGATGCCAATTCTAAGAGGTCACTCAGCTTGTTTTTGGGCCCATCTGTACGGTGTCGTGGGTTCAAAGATGGACCTCGCCATGGACGTCGGGAGTGGAGTTGCACATCATGCAGCCTATTGCTCACAGTCTGAGTTGTAATACAACGTCCTGTGGCTACACGTAAAGCATTATGTTGACGTTGCTGTCAGGGGCCCTCGGAGCCATAATCCGTAGGTAGCGGTCATCAACTGCAGTAGTAGCCCTTGGTCGGCCTGAGCAAAGCATGTCATCGACAGTTTCTCTCTTTATGTCATCCATGTCCGAAGAACATCGCATTGGTACAATCTGAGACGCCTGGACACTTCCCTTGTCGACAGCTCTTCCTGACACAAAGTAACAATGGGGACGCGATCGAACCGCAGTATTGACCGTCTAGGCATGGTTGAACTACAGACAACACGAGGCGTGTACCTCATTCCTGGTGGAATGACTGGAACTGACAGGCTGTCGGACCCCCTCCGTCTAATAGGCGCTGCAGAGGCATGGTTGTTTACATCTTTGGGCGGGTTTAGTTCAAATGGTTCAAATGGCTCTGAGCACTATGGGACTTAACATCTGTGGTCATCAGTCCCCTAGAACTTAGAACTACTTAAACCTAACTAACCTAAGGACATCACACACATCCATGCCCGAGGCAGGACTCGAACCTGCGACCGTAGCAGTCGCGCGGTTCCGGACCGAGCGCCTAGAACCGCTAGACCACCGCAGCCGGCGGGCGGGTTTAGTGACATCTCTGAACAGTCAAAGTGACTGTGTCTGTGATGCAATATCCACAGTCAACGTCTATCTTCAGGAGTTCTGGGAACCGGGGTAATGCAAAACTTTTTTTGATGTGTGTATAAAGGCAGCAAGCTGTTCCTCCTTAGGACCACAATATACTGAATGGTTCCGCGCAGCTAACTAACGCGGGGATCACAGCTGATATACATCTCTTCTTCGTACTGCCTTATGATGAAAATATCGTCTACTTGCACACTGTAGTACCGTTTCTTAAAGTGCTGCCTCAAAGTATTTTGCACGATTTTGCAAATGTGGTGTCCCACTAACAACCGTTAGCGTAGCGCGTAGATGTGACATCCAGGTAATCTCGACAGATCAGAGCTTACTAATATCTGCCTGATATATGTTCCTATGTAACATTCTAAACAACGAAATCTGAGTGGAAATTACAAGTATTTCCAGATTCTCGGCGTCGCTGTATGAAACCATTAGTACAGAAAGGAAGGTGGTAAGAAAGGCGAATTATTCTTCGAATCATTCAGGACCAAGAAGTGGATAACGGACGGAAACATGAGAGGTGCTAGTAAAAGAATTAAATAACTGCGACGAGTATTATGAACGTGCCAGAAATACGAATATCTATCGTGACATGTATTTATCAGAGGAAAGCTACTAGAATGAGCCAACCGATCGTTTCGCCATTGACGACGAAGTGGTTTTTAAGTTAAGAGATCTGCCATGTGTAAATAGTCGGATAGTAATGATAAAATACCTTAATATTATGGGGGTGAATGCCCGAATTACTACGCGCTATCGTGTAAGTGGTGAGGATACATGAACTCTGACGAAACTCTAACAATCCCTGTCCCTAAACCTCTTTACACTGTTTCGGCTGGAGTGTAATTTGTGTTGTGGATAATAAGGAACGTGTATCTTTTGTTACACGACTGTAAAATTATGGAAAACAAAGTGTTATTTATTATACCGAATAAATCTGAGGTAGCCGAGCGCTGTAAGTATTCAAGCTGATTCAGTGTATTATGACAACGGTCCAATCCTAGATGAATCCACATCGTTTTGGGACTTGATGAATAAGAAATGATTTAATCTACTGCTTACAGACAATGTAATCAACCGATAAAAAGCTTCCAGTTACTTACGTTCCCGGTTAAGTTTTATGTAATCTCAGCTTTTATCGGAGTTCTTGTTCACGGACTTGCATTCCGACACATGGGTAAATTCTGAACAGCGATCAACCTGACTCAAAAACACTACAGACTTGCAGCTTCTGTCGAGTGCCTCTGTGCTCCTTCCTGTGTGGCACTCATTCCAGTTCGTCAATCTGATCTCTACTTTACAGTATGTCATCTTTGAACGACCTGTGTTAACGTTTGAAGGAATAGATAGCACAAGTAAATCAGTCACCAACTTGCCGTGTCGTTGTCTGCTAAGTGTTTATGCTAGGGACGGTCAAGAACTCTGCTCGCGTCCATTGCTCGCCCTCTGCCACGCCACGCAGTCTGAGGGAATGGGGGGACAGTGGGAATGCGAAAGTGGGGGATGTGGCATGAGACTTTGGTTCATATTACATCTCTCTCAACAACCCAGATCACAAACAAAACAATATTAGTGTTATTTAATTATTTTTGGCGCACTGAAGACACAATAAAATTTATATCTGGCAATTTATCTTTTGCGTACAGAGAGAAGAACTCAGTTTTTTAGATTTTCGTTATTCAGGTTGCCACATAATCGTGACTTATTTAGCTTCATGATCGAGCAAAGTCTTTCATGCACATATGTTGATCAAAACGTTGATATCAAGTTTCCAGCCTCATAACGGGTATTTGGAAGTCTTCCTTAGGGGACCAATATAGAACTCCTTGACAGTTTTAACATTAAAGATTTATTTTTGAAACGGGATTCACACCGTATATCAAACGGTTTTATCTGCAGATGCACATTGACGCTTTCAAGTGAAACGGTAAACGGTCTCAAAAACAGCTCAGAAACACATACATTATTGGCAGTTTCATGAAACATAGCTATTCCTATAACTCTTTCAGCACCACAATGGATTGTTCGAAATTCGCAGTCTCTTCAACGGCATTCAGATTAGGAAAATGGACGGTGTTACTTTTTAGAAATTGTATCTTTTACCATGCGATTTTCTTATCAAATGCACTCACAGCCAGTCAGTTCTGTTTAAAATCCATTTCGGATCATCCAATTTTCGTTCTTGCTTTAAGTTTTCCTTCATAATTTCAACAATAACGAGTCTTAAACTGAATACTCGTTACCTTCACGTAACAATCGTTCTTTTTCGTAGTATGTAATATCTTCAGTCAGTTACATCAAGAATTGTAATAGCGCGTGCGACTATAGAAAATTTACTGTTAGCACCACCAATTCCATCACATGTCGTGCCGACCAGAATGAACCACATCAAATGCTGGAGAGAAGTGTCGCTTCGCACTTATAAATGAAAAGTCGCGCTATACGGAGAAGGACCGAGCAGATTAGAGACGTAGCGAGCAGTGGTGGGACAGGCCGCCCTCAGCCCGCATGTGTGCAGCACGTTGTGCACGCGCGAAGTGTTACACGCCAAGGCCAATCTTGATATAAATATGGCGATAAAAGTCAACTATGATCCAGCTGCAAATCTGAACTAAGGATCGAAGTTTATTTTTAACATTCCGACGACACCGTGGACAGTGCAGGCGGTACATGTCCGAAAACTGTTTTATCAAAGTGCAATAATTAACCGGTGGTTAACTGAATGGTGCATTCGTGTTTCATTTCAAGTAACTTACCGTAAGAGGGATATAATAGCTCCTGTTGTTTAAAGGCCGTAGATTATCAGGAAATCAACATGTTTGACAAAATGCTATTGTAAACTGTGTTCTAGTCAGACACTGATACCCTCTTTGGTATCATAACAGGAAGCAGTAGTATCTTGTTGTGAGTGAGCATTTGGAGAAACTGGTAGTTGTTCGAAACTAAGAGAGTTTCCGCAAGATTATGACTAGTCCTTATGAACTGGTTTGTTGGGATACGTGAACGATTGACTTTGATGTTTCGGTAGGATCTACAGGTGTCTGCAAACATTGGGTATTGTCATTAGGATGCAACTGATGTAAATATTTCTAAAACCGAACGAGGTCATCTACTTTTGATATTCCACAATTTCCATAAATCGTGAATGCGTATTCCTCGACGGATCATTTGAAGAGGACTCAGTCGATTTGCATAAGTACCTTTGTCCTGTCTGGTGTTGTGCCCTTTTTTAACGACTTCGTCTTCGATGGAATATTAATTCGAAATATTCTTTCTCTTTGGCTTTCGAAAATGCTTTTTTTGAAAGACCTTTGACCGAAACAAGATTACAAGCCAAATTATAAGTATAAAGATCTACACTCTAATAAACAACGGCGCTAGTGAAGTTTCACGTGAATAATTCACTTACACGAAGCCATATCACATATAACAATATTGAGAAGCTGATTCTACTAAGTGTACGAGTTAGGTTGTTGCTCATGGTGAAGAATGCCAACGAGGACATGAGAAAGAATTAATTTTTTCGTAGATAAGATCTCTCAGGAAAACCCTCCTGCTACCGTTCGTAAATGCATGGTGGGCTGCGGAAAATAAAAATAGCTAAATGCAATGGTTAGCAATGGGTTTCTTTATGAAATACCTTTTCTGTTATCAGTCAACATTTTCTTATTATTTACATTTTTCATGACACCTTTCGGGAACTAATTCCTAGTTTCAATGCCCTGCCATTTACCTGTGATATTATCGATGTGTGAGCTCATGAGTGTTCTGTTGTCTTTAGGTTTTCTTGTGGTCCTCATGCGCACAACTAACACATATTAAACATCGCACACAATTTTCTATTCACATTACAGAAAGAAAATGGCAAACGTACGTTTGCTATGTTCACCAACACTGATGGACATCATGTCGCTTTAATTAATGTATTTAGTTGTACAGGGAAGGCATGTCTACAAACACGATATTAACACTGTCAGAATCCAGAAATTTATTCACCGCTGTGGGTTCTTGAAAAAAAGAATTCTTTCTCGCACGTGCCTGTTCTTCCTCCACTTTTTTCTTTTCTTTCTTCAAGTTGTAAAAGTAGTGTCAGCTTACATATGGGGATCCACATTGTGAGAAGATGAAACGGGGATGATCCCCGGAATATTCATTGAGGACGAAGGAATATAGAACGTGCTTTTGTGTATACAAATTAAGGAGTGATCTGCCAGCGCTACGTATAGAGGAGATGTTCTGTTTTTGGATGTTCACCAACCATTAGAGAAACGAGTAGCTGTAATCTTACTTAATAGGCAGTAGCAGTATCCATTTCTGCGCCGTTAAGTATGTCATGAAAATGTTACTGGCCTCGGATGTCGGCCTCCACATTACCGCACCTGCAAAATAATGCGCCCAGCTCGGCGAGCCTCCTCCATCCGCCTTAACGGCTTGTCCGTTGCCCAGGCAAAATTAAAATCTGTACAAATACGAGAGTTAAAAGGTAGACCTAATGAAATTCGTGGTAGCTTAAGGGGGCTACTACATGTGAAAGTGCCAGCTATTTCGCACGATTAAAAGTTGGCCTCTGGGCACAAAATACACAGAATTCCCGGACTGAAACTGACTGGAGTCTCCGTTAGAATGAGGATATAGGCGCTAGTCGAACACTATTTGCGTGATGACCTCCCAGAGCTAAGCGTAACCACATATAACTGGCATGAACAGCTCTACCTAGGCTAATTACTCCGACTTCCGGTGATAGTTTTGGAATAGGAATAAAATTTGAATGCCTACCATCGTTAAAGGCCTATTTTTAGAGTACGGGACAAGATTACTCAGATCTAGGTGTCGCCTGCAAGTACTACAAGTGACAACTCCACGTTAGAGTACTATTTTAGGTGTGGCTGTATGCTTAAGAGGAACGGTGCGTAAACTTCTGGAAAACCGTGCAGATAACGCTCGTAACAGGTCATATCCTTCTATGGAATCGGTATCTAAGTTCCTTCTTAAAGATGACAATAGAGACTAACAATGAAAATTCATTCAGAATCAACACAGCGTAGACCATGAAAAATTTTAAATCTTAATTCAACGAGTTGGAAGTCATATGAAACAATTATTTAATACACCTCTCTCAGTAGCAACTATAAACACATAAATAATACCTGCAAGTTAGGTATGACTTATCTAGGTACTGAAAGCACACTGGCGATCCAGATTTAGGGTTTTAGTGCTCATCTGAATAGCTTAGAAAATACCAGGATGGATCCTTGGAGATCGTGAAGATCGACGTTTCTCTTTTCCTAACCCTGATCGATCCGAGTTTCTACTGCGTCCTTAATGACCTTGTCTTCAGCGGAACGCTGAATCCTAATATTTCTTCATCATCTTCGCCAATATGTAAACAGTATTGAGCATTATTTAGCTGAAAAACTTTCATATCACGTTATAAAAAATCTAGTCTATGATTTGTTCTACTTAGGGAGATATATAAAAGAGATCTACTTAAAGAAGATATGTAGTTTTTCTTGCAACTGCTACGTAACAGGAACGTAGAAAAAGAAATTAGACATTATGAACAATATTAATAACGTTGTCTATAATTACGTTGATATCGATTCGCCTTTACATTTCGAACTAGGTGGTACATATATCGACTTTGAATAACACTGGAGCACTAACTGAAAAGTTTGCTTTCGGAGAGAAAGACGATGTCTCACAGGTCTAATTTACCTTAACAGCATCAGTCAATCTAACTTGATAAGGGTTCAGTGCCAAGAACGTATGATTAAAAATTTGTCAGACGGATGTTCGAAAGGGACCTCTTTCATGCATGAACTATTCATACGATTATTTCAATCTATCTGAGGCTTGCATTTGCCTCTACCATGTCTTGTATTGTATTGAACTGGGGACCTAGAAACGATACAGAGGCTTTGTCCCCGCCGCAGCCGCAGTAGTATGCAACCCCACAACAGGCTACAGCAGTCCACTCATCCCACCGCCGCCCCACACCGACCTCAGGTTTATTGTGAGGTTCGGTCCGGAATGGACGCTCTCGGGAACGTCTCACACCAGACGAGTGTAACCTCAATGTTTGCGTCGTATGGTGTGCGCGTACGTGGAAAATGGCTCTGAGCACTATGGGACTTAACATATGTGGTCATCAGTCCCCTAGAACTTAGAACTACTTAAACCTAACCAACCTAAGGACATCACACACATCCATGCCCGAGGCAGGATTCGAACCTGCGACCGTAGCAGTCTCGCGGTTCCGGATTGAACGCCTAGAACCGCTAGACCACCGCGGCCGGTGCGCGTACGTGGAGAAAGTGTTTGCGCAGCAATCGTCGACATAGTGTAATTGAGGCGGAATAAGGAGAACCAGTCAATATTCTCCGAGGCAGATGGAAAACCGCCTTAAAAACCTCCGCCTTCCGGGCGGATTCGTGCCGGGGACCGGCATGTCTTCCAGCCCGGAAAGCAGTGCGTTAGACCGCACGGCTAACTGGGCGGGTTCTACAATGTCTTAATTTACGCTTATGTTCCGCACTTCGAGGTTGAGATTGATTCCAGCAATTGAAAGCTAATCACTACAGAAACGATGTCTAATGTTATCACCTATTTGCGGGTATTAACTTACATTTCTCTATGTTTACTATCAAATGTCAGTCCTTACACGAAGCACCTATCACTTGAAACTGTACCCTGCATTTCTGAACAAGTTTCTGACGATATAATCTCAACACAAACAACGGCGTTCTCTGAGTAAAGTTTCTTAAGGCTGCAGACGTCACCAGCTTCGTCGTTTATATAGAGGGTGTTACACAACTTCTGTAATGCGTTGGTTACTAAGTGCTGTAGAGGGGAAGTGGCACATACAAGTTTGATGAGAAACCCGTGTCCCGAAATGTACTGTTTGCAGGTGACAAAAGTAATGGGAGACCTGCTAATATCCTGTCGGACTACCTTTGGACCATTAACTCGACGTGGCGAGGACTCAATAAGTCATTAGAAGTCCTCTACAGAAATATTGAGCCATGCTCTCTCTGTAGCCTTCCATAATTTCGAAAGTGTTGCCGATGAGGATTTTGTGCACGAACTGAACTCTCGATTATGTCCCAACAAAATTCGATGGGGTGTAAGTCGGGAAATCTGGGTGGCCAAATAATTCACTCGAATTTTCCAGAATGTTCTTCAAACCAGTCGCGAACAGTTGTGGCCCGGTCACATGGTGCATCGTTATCTGGGAATATGAAGTCCACGAATGGCTGCAGATGGTATCCAAGTAGTCGAACATAACCACTCCACGCCAGTGACCGGTTCAGTTTCACCAGAGGAGCCAGTTCATTCCACGTAAACACAGCCCACACCATTGTGGAGCCACCATCAACTTGCTGAGTGCCTTGTCGACAGCTTCAGTCCATGGCTTCGTGGGGTCAGCGCCACACTCTAATACTACCATCAGCGCAGCAGGCGGTGTCGTGCTGTGATCAAAGGCACTCGCGTCGTTCAACTGCTGCCATAGCCCATTTACGACGACTTTCGCAGCACTGTCTTGGACACGTTCGTCATACGTCTCACATTCATTTCACGCAGTGTTACTTGTCTGTTAGCCCTGACAACTCTACGCAGACGCCTTTGCTCACCGTAGTTAAAAGAAGGCCGTCGGCGATTGCGTTGTCCGTTATGAGAGGTAATGCTAGTCAGGAAGCAACAGCCGGCCGAGACGCAACCAGCAACAGGGAAGTAACCGATTTTGTGACACTTTACGAGTTCCTAACCAGGAGCGAACTGTACAGTTTCATCTGTGTACTATGGCAGTTTAGTTTATTGAGCTTCTGAGTGTTAATTTAATACGTAATGGACACCATTCTTGCGTTTTTGTTTGTGTCGGAATGTAAACTGATTTTGTGAATTATTACAATTTCCTAATCAGAAGGTCCCAATAAGGAACGAATTATTTAGTCTCGCCTGAGTGCTTTGGTAGTTAAGTTTTTGAATCTCTGCGTATTAATCTAATTTATTAGACATAGTTATTACGTTACCTCCGTGTCTACAGTACCATTCCATAGCGTGTGTCGATTGTCCTTTGTCAGTGTGTGTAGTGTAGTTTTCCACGCTCTTTAGTAAGGATAGGGACTGTGATTGCTGTGTGCGGACGCTAGCCGAGTTGGTGTCACTTCGCTCTCAGCTCCAGACCATGATGGCTTCGGTTACACAGCTCGAAGCTGCAGTGGATAGGCATCAGTGTTGTGGACCGGCCTTGGGGATTTAACGTCCAGCACGTCCGAGTCCGCCAATGGGTCCGCACGAGTGCCCAGCCCAGTTACCGCTCGCACTGAGGTTGAACCTTCACCTGTGGTAAAGTGGGAGGTCGCCTAGGAGCGTGGCAGGCGGCGAAAGACTTCCCAGGGGAGATAATTGTTAGTTGGGAGCCCCAATGTTAGGAGCCTTATGGGACCCCTTAGGGACATGGCTGCCAATGATGGAAAGAAAGAAAATGTGCAATTTGTGTGCATACCGGCTGCAGTCATTACATTCGTGGAACGGGTCCTTCCGGACACCATGAAGAGCACAGGGTGCAGCCAACTGCACTTGGTGACTGACGTCGGTACCAGTGATGTGTGTCGCTTTAGATCGGAAGAGATTCTCTCTGGTTTCGAGCGGCTAACAGAAATGGTAAAGACCGCCAGTCTTGCTTGCGAGATGAAAGCAGTGCTCATAATTTACAGAATAGTCGATAAGACCGACTGCAAACCTCTGGTACAGAGCCGAGAGGAGCGTTAGAATCAGATGCTCAGATGGTTCTGCGACCGTATAGGCTGCAGGTACCTCGGCTTACACCATAGGGTGATTGGGTTTCGGATTCCGCTGAATATGTTAGGAGTCCACTACACGTAGGAGGCGACTACACCGGTAGCAGGGGTTATGTGGCGCGGACAGGGCAGTTTTTGAACTTAGAGTGTCTCGGGGAAACAGAAAAAAGGGTTTCAGTCTCAGCGGATGCAGGTCGAACACAGCAGGAAAGTAGATCGAGGAACCATCGGTATAACAGTTGTACATTGTCGTAGCTCTGTTCGGAAAGTAGCAGAGCTCGCAGCGCTAATAGAAAGCACTGATGCTCAAATTGTTATAGGCACTGAAAGACAGCTTAAGCGGGAGATAAGTTCAGCCGAAATTTTTGCGAAGGACCTAACGGTGTTCAGAAACGATAGGCTAAACACAGTTGGCGGTGACGTGTTTGTTGCTATTAGAAGTATCGGTCTATTGACACAGTCAACACGGATTTAGAATACATAGTTCTTGTGAAACACAACTAGCTCTTTACTCACACGAAGTGTTGAGTACTATTGACAAGGAATTTAAAAATGATTATGTGTTTCTACATTTTTGACACTGTACCACACAAGGGGCTTGTAGTGAAATTGCGTGCTTATGGAATATTGTCTCAGTTATGTGACTGGGACAATGACACATGTATACTTCCACATCACAGATCTTTTTAATATAATGCATGTCCTATACTAAACACTTTTTGATGAAACTGTTCGCACTGCACCTCTTAGAAATGTGTTAGGACGTTCCTCCAGTAATAAAAGCTCTCCTTCCAAAAGAGAATGCTTAATTCGTGCTGCTTTAAGATGTAAGATAATTTTGCTTATCAAGCAACATGAAGACGAGCAAGGGTACACATCTTTCTGATACACACAACACTATGTACTAAGGCTACACATCTTTCTGATACACAAAACATTATGTACTTTGAACTAGAAGTCATGTGTCGCCAGATATTTACCCATCTGGCTCAATCTCATGTATAATTATTTGTTATTTGCATGCCATGTATCTGGAAGTAACTCAGATTTTCAGATGCTTTTGTCGAGGATGTGTAACAAATAACCATCTACCTATGATAAAACTAAAAACTAAACTCCACCCGAACAGGCCCAGGAAAGCCCTGTGGTACCGATCGGTCACCGTGTCATCCTCAGCCCATAGGAGTCACTGGATGCGGATATGGAGGGGCATGTGGTCAGCCCACCGCTCTCCCAGCCGTATGTCAGTTTACGAGACCGGAGCCGCTCCTTCTCAGTCAAGTAGCTCCTTACTTACCTCACAAAGGCTGAGTGCATCCCTCTGGCCAACAGCGCTCGGCAGACCGGATGGTCACTACAGATAAAAAAATCGCTTAATGTGATTGGTTGGTTTCGTGACGTTTCTGATTTCCGTGTTAGGTGCTGCTCAAATACTACTACGGATAACATAGTATTTGGAAGTGTGTTACAGTCCCACAACGCTATGCTAATATCAGTATAAGTTCGTAAAAAATACCCATGTCCGAAATGTGTTGCGTAAAAATACGTCAGGTGATTTTCTCTTCAGCCTGAGACCCTTACCAGGTTGGGTTAATAGATTTGGTATATAATTATCTTGTACGTATGCCCTCCTCACCAAACAAAAAAACTTATCCAGCAGACGGCGATCTGTAAGAGTAAATCATCGCATGCAAGGATTACGAAGTATTCCAAATGAAGTGTCATATTTACCACCATGGAGGAGAATGATAAACGTCCTATCTACAGCCTCACCTTCTGGACAGCGTCAGAGCCTCGACTTGCCTCTTATAGTAGCTGACTTGTATTGTTTAATGTTAGTCCCGCTCTAGTTCGCTGTATAATTATAAGCTAGTCATGTGATCATGATGCTGGTGCTGCTTAAACTGTTAGAGCACACGCACTCTGCGGGTGAGCAGTGAGGGCACCTTGTGGAACTCGCAAGAGACTGATCGATGGATAAAACCAACTATCTATAATTATCTGTCCGGATTTTAATTTCTCGAGTTTTAGGTAAAATGTACGTAGTCAGCTATAAAATTTGAGTTCACATAATACTCGCGAGTTGATCAAACCATCCTGTAAGAGATCTATCATTACGTTATTAGTTTTTGGAAAGACTTCTACCAAGTAAATAAAGAGTGCGTTGCAACATTTCCGCGCGCAACAAAATATTTACTGCTATGAAATGTGGTCTGCAGCCTTATAAACCACACGAGTTGATCATAATTTTTTTATTATTATTTTTACGTTTTTTTCCTTTATAGGAAGTAGTGTGTAGGCCTTTCTTACGATACATCGATCCTAGTTTATCACTGCATTTGTGAACAAAAAGCATATTTAACCACCCCATCATGGTGGTCACGTTACTAACATGACGTGACACCGCATAATGAATAACTGCCATCGCCGGCCACGGTGGCCGAGCGGTTCTAGGCGCTTCAGTCTGGAACCGTGCGACCGCTACGGTCGCAGGTTCGAATCCTGCCTCGGGCATGGATGTGTGTGATGTCCTTAGGTTAGTTAGGTTTAAGTAGTTCTAAGTTCTAGGGGACTGACGACCTGAGATGTTAAGTTCCATAGTGCTCAGAGCCATTTGAACCAATAACTGTTATCGCCAATGTTTCAGAATGTTTTTTTGTAGTATAATCGACTTAAAAAATCTTGATATTACGGGAAAACCCCCCTATCGTTAGTAGTATGCCGTTACTTGACATATTCTTGATATTTATAATGTCATGTAATAAAGTAGATTTTAGAGTGTCTGAGTACTGAGCACACAGGTCCCTACCGCAACCGCTTCATGCCACAGCGCTGCAGGTAGCTGCATTCAAAAAGAGGGCTATCATCTGAGGCATGGGTATTACTGGCAGGCGGAGCCTTTAAGAAGTTGGGGATGCACATGTGCTTCCGATTCAGTGTGACGAATCCGACTTGTACTGGGAGTGACACGCAGGGCATGTAATCAGTGACGCATAGGAAGATTTCACGCAGTTACTTGGGGCCATGGTGGTACTTCCCTGGCTAAACGGCTCGTATATGCTCAAAGTGCAGATGCATTGCGTTTCTCAGAGTGATGGGGCAACCCATATGCCGGCCTGCACTTCCTCCACACACTGATGTTCTACTGTGGTGTGGTGGCGCCGGCGGGTGAGCACTAGCACTTGGTATGCTAATTAGTCACAGTGTGTTTCGAATGTTTATGCCATTGTTTTTTTTAAATCTATGACGATGACTATTAATAATGCAGAGATAATATAGCCTCAGTACTTAGCAAGTGGTCATTTGCTGTTAATTAGTGAATTGCATAAATCGTTTGGACGTAATTTCTTAAAATAATGAGCTACATGCTGTTTAGTAGAGATTCTCCTACTTGTATTTTCCCAATAGTTACCTAGGAGTCTCATAATACCCTCACAATCCATTAATACTGCAGGGCTTGTTTGTATAAACATCGTGTTGTAGCAAATTAGTAGTAGTGCATTGGCTTTCCACTATTAAAGCATGCATACAGTGTATATACAATATCACTCATTATTAACGCATGGATGAGTTTTTCTTGGCAATAGTTATTTTAAGACTATGCATTGGTCGAAATTACGCTACTGTCAATGGACATAGCAGGATTTTTTCTGTTATTAATTTATGAGTCTTATAGTAATGTCACATATACTGTACTATTTCTAGGTATATCTGTTTCGGTATCATAATTGTAATTACATGTCTTCGTTACACCTTGTGGAGCTGTCGGGCTGAAAATGGGTTCGCCCACCCATAATCGCTAATTCTGAAACCAGGAGGGCTGGGGGAGCTTGATTCTGATTGGTCCAGAGAGATAGAGGCGAGAGGATGACGCTTGTCTGCATAATAATTCATATATTTCCGTTGGCATGTTAAGACAGTTTTGGTGTTACTAACGTCAGTGGGAGGCTGCTCACTGAATGCTTTCATAATAGTGGATTTCTTTGCCAGCAAACATGTCGGTCACATGGGAGACAATTGGAAACCTACATAATACAATTTTCCCTAACATTGCTGGGGAGATGGACTCACGCAATGTACGTGATCATGGCCATATTCAACGCATTGGCATAAGGCGGGTGCTCTACCCAGCCTGAGACGAAAAAGCGGGAAAGGCAACTTTAGATACTTAAGAGAAATACACAAGAAAATGTCCTCAAAATAAGTGTGAGTGCTAAGACAGTTGCGGCTTTTTAAACATTATCACACAGTGTAGACTCTGCATTTGATTAAACATGTCAATAAATTATTGTCTTTCCTAATTCGAATCTTTTATTTCACTTTCGAAGGAAAGAGTACGTAATGATAAGCATAAGGACTGACAGCGCAATATGCAAGCGAACTATGAAATCGCTTAAAAAATACATGGTAGTCTAGTTATAGAAATGAAAGTGAACTTACACTGAAGAAATCATCTCAAAGAGCGACGTTCCAGGTGGGTCAGGCGATTGACATAATGCAGTAAGGGAGATTCTTAAAACAAACGTCACGAACGAGACAAACACCAGCAAACGCTTGCAACGAGAATAAATGTTGTGCTCGGGGAAGGCGAGTGCTTTAATCTGCGTGCGCGGAGCCGCAGATGCTGGAGAGGCTGTGGCGCTCCGCCCCACAATTTATTGAAAAGCTTATCCCGATCCGTATACAAAGCGCTAACGCGATACTCTACACAGATAATATCGATCGAAGCTTTAGAAAAAGAAAAGTGGCGGCCCTGGACTACAGCCAAGCGAGGCCCGAACAGCGCATAAATACTTCCCCACCGATTGTGGTACCGCGCTCGATCCCAGGCGACGATCGCTTGAATTATTGAGCACGTCTTTCTCCCTCATTACACACTGCGACCCGAAAGTACTTATTTTCGTAAGTGCCCGGATATTTACGTCCTACTACGCATTAGCCTCTAGGACGGAAACAGTTTGCCGACCAACGTCGAAAATTTCCGAAGCGTGTTCCTCTTTCTGCTCCCTCTGTTTTAACGAAGCCATGAACACTAAAAGCTCACCATTACGTTTTACTGGCTACTGAGTTCGGGCTTTAAAACGATATTACAGTCTGGGAATTTTCATTCACACCTCAGAACGGTGACATTAAGGAAAAGGGGTTGCATTCCGCATTCAATTACAAAAGTTCCCGGCAGTGACGATTAAGAATTACAAAGTTTTGGGATACCATATTTTATCTGCAATACGCGATACTGGCATCTAAGATTAGCCAGAGCCTTCCGAAACAACTTTTTTGCATCAGATCATTAGAAACAACTACATCGATATGCGAGAGAATAATCGGAGTATTACTTCTTTAATGACAAGATTCGTAGCTGACTACGTGGAGTAGAACAGTTCCGCATGGTTCAGGACAGTCTGCTTTTTTTCTTTTTATAGCCGGCAGCGGTGGTCTAGCGGTTCTAGGCACTCAGTCCGACACCGCGCGACTGCTACGGTCGCAGGTTCGAATCCTGCCTCGGGCATGGGTGTGTGTGATGTCCTTAGGTTAGTTAGGTTTAAGTAGTTCTAAGTTCTAGGGGACTGATGAGCACAGCAGTTGAGTCCCATAGTACTCAGAGCCATTTGAACCATTTTTTTTCTTTTTATTTTCTCCTATTTCTTGTTTCTCGTAATTGGCTTTGTAGATAAGCGTGTGCTGCCATCAATAGTGGTTTTTGTTGCACAACTGATATTGGGAAATTGTTGACAGACATAAAACCAGACAGTTTGATTTGTTTAATTGATCTTCTGTTTCAGCCAACGTGGGCATAAGTGGAAAAAGTTTTATAGTTAGACTGGGAACTTCGTTGTGCACTACGAGAGGCCTTTATTAGGGTCGTAAAAAAATTGACACAAAGTACATGATCAAGATCATTCCCGTATGACCAGTTGCCCAGTGCATGTGAGAAGGTATGTTCCTCATAGTGTTCTGCGAGTACGAACACAAGTCTTCTGCACTCCTACTTCGTCATAAACAAATTATCCATGACTGTTAAATAGCTCTTGAAATCCTCTAGTGGTCCTTTGGTGAAAACTTCATGGAGTCTTGCACCATGAATTGCCATCTCCTACGAAGTTTGTGTTGATTTAAAATTTTATATTGTGAGGACTTAGACGGTCTACATAAATAACACTCAAAGACAGCCACACCCTCCCCCCCCCCCCTGCCAGAGAGAGAGAGAGAAAACGCGCGATTCCAACTTCCAACCATACGGACACGTGAGAGCATACATTTCTTATGTCATTCAAATGGCGACAAAGTGTTGCTTCGGGACTACCATAAGTATTTTCTGCAACCGAGGAACACAATTTTCCCTCTTTGATATGTGGCTTAGCAGCATCAGTGTCATTTTTATCCCATTCTCCTGTTTAGCACTGTTTTCTTTAATAATTCCTCACCATATTTGAAGTGTCAGGTGCCATAAAATAATAAACGAGCGGGGGAGTCAGGACAATCAAACTTCCAGTGGGTCTGTAAGGGAACAGTTTGTGCCCCATAACGCTCAGAAAGTTACACACCATAAATAAGAAGTGCATATAATCACCAAAAGAAAACAGTAGAAAGGAAGTGGAGAAAGTTGACGGCGTTGTCAACTTCCCCTGTCATCTTATCCCAGTTAGCTATTTAAAAGTCGTTGAATCTGGCGTAGGATTAACGAAACGAAGACAAGAATAAATTGTGACTGTGAAACACGTACTGCATGAGGTATTCATGTATAGCAGGGAATAACCAAATACCATATCCGTTATACCACAAAAGCATATGTTGGACATCTTGAAGCTTATAACATGTCAGGTAATGTACACGACAAATATCTAACGCATACTGAACTGGCGGCAGCCGCTTAATTCTTGAAGTTTTTAGTGTATCGCCGTGAGGAGAGCTAGTAACGTGATGCTACACACCAGTATAAACATAAACTACATTAT
Source organism: Schistocerca nitens (assembly GCF_023898315.1). Classification (NCBI taxonomy): domain Eukaryota; kingdom Metazoa; phylum Arthropoda; class Insecta; order Orthoptera; family Acrididae; genus Schistocerca; species Schistocerca nitens. The sequence continues at coordinate 941,949,411 of NC_064616.1, read as the reverse complement.
TAGGCAACTAGCCTTGGTCTTTCCTATAGAATTGTTTATTTAACTGCCTTGATCGGATTGCGAATATTTTTGATCAGAATTACCGATTCCGGTTATACAACAGCCGTCTCCAGAATTTTTTTTAAACCAACACTTCCTACCACGATAAGAGATCAAAACCAAGGACAGAGAATATAATATAAACACGACATACCTCTCATTTTGCTGCATTGCAACAAATTAGAACCAGCTGAAAACATGCATGGCAGTTGCGACTCATTTTTTCATGGTTACGCTTGCTGCAGTGCAGCAAGATGAGAGGTACATCGTATTTATATTGTTTGTTTGTGTGGCCATTTTCCGCAGCAGCCGTTAACATCTGTTACTATAGGTTATCTGTCTTGGGCTTACTGCAAGCTAATGAAAAAGAACTACACCAGACGATTTTCACTTATATTTACAAAGCATCTTATTCTGTAAATTGGATCAACACGTTTGTACATTTTTTTATTGTTTTAGTTTTAAAAAAGTGTTTTCTGTATGAAGTTGGTCTGTAAGTTACTTACGGTGTTTCTTTACATAATCTGAAGACGACCTAGTGAAAGACTGACAGATGTAGCGATTATCGAAACCCATATGTCTCCAACTCCTCGAATCACAGTCAGGGAAATTATTGTACGTCTACAGGAATGACTTCGTAATAGTTGTTGGAAGGGTGAATGCTCTTCATTAAGTGGTAAGAATGGTAAACCCTTCTCAACTAGGATACCAGTTTGTGTATTCCAGCAGGATAACGCATAATTTCACACTGCAGTTCATACCACAATCACCGTGTGCCTCCTTGACGTGTCTTTCTGGTTCCCTGATGTATCACCCATAGAGCACTTCATGGATACGATGGAAGACTTACACCTTCATACCAGCCTGCAACCAGTAGTCTTCATACACTGACACCGCATTTGTTTGAGGTATGGCAAAATGTTTCTCAAGGCGGCATTCAGAGGCTATGTTATTCCATCCACAATGAATACAAGAGTGCATTAGCACCGTGACGATCACATCTCATATTGACGTTGATGATGGTTATCATCAGTTGCAGCCGGCCGAAGTGGCCGTGCGGTTAAAGGCGCTGCAGTCTGGAACCGCAAGACCGCTACGGTCGCAGGTTCGAATCCTGCCTCGGGCATGGATGTTTGTGATGTCCATAGGTTAGTTCGGTTTAACTAGTTCTAAGTTCTAGGGGACTAATGACCTCAGATGTTAAGTCCCATAGTGCTCAGAGCCATTTGAACCATCATCAGTTGCAAATGCAATGAAAGTTTAATCAACTAATATCTTTTATGTTAAGAACATCTCCACAAAGTTTGATAAATGTCGGATGGATACTTCATGCTGTAACAACTTCCATTTCCACGAACGTATCTCAGTGTCTACCATTTCAGCAAACCTTCATGTCAGGAAGGAAATATTGCATTATCACCTTCCGAAGAAAAACAGTTTCTAAAGATCTAATTTGTATTTCAACTTTATCCATCTCATGCTGAATTTCGATTCTCGTGCTGTCAGTGAGTACTATATAGGTGATTCCATCCGTCTACTGACTGTAAGAGCAAAACGTCAAGCGGTCTCTTGAATATAGGAAGAAAAATTTGGTTTTCAGATTCATCCAATATTTGAATGTCTGTCAAAAATATCGTCGAATTTAGTAGAAATTATGAAGCGGTATGGCACTGACCTGGCTGTGTACTCCCTGCTAGCACTTTTTAACCACTTAAAATACACACTGATTGCGGCGACCCACTGCAGGTCGCAGAAATTCGACTACCACAGCTTATAAGGCTTGTAAAAAGAAATTGCTGCACAGAAACATTTACAGGATGAAAATTGACCTGCACTCGCTTGTGTGCAGCTTGACCATTGAATTCAAAGCAGAGAGTTTCGCTGCTGGTGCACACAAATGAACATTAGAATCAGATGTGATTGCATTAGTGATCAGAATTGTTGGGGCCGTCTGAGGGTGATCACGTTTCTACGCTTTCAGTTTGAAACAGTCACCCGAAGAGGTTGAGCAAACATTGTACTTTTCATTGTACTGCAGTTCCTTGATTCGGATCACTGTTGGAGTATTACTCAGGACTTTGTTGATAATAACATACAATAACAATAATAATAATAATAATATAAGCCACCGTAGTCTATTTGTAGCATCCTTGTGTACTTCTCAAAAAATCATACGTCCCTCATTCGACCACAAACTCAGCTTACATTCTGAATAAAACTCATCGGTAATGGTAGCTAAAGACTTCCAGTATAAGGTGGCAAACACATTCTACCAACGACCCTGTAAAAGAGGACGGAGAAGCAAATCAACCTGATTGCCACTGGGGTGGGAAACCGCCCCTAATGATGAAAGAATCTGCAAATATCAATGGCATGAGAATGCAGAAGGGAGTGGAAAGTATAGTAATAAATACCCACAGGAAAGATAGGAAGGAAGACTGTTGTATAAAGTCCCTTCGACAATGAATTCGTTAGAGACGGAGCACAGACAAGGGTTGAGGACGGATGGGGAATGATATCAGGTGCTTCTTTTCAGAGTAATCCACCCGGCGGGGATTACTTAGGAGGATGTTATCATCAGGAGCGACAAAACTTGTATTCTATGAGTCGAATATGGATTGTTAGATCTGTTAATAGTAGAGGTAGGTTAGAGATTTTCACAAGAGTAATGGATGAGTTGAAATTAAAGATAGTGGGAATTTATGAAGTGCGGTAACACGAAGAATATGACTTCTGGCCAGGTGAGTGCAGGTTTGTAAACACTAAACCAAACAGAGGTGACGCAGAGGTATGTATAATTATGAACAACAAAACAAGGATGTGGGGAGGCTAACGTAAACAACATAGTGAAAACGTTATCGTAGCCAAGACAGACACGAAGCCAACGCCCATCGCAGTGGTGTACAAGTTTACACAAATGATGATGAAATTGCAAGAATTTACGATAAGATAAAAGAAATTCTTCAGATAATTAAGGGAGACGAAAATTTAAATATGATGGGGCCTGGAAAGAGAAAGAAAGATAGTAGGAGGACATAAACAGTTAAGATGGCTGTACCCATGGATAAGACCTGGAGACACTGGAAGGTTTCAAATTGATTGAATGATCTGAAGACGTAGATTCTGAAAACAGATTTTGAACTGTAAAGCATCTCCAGGAGCAGATGTGGATTCTGACCATTATTTATTGGTTATGAACGGTAGATTGAAACTGAATAAACTGCAAAAAAGTAGGTAGTTAAGAAAATGGGGCGTAGTTTAACTGAAACAACAAGAGGTTGTTGAGTGTTTCAGATGGAGAATTATGTCACGATTGATCGAAAGAGGGGAAAGGAATACAATAGAAGTCGAACGGGTAGCTCTGAGAGATGAAGTAGTGAAGACAGAAGAGGAAAAATATAAAAAATAGATAGTAACCCAAAGCCTAGTAGAAATTCTTGGATAACGACGATAATGACGAAAGGAGAAAGTATAACAAGTCAACCAGTCATGTAGACGAAATAGAATACAGATGTATAAAAATGATTTTAACAGAAAGCGTGAAATGGCTAAGCACGAAGTGTTAGATGACAAATACAAGGCTGTAGAAGGATGTATAATTAGGTGAAAGATGGATGATGCTTGTAGGAAAATTGTATAGACCTTTTGAGAAAACAGAGGCAGCTGCATCAAGAACTCAGATTACAAGCCGGTATAAGCAACGAATAGAAATCTGAAAGGTGGAAAGAACATATAGAGGGTCTATACAAGGGAATAAACTTGAAGCGAATATTATAGAAGGTAAGAGAAAATATATGCAGATGAGATGTGACATAAGATACTGCGAGGAGTATTTGACAGAGTACTGAAGTCATAATGCGAAATAATGCCCCTGGAGCAGACGGAACTCCCTCTGAATTACTGAGATGCTTAGAAGAGACAGCTATACTGAAACTATTCTACCTTTTATATAAGATATATGAGAAAGACGAAATATCCTCAGCCTGCAATAAGAATGTAATAATTCATAGTTTCACAATACTGTCAGTAATTATATACAGAAGAATGGAAAAACTACTACAAGCCAATCTTGGGGAAGATCAGTTTGGAGTTCGGAGAAATCACAACGCCCAATAAATGAAATTACCACCATGGTTTCCATTTTGACAAATGGTGAGACGCAGTCCAGGCGTGTTCTGTAAAATGATAACTAGTGGTTTACGTAAGTAATTAGGATATCGAACACAATCCTAAAAAGCTTTGACGCCATCGTTCTCAAACTTCGACGTCCTACAGCGCCTAGTCTACCGGTATCAATATCCGGATTGATGTTTCTCTTGAAAAATAATCAGTTTGCACCATGCCTGTTTGGTTCTGCTAAGGTGTACAAGGAAACAATTCCTCCAAGACCCATAATTAGTCATACTGGCGCACCTACATAGCAGCTAGCAAAATACCTGAAAAAGTTTCAGTGAAAGTGCGGGGATGCGCGAAAACCACATTTGCAAAAAAGGGCTCGAAGCACTATGAGACTTAACATTTGAGGTCATCAGTCCCCTAGACTTAAAGCTACTTAAACCTAACTTAACCTAAGGACATCACACATCCACGTCCGAGGTAGTATTCAAACCTGCGACCGTAGCAGCAGCGCGGTTCCGGACTGAGGCGCCTAGAACCTCTCTGCCAGAGCAGCCGGATACATTTGCAACTCCGCTGACTTTTTACATCACCGCAGTCAACTGCAGCTCTGGGGTACGGATATTACGGCCAGTATGGATGTGATTTCTCTGTTTACGAGAGCCCCACTATCTGATAACTTGCAACTTTTCGCGGAGAAGTTCGACGATCGCTTCAAAGAACGTTTATGCACGCTCTGGCGTCATCTTAGTTTTTGTTTGATGAAACATATTTTGAATAAATCGATAGCGTGGCGATGAGTAGTCACTACACGTAAAAGAATTTCAAACAAACGTACCAAATCAACCAAGCTGAAACCGACGAATTTCTATCGGTGCGTGGACAAATTTACGTTGTGGCCACGGGGAACAGAAAAACATGAAGAAATATTGGAACACTTAAACTCTATGCATAAACTTTTACGATGGAACTGTAAAAAGAAACCGAGCTTCCTTTCCTCGAAGTGTTAGTTAAGAGAACAAAGGATGGATCCCTGGCTCACAGTGTATATATGAAACCTACGCACACCGATCTTTGCCTCCACGCTTTTGGCTACCACAGTCCGTCGCAACGAAACGCAGCGCCAACGATTCTCGCCCACAGAGCTCGAATCCTTTATGATAAGGAGAGCATCTTAGCAGAATTATAACACTTACGAATCACGCCCCGGAGAAATGGGTACTCATATCATCAAACTGAAGGGGCGTTGCTATCAAAATCAAGGACACTTGGGAAAGAGGTTCAGAAAGAGACCGAAGAAGAGAAGCCGAACATCGTTGATGTACCTTTAGATGGCCCAATACCCGCAAAGATGGCTCCCTTCAGCTAAGATAAAAAGTTCTCTTTGCAGTGTTAAAAACGATGTAGGTTTGTCCACAAAAGTCAGATGTGTATCGCATTCCATGGTAATGTGGCGTTCATTACCTGGGACAGTCTGTCATAACAGTCAGGCTGAGCTGGAAGGAACATCAGCGACACTCCCGTCTAAAACAGCCAAGCAGATCAGCTGTCGTCGATCATTGCCTCGAAAACAATCATGAAATGATATACAGGAAGACCAGTATCACAGTGCAAACGGCAAGTCTCTCGGACAGTGTAATTACGGAATCTGTAGTACTAAAGATGTCAGAAAACATAGTAAACAGGGACGAAGGTTTCAATTTAAAAACCGTGTTGAGCCCAGCACTCAATTTATTAACATCTCACCGGCCACCACAGCCATTATCGCCGCAATATCACTGCGATCTTTGAAGAACAAACGTGCATCGAAGGGTGTAGAGAAGGGGTCGGGTATCGAATTCAGCTGTGAGTGGCAGAACGAGACCAACAATAGCTCACTCTGGTTGACCTCAGGCAGCGAGTACAGCAAAACTCGCACCATCTGAAGAAGACGGCTGTGCCGGTAGTCGATATATTTAGCATAAAATGGAAAGAACAACCCTGCAGAATACCTTGATGCCAACCATTAAATGTCTCTTTGTGGTACAGCGTCAGCTGATGAGACTGCCATCCGTGTACGCATTTTTCAGGTCTTTCGGAGATTCTGCACAATGAATCAAGTTTGTGAAGGAGTTTTTGCAACATTAATTTGTAAACCCAACGAAGACGCTGCATTCTGCTCACAGCCATAGTTTAAACATAGATGACATATTCAGCGTCTAAATAATGAAAGCGTAATTGAATCACGCACATATTCGAAGCAGAAAATGCTGTTTTCTTATACAAATAGGGAATTTTGGTTTATACGAAATTTTTATAGTCGTTTATAATTAGTCTTCATCATTCGTTTTTCCATTTCTTTCTTTTCACGATTAAGCTCAAATTTGGAAGGTAATTTTAGTACATAATGAAAATACTGACTGCTCTGTTACGATTCATTGGGCATATCAGACATTACCCACTGATTTTAACGAAATTCGTATCCTGCATATTCTTCAAGAACAATAGTTGTGGGCAAATGAGTTATGTCGCTGTCTTCTGGGACCCTGTATCCTGTGTGAGCGAGGAATGTGCAGCACCGACAATAAGTATTCTGACAAACGCATTTTCATAAGAAAAGCAAATTATTCAGAGGAAAATTTTTATAGTTGTTATGTCACTTAATTAATAGCGCTGACTGTGGTGATACCAAAGAACAAGGAACGTCGTGTTCTATTACTGGAAGTATCACCGATAGTTTTACAGAAATTACTGTAGTTTGACAAAAGTCATGTTACAGGTTAGGAGATTTGTGGAACTGCGCCGGCCGGTGTGGCCGTGCGGTTAAAGGCGCTTCAGTCTGGAACCGCGTGACCGCTACGGTCGCAGGTTCGAATCCTGCCTCGGGCATGGATGTGTGTGATTTCCTTAGGTTAGTTAGGTTTAATTAGTTCTAAGTTCTAGGCGACTAATGACCTCAGAAGTTAAGTCGCATAGTGCTCAGAGCCATTTGAACCATTTGTGGAACTGCAATCAGTGTACATATCCGTTAGTACTTGGCTGCATAACTTTTCGCCTCAATTACAGCCACACAGCGTGATGGCATGGAGACAACGAGGGCAGCCAAACGATGCACATCATTTTCTGCCTTTCTTTAGCCAAAGACTGCAATAACTATTCGCGGCTGGGGAATTTACGTCGCCTTAGCCTTCTATCGAGTTTCTCCAGATGTGTTCTGTCGGTCTGAGATCTGGGCTTTGGCTAGGCCACTTAAGCATGCCGGCCGGAGTGGCCGCGCGGTTCTAGGCGCTACAGTTTGGAACCGCGCGACCGCTACGGTCGCAGGTTCGAATCCTGCCTTGGGCATGGATGTGTGTGATGTCCTTAGGTTAGTTAGGTTTAAGTAGTTCTAAGTTCTAGGGGACTGATGACCTCAGCAGTTAAGTCCCATAGTGCTCAGAGCCATATGAACCATATGAACTTAAGCATCCTTACTCGCATCCTTCTAGAAAGGTCCGTGGCCGGCCCGAGTGGCCGAGCGGTTGGTTCTAGGCGCTACAGTCTGGAGCCGCGAGTTCGCTACGGTCTCAGGTTCGAATCCTGCCTCGGGCATTGATGTGTGTGATGTCCTTAGGTTAGTTAGGTTTAAGTAGTTCTAAGTTCTAGGGGACTGATGACCACAGCAGTTAAGTCCCATAGTGCTCAGAGCCATTTGAACCAAAAGTCTGTCACGGGAGCAGAGGTATGCTTAGGATCATCGTCGTGCTGGAATTTTTATCTTTGGCATGGGAAAACATGCGCGTTTTCGAGCTTTCATAATATTTGAAACGATCCACAATGCCTTGAGGAGCACCTGAGGGCCGACACCTGAACCGAAGAAGCATTCTCACAGCACGACGTTCCCACCACAGTGCTTAACAGTTGGTACTTGCTACCGGACATCGTTTCTTGCATTTTCCGGTCTTCGAACATCTCTAATCCCATCGGAAGAAAAAAAATTAAACAAACTTTCATTGCTCCAGAGCAAACGCGACCACTGTTGAAGTGTCCAGTTATTATGCGTTCTGGCAGACTCAAGGCGGGCTTTCCTACATTTTGCCAATATTAATGGCTTTTGCTTGGGAGCCGGCCATGAAAATCGACGCTACAAGGATCCGTTTTACGGTTCTGTTAGATATTTCCACTTTGTGGAATTCAGGCAGCTTTTTGTTTATGTCAACAGCCGCCTCCTTTGGGTCGCCCTTCGACATCCTGCTTATGAGATTCTTCGCTGGGAGTGTGACTCTGCTGTTCTTTGTCTATTACCTTTTGCCCCTGTTAACCGTTTCTTCTTATACCAAACACTCACAATTTGTCTGGATAGACCAAAATCCGGAGCAATATCTGCCTGAAACTTGAGTCACTGTAGGGCATCGATTACCGCATTTCTGAGGTTTACTGAATACTCTTTGATATTCGGCATGTTGCGAAGTGCGTAAAAACAAATCAAAGGCTAACGTAAACCAAAGGTATTCAATGTAATATCTGTGTTTGAATTTATTTTCCGACAATAAACCACAGTGTCAAAATATTTTGGCACCTATCACAAGAACATTGTCAGTGTTCTACTTACCACCACTGCGTTGAATGCCGATGCATGTGTTTACATGGACGTTTGCTGTAGCACAGTGAGCCAAGACGGGCTGGTAAGGGAGAGAAGCGCACGATGCACACCCCAGCACCGAAAATGTGCTTGTAAAATTACTTATTGCAGCTCTTGCAGACTTCCCCCATGAACCATGGACCTTTCCGTTGGTGGGGAGGCTTGCGTGCCTCAGCATTACAGATGGCCGTACTGTAGGTGCAACCACAACGGAGGGGTATCTGTTGAGAGGCCAGACAAACATGTGGTTCCTGAAGAGGGGCAGCAGCCTTTTCAGTAGTTGCAGGGGCAACAGTCTGGATGATTGACTGATCTGGCCTTGTAACATTAACCAAAACGGCCTTGCTGTGCTGGTACTGCGAACGGCTGAAAGCAAGGGGATACTACAGCCGTAATTTTTCCCGAGGACATGCAGCTTTACTGTATGATTAAATGATGATGGCGTCCTCTTGGGTAAAATATTCCGGAGGTAAAATAGTCCCCCATTCGGATCTCCGGGCGGGGACTACTCAAGAGGACGTCGTTATCAGGAGAAAGAAAACTGGCATTCTACGGATCGGAGCGTGAAATGTCAGATCCCTTAATCGGGCAGGTAGGTTAGAAAATTTAAAAAGGGAAATGGATAGGTTAAAGTTAGATATAGTGGGAAGTAGTGAAGGTCGGTGGTAGGAGGAACAAGACTTTTGGTCAGGTGATTACAGGGTTATAAATACGAAATCAAATAGGGGTAATGCAGGAGTAGGTTTAATAAAGAATAAAAAGAATAGGAGTGCGGGTTAGCTACTACAAACAGCATAGTGAACGCATTATTGTGGCCAAGATAGACACAAAGCCCAGGCCTACTACAGTAGTACATGTTTATATGCCAACTAGCTCTGCAGATGATGAAGAAATTGATGAAATGTATGACGAGATAAAAGAAATTATTCAGGTAGTGAAGGGAGACGAAAATTTAATAGTCATGGGTGACTGGAATTCGTCAGTAGGAAAAGGGAGAGAAGGAAACATAGTAGGTGAATATGGATTGGGGGGAAGAAATGAAAGAGGAAGCCGCCTTGTAGAATTTTGCACAGAGCATAACTTAATCATAGCTAACACTTGGTTCAAGAATCATAAAAGAAGGTTGTATACCTGGAAGAATCCTGGAGGTACTAATAGGTATCAGATAGATTATATAATGGGTAGACAGAGATTTAGGAACCAGGTTTTAAATTGTAAGACATTTCCAAGGGCAGATGTGGATTCTGATCACAATCTATTGGTTATGAACTGCAGATTGAAACTGAAGAAACTGCAAAAAGGTGGGAATTTAAGGAGATGGGACCTGGATAAACTGAAAGAACCAGAGGTTGTAGAGAGTTTCAGGGAGAGCATAAGGGAACAATTGACAGGAATGGGGGAAAGAAATACAGTAGAAGAAGAATGGGTAGCTCTGAGGGATGAAGTAGTAAAGGCAGCAGAGGATCAAGTAGGTAAAAAGACGAGGGCTAATAGAAATCCTTGGGTAACAGAAGAAATATTGAATTTAATTGATGAAAGGAGAAAATATAAAAATGCAGTAAATGAAGCAGGCCAAAGGGAATACAAACGTCTCAAAAATGAGATCGACAGAAAGTGCAAAATGGCTAAGCAGGGATG